>NC_137431.1:9344476-10544476 GCF_964374335.1 Astatotilapia calliptera | reverse complement strand
AGATGGACAGAGGTTAACCAGTCTGCAAAGAACAATATCATTTAGATAATTTCATAATTTACATAAATCAATTAGGATACAATCAATAAAAGGAGAAAAAATAGCAGTAGCAAGAGAACATCACAACAGGCAGAGTAACGTATGCTAAGCACAATGATAACAGGAGAACAGTTTTGGTTAGTTCCTAATAAGATGCTGTATTTACAGTGCAAATTAATGACCTGTGTCAAACCTGAATTAACACCTGAGAGCCCGTAAACTGCACACAGAAAGTCACTTTCCATCTGTAGTGTACTGCTAGCTAAATATTAGCAGCAATCACTGCATAAAAGGGTGATTGTTATTGGAATTGTGTAGTATCAACAGGCATGTGCTGATTTTTATATGCCACCTTACTTTATCAAAGCTTACTTAGCTTACCCAGAATCAACTGACAGTACTGCAAGATCTTATCAAACCCACCTGCTAACTGCTCTTCTTCTCTTAAGAGTATAAGTAAGTGTCCTGGCTCAAATTAATTATACTAATAATAACATAGTTTAGCATCATTTTCTGGAATTATTTTCAAATCTTTCAAATCTTATATTTTCCGAACTTGTCTATTGAGGACAATACAGGATTGAATGAAAAAGTTTTGTGTCCAGTGTTGTTGATGTCATGATGTTGCAGTGCACTCACACAAAAGCATGGCTTGCCATTAATGGTTGCTGCAGGAGAAAGAAGATGAAGAGGTAATTTCATGACACACATCAGTGATGTAGATTTAAAACACACTTTAACTGAAATACAGCAAAAGTGTAAACTGTTTTGATAATGTGGGGACATTAGTTACGTTAGCTAGCTAACTAGCTAGTTAGCTAATAATCTTTAGCTACTTATATCACTAAAGGTTATTAGCTAATTGTAACCTTCTGATCCACTGGTCTGCTTGTATCTCATGAGTTGCCAGCCAAGGAGCTAATGTGTTATTATTTCAGTCTGTTAAAACATTTCTATTCCTATTTTGATCAAATTGAGCTTCAGTGTTTGTTTACAATACAGCTCCAGATCCTGGTGATAGCAAGTCAAAAAGATGTTACCTGTCCATGTCCAACAGCAGCCTGTATTCAGTCTAAATATTGCTATAAACTGAAACAGATCCATTTATGTATTTTATTCACTGTAACATGTAAATTTACCAAAAATGATAAAGCTGTAGTTTCTGTTTTCCACACATTCATCGATGATGATTTCACATAACTAAACAGTGTGCTGTCCTGTTGTCGATTGTGGACGCCCCACTTGCTATATATATATATATATATATATTTTTTTTTTTTTGAGGGTGTACACCTCACCCCTGACGTCGTTGCCCACCTCTCAATTTTAAATACACGTAGACATTGAGGTCTAGCAAGAGGGACTATGCGCTTACCTGCTGCTCTCTGGCAGGTAGCTCCATGCCCTCCTGGGTTTTAAATGCACCTTAGAACACACATGCATCAACACTACAATGAGCGGGTGGAGGGAGGTTTGGAGTCTTCTCTCACCCCCGTTCTCTGCGGCCTGCTGGAGCGGGGGGGGGGGCTAGGAGGAGGAGTTGGCCGTCCGACTGCGGTCTGGAGTGTGGGGCCTCCCTGCTGCTGCGGAGTCGGGGCGGTCTGCCTCTCCCCACCGCAGGGAAAAGGGTAACACCACCTGGGTCTGGGTGCAGTTCCCCCCTCCAGGGTCAAGGGTACCTAGACCCGGTTCGTAGAGTACGCTTGGGGAGTGTGATCGTGTGTACAGCGTCTCTTTATGTTTGTCTCCACGTTGGTTGAGTGTGGAGTAAGTGCATATGAGAGCATGAGGGTGGGAATGGACGTTTGTATCTGTGTGTGCCTGTATGTCTGTGTCAGGTTGGGTATCAGACGCCACCTCTCTAGGGACATCTCAGGCCCTCCAAGGTTTGGAGGCCTATCTCCCCCCCCCCCACCACCACCACCACCACCACTTCCCCTGCCAGTGGCGGACTCCCTCAGACATCGGTGCGTTGGTGGTTCTTTGTGTCTGGGGATGGGCGTCCAGGTACACACCGGCTCACTCCTTGGCGGCCGCCTGGAGCCTGGGGCTCGCTCGGAGGTGGGGTGCCCCCGGCCTCTCAGCCTGGGGCTCGGTCACTCAGGCACAGCTGGCTGCCGGTGGAGCTCACAGGCGCGTCACTGCAACCCCCCCTGGCTTCTGCTCCGCGGCTGCTGAGTGAGCCCTCATCTGGGACTCTCCTCAGCTCTTTCTGGGACAGTGGCACGGCTGCCCCTCTGTTGGTCTTCCTTGGTCTCTTGTGTTCTGGGGGCCTCTGGATGTCTGGAGTTTTGATCTCCTCCATACCTGCTTCATGCCCTGGAGGACGGGGCTGTGGCCCCCCCCACACCCTCTAGCAGATCATTACATGAAGGAACCTTTTAAAAACAAGCGCGTCCATGCTCACAGGTGTACACACGGGTGATCACACCCACAAACTACACCCTTTTTGGCTCCTACCTCAAAGCACACTGTGTTATGTTGATCTTATGTGCTGCACAATAATGTTTAATATTTAGTATTTACTGTCATATTCCCATATATCATTGTGATGTTGTTTATTCTATTACTCTTGTTCTCTTCTGCTTGTTCTCTTTTTTCTTTCTCAACAGGTGATCCAGGTGATCAGTATATGCATTTTTTTCTTTTTTTTTTCTGCCCATTCTGTTGGTTTTTGTTTTTTGCCCTTCTCCCCCGTCCCTCTTCTCAGCTGTTTCTCTTTCCCTCTTTCTTTCTCCCCTTCTTTCCCTCAGTCAAGTCTGTCCGTATTCAGCAAGTGAAAATAAAATAAACAATAAAAGGTGAATCAAATGGACCATTACAGCAAGGCTGGGATGGTCAATTTGGTAAAGTAAATCCGTTGGGCATCTTTCTTTGCCTTTAGACAATAATTCTGATGGCAAAAGAGCCAAACGGGACAGGCAAAAAAAAAAAAAAAAAAGATTATATTTTTGTCATTTTCTAGTTTCTAGTTGAATGAGGAGGGTGGAGATAGAGGGGGGGAGAGGACAGGTTGCACAAGAACAGGAAGAACGAGGGACCAAATAGTGAAGTTAACTGGAAAAACAAAAGTTATTTTTCACAAAGTAGGTTTTTTTTTTCATGTATTTCAGTGATGCTCAGTGTGCTTTCCAGTAGCACACTTAAAAAAAGCCAGTGGACATTGTAAACATAGCCTATTGATATGAATGACAGGTTTTTACAGGATTCATGTCACTCTAAACATGGCTTGAACAGGATGGATGCCATTACATTGACGTGGACTATAAATGTATTCTCTATGGTGGCCCCTAGAGACAAAGCACGTACAAACTCCAAAACACTTGCAAACTCCAAAGCACATGCAAACTCCAAAACACTTGCAAACTCCAAAGCACATGCAAACTCCAAAACACTTGCAAACTAAAAAACACATGCAAACTCCAAAACACGTACAAGCTCCAAAACACTTGCAAAATCCAAAACACTTGCAAAATCCAAAACATGTACAAACTCCAAAACACTTGCAAAATCCAAAACACTTGCAAACTAAAAAACACATGCAAACTCCAAAACACTTGCAAAATCCAAAACACTTGCAAACTCAAAAACACATGCAAACTCCAAAACACGTACAAACTCCAAAACACTTGCAAAATCCAAAACACATGCAAATTCCAAAACACAACGGAAGTGCTCCAGGACGCTAGGGGCAGTGTTGAGCTCGATTTGCAAAATAAACCACCAAGATCCGTACCGGAAACCCGATCGGTACCCCGCATGTGCGAAAGGTTTCTACTTCCGGTCGTAGCGTTTTACGATAGTTACAGGTCAGAGTATCTGTTAAGATGTTAAGAATAACAAGTATATCTTAAAATGTTTGCAATAATGAAGCATTTCAGTACAATGTAGACAAAAACGAAAAATAAAAAGATAGTTACGGATCAGGACTCCTCGATCCTTACTGCGCATGTGTAAAGTCTGACCGTACAAATTGGGTCTACCCGATCCGTACCGCGCATGTGCAGATGTTTTCTTCTTCTTCTGTTAGTTTAATGGCAGTGTACTCCCCAGTGTACGAGGATACCGCCACCTGCTGACCGAGCGAATAAACCCTGTTATAAACTGAATTAGCGTCATTACAAACGTGTGTTTGTAATGACACTCTCTGTTGAGGAGAAAAGCATGAATTTCTTTGTATACGGATTATCCATTGTTTAAATGTCCCGGGCAGTCGAAAAGGAGGCAGAGCTGTTGAGAAATGCTAGGAGCTAACTGGGCGCTAACCGTATCATTCAAATATATTGAATGTCGCAATGTTGGCAAAGAGAGGAAGTGACGTAAGATTTGCGCATGCGGGGTACCGATCGGGTTTCCGGTACGGATCGGGTAGTGACAGTGACAGCTGCAAACCCCAAATCCGGTCATTGGTACTTCCTGGCTTGTGTAGTTACTAGGTAACAAAAGCTCAACACTGCCCCTAGCGTCCTGGAGCACTTCCGTTGTGTTTTGGAGTTTGTACGTGTTTTGGAGTTTCCATGTGTTTTTTAGTTTGCAAGTGTTTTGGATTTTGCAAGTGTTTTTTAGTTTGTACGTGTTTTGGATTTTGCAAGTGTTTTGGAGTTTGTATGTGTTTTGGAGTTTGCATGTGTTTTTGAGTTTGCAAGTGTTTTGGATTTTGCAAGTGTTTTGGAGTTTGCATGTGTTTTTTAGTTTGCAAGTGTTTTGGATTTTGCAAGTGTTTTGGAGTTTGTACGTGTTTTGGAGTTTGCATGTGTTTTTTAGTTTGCAAGTGTTTTGGAGTTTGCATGTGTTTTGGCGTTTGTACGTGTTTTGGATTTTGCATGTGTTTTTTAGTTTGCAAGTGTTTTGGAATGGGGTACATGATGCTCTGTGCCGAGTCTGCTTAATAAAGGGAGGGTTTGCACTGTATGAATTGAAAAACTTTGTGCACATGTCTAAGGAGTGGCAGTGTGATTTTCCAGTGTTTGTACTGAATAATGCCACTTTAAGCTTGATGATTTGTTGGACTTATCTGCTTTGCCAAAAATGTTTCTTTAACTTCTTTAAAGACTTAGCCTTTGCCTTGTGTTTAATAACTAAAGGCTCCACGCTAAAACGGGTGGATTAGATTGAAATCTCTGATCATTCACTCTAAATTACACTCAAAAAAGAACTATTTGAGTGAACATTAAAAAATAATGGAAAGGATTTCCATGTGATTAAATTGCTTTATTTTAGCATTATACAGTTCTGTTATTCCAACTTAATGTACTTGAGTGTGACCAACTTAATTAATTAATGATGAATCAACATATTTACTTTAGTTGAGTTCAGCTTAATTCAATTGAGTTGATCCAACACATGCAAATTATGTTAGTCCAAAGAAAGTACATAATGCTACTAGAAAGGCATTTATTAACATGGAAATCTTTTCCATGAGTATTTTAAGTTCATTTAAAGAATTATTTTTGGAGTGTTCAACAAATCAGAGTCTGGTTAACATAAAGCTTGTCATGCGCATCTTTCCCCCCCTCCAATTTATTGGATTTAAGAAATGCCATCACACTTGTCTATCCTTTTCTGCTTGTCCTGGGGGGTAACTGCACATACACAGAGAGACACAAGGAGAACATGCAGACTCCACACAGAAAGGCCCTGGCCAGTTGGTGGATTTGAACTCAGAACTTTGTTGCACTGATATAACAGTGCTAACCACCATGCCACCAAGCTGCCACTCCATACTTTAAAAGAAGTTGGAAAGCTGTGAATTTGATACAGAATTTTCTTTATGTTGTTGTCCTTGACAGGTTAAACCACAATAAATAGCAATAGCATACACATGGTGTATGTATGCTTCTCTGCCTGAAATAACCCCCAATATTTTCTTGTCCATGACTTTGTAATATTGCGACTCCAGGCTACAAACCAGAGTATATCATGTCATCACAACAAGAATCTCTTTTTTTTGTCCCTAGCTAGCGGCCAGCAAGGTAGGCTGTCCACGAAGCCAATATGCACTGTGGGTTCCGTAGGGATTCCAGCTTGGTCAACGATGCACTTCCAGTCCTTGCGATCTGTGGCCTTAAACTTTACCTTAGATGTCATTGTTTAAGATCATCTTCAGTTCAACAAGAATAAATTTAACTAGTTTTAGGTTGTTGAATTTCATGCAGATCATACGTGATTTAACTACCGTAGAAACATAAAATCCTTTTGTTCAAATTACATGTTAGACTCTTGTAAATGTAACTAATTTGGTTGCTTTTGAAGGTAACATAGTAATGTTTATCCCACTGAATTGAGGTTTGCAAATGTGAAAAGGGTAGATGACATTTGGAAACAGCTTATTCCATTAATTTGAATTAACCTAGAATTGCCCCTGCATTGAAACACTTTCACTTTTAGGTAAGGCCTAAATTACTTTAGTATAACAATCAACAGAAGGCGTTATTCCGTTAGGCCAGTATTTGGTTGCTGGCAGCCATTGCAGCTGTCATTCAGAAGGAGCAAATATCTTCTCATTTTACTCCACAAGTAGAAAAGGCATTCTGGTGGGCCAGAAGGAAAATAATCCAACGCTGTAATTGCTCTTCACTAATCACCCTTACGCTAGCTGGTGGAATAGAGGCAGCTCCTTCATGGTGACCAGTTGAAAAGGGCCAGCAACCAGATGGCTTTACGACTAAGTAGAGAGTGTTTGAAGAATAGTGTGCTGCGAAACAATATTCCTTTCCAGCGTCCTATTAATGCCAAATATGAAATGTTATACAGCTAACGCGCTCTTAGCAGCTATTCCAGCTTTCATGTGAGTTTTAATAGAAAAAAAAGGAGAAGCATATTAGTTTGTTATGTCACGAAATGGAGCATGGACACTTACTTATCTTGATTTGAAGCTCTTCAGATGTTGATGCATTTGCTCTCAAGGCCCTCACCGTCCCTTTGAACTTCTTGAGTGCAAATTATATTTCTTAGAGTGCTTTGCCGTTCTGTATTAGTGATGTTCTGACACGGTCAGTGCAGTCCGCCTGTATGTGGATCACCCATGAGAATACTGTGCTGACAAATGTGTCTTTTTCTGTAAAAGTTATTAGTGGTCAAAGGTGCATCCCGAAGACAAAACACTGTACTGGTATGGATTGTAGAGCTGCCTCTTGGCATTGCACCTTTCCAGCCTTACAAGTTAAATTAAAGCATTGTTGTGCCTTCTTCCTTCTTTGTGTGTATATGTGGAGACCAGTTGTTTATACTGAACACAGCATAGGTTGCCAGACTGTTACAGAATGTGCCCCAAATCTCCAGCTTGACCTCTGAGGTCAGAAGTGGAGAAGTGGCGGTCAGAAGGCAAAATTATTTGCTAGAACAACTCAGATTTCACTTTTCTTCAATTTTCTTCAAAATTGCCCCCTTATCCAATTGACAATCTTGTTTGTGGTTTCCAACGGCCATAATCTACATTCAAATTCAAGGAGTTTTCATGGAGGTTATTGAAGTAAAACATTATGATGTTTAAGATCTGAAAGCTCAAGACAACAGCTGCCAGTCTTCTTGTGTGTCTCTTCCTTGCTCAGCATTGGACTCTCCAAGTGTCTCAGACGATAAGCACAACCAAATCAAAACAAAGTCTGTCAGTTATTTGCAGCTCTTTGGCATGTCTGTAGTTTCTGCAGCCTGATATATATTAAGAAAAAAATGTCTGGTTTTTTTCCCTCCTCTTTGCCTCAGCATCCCTGCTGTCAAATCTGTCAGTATAAATCCAAAGGACAGAGCAAACAAGAGAAATAAATATACATATCATGTACACACATACATACATACATATTTTTTTTCTGATGGGGAATTAACAAACTAACATCTGTCTGATCTACTAAGAAGCAATCTGTCTTTTCAAAGACCTAAGATTATTTAACCAAAACATATCAGACGGATGAATAGCTGCAATTACGTCTCTCGTTCACGACCCAGCAGTCAGTTACATATTACAATCTGTCAGAGATAACTGTGGTAAATTAATGCCTCGCAGACTTTGATAATTAGACTACAAGTTATATTCTGGAGCCAAAGTTGAGCAGCATCTGATCGAGGAGATTATTGTGCACTCTGGTCTGTCACAACAAGTTCCCCTTTGAGATGTGACCTCAGTCAGGGTCAGACAGCCCGCTTTCTTCCTCTGATCCTTCTTTTGCTTAATGGGAGCATCTTAAATCTCATGGAAGCATGACTCGCGCATTTATATAAGATTATTCTCAGTAAACCCACACAGAGTGGAGCAGTCTGTGCTCAGACTGAATGGAGCTTTATATTTCTTAATGTAACAAATAAGGATTAAGGCATTAAACCAAATATAGTTCTCAGGGTATCTGGAGGAACCAATTACCCTCAGCATGTGTATGTTTCTATTATAGGAATCTACATGCTAAATTTGAACAAACGTGGGAAAATCACAACCTTGCACCACGTTTAATTATGTTTTCCCAGTGAGTGCCAATGTTCTCCCGACTGCACGCAATTCACATGGTCTGTCGTTGATTTTCCTGTCAACAGCACAGCATCAAACGGATGCAGAGAAATGATAGAAAAATTTGAAAGAATTGCATGTACATTATGGGAATGCATATGAAAATCATGCTTTACTATTTAGCATCACTTCTAAATATGAAGCAAAAGATGTCATAAAAACTAATTCTAACAAAAATGAACATTTAACATTTTAGTAAAAGTTTGCTTAGAGGAAAGAAACTAAATATAAATCATATCAGTAAGTAATATTCAAAGATGTTGAGTTATGTCAGTGAGACACAGTGTCTGTGTTCCTGCTTCATTCTTCTCAAGTGTTGTCCAATGCCCGAGATGTAAGAGGGCAATGAAAAACATTTTCTAAAGGTACGAGTAAAGCCTTTTACAGCTGCTGTCGAAATACAGCCAAATTTAGATAGTTGGCTAAAGTTTAAAATACTATGTAAATTTAGGCATTAAGATGTGGTCAAGATGAACTGCAGAAGTTAAAGCTGATCATCAGAAGGGACAAAAGGGTGATTTCAGTGATTTTGAACATGGTATGGATTGGTCTGAGCATTTCAGAAATTGCTGATCTACTGAGATTGTCTAACACAACCATCTTTATGGTTTATAGAGAATGGTCAGAAACTATCCAGTAAGCAGCAGTTCTCTGGGTGAAAATGTCTTGTTGTTGCTAGAGGTCAGAGGAGAATGGCAACACTGCTTCAAGCTGAAAAGTAGGTAACAGTAACCTCGGTAACCTCGGCAGCCGGAGGTGATGGACGAGGGGCGCGGGGGGTCCGCGCCTGCCGGAGGAGGAGGAACAGCCGGGTGAAGGGCTGCTCTTGCCGCGAGTGGTGGAGGAGCCGCTCCAATTTGAGGCGGCGGACGAGGAGCGCGAAGGTCTGCGCCAGCCGGAGGAAGAGGAGCCGCGCGAGTGGCTGCTCCAGCCGGGAGCGGCGGCATTTACAGAGGAGCTGCGCGAGGTGACAGAGGTCCCCGTGTTTGCGGCTGCCATGCAGGTGCGTCCGCACGGCACCGCAAACCACGCCCACCACAACCATTCATTACAGCCAAGCTATTCAGAAGACCATCTGTGAAGAAGCAGATTGGTTATTGCAGCAGAAGACTACTCCGGTCAGCTTAGAGCAGGAAACTGAGTCTGCAATGCAAAACTGGACAATAGAAGATTTTTAAAAACGTTGCGTTGAGTCTACATTTCTGTTGGGACACTGTAATTGTAGGGTCAGAATTTGACATAAACAACATAAAAGCATGGATCCATTGGGGGGGGGGGGGGGGGGGGGGGGTAATGGCGTGGTGATATTTTCTTTCCTCTCTTTGGGCCCCTTACTACAGCTTGAGCATCATTTGAACTCCACAGCCTATGTACTGTTATGACCACAGCGCACCAATCTTCTGATGGCTGCTTCGAGTATGTCATCTCAAACTGCTTCTTGAGCATGACAGTGATTTCACTGTACTCAAATGGTCTCCACAGCCACCAATTGCGCACTTTTGAGATGTGGTGGAATAGGATGTTCATAGCTGTACATCTCTCAGGAATGATTCCAGCACCTTGTTGAATCTATGCCATGAAAAATTTAGGCAGTTCTGAAGGCAAAAGCAGGGGCCATTCCAGCTGTGTATCTATCTTGTTTAAGATCATAGCTGATTTCTCCACCGCTTTATGGGACAGGAATGACTGCTGGCTCTTTCTTTTTTTCCCCATAGTGTTTGCTAGAAAATAGCAAATAAGAAGTAGGCTTATAAAACACAGTTTGTGATCATCAAGATTAAAATTGCGTCCATTTGTTTTACCTGTATATATGTGACCCAATGACTTTAAATGATGAATATAAGAAGTCCTAACATACACCGTGTCCTTAAATATTCAAGCTCCTCTAAATATATGAACAGCATCATATACTCATGGATGTTTTAGTAAAAGCGTGAGCTAAAATGGCTGTGTATAGAACTGCTTTGTGTTCTATTTGCTTTAACCATTAGATGGCAGCATTTCACTTCACATGTCTGTTTGTTTCACCCCTGTGTAACCTTATGTCCTTTATCCTGCTTCCAAGAATCATAAAGAACAATTCTGGGAAAAAAGACCTCAGGTGAGTCATAACTGTATGAGGAAAAGTCCTACGTGATATGCTGAGGTTTCATGCAAACTATAAAATCTGTGATTAGAGAATTTTTGAAACTATGTTAAAATTTCAAAGGTTTTGTTTCATTTTAAAGAGTTCCATTGAGTTATTTCCTTACGTTGCTCTATAAAATGAACTAAACTACAAAAACTTGTTTGGTTAGTTTGTATGTATCGTGAGGTCAGTAATGTGGATTATAAACCAAACAATAAAGGTGTGATTGATAAGAAAAATTGGATCAACTGTTTAGGAAGTACAGCTATTTTTATACATAGTCCCCACAACCTAACATAATTTTACAGATGTTAATTTCTTTTAAATCATAACCAAATATTCACTTGAGACTTCTTCACTTTACTGCAGCCACCTTGAATTACTGCTTCAGTGCGGGTGCAGATCTAACTTTAGTATTTAATAACTCAAAATCACCTGTTGGATTGAGATCAGGTGACTGACTTGACCATTGAAGAATATCACATCCCACACTTGACCATCTCTTGGGCTGCTTTAGCGGTGCGGTTTGGGTCAATATCTATTTGCGCCATCCAATCAGTTTTGCAACATTTGGCTCATTGTCAGTAGAGAGTATAATGCCCTGTTGACCCTGCTTACGTCTATCAACAGTCTGTGGTCCTCTTTCCTGTTTCAGATTGAGAGATATGACAATTGTGTGATATCGTGGTACTTCTGTGTCCTTGGCTTGAGGAAGTAATCTGCTTAAATGCACATTGAGTCACCTTTTAATGAATTAATGTATAAACCACAGGATTTTATATGTTCAGGGTTTTTATTCAGCTGTGTTTCTGATGATTTTTAGGACTCAAGCACATTTCAGCTGTGCTATTGAGGAGTTGAAGAGTGGAAGTGCACAATATTCTCTTTTTGAAAATATTGTCCTCTTTTTTCATTTGAGTGCACAGCAGAGGAGAGTCTATACAACTGCTGACTGCAATGTTATAGCATTTTTTTCTATATAAGGCTTCTTTGATTTCATGTTATGACGGCGACAAATCCATTAAAAAAAATTTTTGGGGGTTGCTCTTTTGTTTCTCAAAAAAGTGGACTGCTGTCTGTTGCAGTAGATGGTTCTGTATATTTGAATTTTTAAACCAGATGCAATTCCTGACGCAATGCTCCCCAGAGGCTAGGATTGTGTTTAAGCCCAGTCACATACCCTAGAGATAGAAGCATTACAACAGCTGAATACATGTTATAGTAGTTTGTTTTGTTTGTTTTTCTAAATAAGCCTTTTGCTAATTTCTCGTTCTCATGAACACAAAAGAATAAAAAAGATGTTCAGCTGAAGGGAGCAGTCGAATGGAGGTTTATAACATGGTGTCCGGTGTCTGAAATCTACACCTACTGCTTTAACTTCAGTTAACCGTGTTAAACTGTTTGGGGTGAGCTGTGAAAACAAGCAGTTGAAGAAGAGTGGTAAGCACTACGTTGGTAAAAGCTTGACTGCAGTGCCAAGATCGATTTTAGTCAGTTTTATGGTCATTCAGTCAATTAGTGTTTGTTTGCTTGCTTGCTTTCTGGTATTGGGAGATTTTTTTTTTTAAGTATAGCCAAAGGTCTGAAGGCCATCGACACAATTCATAGAATTCAGCGTGTAGAGCAAATACAGATTAAAAGACATGAACCTATTATTTCTTTCATCCGTTCAATTTTGTGTTTTTAACATGCTCGACACTGAGCTTTTGTAAAATGTTCCATAGAAATAAAATCACTTTGAATCAGATGAAGTTCCCTTGCATAGTTTTGCTTTCGTTTTTGAGTATGTGTGGTTTTTGTTTTTGAAAGGCAAATGATGTGTCATACTGGGATATATAAAAACTAGCTGCTTCCACTGACTTGACAGATTGCTTGTCTGGTTGGTGCAATTTGCTAATAATTACCAAACTCGTTATACACAGTCCCTCCGCTGTTGTTATATACTCACTTTTCCGCTTTTTAAAAACAGTACCTATTTAAATCTTTTTAAGCAACACACCCTCCCTTTGCTTGTTTTTCTTTTATTAGCTAAGCTGTTCAAACCCCTGGCTTCCATCCAGCTTCACCTTTTCAAATCTTCGAACGACAGGAGGAAATGGCCTGTTGTTTAGGCTCAACCAACTAACAATTTGAGATGGAGTTGTGGGGGAGGGGAGCTTGTCAGGCGATGGCTTTAATCATGTGCCCCCCCCAATGACGTAGTTCACAGTCACAGAACTTGGGGCACGTGGCTACGTTTACGGCGGGTTAACTAAAATGTAATGGATAAATTGAAAGTTTAACATATCTGTCCAACAACAGATAAGAGATCTACCGGCAATCCTCCCGAAACTTCCGATGAAAGGACACGCCCTGTGAAGCAAAATAAAAACATTTTAGTTGTTCCGTTTGCTGCCATCCGCGCCGAATGAGTCATGTGACTGACCAAAACTCAAGAGACAAATCAAAAATATTTATCGTTTACTTTCTGTATGATGACTCACAGTGGTGACATCAGATTTAAAGTGAAAAGTCTCGGTTTCATAGTAGAACACCTCTGCTCTACAATTTACTTTTTGTTAAGATGTTACACACCGGCGCAAAAGCAGGAATAAGAAGTCCACGTGCCTAGCCTTATCGGATTTACTTGTAGGTGGAAATTGCATTTGAATGTACAATTTTATGCTTTCCATCAACTCCAGCAGATCCTTAACAAAACCTGTTTGACTGCTGATTGAGTTGGCGCCCACTGTTACCACACAGTTGGCAAACAGAAAAAAGTCAAAAGAGAAAGAGAGCCCTATTTTTCATTCTTTCTATATCAAATATATATTGATTGATTATATCTATGTAATCAAAATTCAGATTTCTCAGCAAGGTACACATTTAAATAATATGAAAATCCAGTTATTGGGAAAAAAAGAAGATGACACAAATCAAAGTACTGGATTTCTAGAATTTCTGACTGATAACTCGCATTAAAATCTCCAGCATTTCCTCATCTCAACTCATGTTGTTGTTGTGAATTGGTAAAGGCACACCCTCAGGGTGAGTAACACTCTCAGTCTAAGCTTCCTGAATTACTCCCCAGATCTTCACTTTTTTTTCTGTCTATAATTCCAGCAGTAAGACGTGCTTGATAGGAAAATACTTATGTAACAGAGATGGTGGCAATGGTTTTGGCAATATTCATATGTAGTGAATATAAATACCCAAAGACAGAATGTACAAAATTAAATAATTATTTATTATTTGATAATTATTTTTAAATATTACAGTACTGAGGTAAGTTCATAGTCTTGAAGGTGAATTTTAACATGGCTTGTGATCATACTGTTTTACCCATGTGTCTCAAAAACAAATAATCAAACAAAAACACTCACACACAAAACGTATAAACTTTTTATTATTGTTACTGTGGTATTTGTATGAAACTTCACTTCCCACATTACTTCCAGGTATGTAACTGTCACTTCCCACTTTGGAAATTTATTTTGGCTAATAAAAAAGAAAGACAGTTTGTATTCTTATAATACTATTTATACAGCAAAGAGTAATATGAATGCTTAACAGAATACCTCCCACCAGCTCCCCAAGGAAAAGGGAGGATTGGGTTTCTCCCGCCTCAGGAATTATTATTATGCCGCTCAAATAACCCCCCTCTTATATTGGTGCAACAAAACATACACAGCTAAGTGGAAGGAACTGGAGTCCAGCCTGTTGGACCGATTCCCTCTACAAGCTGTAATGGCAGATAAGGGTCTAACGTGTTGGCTGGAAAAGTTGGGGAACCCCTGGTTAACCCACACCCTCCAAGTTTGGCAGAAGGTAATCAACATTTCTGGGATACACAAAATATTAAAAATTTTCAGGTGGTTTGCTTTCGACTCAGATTTTATTCCAAACAGACACGACTCTAACTTTAAAGCATGGCTATCTTATGGCCTTACGACATTCCTCTCTCTTACTCATAGAAATATTGTGCTCAGATTTGAGGTCTTGCGGGACAACCACAACCTGACAAAATACGACTTTCACAGATACCTACAGCTGAGATCACATATTGATCATGAATGCAAATTGTCCGACTTTAATGATGCTGAGTCGCATTTTTTCCTCATCCTGAAAAATGCCACAACCATGAACCCTACTAAATCCATTTCTAAACTATACAAAGCTCTCTCTAGTGCCAGCGAGGATAACACTTTATACACTAAAGATAAATGGAAAAGGGAATCAGGGATTGCTATTTCTATGGGGGAGTGGGAAAATGTTTGGTGCTGCCAGTGGTCCACATCCAGTTCTATGAGCTGGAAGGAACATGGCTGGAAGAATATTATTAGATACTTCAAGACACCATATCAGGAGAGATATAAAGGGGCTCATATGCAATGCTGGAGACAATGCGGCTCGACTGTTGCTAACCATTTTCATGTCTTTTTGGACTGTCCCAAGTTAAAAAATTTCTGGATGGGTGTCCAGGCCTCCTTAAGCGCAGTCTTTAACGTTCAAATGCCTTTAGATTTTAAGGTCTTATACATGGGTCTGGTCCCTTTTCTGGAATGTAGGAGTGAGATTAAGTTGGCGCAATTACTCTTGGTGGCAAGTAAAAAAACAATTACTAGAAGATGGTTAAGCCCAGTCCAGCCTACCCTGGATGACTGGTTTGGGATCATTTTAGAGATATTTAGGATGAAAAAACTGTCATATCTGTAAAGAAATCAAAAGGCCAAATTCCACTAAATTTGGAACAATTGAATCCTTTTCATTACTCCCACAAGAGCTGACTTCACTTGATCTCACTGTTACTTGTATTTTTGTAATCTACTTATCTAATTTCTGACAATTGTTAATTCACTTTTTTTTAATTTACTTATATTACTATTGTTTATTTATTAATTTATTTATTTGTTTACCATGGCAGCAGCATGGGCATCCCCCCAGTTCGTGTTTATAGTTCCATATAATGTGTTGTGTATCTCCTTCTGGAGAGCATGTGAGCAACTCTCCTATAGCCAGTGGAGGATAATATGCACCTGTTGATCACTGTGTTTATCATTTGCTCTCCTGGACTTAATCTAAAAACCTGGAAGGACTCTGTTCCCATGTTATTCATATACTGCTGTGCAGATGGATTTTTCTTGTCCATTCCAAATAAAGATATAATAAAAAACAACAACAAACAAAACAAAAACCGAATGGCCCCGTTATAGAAGGCCGAAGCTGCAGACTCTTTCTGGTCAGAAAAATCTGTCTCCAACAGATGCTGTCTGTACAGCTCAGTGGATAGCAATATTTTAATACTGGTTCACAAAAGTACAACTGAAAATGCTGCAAAATGTTGTGGTTGTTACTGTTGATTGGTTTCGCTTACTCAGCGTCTTTCTGTGGTAAGAATTGCGGCACTGTGTTGTTTATCACATTCTCACTATGTCAAGGTTTCTTAAAAATATCTTAATATATATATAGGTGAACATAAAATTAAGTTTTTATTATTATTTTATTATGTGTTAATTTATGATTGTTAATTTATTATAAATAATACAAAACTATTTATCCAGAATCTTCATTTTGACTGTCGAAACAGTTCAATTTAAAAGACCTCACTATTTTACAGCAGTAAAACAATTCCCCGTCTGTCTTTCTGTATTTCTTATCACTGTGTCAAAAGCGGGACAGGAAGTTGTAATATACATATATGTAATGTGTACAGTTTGTTATAAACTATTTATGGGCATATGCGTGGCATCGCAGTGGTCTGGTTCAGGAAACACTTACATCATGAAACTTCAGGTGTCTGCTGCTACGGCAGACGAAACTACGTGCGCGTCCCCGCCCACCTGTGAAACCGCCTAAAAAAGCTCGCTCCCGTTATTTCCTCTCCATTCAAGGTGCGGCAGCCAAGCAGGTGCGTGAGGAATCGTCGAGAAATCATATAGCTGTTGTTTGCTAACTTTATTTTTTAAAGCTAAGGAAAACGTGCCTAGATAGCAAAAGACGAGCCAGTTTTTTTTCCTCGCAAGGAAGCAGACTTGTTTTTTTAAAGAAGAGAGAAGTCTGTGTCTTGAGGAGTACCTGAACAGGTGAACAGCGTCCTTTGTTGTTTCAAAGTCAAGTCGGAGAAGAAGTAGAAATGGCTAACTCGGGTCTTCAGATTCTGGGATTCGCCCTGGCTCTTCTGGGCGTGATTGGACTCGTAGTTGGTACAATTATGCCCCAGTGGAAGATGTCTGCCTACGTCGGGGACAACATCATCACTGCGATCTCCATGTACGAAGGACTGTGGATGTCCTGTGCGTTCCAGAGCACAGGTCAAATGCAGTGTAAAGTGTACGACTCCATCCTGCAGCTCAACAGTAAGTAACACGGTTGATGGCTTTTAAATAAGTACGAGCGTCCACATAATTTCTCTCTGTAATGGGCCAAATAGTTTAAAAGTTTAACGGCAGGCTCCGGCTTACTGTGAATACTGCGGCAACTTGTTGTACTGTCATTGTTCCTAAGATAGAAGAGGAAATTTTAATGTCTGGTAGGAAGTGACTTGCAGATTGTGCCTACTTTAAATCTTTCTGTTAACTTTTTGGCGCAGTCTGTAGCTTGGTTCTTGGTTTCCTAGAACTGGTCTAACCGGTTTAATCACTCGTTCTTTAATTTTCCTGTTTAAACCACCGAGGAAGGCTACACCTGCGCAGAGCAGCTCAGGTTCATAAAGGCTTTTAACGGGCCAAATGTTTAAACTTATCTTCTATTTTACACAAGGGAATGTCTGTGCACACCTTGGCAATGATTACCTATAAACCATTGTATGATCGAGAACACCCCCCACCCCACCCCCACCCACATGTGGAGCTTACCTTTCCGTGTGGGAGTTTATTTGACACCATTTACTCATCTATGTCTGAAGGCCATATGCAAAACCTTTCTCTATAGAGCAGAGCCACAAATGTTTCTAACAAACACCGAATGGCAGCTCCTTTTCGACTATATTCCAGGGGAAAAGCAAAAAAAGTGTAGTTGGGTGATGGAGCTGTAAAGTCTAGGTCATTCTTGTTGACCAAAGAGTTCTTCCTGTCGTATTCCAACCATCTTTATGGCTCTTATCTCTTATTATAAATCAGTGGCAAAAGTAGGTTAATAGTAGCAGGGCAGCTTTATTTCCCGTGCTTCAAATTTAGCTGATCGAAGCTGTGCCCTGGGGTCAAACTGCCTGAAAGTCACTGTGGGACAGATCACATAACTTGTAGTTGTGAATAGCTAATTCACTTGATGGTTCATAGACCATTTGTTTCAATGAACAAACACAAACCCATCTGTATCAGGGCTTTTTTTTTTTTTTTTTTTGGGTTATTTGTCAAAACATTTGATTACAATATCTGCGGCAGTGCCGTATCACCTCTTCAAACATGAACCCAATCCAACTCTGATAAGTACTGTGTGATTAAACCTGGTGGTTAGATATGGAGCAAGTGAGTAAATAATGGCCTGTTGTTCAGAAATGGATGCTTGAAATTTCTTTACCAACAATGGATACCAAAACTGGGGAAGGAAAAACACGAATTCAGAAGTGCGAACAAGTCGTTTCTGAGCTCGTTGTCTGATTTTTAGTGAAACCCAGATTCTGTCAGATGGTGTGGGTTTTTTTTTTTTTAATAAACAAAGTGTGCACCTGCTTTAAAATGTGATCTGTTAGTGCCTAAGGTTGGGAGCGTCTTCCTGAAATGAAACCTGAAACCTGGTTAGACCTGTTTCAGACTCTCATGCATGTACTGCCAGGCTCCCAACCCCCCAACCCCTCCCCCTCGAGCTTTGTTAGACTTCCGGGTAGAGCCAGTTTCTGTGTGTCGTTGTTATAGGGAGTGGCAGTGAGACACAAGAGACGGGTCTCTCTGTTGTGTGTTTGTGTCTGTATTTCCACCACCTTCTTCCACATAGAAAATCTAAACACATAAGTCTGCAAATATAAGTGACAGCTTAGTATAGTTACCAATAAATTGCTGCAGGAAAATGCTGCTGTTTTGCTTACTGTTTTCTTTTTACCTCCTTTTAGATTCACGGTAGTAAATCCTACAGCCTGTCACCACACCCTTGTAATCCATGTAACATATTACAGAGTGCTTCATGTTTGTCACATTAACTGATGGTTTAACCCTGGCCCTTGTGTTTTTGTTTTTTTTTTTAAACCAGGTGCTCTTCAGGCAACCCGCGCCCTCATGATTGTGAGCATTATTGTAACGCTGGCTGGTCTGGGTGTAGCTTGCATGGGGATGAAGTGTACCAACTGTGGCGGAGATGACAAAGTGCGCAAGTCCCGCACTGCAATGGGTGGTGGAATTATTATCTTGATTGGAGGTAAAGAGCAATCTGACTTGGTTGTCTTTAATTTTTATTTATTTATTTTTAAAAGGTTAACAGAGTGAATAATGTTGTTGTGTATTCTGCCACAGCTTTGTGTGCCATTGTTGCCTGCTCTTGGTATGCGAATGACATCATCCGGGCCTTCTACAACCCTTTCACCCCTGTCAACACTAAGTATGTACATTACGATCTCAAACTGACCTTTGTGTACTCTGAATATCGAGTCATCTTGGCATAGTTCATCTGTTTGACTGACTAACTTTTTTTTCTAGGTATGAGTTCGGTGCTGCCATCTTCATTGCCTGGGCTGGTGCGTTCCTGACCGTTGTGGGAGGCGGCATTCTGGCAGCAAGCTGTTCAAAAAGCAAAGGGCGTCAAAGTGGACCAAAGTATCCCATCTCCAACCCCAGATCCAGTGGTAGCAACAAGGATTATGTATGAACAGGAACGTTCCTGGTTTGAGGCTGAAGGAACACTTTAACATTTACACTCGTCCAACTAAGAGATTGAAGCATTGCAAAGATGTATCGCAGGAGGTGGAGACCTCACTTTTTATTTTGTATTTTAGTTTCACCAGTACTAACCTGTGATGTTACTCTATTTTATTAAATTCAGTAAAATATTTTAAATGATGGCTGTTTACCTGAGACCAAGATTATTGGCTTTGTTTTGTCTGGATCTGTACCTACTGCTCGCGTGCTTATCTAATGTACACCACACCACCCACGTACTATGTCAGTCCTGCCTCATTCTGCCAAAATGCTGTACTGTGACACTGGCAGTAGACCCTTTAGATCAGTTACAGGTTTGGTTCAGTGAACCTCTGCAATGCACTTTGGTGTCTGAAGAGCTTTGGGGCGCGCCAGTTGTAAGCAAATCTCTCCCCCCCCCCAAAAAAAAAAAACAACTAAATTCTGGCATGTGGCTGTGTTATCTTGCTGCTGCCATCAGAGTGCCATAACACATGAGGGAGCATAGTGGGTCAAGTTGCCAGCTATGTCAACAATTGGGCAACAAATCCCCCCAAAACAAAAAAACATGTGTGAGGACTGAATGCATAATATTTAACCTGCCATCCAAGATGAGAAGCTCTGTGCTACCAATATTTTGTTTCCCCTGTGTAAACAGACAAATCATACAACCACAAACCATTATAGTTTGTTTTGTTTTTTTTTAATCATTTGCAGGAGTGAATTTGGAACTACAAATACGGATTTTTCTAAATTTCTAGTGTTTTGCTGAGAAATGTTGTGACCTTGTCTTTGACTTTGTCTTGATTACTGTTGTTTTGTTTTGTCACAATATCTGTTGCATACAATAAATTTTCAGTTTTTAAAAAAGATTTTTTTTTGTTTTGTTTTTTATTTGTAAATTTGTGTTGTGCATTTAAAAATGGAAAGAATTTCTGGCTTTTAGATTTGCGCCATCTCAAAATGAAGACAATGAAAATATGGAGTATTGCAGTGCAGACATATCAGACTCCAATTGCAGATAAATTTCTTATTGAGGAGGCTGAAATCATGAAGGCCACACAGTTCTCCTTCTAAAGGAAAGCCATCTTCCTTCCTTCACACATCATTTAGCTGGCTGCTTTGCTTTGCCTTTAATGCCACCTAGTGGTGTGTATCTCTCTCTATATATCTCTCTATATATAGCTATCTATATAGATATCTATATCTATATCCTCCTCGCCGTTTATGAGGCTGTAGTGTCTTCCTCATAACCTACTTATACTGGTTTTTCTTAAAAGGGTCAAACCTTTAACGCCTCTCTGCCAGTGTCCCTCACCCTCAAAAAAAGAAACACATCTATTGTCTTGTCCTGTAAGATTCAATTCAATTGCTTTTGGTTTATTGTCATATATAACAGTGGCGTTCATGTGGAATCCAT
The DNA here is from genome assembly GCF_964374335.1 of Astatotilapia calliptera. Taxonomy (NCBI): domain Eukaryota; kingdom Metazoa; phylum Chordata; class Actinopteri; order Cichliformes; family Cichlidae; genus Astatotilapia; species Astatotilapia calliptera. Next base: position 10,523,588 of record NC_137431.1, on the reverse strand, counting down.
TTTGTTTTTAAAGTTGAAAAACATTTGTCTAAATTCTGAACACCATACATCCCCTACTCTAATCAGCCAGATAGCACTGCTAATCAGAAACGTACCTCGCTGAATTGAAGGGACTTTTACTATACACGTAATAGAAAGCCACATTGATACAGAATACTTATTAAATAAACAGGGTCTCTTGCACGAGGCTTCTCGTGTTATAGGAACAGTTCACCTCACAGAGCTATTTATCCACCTGCATTGTTTGGGCATAGGCATGTGTACCCTTTCTTTAATACATCAGGATCAACCTTGTGGGACTCAAAATGTAAAAATAAATAAATCTATAAACCTTGTTATAAAACAACATTAACTGTACTTCTACTAAACTACATCCACACACCAGAAGAGAGGGAAGCCATCAGTGTTTAAAGCATGACCACAAGCCCATTGTCACACTTCCCTCTGCAGTGTGAGTTGGCAGGTGTGGTTCAGCAAAGAGGTACTTACTGCATGAAACTGCAGTTTTTCCTTAAAAAAAACAAAACACCACATCCTGTACCAATTATTTCCATTATAATCAAGGGAAGGCAGATGCTTAACATCTCCCATAACAGGCAGCTTATACGAAGAATCTAAATAACCAGTAAAATATGTACACTTAATGTGGGGGTGAAGGTTCCCTTTCAAGCGGCACAATCATTCACATGGTAAGCCATTTGCAGGTTGCTGCAGCACATCTGAATATTTGAGTAAAATGTGCTGACACCGGAGGGGTTCTTTATAGTGGTTTGATCAAACAAAATCAAAAGGATCTTGCTTAGAAACGTGGCCAGTGTACACTAAAGTGGCCTTGGCATTTAACAGCATTACAAAGAGAACTTTATAGCCCATCTGCATTTCTGTAAAATGGTTCCTTTGTCAGATGACAAAACGCCTATAAAAAGTTATGTGTTCAAAGGTCACATGGAAACACTTGATTTTGTTGTTTGCCAGTCTCATCGCTTCTGTCAATGAAACACCAAGAGGAATGTTGTAATAACTCAGAAACCTAATTTTAAACAAACAACAATAACAAAGATACACATTTATTATTTTATTTTATCAATTGAGGGACAGTCTGTTGAAAAGTCGTAAAAACTTGACAGCATGGAATGGTCTTGGGTTTTAACAGGCCTCATGCACTGAGAACAGAATAACCACAGTTGGTCAAACTGCATCTTCAAACTTGATACCAGTAGAAATTTCTATGAAACATTAAACAATTCATTTGCAAATTAACTCACACATACAGTTACTGAGCATGTAACCTTTGGCCGCTGGGCTGTCAGTAGGCATGGCAACACAGAGCAAACGGTTTCACAGAGCTGAAATGTGTTATTACGCCACTTCTAGGTTCGTTGCCCAAACAGATTGGCTGAATCGTTTTCCCCTTGGACGGTAAAAATACATCTCCAACACATTTTGAAGGGAGAGAAATCGCTGTCACAGGATTATGATGCAACAAATCTAAAATTATAATAAAGAAACGACAATGTTCTAGAAAGAGTGACACGTGTTCCTGTTCTTAATTATACTAAACCAAACAAACTTCAGAGTATTTTCAGTATTAGATCCCTGGTGAAGCGTGTATTTGTTTTTAAATTGTGTAATAGGTGTGTTTTAACTGTTTCTTAATAAGAGTATATCAAACTTACTAAAGTGGGGAGAGAAAAAAAAAAAAAAAAAAAAAAAGATGAAGAAACAACATAACATTCTCCACTATCTGGTGCCAGATATTATAAGTTTAAAACAATGCAAGGATTTATTAAAAAAAAACAACAAAAAAAAAAAAACCCCACCAACAAAAAAACCTAAGCCCTGTGCTCTTACAAAAGGGTGATGGAGGTGGACTATGCACCAGTACTGCACAGCTACCGCCCCTCACTACCTCTCCAATCTCTTCATCCAGGAGGGCAAATTGAAGTGGCCTATACGTAAAGAGCGATTTAAGGACAAGTGTGAGGCACTCAGTTTGGCTTCAGAGGGTTTAAGAGGTGCTAAGGGCATAAACAAGTTATAAAAATAGATAAAACTGCAACGTCTGTTATTCCTTCAATGCCTGCCTCCACTTCCACAGCTCTGCAATGACCTGAGGAGAAAAAAACCCATATATAAACAGCTGACTTAAATTGTTGTCAAAAACAGAGCAGGTTCATGCAACATGGTCTCTCATTTACTGCAACACAACTTCCTCCTTACTTATGATTGGAATATTTGGACTTTGATGCCCCCTAGTGGCATGACAAATAAATGCCAGTACACCACCTCCATTTAAATCAAATTACAGCCAGTAGCTACATTTTCACAATAATCTAAGAAAGTAAAAATGTTATAATAGCAGGCAATAGAAATTTGTTGTATACCTTGGGCTCTGTGACCTTGTGACCATGTTTCACAAAGTTCTCAAACTTGGGCTGGGCTTTAGGTAACGTTACTCCCTATTAGGAAAAATATAAACAAATGTAATCAATTTGCAATTTTAATCATGCCAAACAGATTCAAAGGACATCCAAGAACAAACCTTTTTTACTGCCTCCATCATCTTGGCTTTGATCTCTGGCACACTCAAAGGTCCTTTAGGAGTTGGTGGGGTTTTGGGAGACTTGTCACCTTTTCCTTTAGGTGTCTTTTCCTACATTGGGCAAAAAAATAAATACAAATAAATTAAAGTCTAGACATTAGAAGTGTTGAATTTAATTTTTTTAATATATTTGCCTTTGCTCGCCATTCTTGCTCATGTAAACGATTGTTACCTGGTTTTTGGCTGGAGTGTTCGGTTTTGAACTCTTGCCATTCTGTGCAGGTGCTTTGGGTTTGGATGGCGTCTGTTTGGATGGTATAGATTTGGCTGGAGCTGCCTTGGCCTGTAACAAATGGGCAGCTGTCAGTTGCAGAGTGAGCATGTGTAAATTAAGCTTCAATTTAAAACTCCGCGATAAGGATATCTGCTTGCCTTAACGGGAGATTCTTCTTCCATGCTCTCCTCGTTGTCCTCGTCGTCATCAGCCTCATCATCATCCCTGAAGAAATGAGAAAGATTAAAGCAATAGCAGTTCAACTTTTTTTTTTTCCTCAAATTGACCTCTTGCCTGCAGCAAGGTCAAAGCTTAATTAAAAGCAACAGTGCTCCAAACTGTTGTCCTCACCATCCCAGTAGAGAAATGCAACTTAAAGATGAACACAAGTCATAAGGCACTGTAGCCATTTACTGGAGGGAGGAGTGAGGGAGTGGGCTGTTCGATATAACGATATCGGATGATGATATGAAAACTTCTATATATTCTCTTACATTAAAATAACCACACTATGGACGGACAAGCGACTGCTTTTATGCGTTGTTAGCAACCACGATTGCTCCAACATCCGCTTGTTTCCCCCCCCCCACATAAACCTTTCACAATGAAGGTGAATATCCTGTTGAGATTTTTCAAAATAAACAGAATCCCGTGAAATAGTATGCAGTGTTTACGGCCGAGAAGCTAAAAAGCTGTCAGTTGCTAAAAAACAAACAAACCTTAGAACAGGCTTTTCCCTGTAGCACAATGTGTAATAAATACTCAAGAAAATTGTGGCCATTTCAACTTATCTAACACTCAACTCCAGGTATATGACACCCAGCTGAAAACATTTCTTGCAAGTCAAGTTGCCCGAGAATCACAGAATTTACAGAAAAAGTAGAATTTTTGTGATATTGTTGTCAGGACGATAAATGTCTTATATCGGGATATGAGATTTTGGTCATATCACACAGCCTTACGAAGGGCCTCTGTAGCATGAACATGGTTTGGTTTTGAAAAGTCTGACATGGACCAGAAAACTTTTTCCCTAGTTTCAAAATAACAGTAACTACTATGCACACTGTCATGGCTACAAATATAACCAGTTTTTAGATGGTTTCCTACAAGTTTTGCTTTTATCATGTTAGGAAGCAACCTCCATTAAGCATTATTTCCACGCTATTAGCAAGTAACAAATGAGCTCTTATAAAACATGACAGAACAAGTGTTCAAAAGCCATCTGACCTTTGCTATAAATTTTATTTTCACAATTTGAGTTGGTTGGGAAAAAAAAAGAAAGAAAAAAAAAAAAAGGGTCATTTTCAACAAAAGCCTGCTACACATGCTGGCAGCAAGATGAGCAGAGGTATGTTCTTTTACCAGCAATGCAGTGACGCAAATATGAAATAACGCTTTGCCCAGAGCTGGCCATCTTTAACAACTGATCGCCTACAGTCATCGGCTCTCCAAGAGGCAGAAGGAGGAAAGATGTAAAGCTACCATCTGTTCGCATGAGGACTGCAACTTAAAGACTTCACAGCATTTGTGTGGTCAGACACTCACTCATCCTCCTCATCTTCATCGTCCTCATCGTCATCTTCCTCATCATCATCTTCTTCCTCCACCTCCATTTTCATCTTTTTCTGTGTATGAGATTAAAAGTCAGTCATGCGTTTTACAGTGACAAGTTTACACTTTATACTAAAACCAATTTAAAAAAAACAAAAAACAAAACAAAAACAAACAAACCTGAGACTTTGCAGCAGGGGAAGTGGCAGGCCTTTTCTTTGATGTTATGACATCCTCCTCCTCTTCATCGTCATCCTCATCGTCTTCATCAAAAGACTGATCTGCATCCATCACTGCGGGGGCAATTTACAAGGAATTTATAATAATAATAATAATAAAAAAAAAAACTACTCCGTCTGCTGTGCTATGAGGAGTCTTGATTGTGTGAGGGTTTTCGCCACATTCTCCGAATTATGAATACTCACTGACAAGGTGCTGTCCACTGATATGGATCGGACCAGAACCTGCCTTCAGGCGAAAAACTGCTGGGGGCGTGATTGTGTAGCCACCAAGACATGCCTGCAGCAAAACACACAAATAAGCCAGCTGCTGCAAAACTATACAGCGGTTTTTCCTGAGGCAGCACAGAAGCCCCTCAGTGAGGCTAAGGAAGAATAAAGCATAAAATTATTTGGTCGCCAAGGTGTGTTTTCAAGCAGAACGTTTACTTACACTTGGCAAGGTAGAGGGCTTAAGTGAAACCAGAACTGCCTTGACCTTCTGACCCTCTGCGTCCTGCCCTTCTACCTCCACCATATGAAGTTCATCTTTTGTGCTGGGGTCCACACACACCTAAAGACACAACAGAACATTTGATGTTTTGGTGGTGGAAAATTTCAAACTGAAAATGTTAACCAACGATTTGGTATTCACTGTACCACTTGGCTGCATCCTTCTCACACAACCACAAGCAATGTGCTCAGTGTGTGGGACACAATGACATTTCGTACACTGTGTCGTAACAGCTTCAAGTATACAGGGATGAACAAACTGCATGAAAGACACTCACCATCCTCAGATCCAACTGATGCTCCAAGTCATCGTCGTCAGGATTGAAGACCACTTCCTTTCCAGCTTCCAGCACACACCCTGATGAAGAGATTAAAATAAAATTAATTTTAAAAGAATACAAAAGTAGAAAATGAGTAGAACCAATCACTTAGGTGTAAAGCGCTACATATAAGGTGCACACAAGAGGGAGCCCTACAGAACAAGGGGTGAACATTGCCACATGGCAACAGCAGGAATTCCCCTCAAATGAAGAAGGGGAAGAAGTGAAAATCACGTCATCAAAACTTATGCTAAAGTTCTGAAACACCTAGCAAAAGACACGTGCCATGTTAATATTCCAATATGCATCCTCTACAGGTATGACATTTCAATTAACCTTGGTTAAAAGCCAATTGCAGAGCTTTGGATAAGCATCACCAAACTGGAGACAGTCTATTATCAAATTAGAACGATTTGGCTTAGTTTCTGTGTTTGAAAAAGATATTTAGCTCTTGCTCTTTTAGAACCACCTCAGAATTTGCAACATTAAAACAGTACACTGTGACCGTATCTGCTGTTTAAACGATGTCTGAAGTATCCACCCTAAAAGAAGAGGTTAAATTTTAGTTAGTAAGGGGAGCAGAACGACAGATGAAGAATAGAAACACTCTTTAAGATCTGGGGTGGCTTAAAATGCAGTCGCAGGAGGAGCGGTGGGGAGGTCAACGCGGTCCGCGTGTGTTTGAAGCCACGTTGAGACCAATTTCCCCGGCCAGCAGAAAACTGTCAGCTCTAAGAGCTTCAAATGGACAGTTCATCTAAAAAAAAAAAAAAAGCAGGTGCTTCAGTAGAACAGCAGCGCTAACTCTTTGTTTAAAGAAACTGATCAGATATCAACTCCGTTAATAAATCACTGGGGCCGCCATGTTGATAACCAAGCACGTGTGTGGCAGAGTGGTCTGAAGCACAGCAGCTCAGCAAGACTCATTCAACCTCCTGCCACGACTCATAACAACCAACACCACAAGACATTTTAAATGTTTTAAATGCAAACAGGTCCACTGTCTTCGTCTGGAACAAGGCACGTGTAGCTAAGCATGCTACGTGTCATTTTTTCTGTTGCTAATGCCAAAAAACACGAGAACACAGAATATAAAACAACCTCAAGTCACACATAAAACAAAGTTGTGCTCTCACCGTAAAGGAACGTTTGTGGCGCCATTGGTTCATCTAGCCCGTTCATGTTTGAGACGAGGACGCTGACAAACTCCTTATATGCTGTAGAAGAATAACCAAATGGTACCAGCAGCCACTAACTAACGTGCTACAGCGCTCCCGCTCTTCTTCTTTTCTCAATGAGGCACGGAGCGAAAAAATCAGCCCACACCGCCACCTACAGGACCGCTGCACAGAGCGTCTTAAAGCTAGCTCCATTGTTTGTGTTGGAAAAGTGTAAACGCGCATTGACTGTTAGGAATTACGGTCATTTTGAAATACGTCTCAACACTATAGTCCTTCATTTATTTCCCCATGCATACTACAGTCATTTAAGATGTTTTCTTTACATAAACCTTTAATTTTACGATCCCATCAAACCTATTATGTTCTTCTGTCACTGAAAATCTGTCTGTAGGTGTCAGCAGTGTGAAAAAGTCTCGAGCTCTTCCTTATTTCTTTACAGTTTACTTCCAAGTAGCCAGCCTTTCTTGTATTGTTGTCAATTTTATTTATGTAATGCCAAATCACAGCAACAACAAGGTGTTTTATACTGTAATGGAAAGACACTACAATAATAAAGTATTAAAAAGTATTTTTTTATTTGTTAAGCCACTCAACACTGATCTATCAGTCATTCAAGAATGATTGAATTAGGACGCATAACTCAAAGGATGAACCTTGAACCAATTTAAAGAACCAATTTTAAATTGTCTCTTTAAGCATTTTACTAGTAGCCCGTCAAAAAATCACATCACTTGTTTCCCTTTTCTGAGTCAATCTATGAGAAATACCAAAGATAACACAGTTTGAAAGGCATAAAACAATATTTTTGCATCACAAGGTAATCCCTAAAGAGCTTTAGCCAAAAACTTGGCATATTGTGGTATGGTGTGCAGTGTGTCCTTAAAGACATAAAGTGAAGGACAAAATAAGTGGCAGGTCTAGAAAAATAATCTCCTGCACATCGACACTATTTGAAAGTAAAAAGTAGAAAAAGAAATCCAACAAAGGCCTGACACAGGACATGAGCGATGCATCTAACTGTTTAGTTGATGCTTCATCACTCAGGGAAGTGAAACGGGGATAGCAGTCTCAGGTGTGCCAAGTTACAGAAGAACTGGACTGAAAATCTGTGGCAACAGGTCTTACGGAATGATTGATACAAACCTGAAATTTCACGTGTGGAGACCCAACAGTGACTCTCTACAGCCACATGTAAAACATGATGACGGCTTTGTCATGTTTTGGGCTCGATGCTGGGATCTTGTCAAAATTGATGAAATTAGGAATGCAGAAAAGTACTGTAAGAATCTGATCACCATGAAGAAAGATTAACTCAAATTTTGCGCAGAACTGTACTCATAATATAAATGCCAAGAAGTTGATAGATGGGCAATTTCTTCACCAAAAATCTTTTTTTCTGATTTTCCCCCACAGTTTGAATAATTGAGCTAAATGAATACAGATGGGTAAGAAGAGAAAAAAAAAGCTAATTAACATGACCCAAAGAGCTTCAACTCTGAGGACTTGCAAATGTCATGGCATATGATTCACACAGTTTTCATACTTGTTACGTCCCCACGATGAAGGTCTAGGGGTGTGTGTGGACTGGTAACAAATGGGTCCAGAACAGAATGAAAGGAGAACAGACAGAGGTGCTTAGTAAATAAAATAGTTTTTATTATAGATAAAATTAACATAAGGAGCCGGCAACGCTGTTTTACCAATAACACTAGAAAAAGAAAAAGGTTGCAACAACAAAGAACACAACAACCAAACAAACTCCACACCACGAGGAGGCACTTCCAGGGGCCCACAAGCTCACCCTGTCACTAGCAGCAGCTAGCTTTACTGCTGCCGAGGCCCACAAGCCCACACTACTCATGTGAAGCAGCTACACTGCAAACTGCTTCCACAACTCCACACTATAGGATCTCTCCCGACACCTTCAACACACAATGTGGGAACACCAGAGAAAAAACACTCTCTCATATCCAGTTCATCCCCAGCTTATATGACCTAGGAGAGGTGATTGCTAACTGGGCCCAGGTGGTAAATGAGGCCAATGAACAGCAGCTGTGTCCTGGGGAGAGAGAAGAGCAAGAGAGAGACAGAGGGGTGGAGCAAGAGAGGAAGAGGCGGAGAGAAAACACCACACCCACACAAGGGCAATTTTAGGAGGCCCAGCTAGGGCCGTAACACCCCCTCCCATAAATACAAACCAGTGGTTTGCCACAGGATGTCCTACACAAATCTTAAATCTATCACCTACCGTGCACCATAATAATGGTTAAGCATACCCTGCCAAATCTGCCAAGACCTTTTTGATGGGTTGAAAACACTGAATCGGGTTGGCTCAAGTCCCTCAACATAGTGTCCCAAGTGACAGCCAGATTTTTTTTGAGCCATCACATATGGAGAACCCAGCGAATAGCTAGAAGGCCTTTCTGAAACACAAAGACACTTCTTCGCTAGCTCATGGCAACAGGCATGCTGGCTAGCCAGAGGTGCAGGTTGGAATGGTTGTGTCACACACAATCTGTCACACTGTAGGTCATCTGGAAGACAGGTCAACAGGTGGTCAACAGGTGGCAGCTCAGAATTAGTCGACCTCTGACAGTGACCAAAAGACACCACTGAGCAATTATGCTCCAACTGTCGTCTCGGACTGGCAACTTTGTCCGTTTGTGAACCACGATTGACTCCTTTCAAAGCAGAGCCTTTTTGCTTTGAGTGGGCTTTCAAACAGTTAGCAACCAGGTGGCCAGGTTTGTGGCAGAAGAAACAGAGCTTTGTTTTGGCTCTTGAAATCACGCCTGTATCAGCTTTGCTAGCTGGCACACTCCTAGCTCTCGAGACCAACTGTTTCTGTTTGTAGGCCTCACAATTTGCTATCAAATGGCCAGACCTGAAACAGAAGAAAAACTTTCTTTTCACCTTGGGACGGGACACAGGTACCTCGCTCTTTGGGTACGGCACAGCTGGCACATTGCTAACCTTCACTGAGGCATCGCGTCGGTAATGCTTAATGACACTGGTTTTATGGATGAGGGCAAACTCATCAGCCAGTGTTGCAGCCTGCTGTAATGAGGAAACCCTTTGTCCGCTAAGGTGTACTGCGATGCGCTCGGAGACGCAGTTCTTAAATTCCTCTATCAGCATTAATTCACGCATCGACGCCAGGTCTGTAGCTTTGCTGGTGTGAGTACAAGAAAATAATTAGTGTAATATGTGTTAAATTTGTTTAGATCAGAGGAATAGGGAAGGATTTGTTTGTCTGTGTTTTAGTTTGGCTTAGTTGTAGGCCTGAGAGTGTGTAATTGTTTAGAGAGAAATGAATTTATGGATACTGGGGATCTGCCTGCCATAAAAGGAGACAGGAAGCTACAGTTGGGGGTTGCTGATGCTTATACCTTTAATAAAACTCTTAAGTGTTATACACTTAGAAGTAGGTTTGCAGGAGATTCTCCACATGATCTGTAAATGTAAGACAGCAAGAGGCCAATGGCCCAGTGGATGCAGAGTGGGGGTCTCAGTGTTTGTAATATGTTAACTCTGTTTTCTATGTTGTGTAGAGGAATTGTGTGTAGCTTGGGTGAGATTACTTTTATGACCCCCAGGAAGTCACGTACACAGAGACACACAGTGCTTTGACTGTTATGACGCACCCACACCTACATGCACAGTCACTCACGTGCACTCACATAGACACACGGGTATGCGCACACACAGGCACTCACATGCTCGTGCAGACACACACAGACAGAGTTTCCAGCACACACTGGGGGGTTTTACGATGGGGTCACTTCTACAAAACTGTTTCACAGACAAAGCAGTGAAGGTCTGCAGAGGGACACCGGCCTTGCACGTCTTCCCTTCTAGAAGATGCATGCTTAGATGAAGATGAATAAAGATTTTGTGAAATGACTACTGAGTTCCGGTGCCGTCTCTGGATGCCTGAGGGAAAAAAAAATAAAAAATAAAAAAAAAATAAAAAAATAAAAGAACCGGGGTGAAACTGATTTCTTAACACTGGACACCACCGATCAAAAAGCACACTTTTCTTCCTCGCGAAGTCTCAGTAGGATTGACCTTGTCCCCTTTTTAATCCCCGGAAACGCTGCCTATAAGCTTCTGGGACTAGCTCCTAAGCTAGAAGAATGGCACTTTTTAGCTTGTCATAATTCAGACTGTCCTCAGCGGACAATAAGGAACAAACTTCCTGAGCTTCACCTACCAGCTTACATTGTAACAAAATGCCCCACGAATCCCGTGGCCAGTGCAAGGCTGTGGCTATACGCTCAAATGACTCGAAGTAACTGTCGCGGAACACCGGAACCAGACGACTGCTTTTCCCTACATCTGCCTACCGAATGGAGGCAGTTGGAGGAAGGGAAGCCGGCTGGAGTTCCAACTGTTGCAACTTGACAGCTGTCTCCACCTCCACCTCCTTCAATTCAACCTCCCTGGCCCTTGCAAGCTCTGCCTCTAAACGCCTAAGTTACAACTCCTTTAACTGGAACTCCCTTTCACGATCCTCCTTTTCCAACTTAAGACGAGCCAGGCGTACACAGAGCCTAGCATCCTGCTTAGAGCCTACTGATGATTCAATGGAGAGAGGTTCGAAGTGAGGCAGTGTCATCTATTTGTCCTCAGGCAACCCCTGAGCAACAGGCGTAAACACTGATGGAGCTACAGCTTGAGCTGGCACCTGCGGAACAGGCTGAGACGCTACACCATGCTCAGGTGGACTGGCAGACACCGGCAAGGCCACCATCCCTTTCTCCACCAATCCAGACATAAGAGCAGCTTTCAGCTCAGCCTTACGCAGAGCTATGGAGACACAAATGCCATAAATTGCTGCCACCTCATGCAAATCCCTCTTCCTACAGGCGTCCAGCTGGACAAGCGAAGGGTTTGCCTTAAACATGGCAACATCAAAGGTAGCCATTCAAAACTACCTGAGGCTAACAATAACAACAAAGAAACACCACCTCCAACACACAAATCAAAAACAGGTGGGAAATATGTGTGACCACAGGTTAACCAATAAATAAAAATACCATCGACCCTGGCAGCACGGTGGCACGGTGGTTAGCACTGTTGCCGCACAGCAAGAAGGTCCTGAGTTCAATTCCAACATCAGGCCAGGGTCTTTCTGTGTGGAGTTTGCATGTTCTCCCCGTGTTTGCGTGGGTTCCCTCCGGGTACTCCGGCTTCCTCCCACCGTCCAAAGACATGCAGCTTGTGGGGATAGGTTAATTGGATAATACAAATTGTCACTAGGTGTGAATGTGAGTGTGAATGGTTGTCTGTTCCTGTGTGTTGGCCCTGCGACAGACTGGCGACCTGTCCAGGGTGTACCCCGCCTTTCGCCCTATGACAGCTGGGATAGGCTCCAGCGCCCCCCGCGACCCTGAAAAGGATAAGCGGAAGCGAATGGATGGATGGACCATCGACCCTCTCCCCAGACCTACCTACTAAAATCTTAGCCTAGTTAGCTTCTGGAGCTTCTGAACTTTAAAGGTTAAGCATCAAGTGCACAAAGCACCGACAAGCCTACCCCCGACAGGGAACTAATCCCCACTTGGGATTACTCCGAAAATAAAAAAGGCAAAATAAAAAAATGAGTGCCTGAAGGAGGAGCTTACGCTCAGCTAGACACCCCCCTGTGCTAACTGGAGAGAGTATAGCAGATACAACACAACTACACAAGCCACCGGCAAACAACACACTACAACCTAACCGCTGTTCCTTCCAGTCATATCCCGGACGAGCCCCCACATTGTTACGTCCCCACGATGAAGGTCTAGGGGTGTGTGTGGACTGGTAACAAATGGGTCCAGAACAGAATGAAAGGAGAACAGACAGAGGTGCTTAGTAAATAAAATAGTTTTTATTATAGATAAAATTAACATAAGGAGCCGGCAACGCTGTTTTACCAATAACACTAGAAAAAGAAAAAGGTTGCAACAACAAAGAACACAACAACCAAACAAACTCCACACCACGAGGAGGCACTTCCAGGGGCCCACTAGCTCACCCTGTCACTAGCAGCAGCTAGCTTTACTGCTGCCGAGGCCCACAAGCCCACACTACTCATGTGAAGCAGCTACACTGCAAACTGCTTCCACAACTCCACACTATAGGATCTCTCCCAACACCTTCAACACACAATGTGGGAACACCAGAGAAAAAACACTCTCTCATACCCAGTTCATCCCCAGCTTATATGACCTAGGAGAGGTGATTGCTAACTGGGCCCAGGTGGTAAATGAGGCCAATGAACAGCAGCTGTGTCCTGGGGAGAGAGAAGAGCAAGAGAGAGACAGAGGGGTGGAGCAAGAGAGGAAGAGGCGGAGAGAAAACACCACACCCACACAAGGGCAGTTTCAGGAGGCCCAGCTAGGGCCGTAACAATACTCATTAAATTTTTCAGTGACTCCTTAGAGCCTGCCCTGTGTTTTTGTGCTCTTCACTCATCTGTTTAGGTTTCTGCTCTAATAATTATTACATTTTTTAATAGCATACAAAAATATAGGCACACCAGTATAAAGTAGCACACCACTCAAATTTAAGAATGGACACATTTATTCATATGGCTTAGAATGAACCTGTTGGTGAGATTTAATAATCTGATTCCAAAATAAGATCTCCAAGACCTGAGGCTGCGATGTCACACGGTCGCACGGTGCAGAAAAAAGAGCCTCTCTAATGACTGCGAAAAAGAACAGCAATTAATATTTTAGTGCCTAAACTACGATAGTCTTGTGAGTTTTCTATTATGGTGGTGCATTTAAATACACCACGAGTCACAGGAAACCTTCAGTGGGCTACTGCTACAGAAAAAAACCCTATTTTCGGTGTACCATGTACGTCAGTGTGACATCACTGTCCTCGTTTAAATGGAGGACACAGTGCCAAATGTTCATTATTACAAATGGAGCTGTCCTCAGTGTCATATCACATTCCAAAGCTGACATTCAGCGGTTTTCCCTGCAAGATTATCAGAAGCTTTCTCAGTTCTTTGCTGGAATGGACCAGCAGCAAAATCTTGCTTTTTCTGACACAGTGATGTCTTTTGGACAAAACTTCTTCTGTGGCATCGCTGTCTCCATTTGAGAGTCACATCCCGATTACTTGTCATCTGTGCAAATGAACATCTAATAAGCCTCTTCGTCAACATCTTTGATTTGCGGGCATTTCATAATTCTGTTTAAAATTTATTCCTGTTCGTTTTTCAATCTTTTTAAAAAACACATTTTTGACAATACACCAATTTGACCACAAGCCGAAAAGCAGCAGATGAAAACATGAAAAAAAGAATGAATTGGTTTCTTTTTCACTAAAAAAAGAAAAGAAAAGATAAGCACACACACACCATGTAAGACCCAGGAAATGTGCTGCTTTAAAATTATTTGACTTGTACTGTAAGTTTTGGACAGACGAGCATAACACAGACTCAGCACACAAGCGACATCCAGGCCAGCACAAATTTACAAGGGTCACCGCATCAGTGAAACCAACGTACAACGTTTGCGGTATCTCATATCTGTCAACCGCAAGATGGATGGGACACAAGTATAGATTTACTTATGGTCAAATCTGTCAAAAAAATTGGAAATAAAACAAGCATGCAATCATACTTTGGCAAAAAAACAATAAAAAAAAAAAGCAAAAAAATAAACAAACCCCAACTGCTTCTTGGCAAAAAAGAAAATAAAACGATCAGCTTCTTGAGCACATTGCCCTTCGCTGGTCAGGAGCAGCCTCATAATGGATGAGCAGCTTTATCTTTAACAGGCCAATCTTCATGTCTTCATGACAGAACAGAGACGAATGTGTTAAAATCCATGTCTGTCACATCAGTCACTTTGTGTTGTGTGTCGAAACTCGTCAGGAGCACTAAAGAGCATCCCAGTCCAGTCCCTTCATACAAGTCATTGTGGGGGATTCAGCCTATATCCTGACCACAGCTGGATAAAACAGGAGGAGGAGGAGGAGAGACTGGATGTACTGCACATATGCATCCACACACACGCACTCACATTCAGCCCTCTCATTTTTCCATGTGGTTGTCTCCACCCTCTCCGCTTGTTCTACATCACGTTTTCAAACAGCTGCATGGATCTCATCATAGTTTCATCCTGTTGAGAAATAAGACAAATGGTGTATGGAATTATTTTGAATACCTGTGTCTGTGAAATGAAATCATCTGATGGATTGTGGTTTTTCTTATGCTTGACTTTTGACATAAAAAAATTTAAGTACTGGTGAAATTATGTAGGCCTATTTACACTTTACACTATTTACACTATTAACACTGCATGTATTCAGGCTAATATACACCACTGAGTCCTTCTCTAAAAAAGGGCCAGATTTAACAATGTCTGTGAATCTGGATTAAAAAAAAGTGTTTAAAGTTTTTATAACATGTATAGTGCCATCTTGCACCAGTACATAACATGATGTCAGTGCGTTAGTTGGTTGCTGCTGATCGCTAATATAATTTAATGTAAGTCTAACTACTAAAAGAACCAATAACTCAATAGAAAACAAAGAAACAAAATCTAAAAAGCAATCTAAAAGAGTCACTTTAGTTTTATGTTTAAATAACAGAGGATATACTGTTCACATTCACTCTTTCAAACAGTAAGTGGCTTTTAATTGTTAGCTAGCTGCAATGAAATGGGAAAATCCACCTGTTAGCCGTAATGTTAGCGTTCGTAGACCACTTTATGAATGAGGACTGTGTGGAGGAGAGGCTGTTTGAGTCAGGTGTAGTGGTGGTTTCACGACTAGAATAACAAGCTTAAGTAAGAAACTAGTTGCTTTTTTATGCATATTATATTTTAATTCTTTAAAATATAATTCATTTGACAAAAACACATGAAGAAGAATACTGACCTCTTGGCAGGCTACAATGAACTCCTCCAAAGTCACCACGCCATCTTTGTTCTTATCCATTTTCTGTAGAGAAAAAGTTATTTTTATTTTGTTGATTCTGTTCTGGTGGCATTGCCTTGCATCCTAACCCTAATGAAACAATCTAATAATGACTACAAAGCTGCTATAAACCAACAAAGGTTTCTTGGGAAGTTACGGGGTTATGACAAGAGACATTAAAAGTCTGCTTTCCTTTCATAATGTGTAAACACTAGGGTTTATAAACCTTACGAGACTGAAAAATGTAGTTAAGTTGAAAGTGTGAAAAAAACTCCATAAAGGGAGTTGATCCAATTTAAACAAATAGTATGGCTTGTTGTCTGTAATTTTGTAGTAATCTGTAAATCT
The DNA here is from genome assembly GCF_964374335.1 of Astatotilapia calliptera. Classification (NCBI taxonomy): domain Eukaryota; kingdom Metazoa; phylum Chordata; class Actinopteri; order Cichliformes; family Cichlidae; genus Astatotilapia; species Astatotilapia calliptera. Next base: position 10,507,719 of record NC_137431.1, on the reverse strand, counting down.
GTAAATTTTATTGTCAATTCTTACTGTCATTTAATGGTCGGGCATTGCACAGCAATAAGCATTTCACCAAACATCATACTGTGTATGGTTGTGTGTGTGACAAATAAAATTTGAATTTGAATTTGAAATGAACCTGAAAAAAGGCATCCACATGCTGCTGTGGAACGTCTCCCTTCAGTGCAGGGTAGGTGTACTTGCCCATCATGTCATATATGGCCCTCACAATCTCAGTCATTTCCTGCAAGAACAGGAGATTCATGTCATGCTTAGACAAAGATTTGAGATAACAAATAATATCCAGTTAAAACTGTAACAACACAGTCTCACCTCTCTGTTTATGTATCCATCTCTGTTGATGTCATACAGGTGAAACGTCCACTCCAGCTTTTCCCTTAGTGTTCCCCTCAGCAGAATAGATAGTCCCATTACAAAATCCTGTCCAAAATAGATCAGGGAAGTGGGAAAGCATAAATTAAAAAAAGAGCAGAAAATTAAAGAAATAACTAACATTTTGTCCATTTTTGTACCTTAAACTTTATGGAACCATTGTTTGCAGTGTCAAAAGCGTTGAACAGATAATGCGCATACATGCTTGCATCTGTAACACACATGGAAGAAAAGTGTAAAAAAAAGAAAAGCTTCATAGTGCAATAAAAAAGATTAAAAACTGTGTACTTGACCTCCATGAGGAAAGAACTGTGCATAAATGTGTTTAAAAGTCTCCTCATTCACAACTCCACTTGGACATTCCTGTGGAAGAAATGAGACTCTACAGTTATTCTACTCAATGAAAATTTGGTTGTCTGATGATGTGATGCACACATATACTATATTGCCAAAAGTATTCACTTGTCTGCCTTCACATGCATATGTACATAACTGACATCTCATTTTTAATCCATGGCATTTAATATTATGTAGCAATAGCAACTTAAACTCTTCTGGAAGGGTTTTCAACAAGACTTAGGAGTGTGTTTATGGGAAGGTTTGACCATTCTTTCCAGAAGTGCAATTGTGAGGTCAGACACTGATGTTGGATGAGGAGGCCTGGCTTGAATTCTTTGCTCTAATTCATCCCAAAGGTGTTCTGGCAGGTTGAGATTAGGCTGAGATACAGACCAGTCAAGTTCTTCTACAACAAACTTGCTCAGTCTTGTCTTTATGGACTTTGCTTTGCGCACTGGTGCGCAGTCATGTTGAAACAGAAAAGGTCATCCCCAAACTGTTCCCACAACACTGAGTTTCTTTCACTGAAACAAAAAGGATGAGCCCCACTCCTGAAACCCCCTCCCCCGCAAACTTTACACCTGGCACAATGCAGTCAGACAAGTACTGCTCTCCTGGCAACCGCCAAACCCAGTATTATCCATTGGATTGGAGAAGCACGATTTCTCAGTCCAAAGAACATGAAGCGCTTTGTGTGCTTTACTTGAGCAAAGGCCACATGAAGCACATGTGCAGTTGATTCCACAGAAAATTAGCGACCTCTGCTCAATATGCACCTCAGTCTTGCTGACCCCACTCTCTAATTTTATGCGGCTTACCACTTAATGAGTTGCTGTCATTCCCAATCTCTTCCATTTTGTCATAGTACCACTAGCAGTTAACTGTGAAATATTTAGTAGTGAGGAAATTTCACAACTGGACATTTTGCACAGTACCAGAGCTCCTGAGAGCAACTCATTCTTTCACAAATATTTTTAGAAGCCGTCTGCATGCCTATGTGCTTGATGCTATACACCTGTGGCCATGGAAGTGATTGAAACACTTCAATGCCTCAGTGATTTAGAGAGGTGTAACAATACTTAGAATGGAATAGAACAGAGTTTTGGCAATATAGTGCATTTTAGTATGACTGCATTTTTTAAAATAACAATATCTGGTGTGTGCTTACATTTTTAAAACCACGATAGAGGATCTGCAGTTCCTGCTTGGTGAAGTTTGTTTGGGCTTCGAGTTGCTCAAGTCCTTCTGGTCTGTGGCACACCATCGTCATCTCAAGCTCATCATCTGTTTTATCTACAGGGAAGGGTAAGAGAGAGGCAGTTTAAAAAAAGAAGATGTATGTGAGCCTCAACATTTACACGCTGTCTGTTTAACAGTATGTCCCACTCAGGATTTAGAAATATGATGGCTTTTAAATACAGGAAAGAGATGACTCAGCGAAGCTTGAAAATGTTAAGTCTGCAACGAATGTTGTGGGATCAAAGAGAATAAAAAAGTGCTTCTCGGAGTGAAGCAGAAGAAAAATAAGGGAGGATGAGGGAAAAAGAGAACAAAGGAAGGATTTGTGGAGAACTTCATCTACTTGACAAATTAGGTTTCCCCTTAGGAGCTGAAGCATTTTATTAATGGCAACATGGTGCTCAGTGCCCAGTCCTGTGGAGATGGATGGTGGTTAATGATCTGAAGAGATGCTGCTGTGGGCAAGTGTTTGTCACTGTGACTATCTCATGCTACAGGGCAGCGGCTTTACAAACATGGACAAATATCCAGAAGAAAACTCCCAGTGGCTGTTGTGGGCCCCGGTGAAGAAAAATCTGAAGTCCGACGCTTTGTGTGAGGTATAGAGATGGCCTATTTACAAAGGGTGGTCTGTGGCTTGAAATGCATTGTTGAGACTGCAGGTATTATTAGATGATATGTCCTTGAATGAATTGTTTTGACACAAAAGTGTGGACAAAGCACACTATCAATTCCCAGAATTTCTCAATCACCTATGTTATTAACTTGAAAAACACACACGTGAGAACAAATAAGCTTCCTAATGGATTCAGACTCAGTTCAGATGATTAGACACGAAGAAAAGGAGATTAACATGACTACATTGTTCTTCTTCTTTTTTTTGGATGGTAGTGATGACTCATTCATTTCAGCCCATTCATGAGTGGTGTCAGGATTAATCCTCAACAATGAAACTGTATCAAGTAGCATACATCATTATGCCAGAGGCCATTGTGATTTAAATTTTAAACAGGAAACAGGAGAAGAGGCACAGCTATAGAACTGCCTGCAGCCACATTCTCGGTCGTAACAGGTGCAATCTTCATTTAAGTCCCACCTACACCAGGGGGGAAAGCAATTACCGGCTCTTCATTGACTTTTGAGTGGGAGAGACGATCCTTGTCAATTCTGTCTGCTAGTGAAAAATAGAAAACTTACTTAAACGTTCTGTGTGAAATGGACTGCAGACTGATTACAGAACCCAGAATAGGTTTTTATGAATTTCTAAACTGAAAAACTGTGACTTTAAGGAGAAATAAACTTCTAGGAAAATCCCGTGACTAGGAAATGTAGTGAAACTGTGGGATCCTAACAGTCATATACGGAATATGTCAAATAAGTCGATAATGCCAAAATTCCAGCTTATGTCCATACCATAAGCTAAGCAGGGTCAGGCCTGGTTAGTAGTTGGATATGCAATGTGTTAGTTAGTGCTGTTGCCTCATAGGAAAAAGGTTCTGGTTCAAATCCACCATTTAGCCAGGGCCTTTCTGTGTGCTGATTGCATTTTATCCCTTTGTTTGTCTGGGTTCTCTCTGGCTTCTCCCACAATCCAAAGACATCCAGTTAGTGGGGTCAGGTTAATTGGTGCTTCTAAATTTCCCATAGGTGTTAGTGAGAATATTGTCTTTCTGTCTGTGTTAGTTCGGTGACAGACTGAGAACCTGACCATGGTGCACCCTGCCTTTTGCCCTTGGATGGCTAGGATAGGCTCCAAGCTCCCTCACAACCCTGAATTAAATAAATGAAAAGATGGATGGATGTCAGTTTTAGTCCACTACATTTCTGCAAAATGAGGTAACAAACTTTCAGAACGCTGTAACATTACTATGCATGTAAGTGCTTTAGCTAACAACAGTGGCTTGCTACTGTTGTTAGCTAAAAGTTTTTATTTAGTTTTTATCTTTTTTATTCTCTAGTGTCAGAAAGGAGAATTATTCATGGTATTTTCATTGGTAGAGGAAGATTGAAAAGCTGTTGGCCAATCAGTGTGCACTTTCACAGTGAGATCCCACCCTTGCTTGTCACTTCCAGTTTCAAACAACATGATGGTGAGACCAAAAATGCTCATCTCAAGGCTTAAAAATGGATGTCTCCGAAGGTACACCCATCTGCTACGCTGTTTAGTATTTCTAATAGATAGCTAACATTAATTTTATAATAGCTATGTAGATACAAGGTGCTAAAAAAGTCCTAGATTAACAAGCTAAATCTAACATTTTAGTCAGCTAGTTGCACTTGTATGGGCAAGCCAGAGGGCGATGGCACGATATGGCAGCCTCGCTTCTGTCAGTCTTCCCCAGGGCAGCTGTGGCTACAACTGTAGCTGCCTCCACCAGTGTATGAATGTGAGAGTGAATGAATAGTGGTATTGTAAAGCGCTTTGGGTGCCTTGAAAAGCGCTATATAAATCCAATCCATTATTATTATTATTATTATTGTATAAGCATGCCAGCTTTCTTTTTATTATTGTGATGCTAACTTTATTCTCCTGTATTTTCTCCTTTGTTTCATTTATTAAAAACATGCACTAAAGGTTTAAATACTGCTTACATCTGGACAGGATGGTTGACACAGCTATAAAAACCGTTAGGGAGTAGTCATTTCAATGAGATTTTCCACATGCTTGGGAAACTATAGCAATAAAATGTTCACTAGAGACACACATGTTGCCTCTTACCCCAATCTGCCACTTTTACATGGCCTATTTGTCAGTGGTGAGATAGCATGGTGTCCATTACCATGCAAACATATAATGCGTTACTTTCTCTCAATCTCCCTTCCATCTTCCCCTGAGCTCCAGTTCCAACCCACTGACTCATGTTGTCATGGAGATAGATAGCCATAATAAATGTGAGCAGTGGTGGTATACTGGATCAACCATTTTTTAAAGGTGTCAAACACAATTTGTACATATATTTTCCCTGTGACTAAAAGTCTCTCGGTTACATGAAAACAGAAAGACAAAGGTGCTGTTAAGACTCCACCTATGTGGACTAATCTTTCCTGTGGGCTGATTTCTCTTTCCTGTTAATGTGACAGTGTGATTAGAAACAGATGAAATGGAATGAGGGTGATGAAAAGGCAGAGGTGTTGATTAGAGAAAGCTGAGACAGGACTGGGAGGAGAGGAAGGAAGAGGTGGCAGAGCGTGAAGAAAAACAAGAGACAAGAAGGAGAACAGCAAAGGGCAAAATGGGAAAACACAGAATAACACCGAGAAGAAACGAGAGCTGAACTGGGCTCAGAAGCACAGTCAGCAAAAGAATATGTTGCCTGAGGGTTTCAAAAACCTGTTGAATATATCATATCATATAACAGAATTATTTGATCGCAGAGTAAGACTCAGACAAAGAAATGCTGCAGACTTTTGCAGTGAGTCTTGTTATAAATGGTGCAACAACTGCTCTGCATGTGATCACTTATTAGCATGTAATGGAAGAAGGTGGGAGACGCTGAAATGGTGCTGATAATTGAAAGTGCGTGTACATGCTTTCTTACGCAGTCAGTGGCAAACACTGCAGCACTAATGAAAATGAAGGTCATGTAGAAGTCTATGGGAAAATTACTCTTGGTTTTCCTTATAAATTTATGGTCTTAATCACTAGTTTCAAGTCATAGTTGAATCTAACATTATCTATCACATCATCTTGTAAAGTATGTCCTATAGGCTGATGTTATATTTTGATTAGGAAGTTACTACCATATGAGTGTGCAGTGTCCATCAGATCTGCCTCCTTCTCATCACATCTGGTTTTGGAAACACCAAGATCAAGGCAGACACTTTTTACAGTTCTGCATGCTTTGACTTTGGCATGATCTTGCTTTCTTCTTCCCTTTTTTCTTCTTTCGTCCTCTTAACTTCACGGAAGCAGCCGACTGCCCAAACAGCTAGCCTTGTTCCAAATATAATCATCCTACCAGTTTATCTAAAGCCTGCTACTTATGAGATTATATCTGGTTTCTTTAATCCAGCAGCCTTCTGGTGTCTGTAGCCATGAGGACAAAAGTTGAAGAAGTCACTGAGCCGGGTCAAAATCATAGTCCCCTACGTGATTCCTCACAAAACCCACAGCAGGCTGTTTGGTTTTGCTTTGTACAAAAGCTGACTGGGCTTTGGAAGTGCTGAATGCTGCAGGAAGAGTGAGGAGAACTGTTTCCCCTACCGTATTGTGTGGACAAGCCCCCCCAATCCTAAGAACACATTTTGACCTGAATGTTTTTCTTGATTTGCGACAGCAATCTCTCTGCGTGTTTCAAAGTTTTGTTGAAAGTTTATACAGGACCTTTTTCAAGACAAACCAGGTATAGCACAGATTGGCTATACTGGTCAAATATATACCAGTTATATTAGGGCATTAGAGAGATAAAAACAACAAGCCCTCTTCCTCTTAAAATAAGTTATATGATTTTGTGTATATACACTGAACAAAAATATAAACGCAACACTTTTGTTTTTGCTCCCATTCCCCATGGGATGGACGTAGAGACCTAAAATTCATTCCCGATACACAATATAACCATCCCTCCCAAACAGTGGTCACAAATCAGTCCAAATGTGTGGTAGTGGGCACATCTGCTATATTGAGATAATCCATCCCACCTCACAGGTGTGCCACATCAGGATGCTCTTCTGACATCATGAGTAGTGCACAGGTGTACCTCAGACTGCCCACAACAAAAGGCCACCCTGGAATGTGCAGTTTTGTCTCACAGCAAAATGCCACAGATGCCACAAGCAATGAGGGAGCGTGCAATTGGCATGCTGACAGCAGGAATGTCAACCAGATCTGTCGCCCGTGCATTGAATGTTCATTTCTCAACCATAAGCCGTCTTCACAGGCGTTTCAGAGAATATGGCAGCACATCCAACCGGCCTCACAACCGCAGACCTCGTGTAACCACACCAGCCCAGGACCTCCACATCCAGCAGGTTCACCTCCAAGATCGTCTGAGACCAGCCACCCAGACAGCTGCTGGAACAATTGGTTTGCACAACCAAACAATTTCTGCACAAACTGTCAGAAACCGTCTCAGGGACGCTCAACTGCATGCCCGTCGTCCTCATCGGGGTCTTGACCTGACTCCAGCTCGTCGCCGTAACAGACTTGTGTGGGCAAATGCTCACATTCGATGGCGTCTGGCACGTTGGAGAGGTGTGCGCTTCACGTATGAATCATGGTTCACATTGTTCAGGGCAGATGGCAGCTGAGAATGTCCCAGTTCTTGCATGGCCAGCATACTCACCGGACATGTCACCCATTGAGCATGTTCGGGATGTGCTTGACCGGCGTATACGACAGCGTGTACCAGTTCCCACGAATATCCAACAACCTCGCACAGCCATTGAAGTGGAGTGGACCAACATTCCACAGGCCACAATTGACAATCTGATAGACTCCATGCGACGATGTGTTGCACTGCATGAGGCAAATGGTGGTCACACCAGATACTGACCGGTTCTGGGTCCCCAGACCCCCAATAGCGCAAAAAACTGCACATTCCAGGGTGGCCTTTTGTTGTGGGCAGTCTGAGGTACACCTGTGCACTACTCATGATGTCAGATCAGCATCCTGATGTGGCACACCTGTGAGGTGGGATGGATTATCTCAATATAGCAGATGTGTCCACTACCACACATTTGGACTGATTTGTGACCACTGTTTGGGAGGGATGGTTTTATTGTGTATCTGGAATGAATTTTAGGTCTCTACGTCCATCCCATGGGGAATGGGAGCAGTAACAAAAGTGTTGCGTTTATATTTTTGTTCAGTGTATATATATATATAGCATTTATGCATACTCAGTGATGAGTAGTATTGCTAGAACAAGCTATATTTTGTATCCTACTTGTAGCTTACCTCTGAGTCTCATTTCTTGTGTGGCTGTGGTCCCTGTTTATCCCCTACAGGATCAGACTTTATCTGTCCTATCTTACATACCTCCTCACAGCTGGCACCACAACGCATTTTTTAACAGACCACTTACTTCGAGCTAAAAACAATCCCTAGATGACCTGCTTTGCTGAAAGGTCATTTAAAGGCTCTTATCAAAACACAGACAAGCGGTTTCATCCTATCTGCATTTAAAGCATTACCCTCATACCGTGGGGCATTTCATCAATGTCTTTTTAAAAAGTCATTATTTTGCTGCCTTTTCATGGTTCTAATCTCGATCTCCCGCTGCCATAAATTCATCATTCAACCTGGTGGAGTATGCGCTCACACTCTCCCTTTATGCCCCTACAACCCAGTCTCCATGACAACAGGCTTTTCAAGCATAAGGCCAGGGAGAGGTATGATATGTGAGCTGCGTGTTAATTCAAATGCCCAAAACCTCGCTCTGTTTCTGTTTCACTCACTCACTGGCGCGTTCGATGGGCATGCACCAAACACACACAGGCATAATTACAGAGACAGAGCAGTGATTTTGCTCTGTTATTTTCAAGGACATCTTTCTTCCATCCTGTTGTCTCTAAATCATTATCTCCGCACAAGTGCTGTACCTCGTCACTGAACGTGAGTAAGAGATGCTTCACCCTCCACAATACTGCTGCCACTTCTAGAAGTAAACATTGTAGATTTCTGTTTGAGAAAACAGAATCAGCACTACTGGCTTTTCATTAAACCTATGTAACATTTCCACGATTCATTATCCACTTTTTTTCCCCCTTTAACTTCATAGTTCAATTAATTAAATCACTTGGCAAAAACAGGGTGAAAGCATAAAGTCTCTTTGCATTGGATAAGCAAAGAAAATAACTAAAACAAAGACATATCATGATTGGCAGCTGGTGTACAAACACTACGATCTTAGTGTTACTGTCAGTTTGGTCTAGCTTTCTGTTGCTCTTTTTGTCTCGTCTCCATCTCTTCTCTTTGTGACTAACATCGACGTACCTCTAGATGGTCTCCGCTGTTTGGTTTGCATGGTCAAAGTGCCCACCACTGCACCCATGTTGTCACTGTGGAAGCCAGGCCGGCCAAAACAACCCAGAGAGTAATAGTCCCTCTATTTACTTCACGATTTTGTCAGCCTGTCGTCCCGTCGCTGCCTCCCTCCACGGCTCTGTACCTTACAGGATTTTTTTTTTTGCCCCTGTCAAGTCCTTTCACTGGGTCCAGATCTGTCACGGGGGGACGCTTCTCCTCTTTGAGCTGACTCTCTTGAATTTCTGATCCCTGTCTCCAAAGACACACACACACACTCACACGCACAAGCTGCTCCTGCCTCTTTGCGCCACTCCCTCTGTTCTGTGCCTCACTCTACTCATCTGTCAGCCTTTACCCCCCCACTCTTTCGAGCTCCCTGCCTCCTCATGCCCTTGTGGTATTGTAGAGTGGTGTAGTCACTAATAACGCTTACTGACATGTGAAGTGTGTGCATTTAAAGCACACACGTGTATTTTCTCAACCCAGTGGTTACTACTCCAAATGAGCAATTTGCTCCCTGAAGTGTGTACCATAATGAGGATGTAGCTATATGTAAGACTGCCCACTTGGGATGGCATTTGTGCATGCCTATGTTAACTCACCACAGGATAAAGGAGCACATCTTTTTCTCTATCTAGAAAGAATTAAAGTTAATTGTGAGATTTTGAAGAAATATTTTTAGAAAAAAAAACAAATCAAATGTGCTACAAACAAGAACATTTGTATTAAACGGTGCCAACGAATCTTCACAGAGTGGACTGCGTGTAACGTGGGATGGAAAGCTGTGGGGGTGAGTGATGCTTGTTTTCCTTCAAACTCAGAAAATAAAGCAGGGTTGCTGGATTGCAGCACAAACAACACAAGCAACAAAAAATAGCTAATCAGTAAAGCGTAAAATTTAGATTTCACTGTGGATTTCTGCAGGAGAATTCAAATGGTCTAAGTTTATGGAAGCTACTTGAAGGGCAGTTAGCTCAGTCTTTGTAAGCTGCTTGTAAAAACATTGAGATACACACAGAAAAAATGTGAATGATATTGCATCCAATCAAATATTCTACTGGCGGCCGACCAAAAAATGTATTGCCTTTGTCTCGCTCCTTGTTTGTGTATGTGTGTGTCTGTGTTTGTGCACGCGAGGTTCAGAAAACCCTCTCACACTTTAAAAAATTCATTGAGGGCCATTTTTTCAGTGCTGTTTCAGCTTTCTTGTTTCTTGAAAGTTGACGTCTATATGTTCTGTTCTGAGTATTAAAAACAAGATCCATGAGCAAAAATGATAATAATGATGATCAAATCCACACTGTATGGGAGTACAGATTATTTTTTACAACCTAACTCTGGAGCCTGACCCTAGATCAGCTGTGCAGTTCAGTTTCTTTGTGTGGGTAGTGCTGAGAAAAAGAACTTAACATGGACTAAATAATTAAACATGAAGTCATGCATAATTCTAAAATAATTTAAACTTCTCTCAACTTAGATATTATCTGAAGTTAGATGGATGTAGCCGCTGGATCTGAAAAGTGAAGCAAATTTAAGGATTTTTTCTTAAGGTTAGAAAAGGTCAACTATTTTGGCTCCAAAAATAAGTCTGATTGCATGCCGGTCAATGAGAAAACGACCCTACTGCTTACTTTACAACCCCAGTAACCAGGTTAGTAGCCCCAGCTTTTAGAGAATCCACAGTGATGTATGTTTTGTAAACTGTGATCTAATTTTGAGTAAAATAGATGATCATCATTGTATAGTCAATAAGATAAGTGACTGTATAGTGAATGGGGGTTATCAAGATCTACTGCTTACTTGATGTCTGAAATCAATAAAGCCAAGATGGTGAGAGCTGAGCGAGGGGCATTCTGCAAAACATTAAGGACCATCATGTTTTATATCAAGTGTCTGTCCTAAATTTTTCTTGTATCCCAGTTTCATCCATTCAAATATAGTCCCTCTGTATAGTGACTTTCATGTAATGATTTCTCTGCCTTCTTCAATGCAGTAGTATTTATTTTTCCTTCTTGGATAATTCAGGAAGCATAAAGAATTCGTAAACTGTGTCACAGATGTTTCTAACTCGTTTATAATCTTCACCAAAAATAACCTGCTTGACATACAGACAGTCACACTCACACACTTGCGATGGGAAATTAAGTATTCCGATTACTAAATAACCCGGTGTAATCCTTGTGACAGATGTTTGCCATCTGGAACAGTCTTAGTGCACCATATCACCCTGCACTATGACAGACATTCAAGGACGCTGCATTGCAGTCTGGCTTCATAATCTCTTCAAAATCTTTTCTCTAATTCACATACAACCCCTTCTACAAACAGTGGGAAGGACACACTTGGACCTTGTACACTAATCAGCCATTATTTATGATTTTATCAGTCATGTTGTTTTCCATTGCTACTTTGGTTAGTGTTTTTTTTTAAATAAAAATATGAGATGAGAGAGGTGTTATCTTTGGTTCTGAAACACAGCTGACACAACTGTTTGCTCTTTCTTGCATAGTCAGTATGCCCTGAGCAAAGCAAGAGGCACATTTGTGCACTGCCTATACTGTGTGTTTAGATTTAGTTGCTCCTGGTTCCAGTAAAAAAATCCCTTTATGCTTTTGGAAAATTACACGATTCCCTTACGAAAAACCCAACATACAGGCAGCAAAACCAAGAGATAAGTATACACACCCCTGCATCTGGTCTCTAAGATTGGAATAGAGTCCAGCCTGACATCCAGAACTAACCTGGGCATTGAGTTGCATCCCACTATATCTAGCCAGTACTTCTCAACTGCAAGAGCTCAAGCTCCTAACTCTACGGTGAGGTAATATTCCATGCCCCAACAACCACTTTCAACAGCTGGGGTTTGACCTGCCAGGGGCTCTGCCCTTGACCGCCACACAGCATACACACATTGCAGCCCAACATGGGCCAGTCCTCTTGTGGATTCATCAGATATCAGACATGCTGTAGGGATTTGGTGCATTGTGTGCTCGGTGGCTGGTTAAAATAACACATTCACAAGAAATCCTGTAATTTGAATGCAAATAATGATAGTGCACATGAAAGACTGTTCTTTTCACTGCCACATGTCCTTTTATTTCCCAAAGTGTTTCATTGCTCCATCTGCTTTTGGTATTCTGTATGAATGCATGCTCATGCACGCATTAAAGGCAGCTCATCGTTATCATTAAACTCCTCTTACTACTTCCTCTAACAGTTATTTCAACCTGCAATTGCCATGTAAATCAAGTGAACCAAATGATGATTGGACAGGAATCACTTTCCCTCCAGTGGGCTGAGACAGCAGTTTCAGACCTCATGTGGCTTTCTAGTCTGACTATGCAAGAACTTGCATCTTTAAATTATGTCGTCTCGTCTTCTTTCTTTAACCTGACATTCAGTTGTGTCCTTTTTAGAGCTACTACTGAGATGGGAATTATTACACAACAGCTTTTGAAGCTAGTATAGCAGCTTTCTGGAAAAAATGGGGACATTCCTGGAGTTTGTGGTGCTTTTCACTGTCAAGTAAATTTGTGTATATTAATTACTTTTGTTTCTTATGAAATACAAAATCAAATAAACTAAACATAAATGGGTAATATATATTTTACTGTTAATACAACTACATACTACTTATTATTAATGCCATTATTAATATAATAAGCTGAATTACAATGATTCTTTAGGATTCCATAAGGAACGTTTTAATAGAATAATCTCAGGAAGCCATCTCATATGATTTCAAAGTAAGTATGTTTATTTTTTTATATATGATAATACAAATGTTTAAAAGGAGATAGTTTTAAAATTAAATCCTATCTTCAAAATGTACGACTCTTATGAAAATTAAGAATTAGAAATGCATTTGTTGTAAAGTAAAATTAAATGGATGGATGGACCTGTACACCTGCAGTACCTTCATGGCCCACCAGATGCCATCAGCTTACACCTTGGGAATCACTGATTTAATGCGTCATATAAAGATTAATTGGATGGTATCATTTTCAAGGTTTGACTGATGATTAAAGCTTGTTTTTATTGTAATAACTATTTATTAATATAAGAATACAAATTTAAGCTTTAACTTTTAAAGATTTAAGAAAAACTAAGCCTGAAGACTGTGTCTTATTAGAAAGCTGTGGCTCAACCTTTGTGTGTATCTGTGACAATATGATGCTAATTGTAATCCAAACACTGAGACTGGAGTCACTTATCTGTAATGAATGCTATATAACAAATCTCAGTAACATTTGAAAATTGTTAACAAATTCACAGTATGGTGAATAAAATGTTAAGCATCTAGATTTAAGTGTCATTGTTTGTTGTCAGATGTGATAACAAAGATCAGATTGGAAATAATAAACTAAAATACATGATACAATTATTATTGATGAAGACTATTTATCATATGTACTAAATTTGAAAGCGTTTTTATTAATTGTGGTTATTATTATGCATTCACCATTAATGAAGCTGCTTTGGCTTTCATCACATCTTTTTGATTTACCTGTATTTGATGACTTTTGAATCTTTAGGCGAATACCCACAGCTCCCCTTTTTGCCACTTTGAAATGTGTATTAAGTTATCTGTGAGTGCAAAATGATGCTTTATTTCAGGAGGCTAGATAATAATAATAATAATAATACTAAAAAAAACCCCCGAAAATGCATCAAGCATCTTGAAAACAGACTGTCACAAATTTAGTGTGAATGTTCTTACAAAGTGTTTTTAACCCTGCAAGACAAAACCCATCAAAAATAGCCAGAAAATTCAGATTTTTTGGAACTGAGATGTTTAATAACCCCATAACAAAATCCACAAAAATCATTTTGCTATATCATGTTGTGTGAAATTATTATATATTTATTATATATTTTTTATATCACATTTGATACATTGGAGATTTTTGGCACCTTTTTGTTAACAACAATGTTAATTTTAGACAAAAAAAGAATTTTGTCCATAACGTTTTGAATTTATGGCAAGTATTGATCATGATACAAAGTGCATTAGAGGGTTAGGTTTTCTCAGCAGAGAACTCTAACACATGAGCTCAAGTTTCTAATGCTGTGGAGTTACTTGTTAAACGACAGATGGCAGCAGAGCGTAACAGTTCCTGATGCAAGCAGCAGCTCATGTCACCATTCAAAACAAGTTTTGCTCCCGATTTAATGCATCACATGCAAAAATCCTCAGGGAACTACTAAATATGAACATGAAAGAGGAATTCCACAGAAATGTGGCTGAGCAAACATAACCATACTGTTCGCTGGATCGAATAGCCATCTAACCATAGGAGATTCTGCATATAAATACCAAGTAGTAAAACAACGTGGCTGGACAGGAGTAATGGTACACACCCACGGAGGAGGAAAGAGCAAGAGATAAAAATAAATCTAGAAGAAGACGGTTACATAAAAGTATGTAGTGAGGTGATGTAAAAAATTAAAAGCAGAGACACACACTGTCAGCTCCAATCCACTGATTCTACAGTCACAAAAAAAGGGAAAGAATCAGAGGAGAAAGATTTTTTTTTTTTAAGGAAGATGGTTGTAAAACCGGAGCTTAATGCCAGATAACTCTTATGCGGGTTTTGAACAAAATAGATGCTACGTTAGAAGAGCTTGAGCCATAGATTTGAATCTAACTCTGCAGTGTGTGGTGACAGAACCACTGCTGCAAGGTTATGCTCTTAGAGGACACATGTGACTTGTAATAGTGAGAGACAGGTGCAGCATGAGGTCGGGTAGGAAAGGTTTCTGTCTTTACCTGCACTCTTCGTGTTTTCAGGACCTGGGTCTACACAAAAGACAGTATAAATCTATTGTGTTTGTTGAACCATGCATTTTTTATGTGCTTCCCCAGATGTGTCTCGTTTCCCGTATCTAAACAAAGATGATTGTCAGTTTGCATGATTGCATGATGTGAACTAAATTTTAAAAGTAGATGTTGAAGTTGTGATAAAGATAATCTTTACCTCATGAGTTTGAATATAATGGCAAATTTAATTTTATGGGTATAGTTTTCTAGGTCCATAGTAAGCTGTGGCTATAGTAAACTATAAACTCTGTAGTTTATTGTGTGAGTGTTGGCAAACAATTACAACAACAGACCTCATTGAAAACATGCTTACAGGGAAGAAGCTGCTTGCAAATGATCCATCCATCCTTCCATCTATCCATCCATTTCAGCTCCTACCTAGGGCCGTGGAATGGGTGGAGTCTATTCCATCTTTAAAAAAAAGACATGCAACCACAAACCCACCTACAGCCTACATCTACACGCTAACTGAATTTCAGGAAACGTGATAGAGATGGATCATGAGCAAAGGATGGAAGTTTTAATTCTTCCAAGCAATCTAAAGGTGATTGTTTCGTAGGTACAAAACTTTGCTTGTTTACAAAAACAGCAGGGACATTTCAGCAACAATGCCACAATTTTTATCTCGAAATAGAGGATATATATTTTCATGCAAATTGATGGGGTAGTGTTGAATCTATTTTTTTTACCATTCAGATCTGGGAGTGGTCTTGTGGTATTTAAGAAATGATATTGTTTTAATTGTGAAATTCTTTTAAATACATTCAACGTTAAAAACACAGACATTTTTTTCCTAAAGCTAAACTGTATGTCTGCTGTTGTGGTTAAACAACACATCAAAAAAAAGTTTGAAATAGTATTTGTTAAAAGTTGTCCTTAATAAAATTAAATCTGTGTGCTGTTCCAGTTTCCTTGTCAGTCATTCTGTCAGAGTCCCGTCAGTTCAAAAAGAGGTTTTTCTTTACTTTGTCAGGTAATGCACAGCATCAGATTTCCCATTAGGTTTGACATTCAGATTCCCTGGATGTTGCACTACAACATCAGTACGTCACAGCAAAATATATATAACTCACTCAAAATATACCTCACAAGTCCCTCCCTTTGTCTGAGGCCTTTTAGCTGGTTTCTCACGTGCTGTAAAATTCGAAAAAAGTTGCCTCTAGCTGAATGTTTGAGGCTGCACTCTGCCATCTTGCTTTTAAAATGTGCTGTGAGAGGTCACTGTCTCTTTTTATAACAACAGGGAGGACAGCCATTTTTAAATGTGCACTAACATGAATGCAAGGTCAGAGCAACTGTCAAAACACTGAAGCTACTAGTGCTACTCCTTTGTATCTTTACATGGAAACTATTTTTTTTTATTTTACAAGGAAAGCACTATGTAAAGAGCATAAAGTACAATGTAATGTTAGAAACAGGAATAACAGTAAGTCAGCTGCAGCCCCGAGGCATATCATAACTACTGTATCCTCACTTGGTTTGCAATGTTTAAAGGTCTGAGGATGAATATGCATGCTGCTGAACTTAATAAGACTTAAGGCATAAGACTAAAGATAAGACAGTTCATTTTTGTCTATAGTGTATGCAAGGAAAAATGCAAAAAACAACATAGAATATAGCTGTTAAAATAGCTCTAAATAGCTTGCTTGTGTGTTAATGTTTATGAGAACATATGTGCATGTTTTCATGTCTTCATCCGTGCATACTTTAGCATGCGGTCTTCCTCTGCCGCAATCTGGAAGCAAGTGCTTGTGAAATCTGATTATAATTAAACTGTGCAGAGGAAGGGCTCAAAGCTAAACAAGACATTGTTACTTCATGCTGTAACCGCACATTACAAGATCAACCCCCTCCATGTAAGCACCAAAATCAAATTAATACCTATGATGTTTAAAACTTTGAATAATGTTTGTTATCATTCCTCCTGTGACCCTGAATTGGATACGTGGAAGAAATATTATGTTTGCCTGTGTTTTTGCATGGATGGATAGTTGTGCCTGTTCATCTTGAGCTATGGCAATGAGAAACTAACATTGTATAAATGTAAAAATTCCAAAGGTTTAAAACCCCCACTGTGGCATAAAATCATAGATTTATTAAATCCCCGTTTAGACCACTTAAATGTATTTTGACCAGTGGCTCTTAATTAACTCTGTGACATTTAATTATGAAGCTAAATGAAGACTCGGCCCTTATGCTGCCCAATGCGCACGCATCTTAACTTTAAGTCAGTAAAGGTCAGCGAAGCACAATAGAACATTTTGGACAGAAGCAACAAATGTCCAGATGCACAGTATCAAGCAAGTGGATGCTCAACATAATTTACATTACATTTGATCAGTTATGCATCCTTTAAGAATGCAAAGAAAAATATAACTAACGTCTACAAATAATGAGAGAACCAGATATCATCTTGATAACCAAGTCTGCTATAAACTGTAATCCTTCGTTCCTTTGGTAAAGGATTAGCTCCTAACCATAAAAAAGTAGGTTTGGGATTGTTTCAGTCAAATAGCTACGTTATGCGATTGTGTTGCATGACCTAGATAGTCAGCCTACTCACTGCCATGAGTTGGTTGGATAATTTTTAGAATAGCTCAGCGGCTGACTAAAACACCAGTTTATATCACATAGGTTCATGCTACAAAGGATTTACATACTATTTTTCTCATTGCAGATGAAAAAACACTGGACAAACACTGCACATGTAACAGAGTAAGTAAGATTTTGGTTAGTTCATTATTATAAACCTAAGCCTGGCTGGATTCCTGCTTAATTCAATGAAAAACATTGAGCTTGTTGCTCCTGTAAATGCATATTTGCATTTGTAACACAAGCTGTGGGAAATGTGTCAACAGATTCATCCTTCATTATGCATGATAGTAGCTGTTTATGTGTAAAAACGTACAATTCAGGCATCATGCTGTCATTGTCAGTTTGTTGACAGTATCTGATGTGTTTCTCAGTTTGCAAGTTTCTTTCTTTGCCCTGTGAAAAATCAATTTCTCAGAGTGCTTATGGCTGCAAATAATTTAGAGGTAGATAGTAAGAGTATCCAAATGCTTCTAGATGGAAAAGTAAAGAAGTGGTAAAAATACATAAATTTGGAATTTGTGGCCCACAGCGAGTGTTAAAATGAAGCGCTGCCTGCACCTGCACAAATATTTTATGCTCCATACATGTGCGTAGGGTGAATTTTAAATTTATATCAGACCACAGGTTCTTCTGAAAGTGAGAGCAGTACTGTGTTTGTGTGTGTTTTTTTAGTCGTGACATACTCGCAGCTGCACTCTGACATCGTGACTCAGCGTTTGATTTTTGCAGCTTAGGTGAAAAGTAACTTTTTAACTATAACTGAGAAAGGGGCAGAAAAAGCAAACAAGCACTAAAGCATGATGAATAGAAGAAGTTTAGAGTACACCACAGCCTCAGCCTGTGAGCTATGTGCAGATGAGAGTTAAATGACCTCATCATTTAACTCAAAGCCACTCAAAGCATGCATGTCATACAAGAAGGAGAATTTCCTGGCGTTTGTTTTACTTGTGTTTTTCTGCACATGTGAGTCTCTATAGCAAAGCTTACTAGATGTAGATGAAAATTAAAAGTATACAGATATGTCCAAATGAAATATTGACATATCTGAAATATCTTATTAGCTAAAGATAAGTCACATAATTTATGGAAGGTCAATTTTTTTTTGTAGGTGGTCCTCAATAATAACCAAAAATGTAATCATTTTTGGTTATTATCTCAAAATTTTGGGTTTGCAATCTCAAAATTTCAACTTTTTCCCTCAAATTCAAAAGGTTGATATACCTAACCCAACACCAACTGTTAACACATGTAGTACTGTACTGACGTTTATGCTTCAGCACAGTAAGCTAACACAGTAAAAAACAGCATTTTTATGCAACCTATAAGAAACGCTAAATTAGTATCATTCAGGTTTTTTTGCAAGACACTTTACAAAAATGTAATTTAGCAACACATCATACATAGATCAAAGATTGAAGAATGATTTAAAAACAATGAAGAAATATATGACATGTAGGGCTTGAATGTGTAAGTTACATTTCTAGTGTATCAGTTCCCATGTTCCAGACAGTTACATAAAGCTGTGTGAATAAATAGCAACATTCAAAATGTTTGCATTATTTCCTTAACTTGGTTTGGTTTATCTGCTTTTACAGCTTTTATGCTTAGGTCATATTAATGCAGAAATTTAAACACAAAAAAAGTACAAGGGATTCATAAACTCTTTCCTGCAACTGTAGCAACTGTAATTTTTAAAGACACGATGACAGAACATGTGCCTCTTGCTTAATAGACCACACAATGGCTCAATCGTGGAATTCAAATTAAATCTATGTCAGAAAAACAATCCTATTACAGTCTTAATATGAACTTTCAGCGGAATGAATGATGGGATCATAATTTGACAGATTTCTGCTGCTAGGCTTGGACTAACAGGCACCCCTTTCTTTTCCTGTTTTTCACTCGGTGTGGATTTATGCCATCATTGCATTTCAATTCTGTGTTTTCTCTCCACCGCATTTTCTCTTTGTACCTTTCTACAAGTATCTCTGGCTTCTTGGCTGTAAGTTTTGGATCTGCAGCTACTAGCCTCACCGACCTGCCCAGTATTGATTGCTTGTTGTTTCTCACTGCTCTTCTTTTCTCCTATAGGCCTTCTTATTCCAACACTTGAGCCTACAACCACTTTCACATACGCACTGCAGGCCTGAACCTTGTTAGGACTATGGCACCACATTTGGGTAGGTATTTGGCTATGCAGTGTGAAAGATTTAGGAAACCTGTGGTTGTATGCAACAAAACAAAACAAAACAAAACAAAACAAACCCCCCCACCAGGCTTAGCCAAATGGCTCAAACATCGCTTTTGCAGATTCTACGGGAAAGAATTGCAGACTTTCAGCTACATGCTGTAGCTGTTTTCTGTCACCAGGGGACAGTGTCACAAATAACTGATCTGTGGGCTACACACAGCGTCATCCGAGTTGTGCTGTCTCCTGAGCAGTCTATTCGGGCGGCTTCTTCACAACCCACACAAAGTATTTCCAGTAGTACGAAGCGAGCTATTTCCTGTTGTGTTTTGCATGTGGCTACTGAATTATGTTTCGTAGGTACGCTATAACCATAATCCTTTCTGAAACCCTGCACTATAACCTACAGCATAACCTACTCTGTAAGCTGATGTGTCCCTCCTCAGGAATGTTGCGACATATTGCATCGACTACACCTGCAATGTGATCTGTACTGTCACTTTGTCCCGCTCATTTCTGGATAATTCTTCTTCTGCCACCATTTTTGAAATAGACTGGAGCGAATGGATCAACACCATCGTCAGCTGATGTTTTGGTGGTGAAATTGCAGTGCAAATGGGGCTCACCGTGGCAACAGTATCTGTCGCTTTCATAAGCTATGTTAAAGGCTCTACGTTAAGTTTAACACAGACGTATAAATTATGCTTGAGAAAGGTAGAGGCAGTGGCAGATGGGTAGGCTTTCTTCAATATATCTTTAGGAATCTTTGAGCTTCTTTAATTAAAGCAAAACTGAGTGCTATTAGAAGGCAGCTGAAATCTGTCACTGATATAAAGTACAACAAACAGGATATCAGAAAACAGGGACACTTACTAGCAAATTATTTTAGATCAACTGCAGGAAGACAACATTAAGCTGATCAAAGCATTGCTTTGTAGGGGGCGAGAGAGAGAGTGGTGGTGGAAAATGTCCAACATCCATCCACTTTTTGCCAAGTGCTTGGTGACAGGGAATACTCATTTTTCTATATCAAGTAAAGTTTGGCCTAACTGTTCAAAGGCAATAATAAACTATCTTGTGATGTGTTGCCACATAAAGAAAAAGGAACTGAACTGAATTCACATGCATACACAGGAGTACCCATAAGACCTCACTGTATCTAAGTTAGCTAACACTCAAGAGGCTCAGAATACGTGAGTGCATCAGTACAAAGTACCTTTTGTGAGGGTTCCTGAGACCAATCTCTGCAGGGACTGGATTAATTTGAGCACCCCCTGTCTGCAGCGGCTGGTACAGCCAGCCATCCTGAGGTAGATGCAGTGGCAGATGGGTAGACTTTCTTCAATGTATCTCAAGGAATGTTTGAACTTAATGTTTCCCGTGATTGTTATCACAAAAACGAATCTGCTTCATGTGACATCATGAGGTCCTTCAAGCAGCTCCTTGTGAAGAAAAGGGATACGATTAAGCCTTTGCTCCACAGCTTATGTGCAAGACAATTTTACTTACAATATGCTTCCAAGCTGTCACACATTAGTACCTAAAGCACTCAGGCGTGTTCCACTCTCTCATTCAGAAAGGCATGCAGAAACACTCAAAAGAAAAACATACAAATATACACAAGCAGTACCCAAACAACTAGAAAATGTTCAACATTTCCTGTTCTCTGGCTTCAGACCTTTACGTTAAACTTTTTAAAAAGCAAAGTTGCTTTTCACAGACCAAAATAAGTGAGAAGATAAATAATTAAAAGGACTCTAAAAGTAGAACACAAAGCGCTTCGCCCCCCTGGAAGTTCTGTCGGTCCAAGAAAGAGCAGAAAACCTCATGCAGTGCTTCTTACCTCCTCTGTCAGTTTGTCTCATCACTTCTTTTCTTGTCCTCCACTTTCCTTTACCTTCTGTCCTGTTAGTTGTTCTGACTGTTGTCCCCTTGTATAATATTTTGGTGTAAGGTTTCCCTCTAAACTGCAGTGGGAACCCTGCGGCTGTGATCTGTCGAGGAGCTCTGCTCTGGTGCTCTCAGCAGATCTGTACTGCAGAGAGCGCCAGCAGCCACCACTATACCCACCCTGCCTCCTCGATGCTCCCTCCTCCTGTCTCACATTCTGCTCTTAGTCTGGTTGATGTGCTTTATCTTACCTTTTTCTTGATCCTGTATATTTGCACGATACACCAACTGGGCTGAATCAATCAAAAGAAACAAATAAAGGTTAAGCATGGTGGATTATAACTGGAGCACTAATTCAATGTATAAAAGGTTCCATACGGAGTTTCCAGATCCTCTCCATGTTGCAATAACAGAGCGCTTTATATTAAAGTGGGCACTCTTGGTCCTCTGCAGTTACACTCAGTGTATTAAAATGTAACCTTTTCCTAATAAAACATCAGGAATGTGTTTTAAAGCACACGTGTGCTTCATGAAGCCAAGACTTAAGCCTGGAATTTTAATTGTATGTGAAATACTATTATTTTGACCTTGCAAACAGCTGATTTATTTAATTCAGTTATTTGCATTGAGATTTTTGAATTATTAAAAAAGTGATGTTTTTTATTTAGCATAATAAAGTGTTTAAATATTATTATTATCATAAACCTTGTCGTACCCATTAAAGATTATTTTTTGGTGTAAACAGGTAGGAAGATGAGAAGATGATACTGTGCATTCGTGTGGTATAAGGTTTCCCAGAATGTATTCAATTAAATACCATGCAACCACATGAAACAAATGGAATAAAACTAAATTAGGAAATGACATTAAAATGCATAATGAAACAGCAGCTATACCAGAACACTATTACCTGATCACCTTCATCGTGTTCATCATTAACCAATATGGAGAGTAACATGCACAGACTGCATGCACATTTTTGTCACTTTCTTAATCAAACTTCTATCAGAAATGAGACTAAATCCTTGCTGAGACAGAACCACGCTCTGTGCCAAATTCACTTTCAAGCAAGCAACACACAGTAGTCTACTCTATCTCCAAATGACTCCAAAACAGGTTATGTAAGCCTGGGAGTTTGCTTTTGGAGACAGAGCTTTATGTTTCTCACTCCAGTGACCTGGGGAAATGCTCAGGGAGAGCATGACGCAGTACTTCCTCTGTCTGTGTTTCTCCCCCCCCATCCTGTCTCGTCTTTATTTAATGTTTACAGATTCTATTTATCTTCCAAGGTCAGTGGAATATTGTTGTGAGTCTCTGTCTGATACTATCTTCATCCTAAATGTCATCATCAATAGATTCGTACAATAAAGAAAATAAATAAATAAATAAAATAAAGGAAGCTTAAGTAAGACCATAGCTTTCGTGACTTGAGGTGGTTGTTCGCACAATTCTGCTTTGATCCCATGGGAGGTGCACTTTACTCAAAGAGTGGCATGGTAAAAATAGAAGCACAGAGCTGGCCACATTGCCAAAAAGAATATGTGGAGGATATCGGCAATCAAAATTCAATTAGAAAATATGAAAAGGCACTTTTTGCAGTATCATAATGCGTTATTATAACAAGAACACACATAACAGGAAAACAACAAAATGCTTGGACACTGCTAGCACTGGGCGCCCACAGAAACGCAAAGCAGGAGATGAAGCATAGCTGAATATGTTTCCAAACCAACTTCATTCTAAGCCAAAGACTAGAAAATATGGTGAAGCATATCTTCCCTTTGGTTTCACCTGCACAAGTGCAAAGGTAGGTCTCCCCTGCAGAATTGGTTTTCCCTTCGTCAGGAGCACCGCTGGGCTCTTCAAATCATGGACAAACAGTATCCCACATTCTTGATTTTTAGTTCACAAACACTTGTTGTAATGACTAACTACTCCTGGAGATGTTAGCTCTTTATACAGTAAAGTTACAGTGGGATACAAATAACATCAGGCTGATCCTGCCACGATTTGTTCCCTCGGTTCAAATCACGGACAAACAGTATCTCACAGCTGTTTATGTTTTTAAACCCATTTTGCACAGAGAGGCATTTTTTAAAAAAATGTATTGACAGCAATGTTGAATATTATTACACAGGAAAAAAACAACTACACGTAAAATAATCACACTGTGAGGCCTCTGCCTTTGTAAATGGAGGGACAGTAACTGCATGTAAAACCTGAAGACAGTCAGATTAACAGTATTTCGTCTCTATCTGCCATTCTGCAATCTATCTCATGTAAACAATAACAAAAGGCACACACCTTTGACGTTGCGTGACGAACTCTGTATTCCTCGTCCACACATAAAAGCAAAAAAGGAGTTTTAAAAAATCTCCGTTTTCGGTGACGAAACAGCTGCGTTTTCAAAAATACCCCTGTAGGTGTGGACGTAGCGTAAAAGAGTTAGTAGTTTATTTTATTACTACCTGCAGATTACTTGTATTTGCTTAATTGTTTACTAAATGTTTGAGGTGTGAAATAAACCGCAATGGAGCAGAATATGGGTGTGTGTGGTTGGAGGATGTGTAAGTGCGTGTGTGTGTGCACGCGGGGGGGCATTTTTCATGTAAAATAAAGGGGGGCCCAGCAAAAAAAGTTTGGGAACCACTGGATTAAGGTGACCCAAAAATGTCACATTTATTAAAAAATGTCACATTTATTAATTCTTGGTTATACTATCTTTCACAATGGAGGATTATCCATGGCCATTGGCTAGCAACTTGAGGTTGACAAGTCTTCAGGAATGAGAAAAAGTTTCACACACTGCTGGTCCAAGATGGAAGTGGTGAAAATGCTAATCCAGCATCTAAGATTTGATGTATCCTCCCCATTATTTCTGTGTACGCTTTTCTTGCTTTAGTTCTAAAGGAGTTATTAAAAGCTGCTTATGGTACACTTCAGCTCTTCTTCAGTGTCTTCAGATTTATGATTAGCAAGAGACAACTCATCAGTTAAATCACAGGGTGACTTGCAACTTTCCTTTCTACCATGTTTTGTGCCGTCTGGAGATTGTAACTGTTTCAGAAACCTGCTTCTTTCCCTTCAGTCATTCAGACTGCAGCCTTATCTGTATGTGCAAACAACAACTGCTCCTCCACAAGTTCCAGCCTTTGTTTCATGGACACTTCTGTGAAAATTACAGAAAGGATATGGAGTATTTAATGGATGGCACTCAAGCTAGCTGTCAGACACAGTAGCAACAAAATTGCAGTAATTTAAAAGCTGAAAAGAGAAGTCAGCGTAAAAGTGCTTTAAACCTGCCATTCTTTTTAATGGGTAGACAGGGACAACTCAGCTGGTTGCAGAAACACTTCTGATTGTATGGGAGTCTATAGGGAAACAGCCCTCATCTTCATTAATCATCAGAGTTCAGTCAACACAGTGGCTTATGTCATGGTGGCTATTTCC
Organism: Astatotilapia calliptera; assembly: GCF_964374335.1. Classification (NCBI taxonomy): domain Eukaryota; kingdom Metazoa; phylum Chordata; class Actinopteri; order Cichliformes; family Cichlidae; genus Astatotilapia; species Astatotilapia calliptera. The sequence goes on along the minus strand of NC_137431.1, from coordinate 10,482,840 downwards.
ATGTCTTATATACAGTCTATGAAGCCAGCAAGAAATAAAAGATATGTTAAGTTCACGAATTTCTGTTATGAGATTTCTTTACAGGTTGCTTTATCATTAGATGTGCTTTCCAACAAAGCTGCAAAGCACCTTGCGAATCCAGAAAGTCACCCATTGGCATTCTCGTCTGCTGCTTCATCCACATACTCATTGTAATCATGTCTGCCCCGCAGAGACCATTAGTAGCCATGGCAATGTCAACACACATAGAACTTGGATAATTCACTGGTCTAATTTCTGCACCACTTCTAGAGAGTGTGCTCTGTGGCATAGTTATTAGTACAGCCCTTCATCAACGTCATAACCCAAACCAATTATTTGATCTATCATTGTGTACCAGGCAAAAGTGACATTAGTCATAAAAAAATGTTGGCAGCAATATTCTACAAAGATCACTAAAAAGAAGCCAAAGGAAGTTGAAGAGAGAAGAACTGGTTTGGTCATAGTATCCATGGTGATGTATGAATCTGAATAAATGAACTGATGAAATACTTTGTCACATATTGGCAGAAAATATTGTTGCCATAGTGAAGCACATTCCTCAAGCACAAAGAAGGCTTTTTCAAATAGTGCATATTTTGAATCAAATTGCTTGAAAGTCGAACCCCCGGTGCTCTTTCCTGCACTCATTCTGATGATCCTGGCGAGGGAAGCTACAGATTTTTTGCCATTTCCTCGGGGTTATCTGTTCAGTGCTGTCAGTATGAAAACAACTGCTGTTGGGTGCAGGCATCCGCACAGCTGACCCCTGCAGCAGCAGTGTGCTGCCTCCCACACTCAGATGTTAAGTCTTCCAAGCCCCCGCACTGAGCATGCTCAGACAAACCAGCTCCTGGATCTCTACAGGAGTTTAGCTTAGCAGTCATCTGCGCATGGAACGATGCGAAGTGACAAGAACAGTGGGAAGCCATGGAGCTGAGATAAGAAGCAGAGCCAAAAGCTAGACCGGCATACAAAAATACACACAGACCCACGATGGCAAATGGAGTATACATAGAAAAATTTATTTATTTATTTATTTTTTGCTCTGTCAACGCACAAGTCCGTCAGAAACCAGACAGAAACATAAAGAAAGACGATCTTGTGTAAGCTGCTACAGTAAGAAAAGAATGTTGATATAGCGTAAGAAAACACAACTTTATTAATAACATGCCTTTATCCCATTTTCAGTACTTCTAAACCTAAAAGCAAAACCTGTAAAGTTGTACAGTTATTCCGGCTCTCCCACAGAGCTGCAAATCTGTGCACTTCCTCTGCTGCAGCTGACACTAATGTAGGTAGAACAGAAGTGCTGACTCCACAAAGAAAGCCTGTACTGCATCAGAGAGGAAGGCACAGCACAAACACGTGTTACAACCTTTTCAGTGCAAACGCAAAATAGCTCCAGATTAGGCTCCAGACGCAGAGTGCGGTTGTTATCGGAAGCGTATAGCGTAGAGCAGTTCTTTCACTTTTATGTGTTAATTCTAAAACAATTGTAAAACCTCCGTCAACTCCCAGTGCAGCCTGCGGAAGAAATTTGTTTAATTATCCATGGCAGCTGCTGTCCTGTTTGGGTCTACTGGGGACAATTAGGACGTGCGACTTAACAAACACCAGCCAACAGCCTCCAATCACATGCAAAGGCAGTATTAGCAAGCGTATGCAGACTTTCATGATGGCACTGAAACCAGAAAAGGAATCTTATTTTAAGTTATTTTTTTCTTCACCTCACCACCCACCTTCTCCTCCTACTCCGTTGCATAATGCATGAGGATATTTAAATGCTCTTATCACAATCCCAAGACAATAAACAGATAGATACCAAATAAATGAACAAATGGCAGCGACTGGGCACAGACTATGTGAAAATTAAAGAACGCTTTTGAATTTTTAGACTCACATAAAAACAAAACAAAACAAAAAACTGTATTTATGAGCTGATATCATTTCTATTAGTTCTCTTTTCTTATCTTTGACCTAAGGAGAGTCAATTCGGATCTTAATTAAATAATAATAATCATAATAATACAAAAAACTCACTTTGTCTCTTTCTAATCCCAAAGCTGCACATTGGGTACATTCCAGAAGGGTTCTGATCTTAATGACTCGAGTGGTCTCTAATGAATCCTAAAGACCTGCTAAACTCTGCCTCTGACTGCTGTTCCTCGTCCAATGCATTATGCTGTCAGAGCGCTCTTTTTAATATGTTGATATTAGTTATTGCAGAGATATAACCACAATCAGCAGACTGTACCTTGATTTACTGTTATTTTAATAATCCATAATTGTTGATTTCTGCATGTTTGCTTTGTGCCACATGGAGAAAGACTAAGGCCTTGAAAAGCAAATACGCTTCAGATGTTAAACAAGTCATCAGAGAGAAAGCTGGCTAACACTGCCACCTGCTGGAAATATATGGTTTGTTCACTGACGTTTTCACTGATATATGGGCATCTAGAAGAAAACACAAACAAACAAACAAAAAAAAAACCAGTTGATCTTGGTGAATCATCTCTGAAAACTATTCCCATGCCTGCTCAGCCACTCAGGGTGAAGCTATGAAATATACTCCTATGAAAAGAATTAATCCACTATATAGGATTATTTTGGCCCAACTAATCCTATAGTGGATTAATTAGAGACTGATCCTTTGGCAATGTAATGTAATATCAGGTCATTCAGAAGCTTGTGTTGTGTCATTTTTGACACATGGTTCCACCTTTGTAAATGATGGGTTCAAAAAACTACATCTTGCTTTGTTTTTTTTTAAATTTGGCTAAATTCAAGTTTGTGTAGCTCCAAATCACAATAGCAGTCACCTCAAGGCGCTTTATTCTGTAAGGTAAATGCCCTACAGTATTACAGAGAATAAATTCCCAACAATAAGATCATCCCCTGTGAGCAAGCAGTAGGGAAAAACTCACTTTCAACAGGAAGAAATCTAAAAATAAAACTAACAGTTAACTCAAGTTTCCACTTCAAGCCAGAATCACAGCATATTAAATTGTTTACTTTAGTTATAGACTTTTGTTTTGAAAGATCATTACCAAAAAAATAACTGCAATTAACAACAACTCAATCTTATTAAAGAATTTCATAGTTTCATATGATGGTTTTTGCATAGTTTCAGACAAATGAGATTTAACAATTTGTGCCAAAGTGAAACTGACATGACACACATTTTTTTCTTTCTTTTCTTTTCTTTTCTTTTCTTTTCTTTTCTTTTCTTTTCTTTTCTTTTCTTTTCTTTTTTTACTGTGTGCCCTTAACCCAGCGGTTCATCTTAAACACTGGTAAAAGAGAATTTTATTTACAAAGATAACTGATGCTGAAATGGCAATCCTCAACAGCAGACCTGCTGTTACGCGTATGTGATGTGACATGTATGTGCGGTGTTACATAAACGTGGACAAATAACCGTTCGCACAGAGACACACTCCAAAGCTATAATAATCCAGCTATTGACAGTTAGATAAAAGTGCTGCTCTTTGGACATTTAATTTTATTTATCCTCGGCCCTAGAGGTGTAATGCTGGAACTGACGATACACAGGTAAACAGAGATAAAGGACTGCACATCTGAGACTATAAAAGGTTTCAAATGTATCAGGCCTTAAATAAATAGTGAGGCAAGTAAAAATTTTGGATTAGAGCACTTCTGAGCCAACGATGCGTTTTCATAAAGGCCATGATGACGCATCGGCTTTTTCATCAGCTTAATCACAATGAAAAATTACATTTTGGTCCCATCATGTATGCCGATGACTACAGAAAGCACTCTTGTATCTTGATTGTCTTTCTGACCTTTATATTCAGTCTGGTTTAGTTAATCTGCAGCACAGACAACCCAGACTAAGTTAGATTTGTATATCCTGTTAAAGAATGGAACCTGTTGTTTGCATAAGTTATTTGTACTTACTTATAATATGTATTTTTTAAGCAATGCAATATACATTATACATACAGATACATATCAGAGCTTAAAAAATAAGGATCAGTTCATTAATTTTCTGATGAATGATGTTTTCAGCTATCATTTTTTTTTCCAATTAAACACACAAAGCAAACAAATATTGATTATAATCAACATTCACAAGAGCATATCTCTCACTTCACTCACTTCAGATTTTGAAAAGACAAAGAGAAAGCTGCACATTCTGCAGTTGCAGTAATAAATAAACAGTTTAATATAATGCATAGAAACAGATGTAATGTCCAGGAAAGAAAGCCCATTTATTAAATGTTCATGACTCTCTGTTTATGTTTCTCCTGCAGGAAGAACATTTGTCCTTCTGAAATGCCAATGAAACCTCCCACAGCACCTACGTGCAGGAAGCTGTACATGCAACACTCACTCTGAGCTGTGCTTGGTGCAGTAAGGTCCAGCTTGCCTTGTTAATGAGTTTTGTTGAATTAAGTTCCCACTGACAATCTTCTTCATACATTCAAAGACACAAATAAAACCATGTTAGAGCATTATTCAGTATATAGCACACTGTCTGTAAAATATTCACAACATTCATGCCACAGTTTACTTTTGAGTAATGTTTGATTTGGTAGAGTTAGGAGGTAATTAATAAAAATACTTTTATGGAATAAAAATAACAAATATAACATGAAATGAGACTGCTTCATAAATACACTGAATGCATTAATCTCTTGCTGTGCTAATTTCATTATAAATTAAAAATGTAAGCAGAAATCATACATTTTGCTTAGATTTACGTAGATTTGATTTTTACAGTAGTCTATATCACCACTGTGCATAAGTTTCACTTCTGTCTATAATGGCAGATAAGTGATCTCATCTGTTGATGTATTTATAATACATAAAGGCAGCATAGCTATAATGATGTAGCTCATGTCCATTAAGATAAAAGAAAAGAGCTGGTCGTTATCATAGCTTTACTCATATTTTTCTTTAAAAAGTATATCTTGTTCAACTGCAGTTAATCTGTAAAAGTGTCCAGGAAGTCCTTCTGTTTGTCCTATTTGGGTTCATACACATATTGCACATATCAAATGAACTTGCTGGTCACTTATTTACTTTGAATAGCAGGGCTGGAGGGTTTAAAAATAAACAATTTGCAAACTTTTAACTACACATGTCTCCATGCAGCTTTCTGGGAAGCTTACTGAGTCATCTATTTATTCGACTCAGATCAACTTCGCTACACTGAAGACAGCAGTTAAAAACATGCAGTTCAAACTTCTGTCTTAGTCCAACACTATTATAACCAAAGAAAAATGTGCAACTTAAAATAAACATGTAAAGATTTATGTTATTTTCCAATAACAGTGTTATTAATCATTAATAAAACTTTTATATAACATTTATTGTACTGTGCCTGGGATTGCATAAACTTTGGCACTATCTATCATCTAGAAATGAGTGACAGTGTAAACCATTGGGTAATCTTTTACTTTGAGTGAGTAATAGTAAGCAATATTTTGCTGGAACTCTAGATTCTATTGGGGAGACAACATCCATAGCATTTCATCTTGGCTCATCAGGAATACTATTTCCCATTTGTAGCGTGAGGATCTTCTCCTCTGTGTCTTTTTCTTGTATGTCTATCTGTCCCTCACACTGTTGAGAAAGTCTTTTTCCATTGGTAAAGGTCAATCGCTTATTTACCGATACACCGTTAAGGTGCAGTTTTCTCCGATATAGTCTTTTGCAGTGAAGCAGCTCTCTGTAGGCTCTGTGGAAATCCCTGTTAAAGGCTGGATAAAGTATTGGATTAAGGGTAGAGTTAAAATAACCCAACCACAGGACTACGGAGTGAAGTGTATTAGGCGGGTTTGTCTTTTCCTTCATTCCAATCCAGGTGAAGTAGGTGAAGTAAGGGAACCAACAGATGACAAAAGCCCCAAGTACTGCAGCCAGGGTCACTGTAGCTTTGTGCTCTCGGGCTATTACTGCAGTTGCTGTACGTGCAAATGATGGCAGGGTAGCACGAATTCGCCTAGCCTGAAAAGATTGGTTAAGAGAAGGACAGAGAGCCAGGGGACAAAGATAATGAGATCTTGGGACTTAACCAAGTCACTGATTTGATAGTCAAGGATTTACAATTACAAGACAATATGAATTTAAATAAATCCCATTTAAATGTCCACTGAAAAAACAAAAAAATATCTTTATTCATATATGTATTTCTATAGCAGTTGGCCAGACATCTTCAAAAAGAAATGTAAGCCTTGAAGTAATGACCTTTGACAAAATCATAATAAACACTGACCTGTTCTCGTGCCATCCTGAATATGCAAAGATACATTCCACACATAACCATCAGAGGCAGGTAAAATGAGCCAAAGGCATAAAGAAGAACATAGTTGTTATTCCATCCAAACTGACAGTAGTAGCCCTCTTTTTCATCATCCCCCATGCCCCAGGCTAAGTTTTGAACCCTGTAGTCCGCTGTGTTCCACCCCAAGTGGATAGGCAGAACGGACACAGCTAGTGACATAGCCCAGATGGTGATGATAGCCAATGTCACCCTTAGAGGTGTAACTCTCCGGGAGTGGCTAAGGGGTGCTGAAATAGCAAGGTATCGGTCCACACTGATTGCTAGGAGGGTCAGGATGGAGGCCGTGCACAGCATGACGTCTAATGAAATGTAGATGTTGCACAGGGCTTCTCCAAACGGCCATTCCCCGCTGCGCAGCTCCACAGTGGCGGACAAGGGAAGCACCAGTAGGCCAAGGAGGAGATCTGTCACTGCCAGCGAAACCACGAAGCAGTTAGCAATTCTCCATAGTCGACGGCTCATTCCTACAGCCAAACACACTAGCACGTTACCACCAATGGTTAGAATGATGAAAAACACCAGGATGAGCCAGCGCAGTGCTGTGGCGATCATGATGCACTCCTTCTCTGGCACTGGAACAGTGCTACTGCCAGTACCTCAGTAGTAAATATTGAAAATGCCTCATCTGCTTATCTCCAAAGTTTCTCAGCTGTTGTCAGGTCCCTCAGACTGTCTTTTCCATGGTATCTATGTGCATAGAAGCAGTCTGGTTTAAAGGTTTATCTCTGTATGGAAAGCCCTTCATAGTCTTCTCTTGTTTCACATTGCCACAGCCTCTGAAGTAAACATGACCCTGATGAAAAACAAAAACAATGGGGTTACTTAAAAAGCTATAAAAAGGAAACATGTTTATCCCTCTGTCATTTAATGAAAAAGTCCAAGTCCAACGCTGTTAAAGGTCAATATACCACAGATGGTCACTGAGAAAATGACAAATAAGCAAACTATGCACAGGGCTGCATACAAATCCTGACATTAGGTGTGTATATGTAGATATAAAATAGTGTCACTTCAATTTGTTTTTTAAGTAATAAGGTTTCCATAAAAATATAAATAATTCAATATAAGACAGTGGACTACAATACTGACAGGCGATCATATGCTACACACTGAATGCAGCATGAGCTCTGGACCTTTTCTGCATGTCTTTCTCTGCGTGCTCTTCCTACTTTCTTGTCTCATCTTCATTCCTCCACTATCCAATAAAAAATAAATCTTCATAAAAGATTTGGTTTTTGATTTTTTATGCTACTAATGCAGTTCTAAGACCAAATGTTCTCAGTTGAAATCAGAAATGAGAAAATTGATCTCTACTCTGACTTTGGATTTGACCTCCCAGGGAATCTGTAACACTGCTAAGTAAAGTTACATATTTTTTCAACACATATTAAAGCATTCCACAATAACATTTTCCATTTTCTTTCACAAAATCATGTTGAATTTACCGTGACTCATAGAACTTAGACCAGAGAAATGTATACAACCCTTGCATTGTGCCTTATATTGTTAAATAAACAAATACATCCAGTTGAGGAGTCCTCTATAGACAGAAATGCACCCAAGTAATGACACCCACACTGACATTTCCCCATGTTACACTATCCATAACTGCCAGATCTGCTGTAAAATATACAACAAATAGAAATAAAAAAAACTGTCCCTAGATGCAAATTTTTACTAGCTACACTATATTATGCACAACCATCAGCGTAATGCATAACAAGATATTAAAACAGTCATAAAAGACAATAGTATAAGTCTAATGGTATAAGAAGACATAAACATTAAAGCTCTTTAAGCATGGGAGGACTTTTAAAAGACAAAAAAATCCCGACTTACATCAAATTTTACAGTATGAAAATATAAAAACCCTAAATGAACAGACTCGCGCTGTTTTTCTTTGGCGTGTTTGACAGCTGCCCTGCCTTGAGCCAGTGCTGATGGATGCAACTCATAGTTTAATAATAAGCAACATAAACCAATTTCCTGTAAGAGTTAATTTAATTTGATCACATCTGTATAATGTATGTTGTCATGCTTCATGTGTTGTCCATGCATCATTTTTTAAATTAATTCAAAATAGAAATTAGACACATGAAAATAGCTACAATCATAGACTGTTTCATCGCTAGTGTTTTTGTTTTTTTTGTTTTTTGGCCTTAGACAAACATCAGAGACACATGCAATATTTAGTGAGCATGGTTTAAACAGAACGTAAGATACCAGAGCCTCAACTTTATGACATGTTTACCAAGACAAACTGTTCATTCATGTTTAGATTACAGTTGTGGTAATTTTGTTTTGTGGCACCGATCCAGATCCTCTTCAGGGGTTTCACAACAGAATGTAATTCATGCTGCGACAGCAAACATGCAAAAATAATAAGAACAGATATCGCGTTATGGTGTTTATATTGGGGTGGAGGAAATTATGGCTGTGTTCCAACAATAATAGAATGATAAGTAATGATAACAGAATAATTATTGTTCTTTTGACAACCGTGTTCAAAGATCCTATTTTTGGAAGAGAGGATATGTGATTAATTTAGTCACGAGGTTTTGTCTCAGGAACATGCTAGGTACACAGACTAATCAGGTGTAAATGTAGGTAGAGCTAATTAAGTTTTTCAATTATTTTTTTTAATTATATTTTCAGGAAGAAAGTTATTATTTCTAGATACAGCCATAGCCTATTATAGCCTATAGTGAATGGCATCTCTAAAACATTGTAGATCAAAATTTTGACAGTCGGCATTTTTCAGAAAGGTTCATTAGGTACACACTTCTAAATGAAACCAAATCGCTCAAATCAAATTAAATTAGCCAAATAGAATTTTTCACAGTAAACATCAAAGTTTGGTGTAAAATAAATCACAGTTTTTAAAAATTAATTAATTAGATTCTAATTTAACAATTTTTAAACATTTTTTAATCATTATAACGTATGTATAGTTGACTGTTTTTTGTCATTTCACTTTAATTTTCTGCAAATTATCTAAAAAGCATAATCCCTATTGAATAAAATAGATTCATGTAATTTAATTAATTAATTAAAGAAAGTCAGATCCATATTTCTGGCTTCACAGGCAACAGTTGTGAACAATACTCTTCAAAATGCTTTTTTTTAAAAAAAAAATCCCTACACATACTGTTCTGCTAACAGTGTTCCTTCTAAAAAAAAAGCACACAAAATGCCAACACCCCTCACCTAAATGTTCCTCCATATGATGATGTGCATAATGGATATTCCGTGATTTGATTTTCTTTTAAATTTACCAGTGTAAATGTGATAAGTCTCAGCATTTGCAGACTTTGGAGATCTCATAATGATGGAGCAAAATTCTAAATTAAATTTTTTTCTTCCACAAATACTGTTCAAGCATAACATAACATAAGAAGAGTGTACAGGAAATGAGTGTCTCCTTTCCTTTTACAGTAAATACCTGAAAGTTAGGTAAGGTGCAGTTTATCAAAAATGACAGTTTTCTTAAGATGTAAGGTGGTTTATTCTTCGCACAATTACAAACAAATTAGGCAGTACTTAAAAATATTTATGCAGTACTTAAAATTACTTACGGTATAATTTGTATCTCCTTTCCTCCAAAATTTGGGCGCTATTATTTAATCACGAATCAAATTGACTTACAATGTAATTATTTCTTCTTTCCTGTAAAGTATGTGAAGTTAAGAACTACCTATAATAATATAATTGTATCATAATCAACTCATAACTAGGCCATTATTTCAAATCATGACATTACCATTTGTCTTCTCATGCTTCAAGTTAATGAATTTAAAGCAGCCTTTGTTTCACCTGTACTTGGCCATTCAGAGGATCGAAGCTTTTAATGTTTTTGATCATCTCGATGGATTTCCCTCGGGGATAAAAACGTGTTGTTTCCATGGGGACTATGTTTGTTCAGCACAGACAGAGGTTTAGTAATCTGGCTACCGTCATTTACAGCCATAATAACCAGGCTTTACTGAGTATAGGCCATAAAAAGTCAGGGAGGATTTAATAGGAAAGAAATTCAAATAAAAATCACTGATGTTTGTCTCCATTTTTTTGCACTTTTGTTGACTTACAAACGCACAGAGAGAACCGGTGAAATGCAACATTTTATCTGCAAACAAATAAAATAAAAATAAATAAATAAAAATTTCAAACAATTTTTTATTTGTCAAACTTTCACTTAGCAAGAGGTTAATAAAAGGAAGAAAAGCCTAAAGATTAAAAAAATAAGCTTGCCAAGTAATACTTACAATAGTTCCCTGCAATGTGAATAGTTGGATATAATCTGTGGTCACCATGTTTCAGTAGGACACGTGCGTGTGTTTATAACAAACGGATGTGCGGATTGATGTCAGGCTAACACTCTGTGCATGACTACAAACTACATGCCACAAGTAATGCTGCCTCTTTTAGCTCATCATACTACATTGCTTACTAACAGTTACCACATGAAAATTCTTTCTTCAATTCTGCACTCCAGACTATCTCATGAACATCCAGACTGGCCAACAGCCTGTATCCACAGGCTGTGAGGCTCCTGAACTCTCTGCCCCCCTCTCACGGACAATAACCATATCCAACTTCTTAATAGCAATGAACTGGTCTGCATTGGTGCATCATATCTTTATTCTCTTCCCCCTCCTGCCCCCCCCCCCCCCCTCTTTCTTAAATAGATAACTATCATATCTGATATCATATCTCACAGTACAATAATATTGAATGGGTTGCATTGTTGTATTTTGTCATGTTTCTCAGGTCTTTGTCTGAATTTCTACGAACATTATTATTGCTAAGGATTGTCTTATTGCATTGGAGTCACACTGGGTTAAATATGTACACTTGGGTTTTAAGGGGTATTTATTATTTTCTTCTTTTTTTGGGGGTTGTATGGAAGCCCCAAACGCAATTTCATTGTTCTTGACAATGACAATAAATAAATAAATAAATACTAAATACTGAAAATAATGAAATGGTAATATGTTTCTGTTCAGCAGCAATCGTGCACACAGTGGTCAGAGAACCTGAATTGATCATGGAACTAACGAAGGTACCAAAAATCAACAATGAGAGGGAGTAAGATCTTGGCTGGAATGGCAGAAGAATGTAGCGAGTAGGGGGAGGGACCATTATAGTTCAATAATTTAACAACTGAAAAAAGAAACCACGAAGAGCAGTCTGGTAAATCATTTGGGAATTTGTCAAAGTGAAATCCTAGAAGAGGTTACATAATTTTTGCCCAGTGGCACTGGGTTCTTGCCTTGTCTTCTGAAACTCTGCTTTTTGCTTTTTTACTACTTGTTTACAACTTGTTTAGAGTAAACTGATTTCATTAGGGACACGGCTCATGTCTTTTCAGAGACACAGACTTAATTTCATGTGGCTCATTCGGAACAACTCCTACATGTTTACTGCAATATCAGCAAGCCCTACTGTCATTTACCCAAATCTGAATCTGAAGTATGAAGTCAGCAAAATCAGAAAATAGAACCCATTAACTTGATAATCCACATTTAAAACTCACATGTGACATGCAAAAGCATGCCTGGCCACAGCTTATCTCTGTGTTGCCCTATACATATACTGCCAGCTGCCTACATGCCAGCTAATATCCTCTGAATAGGAATAAAAATCAAATAAATCAAATCCCTACATCCGTTTGGTATAAACACACACACACGTGTCCTACAGAAACATCAAGTTTATCTTTTTGCGAGAGCCTTCATCTCAGCACTGTCTCATTTCAGATAAGATCACAACAACAACCACAAAAGAGAAATGTTTATTGCCTCACCTCACGTGGTTTGTCGTAAACACCTGTCAGATCCAACACTTCTTCCTTGAACATAGATGTACTGATTCCTCAGACCTGGCTGTGTAAACGTATCCCTCTCTCTCTCTTGCTCTCGCTCTCTCTCTCTCGCGCGCTCTGTCTCTCCCTACTGCCTGCTCTGTTTTAGTAGATGTTATCAGCACATGCACTTCTTGCAGTTCTGTGACATCGTTTCATTTGCTCCCTTTAAAGTTTATTTCAGCCCACATCTTCAGAAGAGTTGAATGCTTATCCCACAACTTCAGCCTGTATCATTCTTTCTTATACAAGACAGAGTTAGTAGGTAATATAATTAGTGGGGAAAAGTGAGCCGCTATTTATTTAATTATAAACAATATGTCTTTAATTATATAACTGTATTTGTTATCATTTACAATGTTGCAGTGCAGACCACTAGTAGTCATTATATGACACTCAGTCGATCATATAGCAGTAAGTGCATCACCTGCTTAGAAAGTCTATTCTTTTCTCAGCATTTAGAAAGGATCCTTTGAGCAGCATATAATTTAAACAAAAAACCTGCAGCACAGGAAATAAGCATATTGTTTTTTTAGTGACCTACACAGCTCAGGGATGATTATCAAGATCCGCACCCTGCACACGTGTGATGCTTTTCATAGAATCAGTATTATACATTCATGTTGGTAAACTGATATGGCAACTTGCTGATGTTTAGCACATGATCCTTGCTATCTGTCACATTTTGACTTGTTTGCATGGTAATATTGATTTATTAATGCAGAGCAAAATTTAAAGTGCAGTTTGCTAACAGGATTTTTTTTAATTCTAGGGAATTAAACATGCAATTAAACAAGCTGACTGCACTCCACGAGTGCAGTCAGCTTCTTCAGCCAGTAGGCGTGAACCATGTTGGGGCCTGGTGCCAACTCTTCATACTGGAGACCCTTTCTTGGATGTCTGCCACTGTGATGGTTACTGGACCCTGTTCAGGGAGGTTGCTGTGGCCTCCCCTATGCTCTTCCAGTATTGCTCCGTCTCCAGCCTTGGTGGTGCTGTTTTCATATTGTTCCCCTGCCACTGAGAGTACACCATGGCTGGTTCTGTGGAGAACAGCTGGTTTATTCTCCTGCCTTCAATCTCTCTAGTGTACCTCTTTAAGTGGCTGGCCAAGGCTGCCTCAGGTATGGACAGCTTGCTGTACTTCTTAGGCACCTTCTTTGTCGCACCTTTCTGCAGCTCCAATAGTTGGCTAACCTCTCTCCGTGCTACCTTGATCTTAGCCTCTAGTCTCCTTCTCCATGGTTCAACTTATAGCCCAGCATCTCACTGATCACTGCCGCCGTATTGTAGATCAGCTTGTTAGAGTTGGTAATGATGACTGTAGGTATCGTCCGCAGTGCTGCATTAACATCATCTAGCAGACCTTCTGAGGGTACTTCACATAGTCTTGATAACCAGCTACGGGTGATCCAAGTTTTAAGCTTGGCCATGATCCTATCTTTCAGTTCCTCTCGCACTCAATGATCCTGCTTCTATTGCACTTGGGGCTTGGTACCCAGTCTCAGGCGCGGGTGATGATATCTCTCCCCTGACCTGGCATCCTGGCTCCCCCTTGCCATAGCATTTGTGTTGTACCTCGTCAATAGCTGTGAGAGCAGTCCCTTCTTTCGAATGTTGGAACACTGAGCTGCTAGTTGTTTCGCCGTCATTGTGGATGTTGGGTGTCGAAGATTCCATAGGTCTCTCATCCTATTCATGTAACCCCTTCCGCCAGGGTTACATGCGTAGTAGCATTCCAACAACGCCCTAATTTCATCTCTTGCCCACCGATGCCTTCTTGTTCCAGTAGCCCACTTCTCATTAGGGTGCTCTGGTTCCTCAACACCTGACGCGGACCTTGTTGATCCGGGCGATGGCGCCGGCATGCCTTCATATTTATCTGTCTCGCTCATTTCTGCAGTAGGCTTGCTTAGCATGGGGGGTCTAGCCCTGGGAACCTTACTGGATACAGACCCTCCGCTCCAAAGGCATGTAGTCTTACAACTACGCTATCCAGCTATATCTATCTATCTATCTATCTATCTATCTATCTATACACACACATATATATGTATATAAAACAAAAAGTTCAATTTCACTCTCAGTCATTGTCACTTAACAGGCATTTTATTTATGGTCTGTGTCTTATATATTCAATAACAATGTCTCTTCTCAGCAGCAAGTCCCGACTTAAAAAAAAATTCTCAGACTGTTTGTTGGTATTTTAGCTTCAAACCTTCTAGTGTGACATGCACTGTCTCTCTTGAATCCCTAAACTAATATTCAGGCTCTATAATGACTAGTGATCCATTATAAAACTGTACCTCCATTGCAATAAGACTCTAAAAATAAATGGTCATTTAACAAAATAAGTTAATGGTTTCTTTCAAACGAGGTTCCTGAGTTGACAGTACGTGCTCAAATCACCATACTTGCCCACGAAGGAAAACAAGTTAACAATTAAAGCAAGTCTGAATAATCCTTCAGGCTCAAGGGATTAAACAATAACACATGTAACTTAAGAGTTATGATACCTAACTGTACTGCAAACTCTAGATGATATAGGAGGCTTCATTTTTTCAAAGATGTCTGTCCTGGGATCCCTGTCACATGTATAGTAGTGCCCATATTTGGATGTGTACACATGCGAGATTATCTCGCATGTGTACATATCCAAAATAAAATCAGAAATCCTGCTAAAAATGTAAATATAATTCAGTTCAGTTCACTCTAAGATAGAGATATATATACTAAAAAAACAAAAAATTTTTTTCCTTTGCAGTAAAATCTGGGTACATACAGTGGCTTGCAAAAGTATTCGGCCCCCTTGAACTTTTCCACATTTTGTCACATTACAGCCACAAACACAAATCAATTTTACTGGAATTCCACGTGAAATATCAATACAAAGTGGTTTACATGTGAGAAGTGGAACGAAAATCATACATGATTCCAAACAGTTTTTACAAATAAATAACTGCAAAATGGGGTGTGCGTAATTATTCAGTCCCCTGAGTCAATACTTTGTAGAACCACCTTTTGCTGCAATTACAGCTGCCAGTCCTTTAGGGTGTGTCTCTACCAGTGTTGGGACTAACGCGTTATTAAGTAACGCGTTACAGTAACTACGTTATTATTGTGGCAACGAGCACGGTATAACTAGTTATTATGCCAAAACCGGGAACGCGTTACTCGTTACTGGGATTTAGATAGGCTCGTTATTCGTTACTTCGTGTGGTGGCTATCGTGGAGCTTCCACAGATTCAATAACATTAGCAAGTGGTGGAAGCCAGCACGTGGATGAAGGAAAAGGGAGGCAAGAGGGGAGACCCGAAGCGGCCGCTGGTCCGAGTGTCAGGTGAACTGAACTTCAGGTAAGAAGTTATAACCTGCAGTCCATCTGGGTCAGATATGAACCAAGTTTAGTTGGAGTTTATTTTCGTTATGCTGACTTTTTCGTACTGCGTGCTAGCTAGCATGGTCATGATATCGGTGTGGTTATCTGGTGAGAGGGAAACATGAAGATGAAACCAGGAGATGTCCTTACTGAATCATCAGAGCTGAACAGGTGATGGAGAAACAGGTTTACCTTTTAGTTAACATGAATGAGTTGAAGGGAAGTTATGAACTGTTTCTGAGAGACAAATAACCCCAGGATCCTTTTCTATGTAGCTGACGGCTGGTAACTGTGCAGGGGCGGATCTAGCAAAGTGTTGCCCGGGTCCATGTAGGGCATTAAAAGGGGGGCACAAGGAAATACTTTCTTATTCTCATTTAAAATGTCTCACTTTTAAAAAAAAAATTATCTGAGTCTTGCAACAAACAATTGATAGATTGATACATATATACCATCAGAACAGTGTACATCACTGTCACAACAGTGTTTATTTTCATTCAAAGGCTTTATGGTTTTTCCTATAATGGTGGTCAAAATGCCCGGGACGATTTTTTTGTCCCAGTCCAGCTCTGTATGCAGCTCATCTGCAGTCTGGTGTTACCTACATCTTCCTATTCAGAAGGCAGAATTTCTGAGTTCTGAGTACAATCGAAAGCACCACGACTGCAGTTTTTGTGTTGGATGTAAAAAGCAGGCTAGGATAGAATCAGGCGTGGGATTTCTCTCGTGGAAATGTGCACATTATTTTTTCCTTTCTATTGGTAGGTGGCACAGTGCACTTGTGGCAAGTAAGCAAGCTAGAAGACTGGCACTCTGGCTGGGTATCCAGTTACGGAAGCAACACATTAACAAGAGCATTCTGAGTAAAACCAAAGTTACTTTCCCTAGTAACTAGTTACTCTGAAAGTAACGAGTAACTTGAAGTAACTGAGTTACTTTTGATAGAAGTAACTAGTAATGTAACTAAGTTACTAATTTAAAGTAACTTACCCAACACTGGTCTCTACCAGCTTTGTACATCTAGAGACTGAAATCTTTGCCCATTCTTCTTTGCAAAACAGCTCCAGCACAGTCAGATTAGATGGACAGTGTTTGTGAACAGCAGTTTTCAGATCTTGCCACAGATTCTTGATTGGATTTAGATCTGGACTTTGACTGGGCCAGTCTAACACATGGATATGTTTTGTTTTAAACTATTCCATTGTTGCCCTGGCTTTATGTTTAGGGTCGTTGTCCTGCTGGAAGGTGAACCTCCGCCCCAGTCTCAAGTCTTTTGCAGACTCCAAGAGGTTTTCTTCCAAGATTGCCCTGTATTTGGCTCCATCCATCTTCCCATCAACTCTGACCAGCTTCCCTGTCCCTGCTGAAGAGAAGCACCCTCAGAGCATGATGCTGCCACCACCATATTTGACAGTGGGGATGGTGTGTTCAGAGTGATGTGCAGTGTTAGTTTTCCGCCACACATAGCATTTTGCATTTTGGCCAAAAAGTTCCATTTTGGTCTCATCTGACCAGAGGACCTTCTTCCACATGTTTGCTGTGTCCCCCACATGGCTTGTGGCAAACTGCAAACGGGACTTCTTATGGTTTTCTGTTAACAGTGGCTTTCTTCTTGCCACTCTTCCATAAAGGCCGACTTTGTGCAGTGCACGACTAATAGTTGTCCTATGGACAGATTCCCCCACCTGAGCTGTAGATCTCTGCAGCTCGTCCAGAGTCACCATGGGCCTCTTGGCTGCATTTCTGATCAGCGCTCTCCTTGTCTGGCCTGTGAGGTGAACGACCTTGTCTTGGTAGGTTTACAGTTGTGCCATACTCCTTCCATTTCTGAATGATCGCTTGAACAGTGCTCCGTGGGATGTTCAAGGCCTGGGAAATCTTTTTGTAGCCTAAGCCTGCTTTAAATTTCTCATTAACTTTACCCCTGACCTGTCTGGTGTGTTCTTTGGACTTCATGGTGTTGTTGCTCCCAATATTCTCTTAGACAACCTCTGAGCCGTCACAGAGCAGCTGTATTTGTACTGACATTAGATTACACACAGGTGCACTCTATTTAGTCATTAGCACTCACCAGGCAATAGGGCTGAACGATATATCGCATTTGCGATAATATCGCGACATGATCAAGTGCAATTTTCTAACCGCAAAGGCTGCGATTATACTCTGGACATGTCCAAATTCATGGGCTGCATCCTCCTGAGGCCGCATTTGTAGACCGATTACGTCACAGCGACGCGCCGAAGGCTGTCCAAATTACTACCATATCCCAGAATTCATAGCGCGGCCCAGCCAAACTCCAGTTTCCAGCAATGGCGGCCGCTACTAAGTTTTAAAATTACTCATACTAATCTTTCTGGGTCACAAAATAAACTTTTAACATATTTTCAGGCGAGAAAGTAGTTGTGTAAACATCAAATATCTGCTCGGTTTATCAAGATATCCCATATTTGCAAAAGTGCTTCGACATTTTCAGAGGCGTCTGCTACCCACCAGCTCGACAGCTAGCCGGGAGCTCGAGGGTTACTGATGTGGCCGAGAACGGCACAACTCCCGGCACATCATTTTCAGATCACCGCGGAGTTTCGCTGCTCGGGTTAAACGTAATATATAAGTCACTTAGACAACCTAAAAATGTTATTGTTGGGCTTTTTTCAGTGTTTTGTTTGTTCGTGAGTAAATCGGTTTGGCTGAGATTAAAGTTATTAGATTAGATAAAATAAAACTTTATTAATCCCCCGGGTGGGTTCCTCCTTGGTTTTCACACAGCTGACTAAACGTCAAACAGAAAACTTATTAAACAGAAGTATGAGACAGTCGAGAATTTACACCAGTGTCTGGTTATATTTTAGATAGCAAGAAGCAGACGGCCGAGTTTATTAAACTCCACCGAGACAGCGGTGACGCTAATCAGAACTAGACCGTCCAATTTCACGCCTTTAAACTTTAAAGGCGTGTTTGTGTGTGTGTTTATACAATTGCTATTATGTTTGCACTTTATGTGTAATGTTACTGACTGCAGAGATCAGTAAGATGTGTGTATTTTTTATTTATTAGTTTTATTTATTTAATATTATTTTTTAATTGAATGACTGTCTAGTAGTTCACAGATGTCGAAAAACTGAGTGTGGTAAAGCCACTGATTTTTTTTATGTATATTTCTGCAATCTGCACATTGTACTGACTTTCATTTTAATGTTTACACCAGGGTTCCTTGTCAGCACTTTATGCTCAGATGTTTGTAAGCTAAAAATAAACTATTGTGTATGTTCAAATATACTGTTGTGATTGAAGAAGTTAAATAAAAATGTCAGTCATCAATTCATGCATCACCTCATGTCATCATAACAGAGGTCTGTCTTCCAGGAAAGAACAGTTTAAAATTAATGTAATATAGTATTGGCCATACTATATGATGTATTGCTTGTCTTTGTTTAATAATACAGAAGACAAAGACCTTAAAAAATAATCGCATATCGCATCGCAATCGCAATATTGGGGCAAAAAATCGCAATTAGATTATTTTCCATAATCGTTCAGCCCTACCAGGCAATGTCTATGGGCAACTGACTGCACTCAGACCAAAGGGGGCTGAATAATTACGCACACCCCACTTTGCAGTTATTTATTTGTACAAAATGTTCGGAATCATGTATGATTTTTGTTCCACTTCTCAAGTGTACACCAATTTATTCATGTTTGTGGCTGTAATGTGACAAAATGTGGAAAAGTTCAAGGGGGCGAATACTTTTGCAAGCCACTGTTTCTTCAAATCCTCTAGTCAGTTTAGTAACTCTTTTCTCCCACCTGCTGGGCATGAGTGGGTACTGTAGAAGGGGCTTCAACTCCTGCACTATCAGAAATGGATAGAGACAGAAAGCAATTCCCTAATACAATTGTGCATAATGTCCAGAACTGTACTTTATGGATCTATGTAAACATGTAGTTATTCTGTTATAATTATTATGTTTGTCCTATTCTATAGATATAGATTTGCTTTACTGTATACATTATGTTCTTAGTTGATGATATTTAGTTTGCTGTCATAGAGAACAGTGAATTTTCACATTTGGAAACACAGCGAAGAACCTTTTAAAATATGATCTTAATTGCTACTCAGATGTTTTAAAGTTTTACATAAATCAATAAATTATATTATGGATATATCGATATATGCAGCTAACTCTGTTTCAGCTTCTACCTGTTGTAACTATATTCTGAAGGAATATAAAATGTACATAAAAAACATGTAATTGTTTGAAACAAATGCGATAGAATAAACTAGGAGCAGTGTAAATCATTAATAATCTGACTTATTAAGTAGCTGTTGCACTCAGCTTTGCTGAGTCTTTTATTGCAGCGGTTTACGGTGCATTAGCATTTAATGGTGATGTCGCATTCAACATAAATGTATGCATGAACTCAGTTTGCATATGGTTTTCTTTGCCTTCCACAATAAAATTTGCATAGCGCTGTGCTTTATAATGTGTTCATGTAAAAATGTTTGCATTTTTGGAGGGAAATCTGCCAAGCTGCTATTATTGCTTATATGCATATTTTCTTGACTGAACGCAGGAATGATAAAGGGCTTTGAGCTATGTTTTAGTCATTCATCATTATTCAAACAGGTGTGCTGACAAAATGTAAGCCTGGAGTGCTGTGCCTGACTAACAAGCTTTCTGTCACTCTCTCCGAGGTGTTGAGTATGTCCTGCTTGGTGTTGATGCGTCCCCAAACCTTAGCTTTCATTTATGACAGCTGTTCTATAAAGTTGAAAAAAAAAAAACCCTAACTCTAATTTCTTTAATAAGCAGGTCTTCTACACACACAGAGATTCACTAGGTAAGTTCTCTTCAGTTGTGGCTTCTTCTTAATTTGCTGATATGTAAGATAAGCATTTGAACTAAATATGGATTTAACAAACGAGCAACCAGGTAATTATCTTTGAAATTTGAAAAACTAAAGTACAAAACTTCCAATATCCACACTGCATGCGAAAGAGTATGTCAGATGACTCAGGTGTTTATGTTTGGGATAGTCTGTCAACCTGTCTCGGATGTACTAGGCCTCTGTCCATATGAAGCTACGCTTCAGCTCCCCCCAACCCTAAACTGAATAAGTGGAAGAAAATGTATGAATGAGTAGATGTCATGCATAGAGGGAGCACAGAGGTGCTGGAGGCATTGTTACTTCAAAAGAGAAATTGTGGTTTGAACATCTCATAGTCAAGTTATATGTATGTTATATGTAATTCCATAGGTGTGAATGTGAGCATGAATGATCCTGTGACAGACTGGTGACCTGAAGTGAACCCTGCCTTTGTAATTCTGTAGTTATTAGGCAATTAAAAAACAGATGTCATCATCTGATGTCCAAAAAATGCACAAAAAGTCTAAATTCAATTCAATTCCATTTTATTTATATAGCACCAGACCACAACAAAAGTCACCTCAAGGTGATTCACATTGAAAGGTAAATACCCTACAACAATAAAAAGACATCCCAACAATCAAACGATCCCTTTTGAATGAGTACTTGGCAACAGTGGGAAGGAAAAACTCCCTTTTAACAGGAAGAACCCTCTATCAGAAATAGGCTCAGGCAGGGGCAGCTATCTTCTGCAACCAGTTGGGGATGAGGGGAGGAAGACAAGGCAAACGACATACTGTGAAAGAGAGCCAGAGATGAATAATTACTAATGATTAAATGTAAAGTCATCAGTGAGTGAAAAAGGTAGAAATACTTAAAGCATTATGGGAAGCCCCCAGTTCCAACCTTGTTGCAACATAACTAAGGGAGGATTCAGGATCACCTGATCCGACCCTAACTATAAGCTTTAGCAAAAAGGAAAGTATTATGCCCAGCCTTAGAAGTACAGAGGGGGTCTGTCTCTCAAATCCACTCTGGAAGCTGGTTCCACATAATGGGAAAGTGTGTGAATTAATTTAGTTAATATTTTACTAAATACGTAAAAGCTTTTAGATGCTGCTTCCGCTCTCAAGGTTCTTTTTTTTTTTAAGATTCAGATTATATATTTTCTATTGTTCTATCACAGACTAAGGAATGGTGTAAAACATACAGTCCAAAAACCATCAGTCTGACCTAAGTAAACTCAAGTAAAATTAATGACAAAGATATTCAAACTGCAAACTAAATTACCTTTAAAAAAAAGTTTAATGTGTTTTTTAATATTTAATATGCATTAAAAAAATTCTTGTGTTACATGTTTATGTATTCTATGTGTGGATACGTGTGGTAGTCTCCTTGTCAGTCAAATAGATTAGGCTCTTGGGGAAATGAGGGACATGTAATGTCTTGGTTACTGTTAGTCATTTTCTTAAAGAGACATCACTTCTATTAAATAAAGCAACCATTGCTTCTAAGCTCTCAAGGTTATCTCTGGTGATTATAATTCACACTACAAATACCGCCTTAATGTGGTGTGATGTGGAGAGATCACAGGTTTCACACATCCCTATTCATTGTTTTTTATTAATTTGACCTCACGCAACATTTAACATGATGGTGTAAAGTCATGAAAAAGAAAAGTCAGACTAAAGTGGGAATTGTCATGTTTGTTAAACAAGACTATCAAACCACATTACATCATATTCAAGACCATAAAATAAACCCCAGTCAATTGACTTGTCTCTTATGGAAATTTAACCATTACGCTCTCCTTTCTCTTCCATGTCATTTTTTCCATTTCTGCTCGGGGGAAAGCCGATATCTTCCATCTCTGCGGATTACTGCTGCTCTAAAACTCCTCTGGAGGACACTCGACCCTGAGAGGAGCAGTGAGCTTAAACCCCAATGTGCCCTTTTCTGCCCTATTCCACTCCTCATTGTCCCCAAGGAACACTGGCAGTGAGTCTCCACGTCAGAATGAGTCATTAGCTTACTCTGTGAATGAAACCGGCAGCAATGTTTCCATATATAGAGGAGAAACACAAGAGCCAGGGATATTTATCTTTGGTAAAACAGCAAATAGGCCACATTCTGATCAAACAATCTGATTTAAACAAATAAATAAGCAAATAAATGAAGACATATGAACTGAAATCAGCTTTACACTCTTATGGCTGATTGGAAACCTGGTGTAGTGATTTTTATTTTTGCTACATTTTGCATATTGTCCACACTTTGCATTTTGTCCACATATAATGAGGTCAAACTTACATTTTCTGAATGTAATTATATTACTGAACAACCCTAATGCTGTTTTAATGCATTTTAAGTGCATTAAGACGGCACTTAAAATTCAGCATGCAGTTTCTTGCGTACAGCCCTACTAATACAGATATTTACTAAATATTTACACTTAACACTTTCAAGTATAACAGCGAGGGCAGGAGTACCTCACTGTGTAAAACATCCTCATGATGACACTGTCAGAGTGAATATGCAAAAAAGAAGAAGCTGACATTCTTTTTAACATTAATTGTCAGTAGAGATATAGAAAGAGATTGAAAACTATGGCTAAGATGACTCAAAGTCTTCAAATTTAGGCCAGCTCAGTTTGACTAGATTTTGGAAAATACATTCATTATAGCATCCTGCAGGTGTAGAAATCCACCGCTCACTGTGCTGGAAAGAAAAACAACAGAGCAATTTGCACAGAATTTCAGTCTAAAAAATATCTGTCAGGGCACAGCAGCCTGCCCTGGGAGAAAAGCACTGCAGTGGAAATGATTGTCCTCTCTGAAACTGTCTCTCTTGGGACAGAATCCCTGCCTCCTAAAAAAACAAAAACAAAACACAACATGTTAAAACACAAAATATTAAAATCTTCACTTTTATTTCAAAAATTGCATGAATGGTAACTTTTTTTCTTATGTTCCTAAATTTCCTAAAAAGAAGGACCCTGCCTTCAAGCTATTTAGGAAAATAGCTTAATCTGTTACTCATGCTAATGTGTGCAAGTACTGTTTGTGCAGTAGTGTGCTCTTAAAAAATTAGCATATGTTATACTGGATTAAAAGCATTCATGAATCATTGGTGTCACATAACACTCACAGCGCTGTAAAAATACAAGAAAATGTAAATCAGCACCAGCTTACCTCGGTGTGCTTATTTGTGGTACGCTTGCTTCCACTCTCAAGATCATACAGTAAATATTTTGGAGAAATCCATACAAATCGGGTGACAGATAAACATAGTCACAGATAAAGTCATACTTTTGTCAAAGAGTAATAAGGGAAAAACATAGTATGGCTTATGAATGCCATACTAATATATATATATATGTATATCTATATTCTATATATCTACATATATATATCTATATATCTATATTATGGAATGCCCTTTAGGAAAATATTATATATATATTCCAACCAAAGTCTGAATATATAGAATGATCTTTTGAATATATAGAATGAAGCTTGAATATATAGAATGAAACTTGAATATATAGAATGATCTTTTGAATATATAGAATGAAACTTGAATATATAGAATGATCTTTTGAATATATAGAATGAAACTTGAATATATAGAATGATCTTTTGAATATATAGAATGAAACTTGAATATATAGAATGATCTTTTGAATATATAGAATGAAACTTGAATATATAGAATGATCTTTTGAAAATATAGAATGAAACTTGAATATATAGAATGAAGCTTGAATATATAGAATGAAACTTGAATATATAGAATGATCTTTTGAATATATAGAATGAAACTTGAATATATAGAATGATCTTCTGAATATATAGAATGAAACTTGAATATATAGAATGAAACTTGAATATATAGAATGATCTTCTGAATATATAGAATGAAACTTGAATATATAGAATGAAACTTGAATATATAGAATGATCTTCTGAATATATAGAATGAAACTTGAATATATAGAATGAAACTTGAATATATAGAATGATCTCTTGAATATATAGAATGAAACTTGAATATATAGAATGATCTCTTGAATATATAGAATGAAACTTGAGTATATAGAATGATCTTTTGAATATATAGAATGATCTTTTGAAAATATAGAATGAAACTTGAATATATAGAATGAAACTTGAATATATAGAATGATCTCTTGAATATATAGAATGAAACTTGAATATATAGAATGATCTTTTGAATATATAGAATGAAACTTGAATATATAGAATGAAACTTGAATATATAGAATGATCTTTTGAAAATATAGAATGAAACTTGAATATATAGAATGAAACTTGAATATATAGAATGTATGAACCTCATTTTTAGAGATGATGTGTTTCTGAATTCTCTGCCTTTACAAAATAGCATCAGCTGAACTATTTCAGTACTTTTTAGAGCTTGACAACTGTTTTGCGACAGCTGTTCAAACTGCAAATGGTAGAAATAATTTGAATTTATACTACGTCACCTTGAAGAACACGTTTTCATTATTGCAACATTTCTAGTGCTCATGAATAATGTTCAACAAAATGTTTCTGGGAGAAGATTATGCACACTTCTTGAGGGAATTTATCAATCACTGATGGAGATGTCAACTGAGCTAACACTTCGAGCAGAAGCTGAAGCACATGTTATGGGCTCATTATATCATTCTACATCTCAAAGAGGAAGGTCAAGGTAAGTGATAAAAATGGAAACAAATTCATTCATAATGTGTATGGCACTTGAAAGAGTCAAGAGATGGCAAACAAGATAATGAATGCAAGAAATAAGAAAGAAGTTAACATATTTCTTCTTTTGTTTCTAACTCTTTTAGGTACAACATACCAGCTACTCAGCTGACTGACATGCGAGACTTGGGGTTTAGTTGGATGGCCATATCTCAAATGTTGTCAGTAAATGTTGGAACACTGTACAACCACAGGATACAACTAGTGGACTATGGAAATTTGCAATTTGAACAGCTGTCGCAAAACAGTTGTCAAGCTCTAAAAAGTACTGAAATAGTTCAGCTGATGCCATTTTGTAAAGGCAGAGAATTCAGAAACATATCATCTCTAAAAAAGAGGTTCATACATTCTATATATTCAAGTTTCATTCTATATATTCAAGCTTCATTCTATATATTCAAAAGATCATTCTATATATTCAAGTTTCATTCTATATATTCAAGTTTCATTCTATATATTCAGAAGATCACTCTATATATTCAAGTTTCATTCTATATATTTAAGTTTCATTCTATATATTCAAGTTTCATTCTATATATTCAAGTTTCATTCTATATATTCAGAAGATCATTCTATATATTCAAGTTTCATTCTATATATTTAAGTTTCATTCTATATATTCAAAAGATCAGTCTATATATTCAAGTTTCATTCTATATATTCAGAAGATCATTCTATATATTCAAGTTTCATTCTATATATTCAAGTTTCATTCTATATATTCAAAAGATCATTCTATATATTCAAGTTTCATTCTATATATTCAAGTTTCATTCTATATATTCAAAAGATCATTCTATATATTCAAGTTTCATTCTATATATTCAAGTTTCATTCTATACATTCAAAAGATCATTCTATATATTCAAGTTTCATTCTATATATTCAAAAGATCATTCTATATATTCAAGTTTCATTCTATATATTCAAAAGATCATTCTATATATTCAAGCTTCATTCTATATATTCAAAAGATCATTCTATATATTCAAGTTTCATTCTATATATTCAAAAGATCATTCTATATATTCAAGCTTCATTCTATATATTCAAAAGATCATTCTATATATTCAAGTTTCATTCTATATATTCAAAAGATCATTCTATATATTCAAGCTTCATTCTATATATTCAAAAGATCATTCTATATATTCAAGCTTCATTCTATATATTCAGAAGATCATTCTATATATTCAAGTTTCATTCTATATATTCAGACTTTGGTTGGAATATATATATATATAATATTTTCCTAAAGGGCATTCCATACTATATATATATCTATATATCTATATATATCTATATATCTATATATCTATCTCTCTCTCTCTCTCTCTCTCTCTCTCTCTATATATATATATATATATATATATATATATATATATTGAGCCATAGGATTGTGCAAGCAGTATCCTGTTGAAAGTCATCGGAGTTAAATGATTCCGAGTTTCACTTTCTTTCTTGGAAGTGTCCTTTTATCACAAGATGTGTGTGTAGCACATATTAGCATGAGAACTTGAGCTATGTTGTGTGTTTTGTGGATCTGACTCTCTGAAAATCAGCATATCAAGGCAAGTTGAGGCAAGTTACAAAAAGAAAGGAAACAAACATTAAAAACTAAAATTACTCTGACACAGCATCCTACACATCACTATGTTAGCTTGGGAATATTACCATGTTGCATTAACATTTATCTCAAGGCACTGGGTATTGCAGTTGATATTTCATTATTTATTTATTATTATTTTTTAAATAAAATCATTGATTATGAGAAAACTGGGGCTAAAGAAGGAATATCAGCATTTTCTCTGAAGTGGGGCAGCAAATTTTGGGGGGAGGCCACCCCCCACCCCCCCTGGTGGCACCCCTGCTAACTAATCTGGCTTTCACTATGCCTCATAATCAATGAGTTTTTCATAATTAATGAGGCTTTCTGCCTTTTTTCCACACAAAAAGGCACCAAAACAGGTAGCTCCGTATGTTTGAGCTGCCAGATTTAAACAAAAAAAAATATCTCAGAAATCCTTCATACAACACATGGATTTATAGGAAGAGATTTACTCCTCTTTGGGTCGAACCAGGAATCTTTTACCTTACTTGATTGTGTAGACCGTTAAGCAATGCATCTCATACAGTGATCATTGCCTGGGTACAGTGAAAATAATTACTTTGGCCCCATTTGACACAAGGTGGAAACCTATATTGTTACCAGTTCCCTTTAATCCTATATTAACTTTTTGGACTACAGTATTATTCATCTACACAATCCAGTCCCTGTTCTTGTCAGATATAAGTATATTCTATTGCCATAGCTCTTGGGAGGGTAGGGCTTAATATATGATCAACATTATTTACCAGTTGTAAAATCACTTAATCTGCTGTTCAATGCACAGGTATAGTCTACAGTATACAGTGTAACTTATCTGAGCCTGTGAGCTGGCTGCTACCCTTAGCTTTTTTTTTTCTTTAATGCTAGGGCTGATGGAAGTCACTGGACCTAATCCAGATGGACCATTGAACCAAAATAATGAAGTGGCTGAGGGATGCATGGACCTGCAGACCAGCTGCAGTGTTGTAATACTTCACCTGGAAGGCAGTAATCTGATTTGGAGGTAATATCATCTATTATATGATGCAGACTGAAGGTGGCGGACTTTTTTTTAGTATTGTAGCAACTATAAAAGGTCAATTAGCACTTTATATGTAAACCCGGTTTCTATTATTTGATTATGTGCAGCAAAATGATTTTTATATGCATATGTATACATATGCATGTATACATATACAAAAAATATGTATACATATGCATATACTGCAACGAATGTAAGCTGTGTGTTATTATATATTTCTGTGGTTTACAAGCTACGTTTTGTAGCTCTGACTATCCTCTTACAAATGTGGGAATATTGTTGAAAATCAGCGTATCAAGGCGAGTTACAAAAAAATCCACAAAAAACTTCTATTAAAATTCAAAAGAAG
The DNA here is from genome assembly GCF_964374335.1 of Astatotilapia calliptera. Taxonomy (NCBI): domain Eukaryota; kingdom Metazoa; phylum Chordata; class Actinopteri; order Cichliformes; family Cichlidae; genus Astatotilapia; species Astatotilapia calliptera. The sequence continues at coordinate 10,454,656 of NC_137431.1, read as the reverse complement.
GAAGCATATATTAAAAACTGAAATGACGCTGACAAAGTATAATATGATTGGGGAATCTGGTGAAAATGGCTCACAGAAATGTTTGGAAACTAAACTCCTGACTGTGGGAAAGCAAATGAAGATAAATGCTGTTTTAAATGCATAAAAGCACGGGGGTTTAGATAAACAATCTCCACTTAAATAGAAAATGGCTTCTTAAAGAATTACTTAAAGACTTTATTTGTGCAGTTCCTCAGATATGTATGCTTTAAGTACAGCAGACATTTTAGCATTGATGATTTTTTTCCCCCAAATATCTGCCTCCAGCTCTACCCACTTCAAAAGCAGCAACAGTCATATTTTTTGCAGTGATTGTCTATGAGACACGTTAAATTGTTTTTCTTTGCCTCTTTGTGAGTTACACTAGTTGATTTACAAGCACAGTAAAGGTTGGAAATGACACTGTAGAACTACTTGTCGAACCGCTTTAAAATGTAGCACTTGAATTTGCACATAGATGACACTGGTTTAATTCACAGTGAAAGATAATCTCTGATGTGGATATCAATAAAAATGTAATATGTGGTCTGCCCTGTTTAAATTTATTTTATGGACCCATTCCTCTTGTCTTCTAGGGCGTGGACTGTGGCTGCAATATTATTCAGCAGTACCACTTTTCAAAATTAGCAGGCCCCAGATAAGTACACAAACTCAGCAGAATGCTCCTGCACAATTTCTATTAGCCAAAGTTTATAAACTTCTTTTGTGTATAGTAAATTTAAGTGCAAATCTCTCTTTGAAATGAATCAAATCACGTATTACATTTGACTTAAGTTTAACTTAATTTTGCTGAACTGGCTCATGGAGAAATACAAACATTCAGAAATACAAACTCTCCAAAGTGTCTCATTACATTAAAGCACTGACATAGTACAGACTCACACAGGAGCTTTCTTCATAACTGACATGAATTCTGAAAAGTTCTCCTCCTGCACAGCTTGTACCTACAATCCAACCTGACAGTCAGCAGCTATGTGAGGATTTCAGCATATTACGCTATCAACATGCAGGGGAAAAAAGGCTAAAGAAAAGGCTCCAAAAAAAATCAGTTCAGTCACTTACCGACCACGTTCTCATACCAGATGACAATGTAATCAAGATGTTTAGAGCTAAAGTGCGTTTTTAGGAAAGCCTACCACTAGCTCCAATAATGTTAGCTTATAACCAGCCGTTGTTGTTGTTTAGCTGGCTTATTGTCAGATGTCCCGAGATGAGAGAGGGCCACATGTCTAATTGCTGTGTTAAAGCCCTGAAGATGAAACTTGAGCTGAGGAGGTAGAACTGAGGGAAGCAAAACAGCAGTGGTGGAGGAGCCAGACATAATGAGAAATAAATGATGAAGGATACATGCGCAAATATATAGTTTGAAAGAGCTATTTGTAAAAGTAACTTCTTAGGCTGGTCTCTGGCCACATAAAATGTGATTACATGGAACAGTGATCTTGACCAGTGTATGTATATATTTTTCATATAGCATCAAATCACAACAACAGTTGCCTTAGGGTGTTTTGGACAATCATATATTTTATTTATATATTTAGTATTTTATACCTTTATGCATTTTTAAGTCTGCACCTAAAAGTCAATGCAGAATTTTTGGGACTTTAAGTGAAAATTGCACCTTTGCATGTCGCATTACTTACATTTAAATGTACTGAACAGGGCTACTCGTACGAGGCTTCAAGGCTTTCAGAGGTGCTTTGAGCCCTCATTCCTTGTAACAGTGTTACACGACTTTCATTTTCAGTGTGCTTTATTTCTTCTTAGAGGGGTTTTTAATTAAATCCCGAGTATCGCCTGCTAAGAAGGTAATATCACAATCTTTGTTTGACATACTGCTCAAATAAAAGTTGCACGCACTCTTATTCACAAGCTTTCATCCAAAATTCCCCTCACACTTTATGAACAGTTCTATGAAACTACAAGGGTCTGTTTCACGTTGCTAGTTTGCTTTTTATGTCCATAAGTGTGTGTCCATGAGTGTGCTCATGGGTGTGTGCATGCTTCATTGCAGCCTTTCGTCATTTCATTGTTTTACTCAGAGACCTTTTATGAAGTTCAGATTGTTCGGGGATTTGGAGACCATCAGCACAATTGGCAAAGGCATAATGAATGCTTCTGTATTTTGTGCACCCTTGTGGCCAGTTTGCAGTTGTGAAAAGGTTTAGATGCATTGAACGTACATGTCCTAAGTGAAAAAAAATCTTTATTTCATTCATAAATGACCAAAAACAGTTTAGCAATTAGAATGAATCAAATTAACTAATTTATAGACAAATAAACAGAGGTTATATCAAACTACTTAACGGTAATTAAAAGGTAAAGCGACATTAAGCGACATTTAAAACAGGGAATATAGAATCAAATGCTTTAATTATAACAGTGCAAACAGAACAGAATCTCATGTACAAAATTAGATACAGAAATCTACATTTTAATGCAAGCATATTGACAAGAAAACATATTTAACTTGAGAAAAAGTGAAAATACATTTCTTATGGATGGTACTAGTTGAAGGTCACAAAGATCAGGTTCAAATTTGAGAAAATCCTTCATATAGGCTTTGACAGTGTGCAGAAGAGTGGAACTTTACTTGGGAAGAACATAATTCAAAGCAATCTCATTCCACAGGAAGAAAGGGAATAGTAAGAGTTCTCTGCAAAAGGCTTCTGCTGGTCACTTGTAACACAGGATAATGGCTATTAAACTGCACACAGGTACTGAAAAGAGTTCTAGACTTTGTGAGTTTTTCTTGGAAGCCATTTGAACAGAGTCTTGCACAGCTTTTTGCTTTTCAGCTTTGTCTTTGTTAAGTTCTTAATGACGACATTTTGGAGCAGGCTGAAGGTTAAAGGCTGGGATAGGTGCGCAGTTGAACGATTCAGAACCTCCAAGAAGCGTCTTTCCTGCTGCCTGAAGTCATACTCTACACTGGAGAGACACACACACAGCCCCAAATTAGTTATTCTCCACCTGAAGAAAACACACATTACAAAAAACAAAAAGTGTGTCAAACCTGAAAGCTTTCTCCGAAGATGCAAATGAATGTTTTAGTGTGTCGTATCTGCATTTCCAGCTCATTTTTACATAATGCAAAAGCTTTTCATGCCTCAAAATCACTATAAACTGTGTTGCTACATTTCACTTTGCTTTGTGTGGTCTCCTCATGTGGGAAGCGCTGTACTTGTCAGGTTTCAAAGTGGCTGATTGGTTTGGGCAGGTAGACATTTCCCAGCAGGATATCCTCTTTTTTTGGAGGGTACACAAGTCTGGTTTAAATATTCTTATCTTCCCACTTGGCCTTTTAAGGACCAGATGCCCACACACACACTCCACACACACACTCCACACACACGCGCACACACACTGGTCAGCAAATCAACTTATGTAACACTCTTTTTGTCATACAAAAGGGGTTTTGGAAAATAAGGAGATCAACAGGAATGTTTTGAATATTTCACGATGAAGACAATTTAAGGTTTTGCTTTCTCGAGCTTGAGGCGTTTTTGTTTTCCGAAAAGATGATGAGAAGAATTTTAGATTTTCCTCAGCCCACTTAGTAATATTTTTTATTCTCCATTGCTTCCACCTGATGCAACATTTTAGTTATTAGGTGCAAACTATACCAGTGTTGGAATATGAGAACTAACCAATATTCCATGATAAGTCTTACAGGCAAGGGATGCGAAAGCTCTTCTCAGACAGCAGACAAACAATTCCTTTCACTGCTTTCTTTAATAAAGTTTGCAATGCACTGAAATGCAACCGCTACTGCTGAATTGCTGTCATGAAAACTAAGACAGTAATAGCTCAGTTTGCAATAACTACTTTTGATATATTCTCCTGCTTCCTACGAGTCATCGAATCTTCTAAAACATTTCATTTTAATACAGCATAACATCAATTAGTCTACAATCCAACTGACAATGCAAATTTTGACTTCATAAATCAGTATAAATCAGTTTTGTAGGCTGCTTGGACCTGACTCAGTTCTGTCTGCCTGCTTACATTTCCAAATAGACTATGCTACATAAAGCAAGTGCTTAAATTTGGCAGTTTTTCCATAAGATTTATCGTGTTCTCTGACAGGAAAATATAATCCTTCTGTTACTTCTGAGCAAGAAACTGCTTGCTAATGACAGTAAGTCATTAATTTTTAGAGAAATGAAGAGAACAGACTGGCCAAGAACTGGCAGCTGCAATGGCAAAGGTGCTGACCCATGAACTGAACTGTGTGCCTGAAACTGTAAATCTGTTGTCCGACTTTGTCCTTGAATAAACTGATACGTGTTCCTGTTACTGTGCATGCCATGCATGTTGATTTGGTTTAATTGGTTTCTTCATCTCTTTTATTGAATGAACACCAAAAGGGAAGCAAGTAGCAAAATTAAGGTGTATTAATTATACTGTAGCATTCTTATGGTACATTGCAGCAGATTTGATCAGTTATGTGTTCAGACTTTGCATGTAGGCACAACTGTCATCTCACCTGTATACAACACAAGCAGTTTTCTGACACGTTGAGCAGTCTTTGAAGTCCTGTCCTGTTTTGTGGGATCGCCGACTGGAATACAGATAAAGCACATTTTATATCACAAATATTGTGAATAACTGCTTAACTCTGTAACCCTTCAGTGCAAGAGAGTATGAGCTATTAAGAATTCTAACATAACTTGAATGGAAAAGGAAGGATGAATTAATGTATGACCCTATCAACTATCAGCAGCTTACATGAATCATTGTGTCTTATTGTTAATGAAAGAAAAATAAACGATGCAGCTGATGTAACAACTAAGGTATATGATGTCTTTTTAAGTCATGATAAACCATAAACCCGTCCTTTTGTGTTAACCAAATCATCCTTTTAGATTTACAGTGTAATCATCTTTCCTATCACTGTATCCATCTGAGACACTTTCAGTCTATATAACATAGCGTGTAAGACATCAGTAGGTTATTAGGAGTTGGTTTTTCTAAAACATGACCTCAGAGACAGTCACAGCTTATTAACACAGCACACTGAATGAGAATGATTGACAGAGACACGTTGCCAGAGGCCTGTTTTAATTCCTGTTATTTGTCCCAGAAGAATTGCGTGGCTATATAAATCTCTGCCCCCCTGAAATGCCCAAGTAGGTTTCTATCATACTCAGGAGCATAATCACGGACCTGTTTTTCAAACCTGCAACAATGTTGCAATGCCACATAACTACAATTCGAATCAGATTTTTTGCACGTTTGTGAAACAGACTTGATAACATGTTAGCAGTACTGCCTTCAAATTGATTTGTGCAACTTAAATCACAGTGTGCGAAATTATTTACACGACTGAAACTCGTTTGGTTCAAATGTCATTGAGGTCTTCCAGTGCAGATGCTGGAATATCTTTCTTCCTATTATTTACTTTAGTTATAGGACAGAATGGGGAAATATGTGAGAAATATGTGAGAAACACGTGAAGCTCTGTGCTTTTGAAAAAAAAACTGACCCTGTTTTGGTTACTGTACCCTTGCTTTTGTACAGTAATAGATAGAAACATCCTACATCCTGGTTTTCTGTATCATTTTTGTCCTTGGCAATACAGTAATTAGTAGCTAATTAACTGAACAGTGGGTGAGTAAAACATGTGTTTATAAATTTAACAAATGCACAACTGTTTTCAGTCTAAAAACAATGGTGTTTGCATTGATATTCAATGCTGCTGAGTGTTTCCAATCTAAGTGATGACTCACTGTAAAGCCAGAGATCAGCAGAAGCAGGAATGCTTTTAAAATAATTCCTAGACAGGATTCTGGCTGCTGTACCTGTACTGGACTGAATATAAAGTATTACAGCAAAGTATTTACAACTCATCTCTAACAAAGCATGTTAAGTATATGCCATTCACAAATATGTAAAGCTCTATTGTACTAAATATTAGATATTCAAGTAAAAAACTGATGATCCTGAAGTGATAAAGAAAGCTCAACACATCCCTTATTACACTTCCACACACACTCAGAGCCCAGACACACACGCACATTTACTTACCCACTGGTTGGAGCGTGCCATGTCTCTAGGTCATGGATAATGTTAAGCAGAGTAGTGATCCTGTCCTTGTTGGCTGCCAGGCTGGCCTCCACAGTCTCGAGTCTCTGCTGTAAGGCTGCTGATTTGCAGCACTGTGGGGAAGATGGCAGCAGCAGGGCTGCATCAGCTGGGTGGGAGTGAGCCAGGCTGGTGTCCTCTGGGCATGGCTGAGGAGGAGCGGGGTTGTCAATTGCCTCCACTTTCTTAGGCTGGAGGCGGAGATAGGATGCCAAGGGCTTTGTTGATGATAGCAATATGGAATTGCAATCAAGGCCTGTGTGCATACGGGGTTCTCTCTCACTGCTGCATGGGGCTGGCGCAGTGAAAGAACGCTCGGTACGTGTGAGTGTTTGTGGCGGTAATAATGTGTCAGAGTTTTGCTGGACTGAGGATTTGATGATGGGTTTGACATTTCTAGTTGAGGTGATGGGTCCACAGTTTGTTTGCACTGTTATAGAGGGTGTTGAGTTGATGGGATGTGTCTCTTTAACTACGTCAGTTTTAAGCTTAACATTTGCATGACTGGCTGATACACCCAAGGCAAACCGTTCTGCATTTGAATTCTTTTGCTGGGCTGTTGTTACCGGTGGGCATGTTGCACAGTGTCCCTCATGTTCGGTTTCTGCACATCCTTGATTATGTGCAGGCTTTTGTTGTTCCGTTTTTATGAAACCCTGCAGACAAGAGCTGTTTGACTTAATTAGGGAAATGTAATTCTGGAGGTTTGCGACCTGCGATGGATTTGAATTTTCATGGTCTTTTGACTCATGCACAATTAATTCATTGGTTAGATTAGCACTGAAGTTACTTTTATCAGAATGCAACTTCTCGCTGGGTTTATTGGTTGATTTAGGGTGATTAGTGCTAGCATCACTGCCCCTGTTATGATCTTTTGGCACAATTTGAGGCTTAGATAATGCATGCGGAAGTGCTAGGTTGCTTTCCTGATGACAAACAACACCACATTTACCAGGTTTGTTACTGCTTTGAGTTCTGATGTCTGGTCCTAGTGTGCATTGAGGTTTGCTTTTGTCGGGGGCTTCATTACAGCTAACTACCTGTGCTGTGCCTATTGATTGAAGCAAATTTGCACTTGATACAGAGACATTATTTTGTTTCTCTGTCAAGGCAAACAAATGCGTGCCAGCTGGGGTTGCAGATTTTTTCGAATTGAATGCTGTGTTCCTGAGAGCTATATTTTTGTTCAGGGTGCTGTTAAATCCAAGTCTAGAGCTGGAAGTAGTACTCACAGGCACCTTAACTTCCGAGTCTAGGAGATTGGATGCACTAGATGTTGTGTCTAGGAAAGATGTACAAGCGTGAAGCAGAGGTTCAGAATTTGAAGAGTTAGGGTGAATTATTTGTGCAGGCACAGACTTATCATCACATGCAATTTGATCTGAATTAGTTTTATAATTTAAAATGCTCAAATATAGATGCGGTATAGCTGGATGCTGTGGATTAGCAAAAGCTTGAATTCCAGTTGAGCTTATTCCTCTGTCAGTAAAAGGTATTTTAGCTAAAGATGTGCTAGCAGCTACTGTGGATGCCTTTTCTTGTAGTTTATGATGTTCAAGCAGAGCATGCGGTGGACCTGAGGGTAAAACGTGTGCAGGTGACTTTGATTTATGCATTTGGTTGAATGCATTGCTGGCCAGTGATAATGTGGGGCATTTAGGGCTAATTTGTTGGTTATTAGTTGTATTTATTTGACCCGCATGCTTGGAGTGTAGAGGCTTGTGCTGAGTATTGACTTTAGCAGCTATGCTTTCAGTGGACGTTGGTGCAGAATTAAAAACTGTGGTTGATATGAGTGTGTTGGTACTGGATGTATTTCCAGTCCCTGTGGCTACAGTATAGAAATGCGAAGGTGGTGACAGTGTAATCTCAGGTGCAGCATGTATAGACACACATACATTTTGAGATTCATTGTATTGTGTAGAAATGTGTTGTGTTGTCTTAATGCGCTTGGGGTAAGTGTGCGAATGTGGGTTGTTGGCCTTGGTAGCTATGGCCAACTTGGGGGTCAAAGGGAGAGTTGTTGGACGAGAGAGCTTATGGTCCTGTGGAGGTTTAGCACCAAATTTTTCACTGGAAACATCCTGTCTGGTTTCTATTGTTGCTTTTGTGATAGTGATGGTTTTAGCATGTAGGACGGTTGTAGGTTGGATTGATGTTTCACTTCTGGCAGGATTTATATTTGACAAAGTGACTTGATTGCCTATAGAGTGGACCGGGCATGCAGGGTGTGGTGTTTTTCGATACCTTAGTTCCTCATTAACGTATAATAATTGTGGATTGACTGTAATTTGGGTCCTGTTGTCAGTATTATTAATGCTGTCGGAGAGTTGTTGGTTTGCCGTAGGGTTTTTTTCAGTGTGGGATATTTGGAAAGGCGTAGAGGTCGAGAGTGAGGTGAAGGATGAGTTTAAAGAGTTCCCTCTAAGGAAAGCATTGGGAGTAGGAATTTTCTCCCCTATAATAACAGCTTTGTTGGTTACAGACTGTCTCCCTCCACAGTGGTTGCATATTTTTTGAGGCATACCAAAAGGTCGGGCAGCAGATAATGGCAGCGTCTTCCTACACAAATCTGTATAATGACCTTGCAATCTGGTCCGGTCTCCTCCACGACAGGTTGCTCCCTTTACAGGCTCGGCCTCATCATTGTGTACGGTAATCCCACCGATTGCCTCTGAGTCAACCACACTGCCATTAGTGTAACGGTTACCAGATTTACAATTAGACCTGGCATTCCCTGCAATGTGTGGATTTGTCTTGATTGCCCTGGTATAGCAATAAGTCCCTCTACTGTTCCTCTGACAGCAGGCCACATCCTTTGAGGCCTCACCTCCAAGTGCTTTGAAAGTCACTTCCTTTTTGGTCTTGGATTCGCCACTTTTCTGTTTTAGAATAGCCTTTTTCTCCTTGTCACTCTTTGTTAGTAGTATCTCCTTGTCTTCCGTTTCCTTGGTAATATAGCTGTTGGATGTTTGACTAATGTTATCTGAGAGTGTATCAGTTAGCTGGGTAGGAGGTCTACTTATCGCAGGGGATGTCTGAACACCAACACTGCACTGAAGTCCCCACAGGGCTCCTCCGGATCTGTCTCCTCCTGTTGCCTTCCAACCACGCACGCCAACCAAGGCAGGGACTCCTAAAACCGGAACCGAAGTCGTCAGGTCAGCTGCTCGTCTCCCCATTCCTCGACTGGTCGACTCAAAAGTCTGATAATTCAAAAAGGGGGTCAGCGTTTCCACATCATTACATCCATCTAAAAGTAAAAGAGGAACACGTTTAAAGCGAGAGACATTTTAGATGGCACTGTGAAGGAAATCCATGAGTAAGCAGGAAACAATGCACAGAGCTTGGGCTGAGACAAGGAAGCGCTTTAATAGTGCAAAAAAAGGAGGATAACTAGAGTTGTCAAGAATTGTGAGGATTGTGCTCTTACTTTCTTGGAATAAGACTGGAAAAAGCAATGACAATGTGCAAATGCTGATAACAAGAGAAGTGTTGTATATTATATCAGCACTTTGAACATAATGCAAAGATCCCACCCACATTAATGTTTCAACATAGCGCCTGGAGTAAACTCTAATGTCTTCTTTCATTACAGTATTTGCCATAGAAGGCAGCGTTCACCCCATTACCCTTCACGTTCAGCTCACCTTGAAAAAGAGTACCATACACTAATGCTATAGCCTTAATTAAGGTCTGTGTGCATTTAACCGCAACACCATTTCACGAAGGGGACAGCCTGTGTAAGTGTGTGTGTGTGTGTCTATGCGTGCACACAAGTTTTCTCATGTGTAGAGGAGGTCATTTTAATGATTTATGCAACAACAGTTCACTTGTCAACACCAGGGTGATCATGTGTGGATTTTTCAGCAATTCTTTATTATACAGTTAAACACAGAGTGTGTGTCTATGTTAGCGCTTGCATGTATTCATTCATGACAAAAAAAGAACATGTAAAAACATTTTGGTAATGCTTTCTTCACTTTCTCCTGGCCTTCATACCCCTCAAACTCCTTTATCCAGATATGTCTAAATTGCTAGACGAACGTTAGTCATCCACAGGGACTATTATTTTGGTTCTCGTGTCAACTGATGTTAGTTGAGCTAGGTCAAGTGACCCACGTCTGTAGTTGCTGTCTAATAATAAGTGACAACTGTCTTGTCCTGTTAATACACCATAAAAAAGCAAGCAGAGAAAAAACAAGCTATTGAAAAGCCGCAAAATGTTTACATGCCCTCAACTTAAGAATAAAACACAGACATACCTCAGTCTTTGTATGATCCTGCTGCAAGTCTTGGCTCCAAATGAGTTAGTTTTACGCACTCTCTTTTATGTCCTCATGGATTCTCAAGGTTCTGAGTGACTTTATTTTCATATGTTTTTATCCCTTAGCTGCACAATTCAAACTCAGTGCTGTCCACAGGCAGTCATCTTGGTAAAGCAATGCTGCTTAATGAGTTCTCTTCGTAACTGCTCAGATTCTGAACTAATCTACCTTTTATTGATCAGGCATAAAGCCAAGCTGTGTCCTCACTGCGCCCGCTTCTTGTTTTGGTCCTGCTGCTCCACACTGCTCCATAGTATGCCACAGTATGCTGTCCTCCAACACACTCTGCCCTACTATGCCTTATCTTTTTACCTCCTCTTCTCACTTACTCTTTCTGCGGTGCTCCCTCTCTGCTCTTTCTGCTACTGTCCTCCTTCCCAGCATTCATGTATCCTGGTCTATAGCTGGGTGGAGAAAGAGAGCAAGAGAGAGAAAGAGAGAGAAAGAGAGGGAGAGAGAGGAAGTGACTTGCATCAGTGGGGTAGGGACTGTGTGTAAATTACCATACAAGTTAAAAAACAGGAAATGTAAATGGCAGCAAATGTATGTAAACAAAGTTGTAGCAGTCTGAAGAGGCGGTAATTACAAATTAAGCCTCTTTAACACTATTACTAATTTGAGTCTCTAATTTCTTTAATGTATGTGGTTTCTTTTACAGAGAAGGCACTTTTATTCTAGATCGGGCTTAGTCCAGGTAGAAAATAAGCATTCATGTATAGCTAATGTTTGATTTTTCACATTTTGGGCACACATCCTTTTATTATCAGGATGTGTGGCCCCATGTCTTCAGTGCTCTGGGGGGTCTTCGGATGCCCTGGGTCTCCTGGGCTTTTCTCTGTCTGCATCTAGTTCCCAGAGGCCATTGTTTCAGCTTCTCACTGCTCATTATGTACATTTCATGACCAGTGTTGGGGTTGTTATGTACGTATTTCACATTACTTTTCTTAAAAGCAATCAAGTACTTTCTTAATTACTCACTGGAAAAAGCAATTCAATACACTAAACATTACTTTCACTTTATTCCAGTAAACAATATATACCATAAGCTAATGTTCTACATACCAACACAAATCCATATTCTAATGAGGACACATCTTTGAGGATGAGGATCTCTCTTTTAGTGATTAGATATGAACACAAAATCGACAGCACAAAGCAAAGTTGAAAACCAACCCAAAGAGAATTCAAAGTGATCGTCACAGTGATTCTACTTTAGCATGTAAAGACAGAAATGGAGGCAACAGTGTTTCAAGCCTGACTCCTTATCACTTCCTCTGTTATGCCACTGCCTCTGTTGAAGTTCAGGGTCCAGTTGCAGGTCTGGGGCTTGGAATCACTCAGCTTCAACATCACTCTGGGTTTTTTTTTTTTTTTTTGCCAGCTTTGCATTAGCATGCTGTCTGTGCAAATGTTCGCAAAAAGGAGCCAAAGTTATGTTAGCAGAATAATACAGATGTTTCTGTCCTGTACACAGTTTGCATTTCACCATCACACCCAGGTCCTTTGGCACAACAGTGGATGTAGACCATAATTCTGCTTGGACAGGACACCCTTAAAAAGTACTTGTAATTAACATATAGTATTTCTATCGTACAGTGTACTTTTCTCCACATTGGCATTTAAAGCACTTCACCACATGTGTATTCTTACTTTTATGAATATTAATTACTTTTCAGATTCAGATTTTTTTCTTGTTTTTGCAACTTTATTATGTTGTTGTGCAAAATTTTTGATGTCTTCACAAATAAATAAAAATAAATAAATACATTAAAAAAAAAAGAGCTTTGAAGGTTTTTTCCTGCTGCTGACATTAAAGCATGGTTTCTACCTTTATCAAGTACTGCAGTTAAGCCCTGTGGAATTCTTTTCTTTTGGCAAATTTCTTTAATTATAACAACAATTTGAATATTGTCTTGGGATAATGGAAAAAAATATTATTTTCCACAGCAAACATGCAACATTCAAGTACATGTTTTAAGTGAATAAAAGTTTAATTTAATATCAATTAATGTGTATTTAATGTGTATTTTAAAAACCATGTATTTTTACATCTGACAAATAATTGATAAAACATCAAAATGTTTCTCATTTATGGATTTTAATGTGTCGTATATAAGCCCTTTGATGTATGTCATTTAAGTTTATGGACACTAGAGCCCACAGCCTCTAACATAATTTATCACCATGCCTGCATCAACAGGATATTCATAGGATATATTGAAATTATGAATAATCAAGTATGGTAATGTTTATATTTGCTGTCAAATAAATCAGGTTATGCACTATTATGGACATCATAATATTGATTATAGTCAAGTGATCTTTGTACAATCTCTAAATAATATATTCCTAAAATAAAAAGATAAGAATGAGTTGTTTTATTACTGTATGTTTTGATGTTCATGATTTTTTTGCACCTGAAATGATTTTTTTGCATCATCTCCTACAATGTTATTACTTTCACAAGATTAAATCTTCAGCCAGCATTAGACAGCACTGCAAATTAAAGGAGAAAAGAAAGGATAAATTAGACAGGATGAAGAGGATTGTCATGGATGTTAAAACCTCCAAAAACGTTAAATACAAAAACAAATGAAATCAAACTAAGAATATTCTAATACTTTAATGTTTTATTTTCATACACTAATCTATTAAAATAATGAAAGTCCTGCTGCGCAAGGAAAATGCATCCATTCTGTGACTCTATATAGCATAGACTGGCTGCTGACTAATAATTTGGTTGGTAGTCAGCTCCGTTTAGACTGGAAAGATGAGAAATATGATGTGTAATATAATTATTTATCAGACTATTGTTATCATCAGATATTAGCAAATTTGACTATGGAAACCAGGCTGTGTGTTGACTTCTGATTTCAAGAGATTGCACTCAAATTCCATCACTGCAGCTGTAGGGAACATGAGGCTGACTTTGTGAATAAAATATTATCTCATAGCCTCGGGGCAATTACACAGTATTGTATCAGGGAAAATGCCTACAGTGAAAACGGTTTAACTGTCACTGTAAGAGTTTTGTGTGGTTTGCATTTATTCATCATAACAGTTGGTTATGCTTTAGTGAAGACATTTGAAAAGGAAAATCGCTTTCCTTTAAAAAAAAAAAATCTTGCGAGGGTGTATATTTGTATTTTGCCTTGTTAGCGTGGTGACAATAGACTGATAATTTGACAAGTGGGCTTCGAATATTAGATGTGGGTCTAAGAGATGCACATACATTTACATTTTACTAAGGCTCTTTCTCTTTTTTTCAAACATGTTTCCTTTAGGCAAATATAATGACATATTAGAATAATTATAGCCCATCTTTTTAAACCATGAGAACTCCTGATAATAGTCTGTACATGTGAATCAGAGAGAGCGACATTATTAATCCTTGGACTCTTGTTGTCATTTGTCACAATGCAATATGACTATTGAGAGTTTGGTTGTAGTTACCAATTAAGTTATACAAAGGTGATGAAGTGACATGGCTTGTGACTCTGTCTGGATCATATAAGTCTTTTGCAGACCCGTTAGGGTGTTTCTTGTAAGTCTAAAGTTGTTGCCCTTGCCATCAAATATTTGAGAAGTTACTGAAAAGCTGTATGCAATTCAGCAGCTTCCAGAGTGCTATATTCTTGTTGAGTCACAATGGTGAAAACATATTTTAGTGAGGTTCAATAGCGTGCCATACAGCTGTAATATGAAATCCAAACACTTAAATTAGCAATTTTGTTTTTCATTTTAAAGCTGCATTCAAAAAAACTGCCACAAGAGGGCAGATAAACATTAATTATGCCCCTTCACTGTTTCTTCCTCTTCTATTTTTTTACATCACTGACAACATGTCAGTATGACTGCTAATTATCATCAGTCTGTTGGAAAGGGACTGACATTTATGTAACATTTTTTCCATCATACTGACCGCTCAAAGCAATTCAGACATACCTAAATCACATTTAACCATAGATTCATGCACTACATTGTTCTATGCACTTTAACCACGTTATCTACCTCACACTAATGAGTTAAAATCCCCAGTTAGACTAACATACGTGCTTTTAGGCTTTTAGGTAGAGTTTGATGTCTTTAGATATTAATTCCACAAAAAGAAAGCCTTTTTCTATGAAGCGCCTTGAGGCGACTTTTGTTGTGATTTGGCACTATATAAATAAAATTGAATTGAATTGCCAGGAAGTACCCAGAAGAAAGCCAGCAGGCCTGGTTAGAATGCTAATACAGAAAAAGGTGACCATGAGGTTTGAAGCAGGGACTTTCTTGTTAACCACTGCCCCCCTGTGCTACCCAGGAATGGAGGAAAGTCACAATCCTATGTACAAGTGTCTTCAGAATGAATTGTGTTAGAATAAAGTCATCTTTAAAGTAGAATTTGATGTCTTTAGATATTAATTCCACAAAAAGAAAGCCTTTTTAGTTATTACATATGCTGCAAACAAAATGCTTATTAAATATGAACAGTATGGGTCGGCTGCAGCAAGAAAGCGGAGGAAGGGTGGTGTGCATTAATTACTTCTCCAGACAGATGGAGCCAGTGCAATGAATAGATAAAGGCTTTTCCTATTTTCCTAAAGAAAGACAAGTCTTTGTTCAAATAGAAGGGATGTTAAAGTCCCACGTTAATCATCATCCAGTCCCCTTTTCATGGCTTTGCCAACTTTAAAATGTTGAGATCTTGTTGACCTCGGATACTAATGCTGTATTTTCTCATTTCCTGCATTCCCATATTTCAAAATTCCACTGTTGCAAAAGTGGAGAGAAAAAAAGGGCGTCACAGTCTACTGAAGGAGAAAATAAGCTGTTAGTTCAACTGAATTCAAAACACTGTTTGAGATATTTAAGAAAAAAAAAACTTTATTTGTGACGTATTAACAAAACACATTACCAGATTGATTAAATCATAAGAATCACTATGATCACCTTTACAATGATGAGCAGGTGTACAAAAAAGTTATTAACAGATCTGCACTGTCACAGTCGACTGGTATGTGCCACTCACCGCCACACCCAACGACTGAGGAACATTCACTATACACAAGCAGAGAATACATCAACTTTATTTTTTTTTATTTCATTTTT
Source organism: Astatotilapia calliptera (assembly GCF_964374335.1). Taxonomy (NCBI): domain Eukaryota; kingdom Metazoa; phylum Chordata; class Actinopteri; order Cichliformes; family Cichlidae; genus Astatotilapia; species Astatotilapia calliptera. The sequence goes on along the minus strand of NC_137431.1, from coordinate 10,439,108 downwards.
TTGTATTTTGATATTTTTTTTCTTATTTTTCTGCCTTTTTCTCTACTGGGCAAGGGAAAGGTACAGAGGGTGAGCAAAGTATATAATTTCACAATAGTGTCTTTTTGATCATCATTTCAAAGTTGAACACAAGTTAGTTTAAGGACTGATTTTCTTATCCATGAAAATCATATGGGTAAAAACAGAAAGAAAAAAAGGCATTTCATAGCATAACACAATAGCATTATGTATATCTAGAAGATTAAATTTATTTTCAACATGATAAGAAAATGTGTTTCTTTTAGGTTTTTCCACAAATTGCTGCTGCCATGTCTGTATTTACTGTATGTTTGTGTCTGTATGGAGAGGTGTGTGTATTGTCTTTGAGAATGTGTATCAGAGGTATATGTAAATATTCCAATACGCATTTCCCAGTGGAAAAACATATCTATGTATATATATATATAGTATCTATATAGGATCTGTTTCCTTTGCTTATAACATGCAAACAGCCACTTGGTGATCTGACAGCACAGAAGTACACCTGAAGAACAGGGCAGGTGAGGAGGGAATAGTGTGCATGGGAAGGACTGAGCAGCACCTATATACCCCTATAGTGATCGGTAATATGGTGGTCTAATAAAAGGAACAGCGAGGTGAGATTTTATGACACTTTCAATCATGTTGACGCTGCTCCCATTTCTACCACACTATGTTTATACACAATATCAGTGCCAAAACTTCCCAGCAAACTTTTTCCCCCCATATTCATGTGGAGCCATAAAGCAAAAAAAGGGAAATTTTAAGGTGATGCCAGGTGAAGCCAATGAACTTTTGTCACCTTTCAGTCACAATTTTTATTATAATAGTAATTATCATAATTTGAATGCAGCCTCCAGCCTCTTTGTACTGCAGCTGAACTGTACTTCCCAGTCAGTGTTAACTGCAATACATGTGCTTGTGCAAAGGAGAAATGACTTGCCCAATAGTTTCTTTGTCTCCTACACTGTATCTACACAATGGACTACTATGACTACTATTTTCTGACTCTCACTCCATCTTGCCTCATATCTAGCACAGCATAATCTCAGTTTCTGCTAAGCTCTCAGGCGTCTTCGCAATTCAGTGCATACAAGTCATGCGAGAGATGACAGAGCTGTCAACAATGAGCAACCAGAGGAGACATTCTGGCAGAAACGCCTAAACTCAGCTGAAGTTGAGACAAAAAAAATGTCTATGAGAGTGTGACATGTGTCTATATGTCTATGTGTCTGTATCTGTGTAAATATGCAAATACACACATGTTACTGTTGTACAGTTCATTGAAGCAAAGTGGAAAGATGTCCAACCATGTTGATTTGAGGAAACAGGAGTAGAGCAAGGAAACAGGCGGCGGGCAAGCACATCCTACAAGCACTGAAGCAGGCGAGGCAGTGGCGCAAGGCTTAAAGAACAACTATTTAACATTCAAAGACAGAAGAGGACGGATCGGAACAGAAATGAAGCGACAAGCAGCGTTCCTGCTTCCTAGCCATATAATACACTCCCATGTTAAGGGTGGCATTGGCCTTCAGTTTTTGGAGTTTCCACAAAGGGCTGCGTATTCTTTTCGTGTATTTTGAATTTATGTGTTCATGTGTGCGTATGTTTGATTTGTTGGATTGTGTGTAAGCGGCGGAGAGAAAATCAGTGTTTGTGTACAGTAATGTGTCTTTCAGACTGGGTGTGCTAATTCAGACCCTATTAACCTGTGTCACATTCCAAGAGAAGAAGCCATGTCAGGGGCTGGTTGCATCAGCTGCACGTAGGTTCCCTAGTTATGGCCGAAGTCGCCACAATCCCATTTCAGGCATTGCTAAAATTACAAGCGGTACCACTACAGAAATCTGTCCAAACGTAACCTTAAGTAAACGCTAAACATATTAAGCAAGCAATAAAGCAGGTGCAAATGATACAAGTCACACAAATGCACTCACTAACAATAAAGAATCTAGTTTTCTGCACGCAGCATTTTTTTTTTCTTTAGCAGTTCCCTGCTGTTTTGCAACTTGAAGAGCCACAGCCATGATTTTGAATGTTTCTGTCCATTGTCTACACATTGCACAAACACTTTGGGCTATTTTCAACTATTTAGTGTGTCATTCCTTTTTTGTTGGCATTAGATTCCATGGAATGTGAAAAATAATACGCTGAGACTCGCCTTAGGTACTGTACCTAATCTGGTTAATTGTGTCAGTGCAGTAGCTACACTATAGTGTGATGAAAATACGGCTTAAAGCAAGGACAAAATTCGATGTGTTCAGTGTGAAACAGTTCCGAGTCTCAGCTAATGCATTTTTGTGCTATAGTCCATTAAAAAAAACAGGTAAAAAAAAACCCCAATAGAATTTCCAAAAACAAAATGATGTGCTTTAGAAAATGATTAGCCTTAAAAATGACTGGTAGAAAGTGGACTAAAACATTCAAATACTAGCATTTTCCTTTAAAAGTCAAATGAGAATCGGCCATGTTTTATGCCAATCTAGTCCCAAAACCATCCAGTATATTGCTATTACTTATTTGCTACTCATTCTAACTTTTAATAATATCAAAAGATCTCACCTTTGAACTCACGTCTTAATACCTACTCTATCATTGAATTTAGCGACATGCTAATTGCAAAGGAATTAGCAGTTATGAGGCCACCACTTTATACCCTAACCTGGGAACAAACTTGCGCATAGTTGGTGCAACCCAGTCCAGGTCCTCAGCCTCCACAATGTGCTATGTTACACTGAAACAGAGCTCTTTATTGAGCATGGTCTAACTTCTTTCAGGCACCTTGTAGTCTCAAAGGTGCTAATCCTATGTTACGCATACTATATGCTGTTGTCTTTGCTCATTTTATTATATTTTTTACGTATTTATTTTTTATAAAAGCCCACATTTTTAGATTTTCTACAACGCCTCCATAATTCTGAAGACAATAGCCCCGTTTATTATTTTTTTTAATTTTAAAGTTATTTCTTTTACTTTTTACTTACCCTTGAACTAGTCAAAAAGGAGGAGGGCCAGAGATGTCATCACAGGCAGCCTCAGTGGACAATGGTCGTTACAAATAGTACACCTTTTTTGGGTGCTATTTTTGTTGTTGTTATACAAACTGGGGGTGGGGCAAGGGGTTGGGGAAGTGGGGGTGGGCAGCAAATCACAAAGGCTAATCTAAGACAATAAATCATTTTCTGGTGTAATTTGGTCCATTCTTTCGATAAAGAGCATTTGTTTAACAAGTTCGCATGACGTTTGGAGCCAGGCCTGGTCTAATGAGGATTTGGCCACTATACAATGTCTATGCAAATATGGCGCAAGGAGGCTCCCTTGGTTCTACAATATGCATTTGGCTTATTTTTCTGGCTCTGAAATTGGGTAGTTTGTTAATAGCTTTGCTGTCATATCACCACTTCTCTAGTCATCACCGCTTTCATCTTTTCCTTTCTCCTTCTTATCTTTCTTGTCCTTCTTCTTCTTTTTCTTCTTCTTGGCGTCCTCCTTCTTGCCAAAGCTTATGAATTCACCCTTGTCATCCACAGGACCTGGGTCGTGGCGGATAGAGATGATGGCTGGAGATCCAGGAATGATGAAGGCTTCAGGTGGAATCTCTCCTGGTTTCAGGGGCTGAGGAAGGCCATAGCCTTGTCCAGCGCCGTATCTGAAGTGCCAGCTGTTGCTGTTAACTCCAGCGCCCACTGGAGGTGATAGCTCTCCACCACCTTCTCCATCTACACACGTGTGATTAAAAAATGGAAAAGAACAAAAAGGAAAAAGAAAAACAATGAAAAGAGAATAATTCATTACATTTTATTTATTTGTTAAAGGAACTGTTTAAAATTTTAGGGAATCGATATACTTAGCATTCTAGCTGAGAGATTCTGATTAAAAAAAGGAAAAAAATATTAACCTTTTAAAAACATCACATTACCTGGTACCCAGTTGCACCATAGAGATGCTGGTAAGCAGACTTAAATACCTTTAATGAGAGTTAGGCTAAAGCTATCCATTTGTTTCTAAAGCTTCCAAGCTAAACTATCCCAAAAGCCAAATAATGAAAAACTCAGCTAAATAAAATAAATGCAATATCACAGACCAAAATAATTTGGAAATCTTAAAGTAAGAGCAAAGTTAAATTGAAATGACAAAAAAGGAGAAAAGAGCTGAGATCAAAGCTATATAAGATATATTAAGGAAGTAAAATCTCAAATGAAAGCATCAATTGTCGAAAGAAGTGGTAAAGATGTGTAACTTGACTGATTTTGACTGATATCAATTTTCCATTAATCTTTTATCAATGAGGTGCATTTTGTTGGTACATTTACACATACGCGTTGTATACTCTTTCAATGCGGCCTTAACACGCAGCGATATTTTGATCGTTTTGCTTGTAAGTGGTAGAAGCATGATATGATACATTTGGCATTACAGGGTTAAATGTTGGCCTGACAATAGCCAAGATTCATATACTTTAAGGAGAGCAATGCAACCCAGTTCACTGAAGGGGACTGGAGGGGACTAACCTTTAAACCACAGGGATGTTTAACTTGGCAGTGCGATTTGTATTTGGATGATGGCTGCAGCATAATCCTACTCTCATTGGAAGCCAGAGACAAGGATTCAACAGTGCATGGATGTGAAAGATTAAGAAACCCAGATTGCAAATTGACAAAAAAATAAAAAATGAAGAAGGGATCTATAGCCTATATTGAATAATTATTTTGAAACGTGAGAAAAGGACCCATCTATTGAGGTCAAGGGGTCATACATTTCGTAATGCAAAAAGAAAGCGGATGCTAGATGAGATGAAGCCGGAGAGAGAAGGGAGAGAGAGCGTGAATGAGAGAGAGGCAGTAAGAAAGATGGGGGTGGGCGGGTTTTGCAGACACGGCGCTCTCAGGCTCACACCAGTTCCCTCTGCGCTGACCTACTTTCAGCCTGGATAATATTTAGATCAAAAACGGGCCCCTACAAAAAGATTCTGTTTGATTTTTCTTTGTAGGCTATTTATGACATTGCTGGAGTGCTGAAATGATTTCAACCACTGCCCCACTGGGAAGTACACTATTTTGAAAATGTGCGCTCTTCAGACGCACAGTGTCCCACAAAGTCCCCACAACGAGTCCATTGAGTATAAAAATATATAACACGTACAGGCTACAATGACAGCAGATGTAATGGTCTCTACTGAACTGGTCAGTCAGTCGCTCTGCATTATTGTGCTGTTTAACCTCAGTGAGCATATAAAGTGTATAGGCATTCTTCATATATGATTTATCATTGACTCATTGCAAGTACATTAGATATTAAATAAAGAAACTACAATGCCAGAAAGGGTCATTGATTTTAATATAGAAGGAGTAGTCAGATAAGAGAGAAATAAATTATTAGTTCGAATTAGTTTCTGCTTGCAGAAGTGATCATTTAATTATTACACATGTTTAACATTTTATAATTAGCACATAGAAGACAAGGTGATGGGAAAAAAAGCCAAAATAAAACAGAAACAATGGGGTATAGCCAGGGGTCAAATTGGGATTTGGCAGATGGGGGAACTGGAAGCTTGGGTGTCGCAGTGCAACGTGGGGGAAAGAATTACTTCGAAATAAGTCAAATAATAATTTGTTTAGCAAGCTCAGTAGAATTTTCTTTGCATGTAGACTGCGATCAGCTGACCTGTGCTGCTAGTCCAATATTCACTGCTTTAGCCAAATGAATTCAGCAAGATTTAAGGTGATATTTAATGGGGTAATGAGGAATTATAAAAGGTAGATTCAGTGAGTGAATCTAATCGGCATCATCATCTTAAATATACATTTCTGTGTGCTACCCTTATTGTAGTATAAGCTAGTAATAGTACCCTAGACGTAACCAGCCCAGCATAGTGCATCACTATATCAACTATATGTTTTACCGATGTTTAAAATGAATGAGGGTATAACATGTAAGATTCAAGTTTCTAGTCTATAAAATTTAACTTGCTGAGCAGTCCTTTGAAAATGATCTCCTTTCCTCTCTTTCTTACATGTTTCTCCATCTCTGACAGTGTCACACATTAACGTTTTATTTTCTCTCCGTGGGAAATACCGCAATTATCTGATGGATGCATTTTGTGACAAACTGTGCAGAAAGCGTTTGTTTGTTTGCTGATATTTGTTGAGCTGTTTGAAAAGATACATTCGAGTTTATGCTCCCTCCTGCTCAGCAGCTAGTTAAGCACTTCTACCAACTTTACGTCTGCGCCGTGAACGCATCACAGGGAAGAGAAAGGAAAAACGGGATGTGTTGAAAGTGTAAGCGCGCTGTGGGATGTCATTATTTTCTTACCAGTGAGCAAATACCTCCAGGCTGTCACTGAAAGCAATGCTAGTCTGCAGCGCATGAAAATGAACTCATTCAATAGTAATAAGCATTAACCTGCCTATCAGATTTTATAAGTCGCCAACTGTGGGAGCTGGACTGCTGTTCTAGATCCTTCCAGGCCACATTAACACCTGGGTATTGCTACTGAAGGCATGCAGAGTAATCTGGTTGACCTTTTTTCTTAAAATTCACACAACTTTCTGCATTTTTTTTGTTTCTTTGCTTAAATAACCAGCTTCTTAGTAATTATTTAGTGTCAGATGCTATTATCTCACATTAACATTAGTGGACTTACTACTAATAAACTCTAATGCCAGTCGTTTTAGGATTAGGATTATACCATTTGACAGTCTGTTAGCATATGTTTAATCTGTGCTCAACAAAGTCCGATTTAACTGATTCCATTGCTAAAGTGAGAAAGTCCACTTCTCATGTGGAGAAGAAAGAACTTTAAGTAATAAAATATGAAAAGATAGCTGCTCAGATGCACGAAAAACTGCGGAAGAAAATATAGTGCACTTTACTGCTCTATACATAGTATAGAGTTCATTTTTATGTAACAGACACACCATTTCCTGTTACCTGATAAGTCCTCTTAAAGGAAGGTGATTTTTTTGCTTAAATTTTGGGAGTTCTAAGTAATATTGTCTTATCTGATAGTTAAATGTTCACAAAGGGTCTTTCCACATTTTACATTTCATTTTTACAGGTTAATGTATGTAAACATGCAATGTGAAAACACAGTATTAAAATTAATTTGGGGCAAGCGTTATAGCCTGCAGTTTACTTTTCACCATAAAATTACACGTGACACAGTAGTTTGGACAGTAGTGGTGACACAGTAGTTGAGAACAAGCCATTAAAAGGTCATTAAAATTTCAACCTCGTGTATTATGTATAATGTAGTCGGTGTAATTCGATGATTACCATACGAGTTAGAAACATTTTGTGTACTTTAAGTTTGTATTCTGGTGGTGAAAGGTCAAATTAGGAGTTCATCTTCATGGAATATCAAGTTTATTTAAATACATTTCAGGTGCCAAGGAAAATCCTGAAGTTCACCTATAGACTGTATATAAAAGAGACTTATCCATGTGATATGTGATGTCACACTGTTTGTGAATTCCTGTTCTGAAGGCCTGGGGTCTGTTCTTCGTACCTCGCTAAGTAGGTTAGCTGGATTTGATTGTTGACGATTTCGCCTGATCTTGGATCGTTCGGTTCCCCGAAGCTCATCCGGGACTTGCTGTCATAGCAACAGAGCCGTAAGCGTAAACCTGCTCGGGAGCAGGTTTACTTTATGTAAACAGGATTAGATCGCGGCCACGCAGGTGTGTCCGCTTCATTTATACGAAAGCAACAGCGATATTTTACCACTGTTTCACCATAAATAAATATTATCAATGTAACTAAAGACAATGCAGCACCTGATCCATTTATTGATGTCACACAGATACATACAGGTCATTTCCTAAAAAAGGAAAATGTACTATTAATCATTCTATTACATGTATGTGATTATTACAGATGTAATTCATATTTCAGAGTAGCAATTGCAAATTACTTTGTGTAATCAAGATGAGAGACCACGGCTATAAAAGCGAAGGTGGATTTGGGAAGTCTGTCGCAGCCATGTCCTGTCCGTATACGCGAGCAGCCCATTGCAGAAGGTGCAAGATTGATAAGGAGAGTTTTCAGAATTCAGCGTATATTGCGGGACAGACAGGATCCTTTAGCTCAGCGCGACAGTGTGCTCATAGAGAGATATCGATTTTCCCGTGAGGGTATTATTTACTTAACCAACTTGTTGACGAGGGGGTGCAGGACCACCACCTGTCTTTTTTTTGCTCTGCCCTTTTCTTGGTTGCTGTTATAAACAAACAGATTATTCCAGGGTCTCTTTCCAAGAGACGAAAAGCAATATAAGTGATAAATATTACCATTCTGTAGAATATTCTTATATTTCACTTTTACTTGTTCCCATGTTCAAGTGGGTCCTGTTGTGGCTCTAATGTGAAAGGGGATATAATATAACATATTATAATATAATGTAATATAATATTGGATAATATAGTGTAATATAATAAATCTACCCTACCGCCTACTGGTGTTGGCCAGAGGGGCCGATGGCGCGATATGGCAGCCTGGCTTCTGTCAGTCTGCCCCAGGGCAGCTGTGGCTACAACTGTAGCTGCCTCCACCAGTGTGTGAATGTGAGAGTGACTGAATAGTGGCATTGTAAAGCGCTTTGGGTGCCTTGAAAAGCGCTATATCAATCCACTCCATTATTATTGTTATTATTAAATTACTTACTAGTTTAATTTGTCAGCAACTTTCTGCCAGCCCTCTCTCCTTGCTTTTGCAGCCTTTGCAGTGTTCCCTTGCGTTCTGATTAAACTCTGAAACTCCTGAAATCCCTCACTCAAGAGTTCTTGCTCTGCTGCCGAAAAATACCGAGCCGAGCGCGCTCCGTCGACATTTTCGCCGACCAATCAGAGGGTTGCCGATCAATGTTTCCACTATCGATGCGTAGCCCCTTTTACGACACCCAGTGATGTCACATTACTGCGTCCAGCTGTACTAATCGTCAACAGCAGGTGTGTTCGGGGAACCGGAATAGCGAGCTCACGGTTAGCGCGATGGTTTGGTCTTGGATGTGTCATTTGATCTTGGATGTAGTGAGCGACGTACGAAGAACGGGCCCCTGATGCCTGCATGGCTTGTGTTCTTTTGTGTGTGTGTGTGGTGGTGGTGGTGGGGTTTGAACAAGCAGTGAGCATATTTGGATCAATGGATATAAAGATATCAGTTGTCAAATATCAAAACTCAAGCAGAAACTCTTAGAAGGTCTATACCTCACAGCAAACCATACTATTTGTTAGATAACTACACTAAAAATACTCCAGAAGGTACCAGAGAGACTTCCAGTTAAGTGACTCAAATTAGCTGAGGTAAAGCTTAGCGTCTACCTATCAGTCAAAGGGGCCATGGGCCTAATAATACATAGTGTTAAGCCTTTAAGCAATTTAAACAGGTGATCTCAATATATTAAAACTCACTCTAGAGTTCCCATAAAGGCCAAATAATTTCTGGTCTCCATAGAGGCTGTAAAAACATTTATTTCTGCTGTCTGGCAATTTACCATTGGGAGGGAGGGATTGGCTTAACCTTTGAGCCAGCGCTGCTTAATTTTTCATCCTGAAATGTTGCTACTTGCGTTGGTGGAAACATCTGGATCTATAATCTGTAGTAAATAAATGTTTGGATGATCTTTAGATTTTCTACAATTTTAATTTTGATTTGTAACCATGTTACCATTACCTGCTTAGAGTACCAAATGTGTGTGGATATAGTATACACAGAGCAGAGGTCAAAAAGTTTGTATTTCTCTGCATGATGTACAGAGAAGTACAATATCCACTGACACAGCATACTGAAACAAATGGGTATCGCCTTAGTGTCTTGGAACATTCTAGGGCTTCATGCACTGCTTGAAAAAAATCCAGACCTCTGGCATTGTTAATTTAAAAAACAACCCACGTTTTAATTCAGACATTTCCTGTTTAGGTATATATAAGCTCTTCATGTCACAGAGTGCAAAATTTTAAAGAGCTTTGCTGCCTTTGTGCTGCTGTTTATCTAACATGCTCCAGCCAGTGTTTCTTTTTAACAGCCTATACTTCACAGCAAATGGATTACACTGTAACTGCTAGTGAGCAGGGAAGTATAGCGAGGAGCATGTAGTGGCACCTGATGTGAAAATATAAGGGTGTCGGAAGCCTCATTTGGTGTAACCTACATTTAAAATAGGCTACTCCGAGACACGGTTCCATCTGAAATGAATCCCTCTGATGGTTTGTGGCACACTGACATGCGACAGTCACAGTGCTCGTACATATATGTGACATGTACCACATGTATTCTGCATAGGAAGCATAAACTTTGCTTTTCCACCTGATATCCTCTAAAATGCCTTTTCTTTCTTTCTTAAAACCATGATTTTGCCAAGTCCCCTTCCCCTTTACTCCTCTGTTTTTTTGTCTCTAAATATTCCATTCAGAGATATGACCGGTTGCTATGGAAACTGCCTTCGCCCACTCCCTGCTGATGGAGGGTGCGGCTGCTGCAGCAATCTCTCAGTTAGACAGTGTTGCCAGGCAACAGGTCACATGGTGTTCCCTAGCAACACCACTACTGCAGGAACCTGCCAATCCTCTTAACCTTTCTCTCTCTGTTTCTCCATCCCCCCACACCTCGCTTTTTTTCCCTCCATCCCCCTGTACGTCTCTTCTGTTCATCTTCTAATCACAGTTTCTTTAAATGTTGCCACATCTTTCTTTTTTTTACGGCACTTTCTTGTTTGTGATAACAGCACATCTCCCCCTCTGGCATCAGACAAATGTCTCCTCATCTGCACCAAGGGTCACTTACATAAACACAGTTTTGAAGGTGCCACATTTAGATGCATCACAGCATGTCGGAAGACTTCATTGTGATAAATCGCAGCAAAGATTTCTGGCACAACTTCACCTATTTCCAAGGTGCATGGAGAGGATGAAAGAATTCACAATGCAGGAACTCCAGCAACACTTGATGGAAGATGAAGAACTTTAATAATTGGCCAATTATTAATAATTGGTCAATTATTAAAGGCTTCATTGTGATAACAGTTTGCTACAGATGTGAAAATGTGTCACAATAAAGGATGACGTGTAACAGAGAGGATAAACTTGTCTGTGCTATTGCACTAAGCCACTTCTAAAAATGTATTTCCTAATGCATCAGCAACAACTGGAAGGACCGCAGTATGCTGAGCACTCCGCTTAAAGATAATATTTGAGACAATATTTGAGTCTTTATAGGGGCGGAGTTGGCCAGATGGTTTCCATCTGCTGTAAGTAAAAAAATTGCACATTTTTTGCTGCACTCTGGCAGAGGGGAATACACTAGAACTGGGAAATGATGCAGCTGGTATCTCAAACAATTTCCCAACTTCCTTTTATACAGAGAGAAAAAAAATCTTTATTTATTCATGTTTACTGACAGGCAGTAAATTCATACTCTGTCCCTGGTTTGCCAAGTGATTTACTGTGATGCTACTCTTCACCCTCAAGTGTCTACGTATGTCCTAATTCCTGAAGCCAGACAGAAAATCAATGAATGGAAGCGGGGGTGGAAGAATAGGGGGACGGTTCACAGTGCTGAAACATGGTTTTGAAATCTTGCTTACCAAAGTCTTCCAGCCTCTGTGCCCTTGTAAAGTTCCACACACAAACTTTTAAGCATTAGCTCTAAGACACACTTTCTGTAAAGCACAGGTCTATGAGTCCAGCTTTCTTTACACATCAGTTGTGTTGCAACATTTTTCAGCACTGTCACCCACTCACTAACTCATTCTTATAAGAGACAGCTGCCTTTTCTGATTTCTAGCTCTTGCTTGCTGCTGTTGTGGAAAGTGACAATATTCTAGGTATGAAAGTGCTCTGCATAAGGGTCCAACGGCTCTGGTGGCTATCTGACTATGCATGTTGCTTGGCCTATGGAACTCTGCATACATGCTAATTTGTTTGTTTGCTGACAGTTACATGATGAGACAAATGTCAATTACTTATTTATGGTAAATATTAATGGTGGATAAAAAGTTATAGATTAGGGTGCTGGTTTAGCTGAGTGGGTGAGCAGGTGACTGGTTCACCTGCTCAAGTCTGACCCGTGGCCTTTTGCTGCATGTCTTCCCCTCTCTCTCTCTCTCCCCGCTTTCCTGTCTACCTACACTGTCTCTATCCAATAAAGGTTAAAAGGCCAAAAAAATGATCTTACAAAAAAAGTTGCAGGTAGAGATTGAACACGGGTTCTTCTTCAAAAGAGGAACCTGTCAAAATTAGGAAAAAAATCTTTAAGATTTTGGCATAAGGTGTTGACCTTGGCAGTGGGCTTCACTGTTCAGCTGCCCTTCAAGTTATATCATGATGTAAGGACAAAAACAGCTTCTCATCCATCAAAAAGTAGAACTTTTTCCTTTGCTTTATTTTATTGTTTTGTATTTTATTTTATTTCATTTCATTTTATTTTGTTTTATTGTGTTTTGGATTTTTAGTCTACTTTTTCTTGGGACACTTTTTTCTAATGTACAGTACTTTGGTCAACACTGTTGTTTTAAATGTGTTATATAAATCAACTTGACCTTGACCTAGATGGTTTAACCCAAATTATATTTTGGGCATCTGAACTATTTCTAGCTAAATATTCTGAACTACATCTAACTAACACAAAATCAGTTAAAAAAAAATCTTCATCCTGTATCCTGATTCCTACATTTCCACTCACCTGCAGCACTAGATACAGTGGGCCAGTTCTGAACCAGCATGCCCTGGGCTCCCTGCATCACAGAGGACTCCTCCATGTGGACGGAACTGAAAGGCAATCACATTTAGTCAGTGAAAAATTTGCAAACATTCAAATATTTAAAAATAGGACACATTTTCCTTAACATTCGGAGATTTTGTTATGAAATTCAAATGATTGTTGGTGCAGACCCTGGAATCCATCCACAACTGAGCAATTTAAAATAATAGTCTAATAAGATGACATTTCTGTTTAATATAAGGCAAATTAAGTGGTATTCAAATAGCTTAAAAACTTTCAAACAGCAATACTGATTATTTTAGACATTGACAGTGGCTTTCTGGCTCTCCAGAAAGAGAAATTGTGGATACATTCATGTGGTCTTGTTGTAAGTGGGTACAGCCCCCCACCCCCACTTTTAAAAAAAAAAAAACCCAAACCCAAACCCAAACCATCCCACCCTTCAGGCTGAATACCTGTGCTTTGCCTCATATGACAGAATATCTAAAGACTCAGGGCTTTTGTAATGCATTTAAATTGGTCTAGGAATAGCTATGAAGAAAGACGGAGCACATAAAAGAATGAGCGACTTTTCACAGAATAGAAATATGCATACTGACGACTACTGTAGGACTACATGAAGTGCTCTTTAAACTTTGCTGCTTATAATGGAAACTGAAAATAGCTGTTCTGTCCCAGATAACCAGCTGTTTTATGTGGTTGTGTTTGTGGTTGAAGTTGACCAGGATTAAGAACCGCTAAAACAGTGCGCACCAGTATACACTATAACTACACTAAAATACTATAACTATGGCCAAACACCTTGCTACATGAAAACAGTGCCACTTGCAAAGAATAACAAAGGTGCACTGCAAGTCTTCATTTTCATTCATTTTGGAGCTTCCATGTAAAATATGACTTGACGGATTTCTGCACTTGTAATCGTTCCATAGCTTTTGAAATTTATAAGCATAATGAACTATCCTGATCCATGCTCAGTGTTTTGAATAGTAATTGAATATGTCTAAATGACTTTGATATCACAATAGAATAATGCATAAAATGCATATGTTTCATTGTGTGCCTTTAAAAAAAAGTAATTCAACACTTTAAGTGACAAATACTTTCATATTCACTTTGAAATAATAGCATAATGTAGGTTAATGTAGTTGTTACATGTTTATACAAATACATAAGAATACTACTGATGGCAATAGTATATATAGAGCTTTTCAAATGTAGAGCTTTTTAAAAAGATCAGTTAAACCAGTGAAAAAGTCATTTAACAGTCTATCAATCAAATTTTTTACTAATTACAGATTTAGTACAGTGTGAGACTTTGTTTTGCCATCATTTTTGGGTGTGCTAGCTTTTCATCTTCCCTGTGATCTTTGTTTCACCTTGTGTGTGTTAGCAGGGGCTGAGCTATAAGAAGCACAGTAGGGGAGAAACAGGTGAAGTGAAGACAGCAAAACTATTTAAGTTAAAGAGCACTTGGTACTTTTCTACGAGTGCAATAAGCCTACCAACAAATGTTAATCCGTTTGCATCCAAGGATGAACAGATGTCGATCCCAGATGTCTGAAAATCAGGCCAAAAATATCAGCATTTTCTAAATCAGCCAACCTGAATCTGCCAGCAGTAACAAGGTTGCTAGAAGTTCTCCTTCTGATGATAGGAAAGCTAGTTCTGGCCAGTGCCCTAGCAACCCCCAAACAAGAGGAAGAGATCTGGCTTTCACCTACACTGGCTGCTAGAGAGAAAGACTAACAAGGGTACAATTAGGTGCAAAAATAGGATTTAACTCAGTTCTGAGAAAGAAAAACAATTATTTTAGTTTGTCCAATTTTCTGAGTGACTGAGCAAACCTGCCCCTTTCCATCCTGGTCTCCAGTTTTTAAGCTAAGGGAAGCCAACTGACAGCTTGCTTTATAGCGTTATCTTTACCACGCTGACACCGTGGTGTGAAAACAATCACATTTGAGGAAATGCATTTGGCAGAAAGTCCAAATATTTGATTAAATATGAGTGTATGAGCTTATATAAAACTGACACACCCACCCTAGCAAAAAATCTTTTCCCTCATCCATTTGTTATACATATATAGTTAATTGTTGTTGACTAGGTTTTTCTGCAGCACATTAATACTATCATCTGCAACCTGCATTATCTTGATTTCCCCATGAAGAAAAAATGACCAGGTGTATTCTAAGCAGTTTGATGTATACGAATATGACACAGAAAGTACTGATGTACTGCACTTCTGTCTACACTCAGAATATGGGTCAACAGTGCTGGTGTTACATGCTGTTACATTACAGCACGCCTGTGTTGTGGCTAAGTGTTGATGTGAGCCATCTCTGTGTCTCTGTGTGTTTTACAGTCACTGTCATTTAAGAAGTGGCAGCGGCAAATTGCAGTGATGATTTATCTGAATCCATGTCATGTAACAGTGACTTGATGACAGAGTGCACATGATCCATACAAATTAACACTAATATCCAATTAAATCAACTTAGACTAAGAAGATGACTTCACAAATGAGCGGTAAGCACTGGTACCATGAAATTTGGGAGAGTTTTGCAGAAAGCATAGGCGTGTGAATAGTAAACACATTAATTCCTGATGTCCCTGCTGTTTTTAGATCAACTTATGGGGAAATAAATGACATTTTCTGACATAATCATGGGAAAACTGTTAAGTTTTGTTTTTGGGTAGAATTTTTTCTAATCGTTGGTGCTTTTTTCTATGATCCTCTTCATTTCAGTATTCTCTGATTTGCAGCTAATGACACTGCTTAAAGTGTAGTGCTTCATTAATTAGATATATGTAGGTGGGAATACTCGAGCAAGCACACTAAAATCACAGCAATCTATTGTTGACACAATACCTAGGAGAGGTTTCAAGCCCAAATCTTAGAAATCATGATTTTAGGAGAGGATAATCATGGCTAGAGTACTACAGTGTTTGTAGACTTAAAACAATTCAAATGTTTTAGTTTAATATGTCTTTGGAGGTGTTGTTTTGTGTGGATTTGGTCTAACAATAAGAAGTGGAAAAACTTAGAGATGTAAAAAAACATCATCTTTGCACAATAATATGTGATACACAGAGAAATGCAAACGCATGCATGGGGTGGTGGTGAGGGGCAGTTGTACATGCAGACACTGAAGCACATGTGCATGTGATAATCTAGGAAATGTCATCATCTGCCTGTTTGTCCTTCATGCTTCCAGCTTAAAGACTGCAAGTGAGGGAGTGATGCTCAGAATGTAGATGACCTATATAGTATTTCACTGCAGAGGACCAAGGCTATGAATCCAGTGACCGAACCGCAAAGGCCTTTTCCCAAAGGGAGAGGTTGAGGTTAAAGGTTCAAACAAATGCTTAGGCGCCACTCACAGTCATTTCTGAAAAGCTACAGCATTAGTGTTGCAGTAGCTTTTTGAATCATTTCCATAGAGGTGTAGGGATAAATGTAACTGTAACATGTCAATAAATCATTTGCTTGGGGAATCGTATATGCTATAGTTGCAAGAGCAAAATGAGGGGTCTCTCTAATGGTGCAGACTAGATGGCGGCAGGATGAGTAGAGTGGAAAGGTGGAACCTTTTTTGAGATGATAAAAAGTTGCACAAGACTTTAACGTGGAAAATGCTTACCTCTGCACCCCTGCCCTCAAAGATGCAGAATATCTCCAGTCAGCATTCGGGGCTTTGGGCTGAGCGAGCAAGAGGGAGAGAGAGGTTGCGAGAGAAAAGAAAATGAAGGAGAGAGAGGTAGAGACAGAGAGGGAGGATGAAGAGAGTAAGTTTAGCTTGATCTCATACTGTGCAGAGCCATGGCCTCATCAATTAATCATGATACGCATCCCAGCTCTGGACGTGATAGGAACACTGCAGTTGTGTCACTGATTACAAGCACAAACACACACACTTATGCACGCATGCACGCGCGCGCACACACAAACACACAAACACACACACACGAAAGGACTTTAATAAGGACAATGACTGCAAGCCATATTGACAGCTTCTGGACAGTCTCTCATTCCACTGTTCTGTAAATGTGTGAGCTGGGAGAGTAATGCCCTTTAAAGGAATACTATGATGACAGTACAGACTGATGCGTATGTGTTTGTGTGTCACTGGAGTAAATCTGTCTGCTCCTGATGAACCTAGCTGAGTGCTTCAAATTCCCAGCAGCCCTCTGGTAAATAATTGCCTTTAAACTCCAATAAAAAAGAGAGACCAGCCACATCCACTATCTCTGGCCTGCATTGGTCCTTGCTATATTAAGATACGGCTATCTCAGCTATCAACACATAGTATTTATAAAAGTATTTCCTCTTTACTTGTGTTCCTTTTCTGAATATCTCATCTAAAACATTAAATTATCATTAATCAATGGTAACTGTATGGACACATTTTAATAGTACATAGCACATTCTATACTTGCACTGAAAACCTGATAAACAAAATTCCACATGAGCACAGAAATTTAAAAAGTATTGGTGAAGTTCAGATCTGGGGCTTGAGGCTATTCACCATTGAAAGCCTGCTAGGACTCCCAGAAATAAGTGGAAGTCCCAATATGACTTTGGTCATTGTAGATTTCACTGATGATTCTACATTTAAGTTCAAAGAACGTCCCCCTCTTTGCAATATAAATGGCATAGAGGGGCAAGTCATTGTTTTAATGAGCTAAAGCGCTATATAAATACAGGCCATTTACCATTTACAAGTTAATGCTTCACAGCCATTAATTATGCCGGACTCTTTCATAATCATGTTCTTCATGAGTAGGCACATGCACAACGCTGAATTTAAAAAAAAGCTGTGTTTAAGAAACAAACCTGCGCTGGCAGCAGCAAGTGTCCCAGATAAAGAAAGCACATCATGTTCCTTAGTTCATATCAGGGGGGAGTATTTTTTGCTGGTAGACCCAGCCCATTTGAGTAAATTTAATTTGCAAGGTTGATGAACACAGTGTGGAGGTTAATTTCATTTACACTGCTACACTTGTCTTGATCAGATTTATTTTTAAAATAACTAATTTACCAGAGACTGCCACCTGCTAATTAAGACAGGGAACTCGTGGAAAATCCAAACCTTCAACATCATATAAATTAAAAAACAACAACAACAAAAAAGCAAAAAACTAAAAATAACTGAAAAAATGAATATTTGCATCATCAGCAAGCATTAGTGATAAAAGCAGAATGTGTCACCCCAAACTTTTTTGCAAGAGTCATTTAAGACATAATCTAAATGACTTTAGAATAACTTTAAAATAAACACAAATGGAAATAATGTGCTCAGGAAATCACATAAGCCAAACCCTTGATTTTAATATTGCCAGTTAAAAAGCTCTATTATTAAATGAGGTTAACTCATTAATGATTCTCTCTTTTTTAAAAAAAAATCACCCAGAAGTCATAAATGCAATACAGCCATAAAAATAAACCTCAAAACTAACCATAATCAGAAATCAAGTCAGGAAACCCCAACTGCTCCTATGTCACTGCCTTACTCAACACAACAAAAACACAGACAAATCAAAACTGCATGCAAAGAGGGTGACCAAGTAGTAGGAATGATACATGACCTGTTCCTGGTGTAGACGTGATGACAATCTCAAGGTGAAACACAAATCTCTGAATCATCAGAAATAACATAGGACCCTTGAAAAGCATCACAACTGACACTAATTCGGTGTGAGTGCTGAGCTAGGCTACACTGAGTGAGTTTGCAGTGCAAGTGGGAACTAAACAAAGAGACTGAAGCTTGCAGGGATTCAGTTCAGGAGAGGGTAAAAACCTGATGTGCAACATGTCATCTCCCTGCAGCAACAAAGTGACAGTGACAGAGAATATGGTAACACTGCACACTGGCACCATATTGGAATGAAAAGTCCGGTTTGGTATGTTTAAAAGTGCCTAATACTGCTTACACCTTGGTCAAATTCAAGACACTTTTTAAAACTTGAAGGTTCCTGACCTTCCGGCTATGCGAACAAAAGGTAAAAATAAAAAATTCATGACCCACCTCTGGGCAGATTTGGAGGGAGGCATCGGGCATGCTGAGTCTGCGTACAAATCCACTTCCACTGGTGAAAAAGCGGTCGGCACCGCTGCCCCAGGTGCCGCTGATGGGTCGTCCTGTGTTGTAGAACATGAAAGTGTCACTGCCAGACGTGGCAGTCAGGCAGGTCTTGTAGCAGTAAGTCTTCGTTAGGGAGCCATTCCCACGTACTTCGATGTAGTGAGGCTCCACTTTAAGGTCTCTCCGAAGCACCACATTGTTATTAGGCTGGCCTGGAGCTCCACTGCTGCCACCTCCGCCAGCACTCACGCTGCTGTTCCCACCATCTGGAGGGGGTTTCTGTGACACACAGCATGGGGAACAGGACCCAGGCTGGGTGCAGTAGGCGTGGCAGCGGACAATAGCCAGCACCACCACAGTGACCAGGAAAACAAAGGTCGTGGCACTCAAAGCCACGGTCAAGTAGACGGTCACTTTGGACAAAGGGATTGGGCCTTGAGGTCGCATAATCCTCTTGGGATCAGACACCACTTTTGGTGGCACCTCCATGACTGCCACGTTAATAGTAGCAGTGGAGGAAAGAGCAGGCTGGCCATGATCCTTTACAAGAACAGTTAGAGTGAAGGAGGTGGAGTTGTCTTCCAAGATCCTCCGAGTGGTCCTGATCTCTCCGTTGTGTTCATGCACCTTGAACAAGTCCGGGTCAGTGGCTGTCTCCAGCACATACCCGAGCCAAGCATTTGGACCAGCGTCTGCATCGTATGCCACCACTTTGGTCACCAGGACACCAGGTTCGGCATTCTTTTGTACCGTCTCCAAGGAGCGCGTGCCATTGCCAGGGGGGTTGACTATCAGTGGTGCATGGTCATTCTGATCCATTATATAGATGTAGACTGTGGCGACGCGGCTGAGCGGAGGAATGCCCCCATCTTGGGCTTTGACCTGGAAGTGAAACTCTCTCAGTGACTCATAGTCAAAGGCTCGCAGGGCATAAGCCTCCCCTGTATCGGCCTTCACAGACACATATGAGGTGACAGGAATGCCGTGGTTGTTGTCATTGAGCACTGTGTAGGTGATGCGTGCGTTCTCTTTGATGTCGGCATCTCGAGCTTTCACAGTACACAGAGAGGCCCCGGGGGCATTGTTCTCAGCCACATAGACTGTATATGAGGTCTGTTCAAATCGTGGAGGGTTGTCATTAACATCTGCCACATCCACCTGTATAGTCTTCTGGGAGGATAGGGGAGGATTTCCTCCATCTGTGGCACTCAGAGTGACATTGTAGGCATCAGTGGTCTCACGGTCCAGAAAGGCTGAGGTAACCAGAGTGTAATAGTTTCTGAATGACTTGATCTTGAATGGAAGGCCTGCTGGGATCTCCAAGTTCACCTGCTTGTTAGCTCCAGAGTCTCGATCAGTAACACTAATAAGGGCCACAACTGTGTCTGCACGGGCATCCTCCCTCACGGGGCTCGACAGAGATGACAACACTATCTGAGGGACGTTGTCATTCACATCCACAACCTCTACTACCACCTTACAGTGTGCTGCCACAGCACCGGGGCCCCTGTCCATTGCCTGAATGTACATCTCATAGGAGTTAGTCTCTTCATAATCAACATTGTTTCTCACTCTTATCTCTCCTGTATTAGTGTCCATGCTGAACATCTGCCTCACTCTCTCCGGGGTGTAGCTGCTGAAGGAGTAATAAATCTCCCCATTTGTGCCCTCATCCAGGTCAGTTGCATTCAGTTTGATCACCAGGGTGTCTTTGGGGGAGTTTTCTAACACTTTCACTTTGTACACTGAGCTGTCAAATGAGGGAATATTGTCATTTGAGTCCAGTACCCGGACACTGATTTTAGTCGTCCCCGTTTTTTCCGGCGTCCCACCATCCACAGCACTTAGAATTAATTGATGGTAAGGCGTCTGCTCGCGATCAAGGGGCTTTTTGAGCACAAGCTCGATGTGCTTTGTATTTAGAGAGGGTTTGTTAGAAACCAGCGCGAAATGGTCGTTTGTGCTAAGCTGATACATGCGAACAGAATTTGACCCAGTATCTGGATCTTGAGCGTTTTCAATTGGGTAACGAGACCCCGGTAAAGCAGACTCTATTATTTCCAATTGATACTCGTCTCTGGGGAACTGCGGCGCATTGTCGTTGGCATCTACAATCTCCACCTCGACGTGGTGCACTTCAGTGGGGTTTTCAATCAGCACCTCTAGATTAATGAGGCAGGTGCTGGATAAATCGCACAGTGCCTCCCTGTCAATCCTTTCATTGACAAGCAATTTCCCATTTTTGGGGTTGACAATCACATTGCGTTTGCCGCTGTTGGAGGTTACCTTGATTTTTCGGGTGGCGAGCTTTCGAATATCCAGCCCCAAGTCATGCGCTAGATCACCAACCAGTGCCCCATTTTCTAGTTCTTCTGTAATCGAATATCGTAACTGTCCAAATGAAAGGCCACAAAATAATGAAAATATCACAAAATAAAAAGGCACATTATTCCCTATCCGGTTGCACAGCCCAGCCACAGCCATTGCAAGCTCACAGGATCCGCAGACGGATTAAATGCAGCCTTCCGCCTTTTTAGCTTGCAGTATCTCGCATCCCAGCACCTCATTAAGGTGGGCTAATTGGTGTCCCGGTAAATGAAACAGAAGCGGCTCATCCACTGTGATACCCGGCTGAAGCGAATCCTCTCCAGCGCATCCATATTACCTTTGTCCGTGAGGCGCTTTTTTTGTCTCCAATGCGCGCTGCTGACGGGTGTGTTTCCCTGTCGCTGGAGCCGTCAGATAATCAAGGCAGGCGAAGTTTTACCTTATGGAATCGGAAAAGACTGCTGTCCCTTTCAAAATAAAATTATAAGCGGTCTGTGCCCAAGTTTGCTTGCACTAGAAGAGAAGAAAAAACGATTTAACCAATCCAATGTGTGGGATTATTTTAGGCGCTGAAATAAAAGGAAAAAGGTCACAGCTTGGCGAGGAGTTCTGTAATTCCTTACTTACAAAAAAAATTGTAAAATTTTGAACCATTATGAATAATAATTTGTTCATAATCACATAAAAATTTGTGATATGTCACTTAACTATTACCATTTTAAATAGTTATTTTAGTATTGATTAAAGACTTTTATGTGAGACGTGATGCTTGAAATGTATTACATTTTTTTTGTGCCTCATGTTGTATGACATGATTAAAAAGTATTATGTTTATGTATTTAATTTAGTTTAATAAATGGAACTATGAACCAAGCACTACGGATCAAATATTTACACAGTATGTTCTGTGCAAAAAAAGCAGTGCAGTCTGTTCATATTAGGTTTATTTTGAATGGATAACCGGAACTCATAAAATTCAATGTAGGTGACTTGACCTTGGAAGGACACTATCCGCCCTAGCGCGCACTCAGATTTCAGCTCTCTCCTCTCCGCTGTGGCGCAGCTCCCCGCTTCCCCCTCCACCCATTTCTCTCCTCTCATCCCCCCATTGCGATGTCGGTGTAAGGTCTGTGAGCTAACCACATATTAAAGCACCTCCAGAAAAAAAAAGAATGGCGACCACACAAAAAGACCACATAAATATTTGGCGTATGCATCCAGTCTCACCAGACTTTCATCCGGTAATTAAAATTAGCTGTGCAGCATGTGGCAAAATATTAATCGCAGACTTACAGGGAATTGATGATATAACGTGAATATTTAGTTAAAATGTTTTATTTGGCAGATTCTCTTGGATTCACTATTGCGCAAGAAGTGAGGGGCGGTGGTAATGAATGGATCCGCCGAAATTCTCAGCGTAATAAAATACAAACGTGGGGAAACGTGTTCACAAACACAGACACATGTCCGGGAACTGGCTCATATTTGTCGTCCTTTGTCTGCTCCGAAGTCGCAAGGATGGTTAATTTGCCAGTGGCGATTCTGCAGCGCAGCCTACCGCATGGCGATCATTTAGGCAAGGCACAGCAGCAAGAAAGCATTGTACTGACAATCACAAGCTCCTCTCCACATGGATCACTGTCAGAGGCAGACCTCAGACTGTCAGGTCACATAATCGTATTAAAGAAGCCCCATAAAGGACCCCATAAAGCAGAAGTCTCATTCCTTGTATGAAACGTGATATACGATGTACAGGTGAATGATGACAAAATGATGACTATATATATATATATATATATATATATATATATATATATATATATATATATATATATATATATATATATATCAAATCAAATCAAATCAATTTATTTATATAGCACTTTTCACAGGATAAAAACCACAAAGTGCTTCACAGTTATATAAAACAGAATACATTAATAATCAAACATACAGCACAAATCTAATTAAAAGCCAATCTAAATAAATGAGTCTTAAGCTGCTTTTTAAAAGAATAAATACAATCAAGGCAACGTAATGATGGAGGGAGAGCAGTCCACAACCACCTCTAGTCTTAAAACGAGTTCGTGGGACTACCAACAGCCTTTGATTAGATGATCTCAGGCTGCGAGAGGGAGCGTGGGGTTCTAAAAGATCAGAAATGTAAGCAGGGGCATCACAATTCAAAGCTTTAAAAGTCAGTACCAAGATTTTAAAATGAATTCTAAAATGTACTGGAAGCCAGTGTAATGAACGTAACACTGGTGTCTTAGTTAAAAGCCTTGCGGCAGCATTCTGGACTAACTGGAGACGGTCAAGATTCCTTTTGCCCAAACAAAGAAAAAGACTGTTACAACAATCTAAGCGAGATGAAATAAAAGCATGAATAACCATTTCTAACTCAGACTGCAAAGTTCGCAGTTTGGAGATGTTTCTTAGCTAAAAAAGGCAATTCCTAAACAACTGGCAAGAGTGTTGTTCTAGGGACATGGCAGAATCAAAGATCACACCAAGGTACCTGAGGCTCAGGTGAACAGATGAGCCAAGAGAACCAAGATGCTGTTTGATTAGAGATATCTAATATAATATATGTGTGTTTGTGTGTGTGTGTGTGTGTGTGTGTGTGTGAAGGGGGGGGGGGGGGGGTGTAGTACTAAAGGAGCAACAGAATCATAGGAAATGATCATAAATCACAGAAAACCATGACAGAGGTTTGCTAGGTCAGTAACCATGGCTTGGGGTAGAGCCAGAACATAACACCTATCACACTGTGAATACAAAGGAAGCTCTACTGATTACACATTATGAAGCTCAGAGCTTTATGGTGAATAACAAGGAAGAGTAATAGCAATTTGAGGTGAAAGCTAGCAAACCACTGGAAAAAAAATGACTTGTATCATTTCAATGTAAAAGGGCAGCATTTTGTTTCTGATTAAGCTAAGGTCTGGGAAATCGTTCCAAATCAGGAAAGCAAAGTCGGTCACAACAGCTGGCAAGGCTGTCCTGATAGCCTTAAGCAGAATAGATCACTGGATGAATGCATCCAATGGAGGAAAGCCATAATGTCTTCTTTGGCTATTTATGCACAGTTAGCTGGACCACTAGAATGTGTTGCAATAATAATCAAAGTTTTATCAGTATTTCTGCAACAAAACATCACTTTAATGTCAATGCCATATGCTACTGAGATATCATGAATCACCACATAGCTGAAGTAAAGAAAAAATGAGGAGAAAATAGGTTAAAACAGCCATCGATGTGTTTTTATTTAGTACACAGAAGATATTTTGCTACTTGCACAAAGCTGTTTCCCATCCTGCCCTAGAATTAGCATGTCTTTAGTCCCTAATTTGGATTTTTACAAGCTATTAAATTTCATCTTGGTGCTAATGCAGGGTTGTGATAGTGAAAAACAACAGGCACAAAAGAATTAAAGGTTTACAATATTAAGTCTCAGACCTCCTGTGTGAACTCCACACAGTTATGAAACAATATAATGATATGATAATAATGTAATAAAAAATATAATTAAGTAATTATTGAATATCGCCATATATAGAGAGGAGATAGAGGAGGTGGTGGACAAAATGGTGGTGGCTAACCAACCGGACATAGTGGTGGTAGACAAACATGAGAAGACGGCTGCAGTGATCGATGTAGCGGTTCCGAATGACAGCAACATCAGGAAGAAGGAACACGAGAAGCTCAAGAAATACCAAGGGCTCAGAGAAGAGCTCGAGAAGATGTGGAGGGTGAAGATGACGGTGGTCCCAGTGGTAATCGGAGCACTAGGTGCGGTGACTCCCAAGCTAGGCGAGTGGCTCCAGCAGATCCCGGGAACAACATCGGAGATCTCTGTCCAGAAGAGCGCAGTCCTGGGAACAGCTAAGATACTGCGCAGGACCCTCAAGCTCCCAGGCCTCTGGTAGAGGACCCGAGCTTGAAGGATTGACCGCCCACAGGGGCGAGTGGGGAATTTTTATATATATATATATATATATATATATATATATATATATATATATATATATATATGTGTGTGTGTGTGTGTATGTGCATGTTATAGATAGACACATTTTTCATTCAGATATTCTCCTTGCTGTTCACCTGGTTATAGGAACCATTTTGCATTTGTTGCATAAGACTTCTGTTTCCATAGCAACAGCAATTTGATGAATATGTGAGCTAAATTGGATGTGCTGTCCTCACACAGATCTATGCTTATTTATATTCCAACATAAAGAAAGGTCCGTGTTACACTTACCAACAAAGAAAGAAGTGTGGGAGTACACCTTTCACCACAGAGATTTTTGAACTGATCTTAACTTTGCCTGCTGTGGAAAGTCTGTGCCTGTTCATGTTAATGTTCGATTTAACACAAGCCTTTTGTGACTTCTGCGACAGACATGGCCATTTTGCCAAACTGCACAGTATTTAATGGACTCCTGCTTGCATCTAAAACAACCAGCAGACGCATCATAAATGAGTGCAGCAGTAACCCCATGGCAAGGGCAACCATGCACATAGAAAACCGGCCACAGGCATCACTCAAGATGGAGCATAAGTCACACTGCACTTCACTCCATCATAGTACATCCAGAAGATTACCCTCCAGTTCAACATTCACTATTTCCATCACTGGTCTCCCTGCGAGTGGGAAGCTTGCTTATTGGTATCCTGGTTATTCGTGTTTGTATATCCACATCTTTAATATTCAATACATACAACAAATTACAACAAACACACCAAAATAGACAGATTTTGTCTGTGGAGATCTAGTGAAATAAACGGTAAATTTTGTAGATTCTGCAACAGATTTGTATCAGTGTCTTGTCCAGTGTGTCTCTCTAAATCAGAGTGACAGCCTGGTCATGTCCTTTTCTGCAATAATGTAATAACTGTTTTATCTTTGTCACACAGCCTCCTCACAAAATCAAACAAATGACAGGGATACTTTGCAGGAAACCTCTTTAGTTTTCTTTTAGCTGTAGTGAAGACCAAAGCTCTAGGTGATAAGACTCATGACCCCATTGTGCATGGGCTCCAGCCAGGGTATCTTGGCTGCTCATCTGACTCATGCATAAATGGGTCAAGTTCTCACATGCTGTCTGACACTTTGACCAATAATGCTGCCAATCTAATAGCAACATGGGTTCCTAAATGAAACAACAAGGGTAAGCTTGTGTAGCAGGTAAAGCTGCTCTGATCTGACCTGATTAAATCAAGCATTTAAAATTGTTTTTTTCTGAACATCATATCCAGATGACAAGTGTGATAACTATTTTATACTGGACGATCCAGCATTGCTCCTCTTCCATCCTCAGAAGTCAGACTGACCCAGTAACTTCTTGCCAAATCTGAGTGATGTCTTTATTATCCGATTTTAACAAATATGGGTCAGGTAAACCTTGTTTAACTCCGCCGTTGGAGGAGTTAAAGGAGGAGGGTTGGGCCTGGGGTTAGCAACCCCACCCCAGAGAAAATCTCAACCACTACAGGAAATGCCAATAAGAAAAACAGAGACTAACTTTCTGGAAGATGGAGGACCCCCGACAGTTCAGGGACGAATGACGCTAGGTGGTGAAAGCCGAAAGGAAGCCACCGAACCGATTCTCCTTTCAACCAGGAGAACCACTCTGGAGATCTAACTTTGGTGGCCCATACCCTGGGAGTGGTGACGGCAGTAGTAGTAGAAACCTACGGTAGTTTAGAAAAAACTGTAATGCTAAGTTGGAGTAGAGATTCCCTGCTAAAGGATAATCTTAATATTGCAAATACAATAAGTCTTAAGAGTGCACACATTTTACCATTGTTCACATTGATTAAGAGTTTCTAAATAATATTTTTGCCAAGGTTATCTGACTTTGCCTGAGTGTTCTGGTAGTGTAAGCGTCGACCTCACAGATTTTTGCCAAAAGTATTTGATTGTCTGCCTTCACACACATATAAACTTGTGTGACATCCCATTCTTTAGGGTTCAATATGATGTGGGTCCATCCTTTGCAGTTAGAACAGTGTCAACTCTTCTGAGATAGGCTTTCCACAAGGATTGGAAATATGTTTATGGGGATCTTTGACCATTTTTCCAGAAGCAAATTTGTGAGGTCAGACAGTGATGTTGAATGGGAAGCCTGGCTTGCAGTTTCCGCCCTAATTCATCCCAAATATGCTCTATCAGGTTGAGGTCAGAACTTTGTGCAGCCCAGGCAAGTTCTTCCACACCATTCATGTCTTTATGGACCTTGCTTTGTGCACTGGTGTGCAGTCATGTTGGAAGAAAAGAGGCCATCCCCAAATTGTTCCCACAAAGTTGGGAACATGAAATTGTCCAAAATATCTTGATATGCTGAAGCATTAAGAGTTCTTTTTACTGGAACTAAGGGGGTCAACTAAGAGGGGGACTAAGGGGGCCTCCACACACCTCCACACCATAATCCCCCACTCTACCAAACTTCAGACAAGTTCTGCTCTCGTGGCAACTGCCAAACCTAGATCTGTCCATTGGATTACCAGACAGAGAAGCGTGATTTGTCAGTCCAGAGAACACGTCTCTAGAGTCCAGTGGCGGTGTGCTTTATATCACTGCATCGGACACTTTGCATTGCAACTGCTGATGTAAGTCTTGCATGCAGCTGCTCGGCTATGGAACCACATTCATGAAATTTGGAGGTCTGTAGTGATTGACTGCAGAAAGTTGTCGACCTTGTGCACTAACCCCGATCTGTAATTTGATGTGCCCTTAGTTGCGGTTGTTCCCAATCACTTTGTTACACATCCACTAACATCTGACGGTGAAATATTTAGCTGTGAGGAACATTCACAAGTGGACTTGTTGCATAGGTAGCATCCTGCAGTTTCACACTGGAATTCGCTGAACTCCTGAGAGTGACCAATTCTTGTTTGTAGAAGCCGTCTGCATGCCTACATGCTTAATTTTATAGAACTGTGGCCGTGGAATTTATTGGAACATCTAAATTCAAAAATCTGGATGGGTGAGTGAATACTTTTTGGGAATATAATATGGGCTTATATAGAGTTATCTAGAGTGGACGATCCACAATGTAGGCACCAGATGTCTACTTTATATTTTAGGTATAATATTTGGTCACTGACTCCTTTTTTGAACTTCATTTATTGGAGAAAAAAAACCCTGCTTAAACATGTGTTTAAAGCAACTAAATCAAAATCACATTAATTCATAAAAAGGAGAATTGTTTTAGGTTGATTATAGTTAATGCAAATCCACACACTGAAGCTGATCTAAAGCTGATCTAAAAGAAGCTTTTACAGTGGCCAAAATATAGACTTGAGTCAGTCCAGATAATCTGGTAAAAATATGCTTAAGCAGCTTCCCCAAAGCTCTGTTTTGAATATTGTATCTCAGTACTGAAGATTAAAACACACTGCCACACTTAACGGATCGATATAGTGCTGTGTGATGAGCTAGCTGCAAACAAAAACATTTCTTTTTACTGTGAGGCAGATAGATTTTAAAATGATTTATAATGAAGCCCACACATTAGATATGGAAGCACTGCAGCATTGCAGAAAAAAGTGGTGATGATGTGTAATGGGGTGCTTAATTGCATACCTCTTCAGACCACAAAGTTGTCTGAAAAAAAACCCCAAAACAACTTCTACTACATTACAGATTACAGCAGAGAGGAGTTTGTTTTTTTAAGTGCTGCTGCTTCACTATAAGTGCACTCTGAAAACACTTAACCTAACCTAACATCGGTTTGATTTTCCACATTTGCCTGCTCTGTTTGGGTTCACGGTGGGACAAGAATCACTGAACAGAGCACCCTGGGCAGGTCACCAGTTTTATTGCATTGAAACTGTGTGGATCCCTAAACAGATCAGAGCTGGGTGGCTAGACAGTGCTGCCCTAAATACTGCAGCACAGTTATCAGAGGTTTTGGCTTCCAGATTGAATCATGACAGTTTATTTTTTACTGGTGGGAACTGTTTCAGTTTAGTCAGGATACAAAATCTTTTCTTTCCTCCTGAAATCTACTTTTTAATTTGTATTTACATTTTAGATTTTGGTTTACCTTTTAATTACAGTATGATGACCTTGTGCAGTACAGTACTTATAAACATTGTAAAACAGTTAAACATTCTAGGAACCAGTGTGATTAAAAGTACCCTTTTGAACTGTAGTTGCACTCTGCTCGTGTTTATCACTGGTGGGTTGCACAACAATTTCAATAACATGGACTGCGTTGGTTTAAAAAACGTAGCTCTCCTGAGGGAAGAGTTGGCGGGAACAGCACTCAGCACATGGGATGTAGCCACAGTTGCACTGCTCATTTGCACTGACCTACTTCAGGATCTTTTAAAGCACAAGTTACTTAAGAACTTTTGGGCCTTCTCTATAGTATTGTGTAATTTTACAAGGTGCTGTATTTCTGAACTGACCAGCATACAGCTGAGACACAGGACTGTTTCTCAATTTTATTATCCAAATCTACTAGATTTCAGTCAATACTATCCTTAATAGTTTTATTATATACAGGTATTGATTTTGTTTGAAAAGCAAGCCAGATCATTACTGTGAAAGACACTGTAAATCACATCAATCCAGGTATGGAAGTTGTTATTATTTAGCCAGATAACAGATAGAAATTTGCTGTTATTGATAGCAGTGGCAATAGCTAGTGATACAAATTCACAGTACTCTCATACATGAGTCTGCCATAGGACTACAAACTAAAAGCCCTGTGTGGCCACAGCGAAGAGCAGACTACTGCAATTTGGCTCATGGCTTTTACTAATCCTGACAAAGCTATTATTTGTCTGCTTCTGTGATTTGAACTGCAGGCGCATCTCCTTTATTTAGTTTTCAATTTCCAAGAATTAGTACAGAGCGTTATAAAGAGAAACTGGGTCAAAATGTGTGTATGTGAGGGAATTTGAGAGAGCAAGGAAGAGGGGGAAGAGAGAACATCATATTGAAGAAGTCACTTCTGATCACTTCAGCTTCATTCTTCATTAGAGAAACAATAGAAAGACAGATTAAAAAGCTTTATTCAAACTAGCATGATCAGGCAGAACATTTAAGCCAAATAAGCAACATCAAAATCTGACAATTGACTAGACTTGAAAACAAAGCAAGACCATTCTCACCCATACTGTCTTTGATTCATTAAATGGGATGGAACTGGCTAACATTTGATGCGACTCTCAAAGCATACTGTACAGTCTGACTGGCAAATAAGTGAGAAGGAGAAAAGTAAAAAAAAAAACTGAGCTGTGTACGCATGAGAATTACTCACGTTTACAATACTGAGCACAAGCACCTCCTGTGCCATTCAGTCACAGTGAATACAGAAAATATCAAAAAAGTCTACTGTAGAAAAAACAAAGTACAAAGCACTTCATTTTACAGTAAATGCATGTTTTTTTTTGTTGCTTTTTTTTGTTTGTTTCTTTGTTTTTAACTGAAAACCTGCTCTGAAACCAAAAGGCTGAGCCCCACCCAACAAGAAATTCAAGGTATTGTATCATGGGTGTCAGTGTAATTTGTAATACTAGTGGAATGCCATTATTTCATTCATCAACAGTCATGTTTATTTTTTACAATGCAGAAGGCACACAAAGAGCTCATCGTATGTGCAATTCTAAAAAAAATCATTTTAAACACTGTTCGAATTGGTTCAGGCATGAATTAAACATATAAAACGTTCTTCACAGCGAGAAATCGTTTATTACGTGACATCGTTAGCCTGACAGACAGCCAGAAAGATGTGTTTATGTCTGGGAAGCCTGGTGCAAAAGAGAGGAAGAGAGGTTCAATTTCACTGACTCTAAATGTGAAGACTGATACTTCCTGAAATCTTCTACCTTCACTGCATTACTGAAGGGAGTGCTCCGATCACATTTAGATTCAGATTCAAAGTGCTGGCATCTGCTTAATGCTTTTCACGCTCCACGTATGGGTTCAGCAGATTTCTGAACTTGCAGAGTCTGCACTTTAATGCTGTGAGCATAATTAACACTGCGCTCTTCTTCTCATAATCCAATACTTTTACCACATACAGTTACATTTGATCAATTAGCACCCTAATAAGTGGTATTAATAAGCTCCTTGTTTCTGAGTCATGAAAGTCCTGGGCTTATTCGTAGTGCAACAGCGCTACTTTTGAGGTCAAGAGAAGTATTCTAGTTTTATTATTTATATATTAATATGTACACCATCAAAACAACATTACGTACACTAAACTACAAATATGCAACAAAAAATGCCCTCAAATAAGCTCACAAAAGCAGCATTAAAAGTTACTACCAAAAAATATATAAAAACAATAATATTCCTAAATTGCCATGCCTGTACCTGATATCCCTTTGTACCCTGGCAAAGATAAATACATTTGGATATACTTGCTCTATATTATTCCTTTGTTTTCATATTAAATTAATCAATTTGCACTTTGTGCAATGAGTGAACACAGTTATTATTTGAACTGTGAACTTTTAAGGAAATGAGCCCGAAGAGATGATAGCTTGTAATAAGCAAATCTTCTCACAGACAGTTAAACTGACATTTGATATTTGATTGTGTTTTTTCAAAATACGGTTCATTGTGTCTGAGAGTTGTACATGTCCCCCACTCTGGCCTCACCCCACTCTGTGATTACCTCAGTTAAAAAAAAAAAAAAAAAGAGGTGTAAGCGCACCCCTCCTCCAGACCCCTTGCTTAGTACAACGTAATGAGACAAGCTCAAACTACAGTGTGAAAATGAAAATTGTTCAATATTTGTGTAGTTCAATATTTTTGTGTAGCTCATACACGTCAGATAAAAAACGTAAATCTGTTGTTAGTTAACTTTTGTAATCTTGTTATCGTCCCTATACGACTAATCTATCTACAATCAAATGAAAAGAGAAACAATGTATCACCTATAATGTGATTGTTTTTTTTTTAGTTTTCTTATCTTTCATTCTTTTTCATCACTTTGACACATTCATAACTTCTCTAGTACAACAAATACTGTTTAAAAAATTTAAAATTGAATAAAATCTTTTTTTTGCTCTTTTTCTTAGAAACTTACTACAGCTGTTTTCACACTTGCACTGTGGGCCTAAACTTTCCTCAGCATTAACCAGCAGAGCTCTACGTGAGAAAGCAAATGTCATTTTGGACATTTAACAGTCTTTACCCTGACAGCTCTTTAGTAAAAACACCATGTAACATCTGAATGCACCCATTTGAGACTAGAGCAGGTAATTGCCCAGTGAATTCACAGCAAGTGTGCTTTCTGCACACTCCGCCAAGGCAGCACTCTCGTCTATCTGGTAATGAGAAAGCATCTGACACCGACTATTCCCCTTTTGTGTGCTACATGTGAAAAGGGCAATTGTAGACAATGTCCTTCAGTAATTCTCTCAATATTTTCTGGAGCACATGTGTGAAAACAGCTCAACTAAAAGCATATGAATCTTACTAACCAGCAAGACCCATAATAGAGTAGAAACGTTTTATTAAAAACCGAAAAAGAAACAAGACAAAAAGGCTGAATCAGTGACATAACCAGCTGCAGTTATGTTATATCAGTATTATGGAAGAAGTATATTCACCCTGATTCACTTGTATATTTAGGTTTAGGCATATTTTGAACTCTTGCTTATATGAAATGCTGCCTGACTTGAACTTAAGAATATTGCAAAGTACTGAAGGTTTCTACAACTACAACACTCAGCTTAAACTCTGGAGAAAAAAGGCAAAATTGTCTATTTAAAAGTTTCAGAACATCATGAAGGGAATGATTTATGACATGAGGTCTGCTCAGTAATGTCCACATATCCTGCCAGAAACTATTTCAAATTGTTGTCTGAATACTTAGTTGTAGAATCATGCAGATTCATGCTTAAAAGATTAACAAAGCTGGAAGGCTGAGGTGGTTAGTGGCCAATGGAGGAAGCAGAGAGAAAGAACAGCTGGAGCAGAGGGACTAGCAGATGTTTTTTTTGTTTCTGGTTTTTTTTTTTTTTTTACATCTTCTTTGTGAGTCACAGGGAAGATTTTTTAGCCAAAGACTCCCATGAAGAGATGATTATATCATGGCAGTTCTCTTCTGGGCCCCTGCTGAGAGAAAGAACATAGAATTAGCCAACACAGGAAGTAAGTCTTAATATAAACTTACAGAAAGTCCTCACTCATGCAACAGTGGATCGTGACTGGTTACTGCCACCATCATTGACATGTCAATAGACGTTAGGGACTTTTAAATTGAAAGATAAGTCACTAAATCAATCATAATCAGGATTGTTTTTTAAATTTGTTTTTTTTTTAAAAAAAATCAATCTACAAATTTAAAAATACAAAAAAATTTGTTTGACTAACATACATGACTAAAATAAAATATCAAAGTCATTAACTGAAATAAGGGAAGCAGAAGGTGTGACTAAAGCATGCACAAGCAAGCATCACAATGTGCTATTTGGTATTTTGGTATGCCAATATTAAACTGTCTAATGTTTTTTTGACGTGGGGGGAAAAGAATAGGGCATAATTCATTTGCGACATTTAAAACGTCACCTAACAGAGTTTATATGTGGAGATCTGAGTTTATATAGTCACTGCTCTCAGGTATGCTGAGAATCCACTCAGGGCAATTCATTCTTTAATCCTTTTTTTATGTCTGTGCCATCACTTTTGCCCTGAATCTCTACCAAGCTAGCCAGATGTGCGCAACACAGATCTGACAAGCAGCCAATTTTATTCTAATCTCAGCTCTTGTTATAAGCTGATACATGGTTTTCTCACTTCAGAGACCAGCCAATTTAGATTTTAATGCTCACAGTAGCAGTGAATTAGAGGGGAGTGTTGTTTTTTTGTGGGCTAGTGTAACCTGTTCTATTTAATCAGGAAAATATCTTGGGAAATGATTTCAGCAAAAAAAAAAGAAGAATCAGAAAAAAAAATTGTATAAAATCCAAATTTTTAGAGCCAAACGAAGAACGAACACCAAATAGAAAGAGATAGAAAATGTCTACACAATTATAGTGGCTCTACAGATGTAGTTAGCAACCAGCATACCTCCAGTTGTAGAATGGACTTCCTTTCATTTTGAGTACTTAAGAATAGAAAAAAAGAGACAAATTCAGTGGTAATGCAGACACTCGAACTCACGCTCACAATACATCCACATCATACATGGGTGTTTGTCTCTTTCCCTCCATATGCCCCCGTACAACATGCATATTTATGCTGATCATTCAGCGGATCACTCGATTCAGTTTACTCTGCAGGTCCAGCTGTACAAACAGAAACAACATCTGGATCATTTTTTTAGCATCCATGCATTGTTGATAGTCTACAGTGTGCCAGAACACTGCTAGAGACTCAAGAGGCATCTCGCTTGTCCTTGAAGACAACCCTCCCACGTCTGATCTTCTTTGTAGTACTCCCGCTCTTGCACCTACCAGTTATGCTATTATTCTGTGCTATGCATCTGCAGTACATGACCTACATGCTACATAAGACATCAAAAAGTGACAATTTTTTGTGGGGTGGACTTGTTTGGCCTAATTATGCAATAGCAGCACTGATGATTTGCTCTAGAAACACATGCTTGATGAAAAAACTAAACTAAACTAAATAAATTGAGCTGTCCTCTTACTTGTAACTTATTTCCAATAATTTTGAAAATAGGTGCATTATTATTCATTACAATATACATTTCACTTGATTAATGTCAATGAAATTACTTATAGTCATTATCAAATTCATCCATTCTAAAAACTTTAGCCCCACTTTTATTTTCAACTCATATCAGATTTCAGACTGCAGAGAAAACTAGCCCATCAGACCCATGACACAGACCCAAGGTAAATAATAGAAAGCGCTTTGATTTTTCAGTCAGTCGTGTCATCCTGAATGCATTTCAAAGTACAAGCGAGGAGTCACTGCAGTGGAAGAAGTACTAAGATCCTTTGCCCAAGTAAAAGTACCAGTCCTACACTTTTAAACAGCCTGAATTAACATTCAAAATCCTTCATAAATATTATTATTAAACACACTGAAAAATGACACATTATTACATATTACAGTACGTCATTTGATTTATATACAGTTCAATAGTTTAAACTAAGCCAGAGGTTGGCCTCCTTCAGGGGATCCCGAGACTTGGTAAAATCTTCACTTCAGGATTAACCTCAAACTTGCAATATTTACTTCTGAAATGTTGTCGAGTATAAGTACAGTATTTCTGATTTATACTTGAATGCAGGTTGAAGGAAACTTCAACTCAAGTGTTTTCACGCTTGTATGCTTTTCATACAAGTTTCACACAAGACAGATACAAACTTTATAAGATTTATATATATCTTTTCCATATGGGCAATTTCAACGTTTTTAAGCTTTTTACCAAACCCATCCGATATTTCTACATACCTCCAGTGTTGATGCTCTGGAATCTGTGGTCTCACTTGGCCCTATGCTCCTGGGTATGCTGGAAACAAAATACCCAGCTCCTTTGGGAATTATGGGCTGTCTCACGACCACTTTGCCCTTCCTGGTCTCTGCGAGGAACAAGCTGTACCAGTAGGCATCGCTGGAGATCAGCGTGGAATCTGCGATAGTGGAGCTTCTCTGGCTGATCACGCTGTTCCTGCTGATCACGCTATTTCTATTGGCTGGAGGGATCTTGATGGCCTTTGGCTTTGGTTTTTGACACTTGAGCACAATAATAACTAAGATGGTTATCAGTAGCAGAAAGGACACGGCTCCTAAACCGATCACTAAATAGAGGTTTAGGTCAGTGAACATGTCATAGTCTAGTGGAAGCTCTGTAGTCTCTGAAAAGGCCATTGCATGTTCCACTGTTGATATCTTGATGGTGACAGTAGCAGAAAGAGAAGGTTGACCATTGTCTTTAGCAACAATTACCAGCCTCTGTTGTCTTGGATCTCTGTAACTAAACATCCTTGTTGTCCGGATCTCACCGTTGTACTGATCCAGGCTAAAGAGGGTTGAATCGCTGATCTGAAGTAGCTGATATGTGACTCTGGCGTTCTGCTCAGAGTCTGCATCAATGGCGATCACTTTGGCCACCAAATGTCCCTTATCAGTCGACCTCGGTATCACCTCCTCTACAACAGAGCCCTGTGCGCGCCAAGGTGACACTATGAGAGGGGTGTTGTCATTTTGATCCAGAATAATAATATGCACGGTACAATTGGTGCTCAGCGGGGGAACACCAGAGTCTCTTGCCTCAATGTGGAAAAGAAAGTCCCTTTCTCTCTCATAATCAAAGGTCTTCAGGGCATAAAGATCACCATTCTCAGGATTGATGGAAAACAACATCGACATAGAAGTGTTAACGATTTCTTTCTCCATTATGAAATAAACCAAGTACTGGTTCTCATTCAGATCTGGGTCAAATGCGCTCAGAGATGTCAATAATGCCCCCGGTGGATTGTTCTCCATGACATGGATTGTGTAGAACGACTGGGAGAATGTAGGTGCATTGTCATTGATATCCAGTATCTCCAAAGTGATGGTTTCATTTTCCGATAAGGGTGGCACACCTTTGTCTGTCACTCTCAGTATGATGTCATATTTGCTTATTACCTCTCTGTCCAGTGGTTTTGACACTAGCATTTCAAAGTAACCCTCAGAGGACTTGCTTAAGAGAAACGGTAACGTTTCTTGCCTATTTAGAGAGAGCTCCACTTCTCCGTTGGCTCCAGAGTCCCTGTCGCTCACACTGACCACTGCAATCAGCGTCCCTACAGAGACATCCTCAGTCAGCGAACTTTTCAGAGACTTGATAGTCACTTCAGGGTAATTATCATTGAGATCTGTCACAAACACTGTGACTTTACAGTGTCCGGACAGAGGGTTCGTCCCTCTGTCCTGTGCCTGTATGTGCATCTCAAAACTCTGACTCTCTTCATAATCGATCACCCCCTTCACCTTGATCTCACCTGAATTTGGATCAAGTGAGAATAGCTCTTGTGTCTTCTCCGATGTGTACAGTGTGTGTGAGTATACCAACTGGGCGTTTGTGCCTTCGTCTAAGTCTGTTGCATTTAAGGTCATGACCACCGTTCCTGCTGCCGAGTTCTCCGAGACATTGACTGCATATACCGGCTGACTGAATATGGGGGCGTTGTCGTTGATATCCAGGACGTTAATAATGATGCTGGCTGTGCCGGAGCGAGGAGGCACACCTCCATCCACAGCGGTTAGAATTAAATCGTGAACAGCATGCTCCTCACGGTCCAAATTACCACTAAGCACTAAATCGACATATTTGGAGCCATCGCTGCCGGTCTGGATGTCGATGTTGAAGTATTTGCTTTCACTGAGATAGTAGGTCTTGATTGAATTCGCCCCCACATCCGCATCCACGGCGTTTGTCAGTGAGAATCTCTCACCGGGAAGGGTTGCCTCCGAAATGTCTAAGTGCATTGTCTTTCTGCGAAACACCGGCGCGTTGTCATTTATGTCCATAATTTCCAGCTCGATGTTAAAAATGCGAACCGGGCTTGAAAGTATGACATCCATTTTCAGAAAACACGAGGTTGTTTTAGTCATGCATATGCTTTCCCGGTCTATCTTCTCGCGGATAACCAGCTCCCCCGTATCTTTGTTGATGTCGAGGTAATTTTTACTGTGAATGACATCGAGTTTTGCTTTGCGCTCCTCCAAACTGCGAATATCCAGACCCAAATCTGTGGCCAGATTAGCAACAAAGGAACCCTCTTCCATTTCCTCCGGAATAGAGTACCGAGTGATGGAGAGCGCAAATCCCCACATTGCAAAGAACGAAAAAACACCCACCACTAACCGTGTCCGTAAAGATGCAGGGATAAGCGCCATCGTGTTTTGGTATATATCTTATTATTATTTTAAAGGAATTAATGAAACAAATCCGTTCTTACGCTCAAGTTGTCTTGATGTAGGGGAGCGCCGGTGTCATTCTTGCCTCCACGACTTGTAGCTGTAGCTGCAGCAGGCCATTTACAGCACAGTGCCGCTGGAGGAGGAGAGGGGGGGCTCTCACAGCTCTGCTCTGCAGGGGCGTATGCAACGTCTGAGCAGGGCTTGAGCAGACTGGCGAGGTCTCCTCAGTGAAATTAAAGGGTGCCCATATGGAACCCTTCTTTCTTTCTTTGTGTTTTTTAAAGAATATTTTTGGCATTTTGTGCAACAGCTTGCATCGTGTGTTGTCTAATAGAGCATAGAGCAAAAAAAATAAATAATTGATTGATTAAAAATTAAAAAAAAAGAAAAGAAATGGATGGCTGGCTGACAGATGGCTGACTGGATTAAAAAACAAAAAAAACAAAGAAAAAACAGCAACAACAGCAATAATAACTAGTTCCGGTTAATGTATTTTTAAAAATTAATATTTGATAATTAACTCATTCTTTGCATAATAGCAGCGTCTTTGATTAAGAGCATATCATAGGCTTTAGAAAAATCATAAATTTGGTGAGCATGTGTTTGCTCATCTCTGGTCCTCTGATGTTATGAAAGTCCATTCATTCAGTCACTTCCACTTTTCAGGGTCGCAGGAGCCTATTCCAGCTGTGATAGGGCAAGAGGCGGGGTACACCAGTCTGTCACAGGGCTAACACACAAAGACAGACAACCATTCACACTCAGGAATTGAACTCAGGACCTTCTTGCTGTGCAGCAACAGTGCTAACCACCGTGACACCGTGCTGCCTGTTATGAAAGTCAAACAATATAATCAATTGAGTCAGAAGAGTTAACAGAATCATATCCCTTTATGTCTCATTTTTAAAATCATGTTCATTTCATCACCGTCGTCGCTCTGTGATGCCTTTCTGTGTGGAGGTAGCATGTTGTCCCCATGTTTGCGTGGGTTCTGTCAGGGACTGGCAGTTACTGGGGTTAGGTTAACTGGTGATTCTAAAATTTGGCATCAATGTGAGTGTGAATGTTGTTGCTCTCTTTCTCTGTGTTTGCCCTGTGTCAGACTGGTGACCTGTCCAGTATATCGGTGTACCCCGGTGTACTCCATCTTTCACCCTATGACAGCTGGAATAGACTCCAGGCCCCCTCTGAAGTGGAGAAGCAGAAGAAAAGGAATGGATGTCAGAAACGGACGCCATGGAGGTGTTGCCAAATTTATCTGCTGTAGCTCTCACTGTTACTTGACAAAGAAATGAAGGAGATGCTTTTTATGACCCTCAAAGGTGCTCAGCGGTAAACATGATACAGTGCAACCTAAGGCACCCACACGAAGAAGAAAAATGTACCAAAGTGCCCAAATGGATAGAGTATGTATGAAATGTAATGTTTTTTGTAAGTACCCAAACAACAACAAGAAAACACAATAAAGTGACTTTGAATGAAGAATGGGGCTTCAATTGGGGTGAGCTGAGGAAAAGTGGATACTGCAGTTCAGGACAGCGCCTCATTCATTTGAATGAAAGTTGCTTATCAGTGCATATACCAAAGGTCCTCCATGAGGTACTTACATCTGCTTCCACATTTTAGGCCCGTGAGCATGCACATTAGTTCTCATTTAGGACATGTGCAACCAAGACCCTCATTTGCTGAACTGATTGACTTTCTGTTGGCTCCCAGCACACATGAAAGGCCTCTGATAAGATAATCATGCAGCTGTTACAGACTCTCCAGAGCCAAATTAAATGAATTAAACAGCTTGAAAAAAACAAACAAACAATAATTTCGGATGCTCTGAAAAAAAAGTATCCATCATCTTACAAGAGTTCTTTTTCCAATGTATGTGTAAGGGACAAACGATCTTCGGATCAGTGTGCATCATGTGCATTGTTCGTGTTCTGCTTTTGATTCTATTTTCAGGTTTTCTTAGTTTTAGATATGATTACTTTTTTAATCATTAAATATAGTTACTGTTTCACTTTTCCTGCCCTATTGTGTTCTATGTGTCTGTGGTTTAATCTCAGTTTCGGTGTTAGGTGTGCCCTCATTTTGTTACATCCTGTTTTATTTGGGCAGCTTCAGTCGCTTGTGTTTGTTCCCAGCTTGGTTTCTTGTCTTCTTGGATTAGTTTCAGCAGTATCTCATTACCCTGGTGTTTCGCATATCCTCTCCTCCTGTGTCTGTTTTCAGTTTGCTTTAGTTCATTGTCCCTTTGCATTCTTTTCCAGGCTGTCGCCCCAAGGTTTTGTGGACTTTGTTTTTGGCTGCCACTTGGAGTGAAAAAAGCTAATCACTTAATAAATCATTTGGATCCACGAAACATTCAAACATGACAGAGTATCCTTCTGACCACTTAATGCATGCATTTCCAGTGAAACTGCTCCCTAGAGGCCCATGCAAACTTTTTCAGTTTGCTTGAGCAACTGAAAAATGCAACTTGCATTTGCAACAAGAAAGACTTTTAAAGGGTTATTCTGTTATTAATGGCCAAAAAGAGTCAAGCTCTTAAAAAATATGCTAAATGGAGGTAATGATTCAGTCAAAGGTTAAAGTTCCAAAAGCAAGGGGAAAAACAGAAGATTGTTTGCAATAAGGACAAAGAGTCCAACTTGAAAATCCAGGCATATAAAAAATATATATATAAAAGCTTTAATCATTTTAAATGGTCACATTTTGTTTCATGTATATTTT
The DNA here is from genome assembly GCF_964374335.1 of Astatotilapia calliptera. Classification (NCBI taxonomy): domain Eukaryota; kingdom Metazoa; phylum Chordata; class Actinopteri; order Cichliformes; family Cichlidae; genus Astatotilapia; species Astatotilapia calliptera. Next base: position 10,398,380 of record NC_137431.1, on the reverse strand, counting down.
AAAACCATCTAAAAGTGTTATTTTAAACTGGAGATGCAGTCTTTTTTCTTCTTCTTCTTTTTTACTAACTTTACTGATGAGATGTCAGTGAAGACAACCCGTCACCCTTTGGTTTAGCTTCTTTCTTTTTTTTTTTACCTCCATGTCTTCATGCAGCCTGAGTCTCTTCTACTAATCCTGTGATGCAAAGTTTCCTTTTCCTTTTGAGCTAAGCTACTGCAAAGAAGCTTCAGTCTCCCCCTTTAATACAGCCTATGCAGCATACAGTGCTTCTCATTATTTCTCCTAGCTGTCATATTTTTACTTGTCAGCTTTTTCTGCAAGCTTAAACCATTTTGTGTTGACATGGCAGATGACAAGATGAGGGTGATGCTTAATCTCTCTCTTTTCCTTTGGCTCCATCCAGTGACAACACAGAAAATTACAGAAAACACTGTACATGCAAAGCACACACCATGTTGTCTTTAATGCATTTGAAAGAATTGCTCAAACACTTTGCTCCTGTGCCATATATGTAAACACTGTTATGCTTTTATTACTATCATGAATTCTTTCAATCTTTCCATGAGTTGACTTTGAGTCTGTGCAGAAAGTAAAATATAGTTCATTACATACCTTCTGTTGTTGGCTGTTTTCCTCAACTTATAACCGCGATTGCCAGGGCAGCAGCTTCACATAGCCCACTGTTTTTGCGTTTTAATTAATTTTAATTAATTATGACACGTTAACTCATTTTAACCTTTTACTCAAGAGGAGGAAGAGATCAAGCTCCTCACCAAGCGTAACAAGAAGCACCACATACGCCATCTGAGCCTTAATTAGGAACAGAGATTTACTGAACCAGTTTGTTTCAGCTTGTTTAATCATTTGCTAGAAAGATTACAACTACAGGACTGTGCAAAAGTCTTGAACCAACCCTAATTTGAAAAGTGCCCCCCCTCACACCCCATCCTCCCATCCACATTAAATGTATTATTTAATTATGTATATATCCATGATAACTGGATACTTTTTTCATTTCATTTTGCGTTTTCAGCAGTCCTTGTACCTAAGCACTCTTTGTTTGTTTGTTAAACACTATCTATGAATCATTCAAACATAACAAAAGCATCCTCCTCAACCGATTAACCAGTGTTGTGTCTACATATAACAGACAACAAGCAAAGAACCAATTTGTTCACATTTCTTGCAAGTGGCAAGCTTAAAAATTAAATTTATTTATATGTATGTATGTATGTATGTATGTATGTATGTAATTATGTATGTATGTATGTATATATGTATGTATGTACAGTATGTAATTATGTATGTATGTACTCACTCATCAATATGTAAGGAGGCCAGGTACAACAGTAGCCATCTGTAAACCATGACAGAGGTTCTGTCATGCTTTGATGATGTGTTTCATTCAGTGGTCTTGCAGAACTTGTGAAAACTGACAAAATATGAAGGGAGAAAAGAACCATCAAATAATGACCTGCTGTGCAAATACTATCTGACTATCTGAGACATCTGATTGGCAACAGGTTAATTTTCAGTAATCTCAAACAGTGTGAAATCACCTTGACAGAGGACAGAACAAGAGACTACCCACGTCCAAAAAAGAGCTTTGAATGTGTGTATATATATATATCAAACCACAAATTAAACATAACAACTAACTTACCGATTAAAAGAAACAGGAACGTATTTAATGTTTATTTAATATTTATTATTATTAACGCATTTAAGACACACCAAAACACACCAGAGATGTATGAAGTAAACGCGCCCTCTGGTGGAGATTAGATGAAATCCCTGCACTTGGCTGGAGATGTGGGAGCTATGGATTGGTGGGGGGAATAGTCACTGGAGATAAAGGAAAATAAAGCAGCACAGATTTGGCTGTGAATAGATTTTACACAGAGCAGAAGCTGGGCATATGCTGTCTGTCCCTGCTTAGAGCACATGGGACTGCTAAGCTCGGCTGTTTTTGGTTATGATACAGTCAAAGATAAATGTTGGCTTCGTTATCTGTAATTTCTGGCAGGATGTTGTTACGGGCATAATTGGACTTGTTTTCTAAATTCCTAATAGTCTCTGTATAACAGAGTAAAATTTTCTTTTTTTTTCCAGGTTTTATCCTCATGACTTGATTTTCAGAGTCCAAAATGGCCCTTGGCACTCAGCTTGAAGCAGTTCACTGAGGCAGTCAGGCCCTAGCCCATGATTAACCCACTAGCCTGTAATAGCTCAGTTAAAGACAATGGATCCTGTGGATAATTCCCACAGTGCAGTTTAAAAGCCGTGTCTTTACTAAGGAAAGCTTCATGAAGAAGGTTAAAAGGCATTCAAAGCCATATGCCCAAACACATCATAGTTTTATCTTTAAAATATGACTGGATGCTTCACCTCTGGAACCAGTGGAGCCCAGCATTAGTGTCAGCAGCTGGCAAAGAACAACTGATTTAATGTGAAGATTAGATTTTTACTCATCGTTTTCTAAAAGCGTTTTAATGGAAGACCACATTGAAGTGGTGTCTTTTAATAGGTAGCAAAAAGAACATCTATTTGTTTCACTCTTACACCATAGTGCACTGATGTAAATGGATGGGATCTTATATAAGACTTTTGTACTCTACCTCATTCACGCTAACATTTACACACATTCGTACCCCCACTGGGGCACTGGAGAGCAACTTGGGGTTAGTATCTTCCCCAAAGACATTCAGGATGCACACTGGAGCAGACGTGGTTCAAACCACCAACCTTCAGATTACTAGTTGACCTGCTCTACTACCTGAGCTACCCCATGTGCATAGTTATTCATGGTGAAAGTGACCATCACTTTTGAGTCACATTAACTTCCAAAGTTAACTTTGGTTCTTCACATAGCCATAAAAATGTAGCAGCTTTGTCGAAAGAGCCCCCCCCCCCCCGAAAAAAAGAAAAAAAAAAAACCATAACAAAAACAAATGAAGTTTTTTGAGCTGGTCTCAAGTTTATTCATTTATTCTGTACATAGCATATATACAGAGTAATAATTCCTACTAAGAATAATTATGTAAACACTCATTAATATACAAGCCCAACCACTAATAATGAATGCATCATGAATACATGCAACCCATAAGTGAATTATGTGCTCTTATGCTTTCCACTTACTGTCCAGGAGCTGTAAGTCTTTTGCCATAACCTTACAGGATCTGCATCACTTCACTGGCGTTATTGCCCTTCAAAATGTCACCAACAATTCACTGTGACGTGTTAGTGTGATGGTCGACTGCACGAGACAGAGGAAATATATTATAGCTGTGATGTTATTCCCTGTAACAAAATCCCTCAGTGTAAGATGTACAGCTTCAGTGCTTACACTCTTCAACTTAATCCTCTTTTTTATTTATATTTGACAGATTAATTGCTTTAATTAAAAAAAAAAAGATGTTACATTGCTTTTCTCGACTTCTCTTTCGGTACATTTCCATACTGTTTTGCATTGCCTGTGCATTATGGACAGTAAATGGATAAAGACATGCAGGATACTAGTCGCACAAACCTTTTATTGTCGTAGTAAAACAGTTGTAGTTTTATATTTTAGAAAATAAATCACACCTTAAAAGTACATTTGTTAAATGCTGGCTATTAATAGCAACCTATGAAAGGTACTGCTAGCACAGTTACAGTAGTTTATTCACAGCTTTGACACACAGAGAAGCTACGGAAACATGACCAGTACATTGACAACAAGTGTTTGGCATGTCGTCGCTGACGTTTTGGATTACTTAAATATAGAATTACTTATATGACTGCCATCTTTGTCAAAAGATTGTTCATAGTTTGAGATGAATTTCTTTTTCTTTCCAAAAGTGGAGAAGGTGTTGTATACGTCCAGTTCTCCTCTTGGTGCCAGCTTCAGAGTGCTGTAGCCAGTTGTGGTGCCCGGAATGTACACGTTGTGCTGGTAGTCCGGTGTTTCAGGATGAGGCTGTGTGGACTTGTTAGTCCATGAATAGTTTGGAGCTGCTCCCTCTTGAAGAGGCATCTTGCAGTCTGTAAAAATATGCATGCATTAAAATTTGCTTTTGGAGATTATTTCTTCATATTTAAATACAGTCTTTTTGATTTGAATAAGGCGGTTTTAAAGGCATTTTCTTAATTTTTTTTGTGCAAATAACACTTCTTTCAGGGACTTATAATCCTCATGTTGATGCATTAAAATTCCCCCGGTTTAGGGGCCTGGTATTATCTCCCTTTTGGTTTTTAATGTCGCAGTAAATCCTCAGGCACAGAAATCCCAGCCACACCGCCACCCTCGTTTACATGATGTGCCAAAATTGCACATCTACCACCCACCATTCATGTGGTTCCCCCAAGTCCAGTACTGTGGTGCCACAGAGCAGGAAAACCCATCAGAGTCAAATTTTGGTTGGCGTGAAAGCGTGCCCTCCATATTTGCTGAGCTATACCTGGAAAGATAAGAGAAATAACAGAAGTGTAAATTCAAGTGTGTGTGTGAGTGTTTGCCCAACTGAATCAGCTATGTACTCACCTCTTGTATGCCGAGTTGCGCTGGTTATTGGTCCACGTCCAGTCCTTGTTTGAATACTTGAGCTGCCAGTTTAAAACATAAAGAAACTTTGAATATCAGTGAGAACTTCAGGGAGAACACTGCTGTGTAGGTGTAGTCTTGTTGGCTGTCAGCGGTGGATAGGTTTGAAGTTAAGAGAAAGCCAACAGAAAGTCAGTTTAAAGCTTTAAACTTGTGACACATTTTTTTTCTGTCTTACATATCTTTTGCGACTGTCAAACATAAAAGTAAGGCTTTGAAAAGTGATAAAGGAGTTACTGCTTAATCTGAGAATATGTGGCTAATGTGAGGTGCAGACACTAATGCTGCTGACTAGAGCACAAATGCGCCAGGAGTTGTGTTAACATCAAAAGATAGCTTCAAGTTGGTGATAAAAACGTGTATCTCTTTTATCCCTGCAGCACCTTTTATGCCCGTGTTACACACCTTGTCACACTGTGATCTTCCAAACAGCAGGGTAGCTTACTGCTACAAGGTACAGGGTTGAGGCTGTATTTTCTATTTCATTAGTTACTAGGTGTAGAGTCAACCTCATTTGTTTTATTCCAAAAAAAAGGGATGAATAAAATAAAGTAGTAAAGTATATAATATATGTATGTATGTATCTTTATATGTAAATGTATCTATATGTGTGTGTGTGTGTGTGTGTGTGTGTATGCGTGTACACAGCATACATAATAGCATCTAATCTGACTTTGGGATTTTACAGATTAGCATACATGTGTTTGGAAACCATCAGTAAAGTAAAGTAAATGATTTTGCTCCATCTTCTCCCAGCATATTAGATGTTTTATGGCAGTTATGCCTGTAGAAGGCCTACAAAATGCAGCATGGCAGGAAGAGGGCTGGGATGAGACATGACAGAGTGGATATAGTTTGTGATGCCTTAAAGTGGATAGTAAGACAGAGAAGGAAAAGCACTGTCTTAGTGTATTCATTCACTTCATTTCAGCACATTACCTCGTTTGGGGTTGCTGCTCTTTTGTTGGACAGCTCATTGTGGTCCAGCGCGCTCCATCCAGAAGTCAGGTAGTCTGTGCTCTTGGCATTATTCTGCTGAACTGACATTACCGGGCTGCACGGTTTTAGGAACATGAAGTCGCTTTTGGATGATTCCGGTGTCAGGCACATTTTGTAGCAATAGACCTGGGGGAGTGCGCCATTGCTGTTTACCTCTGACGCGCCCGTGGACATGCGGACATTTAAGTTGGACTTTTTGAACACCTCTGTGGTAGTGGATATTTCTGAACGAGAGCAGCAGCAGCAGCAGCTGATGGAGGGGAACTTGGACTCTTTGTTGGAAGGTCTGCCTTTCAGTCTCCTCACCGCAACGAGGACGATAATAGCCACTAGAAATGTGAAGGACACTGCGCCCAGAGACACGATTAAGTACAGTGTAAAGTTGGTGCTGTGATGTGGGCTTAGTGACAGGTCACCCAGATCGGGCGGGGAATCTGGCAGGCTGTCAACCACTGACAGAATGATGGAAACTGTGGCCGAGAGGGGTGGCTGACCATTGTCCTTCACCAGAATGACCAGTCTATGCCTCGTGGGGTCTTTCTCCACTAACTGGCGTATCGTCCTGATTTCGCCCGTGTAAAGAGCAATGCTGAACAAACTCGGGTCTGTTGCTTGGAGCATCTCATAGAAAAGCCTCGAGTTCTGACCCGCATCTGCGTCCTCCGCGCTGATTTTGGTAACGAGATAGCCGGCGTCAACTGATCTGGGCACAGTTTCGCTGGGCGCAGTGCCGTTTTGCGGAACATGTGAAACTATAACAGGTGCATTGTCGTTTTGGTCCAAAATGAAGATGTTCACTGTAACGTTGCTGCTCAGAGGCGGGAATCCCGCGTCTTGAGCTTGAACCGTGATCTGAAAGTTTTTGAGTTGCTCGTGATCAAAGGATCGCAGCGCGTAAATGTTACCGTTGTCTGAGTTTACGGACACATACGTGGACACGGGCATTCCGTGTATGTCACCTTCTAGGACTGAATATGACAAGTACGCATTTTGACCAGAATCGGGATCCAGTGCAGTCAGCGCACAAATAGACGCCCCCGGCGCGTTATTCTCTGTCAGATACACAGTGTACGAAGGCTGTTTAAAGTTCGGCGTGTTGTCGTTCACATCAGACACTTGCACTAAAATTGTTTTCCTGGTGAATAAAGGAGGGGAACCCATATCTCGGGCAGTGAGAGTGATGTTGTACTCCGCGACTGCCTCCCTATCCAAAAAATCGCAGGTAACCAAAGTGTAGTAATTCTTAAATGACGAGTGGAGCTGAAATGGGACGTGATGAGGAATCTCGCAGTCCACATTCCCGTTTTCACCTGAGTCTTTGTCCATCACGCTTATGACGGCTATTACCGTCCCGGGAGGAGCGTCCTCCTGCACAGGTGTGGATACAGATGTTAAGATCACCTCTGGGAGGTTGTCATTTTTATCCAAAACGCTGACCAGCACTTTACAGTGAACTGCTACGGCAGATGGGCCTTTATCTTTAGCCTGGACATAAATTTCATGCATCCTGGTCTTTTCATAATCTATCACTCCTTTGACTTTGATCTCCCCCGTTTCTGAATCCACGCTGAAAAGCTGGCGCACCTTGATGGGAGCGTGGCCACTGAATGAATAGCTGATATCAGCGTTGGAACCCTCGTCAAGATCGGAAGCGTTAAGTTTTATAACAACTGTACCTTTGGGCGCGTTTTCGGCCAGCCTCACTCTGTAAAACGACTGATCAAACACAGGCGCGTTATCGTTTGCGTCCAGAACGGTGATGTCAATTTGCACAGTGCCTGATCTCTCCGGTGCGCCTCCATCCACGGCCGTGAGCACCATCTGATGCGCACTCTGCTGCTCTCTGTCCAGCGGGTTTTGCAGAACTAGCTCTGCAAATTTACTGCCGTCACTGCGCGTCTGTATATCCAAGAAGAAGTGTTCGTTTACACTTAACAAGTAGGTGCGGAGGGAGTTGGATCCCACGTCTAAGTCTTGTGCGCTCTCAAGTGGGAAACGGGAACCTGGCGCAGATGACTCTGATATGTCCAGATTAAATTCGGTCCACGGGAAATTAGGGGAGTTGTCATTCACGTCCAAAATTTCCATCTCTACCCTATAGAGTTCCAGTGGGTTTTCTATAACCACTTGCAAGTGAAAAGAGCAGGACAAACTCTGCTCGCACAGTTCTTCGCGATCAATTCTTTCATTGACGAACAAAACTCCATTTTCCAGATTTACCTCCACATACTGCTTCTTAGTGCCAGAGACTATCCGGAATCTGCGCGCGGAGAGCTTATCCAAATCCAAACCCAGGTCTTCTGCAATATTGCCAACAAAAGCTCCATGCTCTAGTTCCTCTGGGATCGAGTAACGTATCTGTCCCCAGACTGCATCCAATAAATACATGAACAATGCCAAATAGTAGACTACATGCCATTTCCCACTCAGTCTTTTCATCGCGCCCTGTATGTCCATCTGTAGGCAGAAGCAATTCGGCAACTCACAAGGACTATGTCTGTAGTGTACTCATAAAAGATGATTGAATCTGAACTGTCCAACATACAGCCGGGATAAAACTTGACACTGGCTGGACTGGAACAGCCACTGCCTGCCCGAGAGAAAAGAGAAGAGAAGAGAGAAAGGGACGCGCAAGGGCTACTCGCCTGCCTCAGATTACTGTGTCTGTGAGTGTGTGTGTTTATTATTGGCCCCACTGTTCCAATAGAGGAGAAACGACATCTGGTGGGATAATCTTTCGCCTACTAGCCTGATCAAATTTATGTCACAGTCTCTAGACTTTGACTGCAGGTCAAAAGTACAACATTCAATTTCTTATAACAGAGCATAAAAGTGAAATGAAATCGGACATAAGCACACCTTACTGCAGTGTAGTCACGCTAACCCACAAAACTGGCAAAAAGTTATAATTGTGCAATGTAATCAAACTACTTTCAGATTTTCAAAAAATGCCTTTACTATATCAAAATAAGGAAATAAAAAGAGAACAAAAATGATCCTGCTACAAATGACTGAGAAATTAATAACACGTGTAGAAACTCAAACTTGTTATCTTATAAAAAAAAAATGGAACTGTGATAACGATTTATTAGAATAACATCGGTGTAAGAATCTCGTTTTAATCTTTGTCAGGTTAGAGGAAAATAAAAGGGAAAAACAATCAGTATATATTCATTTATGGCAAAACATCAATGAAGTTTCGAAAGGTTAATGTCATTCTGACTGCGAAGTCTGTAAGCTGTAAAAATGTTATGAATAAGCGCAAACCCCATCAAAGTACCCTGGCAGGCACTGTTACTGTTTAAAACATCTTTTTCCGAACATATTTCAGTGTATTAGTACTTAAATAGAGCAGTTGCATTATGTTTACTACCCACCTCAATGCTTACTTCACCCATTTGCTCAGAAAAAAAGAAAAAAAATCCCCATTCCCCTGTTTAAAACTGAAAACACAATCTGTCCGCAGGAATGAAACTGCAGCAGATGGTGAGGTTTTCTACTGGCTCATGCTCTTTTTAATTAATGGAATGGAGATTAGAGGGCATTTTCCCTGGATCATTAGTGAACAGTGGAATTAAGACATTTTGTGAGGAATAATCCCACGGCTATCCATGCGATGCACATGTGGTTTTCTCTCAGTGGTCATACTGACCTGCTTTTCATAGCCTAAGTACATGGCATCACTTACGCATAGCAGAAACTAAGTAGCTGGCATAAGGGGACACAACCACCACATTTAGGGATCAAAAACACAAAAGAGATTATCTTACTGTCACCCCCGACTCTTTCTCTTTCTCTCTCTCTCTCTCTCTCTCTCTCTCTCTCTCTCTCTCTCTCTCTCTCTCTCTCACACACACACACACACACGCACACACCTCACTAAAGGGCTAAAGTAGACTATCAATCCCTTTGTCTTTAACCACTTTTCAGCTTTAAAACTGCAGGATTAGAAAAGGTTAGCCTACTTTTGCCTTAAAAAAACCCCAGAAAAACGTTGGAAACAGTGTTTTGCATTCTGCTTAAATGGTCTGCTCATCATGTAACATGCTCTGAGTGCAACTAATCATTTTGAATTCCATTTAACCCTTTAAAAAACTATTGCAGATGTTACGCATCAACTGGCATGAAACGCCGACAGCCAACTGACAACAATGTCTTTTCACATGATCGACTGTCATGGTTCCAAGGAACATTCATAGCTACCTATCCTGTTTTTCTTGCCACAAAGTGTTTAGATCCCCCTCTTGTGTTCCTGTTATTTCATGGACAGTCACCGAATGGGGAAGAGGTGCTAAACACAAACATTGGATGGTTTGTAAATTGCTATGAACAGCATAAATTTCCACAGTCTGGTAAACAGGAAAAGGTTGCTAATAATATGCCAGTCTAGTGTGCATACATTCATATAGGGTAGATAAGAAAGTAAGTGGTGATTTGAGTTCATCAAATGCACCCAGTAAAAGAGGAGAAAAAAGAGGGTTTACTTCAATTTGTGTAATCCATCTGTAAACACAGATTTTCATTAAAAGTAATTGAACAGTCTTGAAAAGATCCATTTGGATATTACCTCATGCGTGCGTTTGATTGTGTTTTTTATTAAAGTCTTTGTTGCACTGCAAAACTGTTGTTCTTTACCCCACAGAGTAACAAAAAAATCAGTTAATGAAAGAATGGAGAGGAAATTAGATGTTAAGGCCTTTGTCTTCATTCGATTTTTACAGAAATTGCTGTGCAGCAAGAATCGGCATACTATTCATCATAAAACTAGCACAATGACAGGTACTTTTTAACATAACACAGCAGTAAAATCACATTGTGCCAGTGCTGTCTAAAGTCTCCTCAAGGTTTTACATAAAACCCTTTCCTCCCTGGACCAATAAAGCAGAATTCTTTTTTACGTGATAACATTATGTCTTGCTTTATCTTTATTTTGCATTTCCCCGAACTAAAAAACACAAAACAAAACAAGTCAAAAAGAAATCTTGTACTAATATCACCCTTCATTGGAAAAAATGAGAAGTCAGAAGTCAACATATGAGCCAATTAGTGGATATAAATCCAGCTCTACTAGAAGGACCTCTGAATTGGACTGTTTGGCAATATACGGATTGAGTGTAATATTATAGTAATTAGTATTCTTTCAGCATCTTATTTCTATATCTCTTAAAACCAAATAAGAGTAAAAACATGGCAAGGTGCAAAAAATGGATACAGATCTGCAATTCCAGTTAGATTCAAATAATTCACACACCATTCTGACTCCTAACCCCCCCCCCCCCCCAACCAATTCACACTAAACCTCAAGCTTAATTAGGCAAATTTAAACTTTATTCATTTTTTCATTAAGATTTTATTTGCAGATGACTAAAACTATGAAACACGTAACCCATGACTAGACCGTTTATTAATATTTCTTACACAGGTTGCCACTGCAAAGTCACAACATTTTCTGACTTTGCAGTAAATAATAATAGTCGTAGTCATCACAGGTGAGAAACATACACACCCTAACAGCAGGAAATGCCTTTGCCTCTAAAGAAGAAAGTTCGTCTTAATCCTTCAGGCTCAGAGATTATGGAATAATTCAGGTCACTGCCGGATACAGACAGCCTAAACAATTGCCCCCGCCAACAAGCAGATGTTTCTGTGCTACAGCTCACAAGCATGCTTCAACTCATAGACTGCTCACTCTGTGTAGAATAGTATTCTTCACTCATAGGACAGTCTGTATAGCATTTTGAGAAGTTTCTCCTTTCTTGCTGTATTCATAACTAGCAGGGATGAAGAATCAGACTGGAGACAGGAGTTGGGACTTTTCTTCAACGTCTTTGACCTGCATTGTTAATTTATCACGATAGCTTGGTATCTGTAGGTTGTTGAAAATGTTGTCAATGGCATTCTTATTTTGTCACTATAATAATTTGAAACAGGATGTGTGAAAAAAGACACTTTGGTGAAAATGAGGGTCTCATAGCTGATGACTGAAATTTTTTGTATTACTGATGATATATAATAGGCATATGACACTGTCTTCAAAGCCACTGAGGGAAATATTAATTGTGTCTTTGGATGTGTTGCAAAAGCCGCAAGATCTTTGTTCCCTGTTTGTTTTGTTCAACCAACAATCTGGACCGAGCATATTTGCAATCATACCAACCAGCTAAAGTGGCATTTCCTCACACTGGACATGTCTATTCAGTAATCAGTATGTCTATGTATTTCTGCTTGGGGTTTAGTAATTTTCATTTTCATTTTCAGTTGCCATTTTAACTTTTTTTTTTTTTTTTTTTTTTTTAGCAAAACACACCTGCTGCAATTACATGCCAATTCACTGGCTTGCTCAAAGAAGTAAACTCACACTGCTGGTTGTAAATAATATGGCAGGTAAAACCGATTTTTGTTCTTAAAACCCAGAGCTTGAGTCACATGGTGTTATTGCAGTAACCTGTAAACATTGGATTTAGGCATCAATGATTTTGTAAGAGATTTGGCCAAAAATTAACACAAAGTAAACATCTCAATTATGTGGCAAGTTGGGAATTTTAGCAGGGGTCTGTGGGGAGTGACTGACTTTTGAAGCCAGCTTCAACTCGTCATTGGCACTGACTTCATTTTTTAAGTCCCAGAGGCTGCCACATGGTTGTGTTCAAGCTTGATGAAAAGATACTTTTTAATTTTCCTGGGATTTTTTAAAATTGTAAAATTTTTATTCATTATTAAATGAATGAATACCATTAAGCTGCTTTCAGGAACTATGCCTGTTTGCTCACTGTTTCACTGTCATGGTATACAAAACTTTTCTCACTAGTTATTTACTCACTGGAATTGTGGCAATTGTGGCATTGGGCCAAGCAGCACGCACTTGAGCCGCATGAACAAGTTTGTGCGAAACCTTCTGTCAGCACGATCCGAGAGTTTTAAAAAAATGTCTTGTGACTTCAAGAATGCTTTGCTCTCTCAATTCATGAATATTGAGAGGGGTGGAGGTTAGATCATGTAGAGAAATATCCATATCTGTCAGTACTCTTTGGTCTTCTAGTAGTTCTTGCAAAACTTTGAGGTGTTTTGGGGCTCATTATCCTGCTGCAGCATACTTCTCCATTCCTCCTCTCTCTGTTTTGTTTTATTTTGTCCTGTGGTCTGCCTTTCATGTGCCACAGAACAGGAACTTGCTGTAAACAAATTAGTCAGATCAATTTAAATATAATGCTTCTGAATTATTTACCAGTGAAATGACGTGGAAAAAACAAAGAGACCTTTAGCCATGTTTTGATGTTCAGAAAGTCCCTCTTGGCTTAGAAAAACAATTTTACTGTTTGAATCTCTTTAACCTAGCCCTGATGTTTCCTATTTTCATACTAATGTTTAGTAAGTAATGCTCAGCCGTAGACTTGACACACAGTCGTATTTCAAAGCAAGTGAAGAATAGCTGCATGCTGACAAACCTCTGATCTGTAGTTCTAATGTACATCTGTGAGGTGGTGTCAGGACTGCAGCATGATCCATCCACCCATCAAGCCATATTTCATAATTGGTTATCCAATTCAGGATCTTAGATTGGCTGGAGGCTATACCAGTTGTCATAGGGCAAGAAGTGGGGTTCACCCAGGACAGGCCCACAGTTTATTGCAGGGCCAACACATAGAGTCAGACAAATATGTACACTCACATTCACTGGAATCTAGAATCACCAGTCAACCTAACAAGCATGCCTTAGGACTGTGCTGGGCAGCTCGAGTATCCGGGCAGAACAGGTAGAACATAACAATTCCAAACTGGAGGATTAAAACTCAGGACCTTCTTGCTGTGAGTTGACAGTGCTAAGTACTTCTAGCCCCACAGCATGATCTGCATTTCAAAACCTTTATCAGAAAAATAGTTTAGCTGGGTAGTAATTGCTGTTGGATTGAGTAATGTCACACTGTGTGAAATCACTGTTTAAAAGTCTCTGGATTTTGTCATGTTTTGGACCTTATGTTGAGTGGACTGCAGTTAAGGTGTTCACTCAGGTGACTAAGTTGCTGAAATTAAGTTTTGTTGAAAATACACTGAATTAGAACCAGACACTCACTTAGAATTGGATTCTAAAATTTGTTTTTTTTTTTGTAACACAAACTTCACACCAAAATTTATGGCATTGAAATGCAGCAGCACCTGAGGACCCGAGGGGGACAGAGAAAATGAGGAAAAGCATCCGACTTTAGAGATAAAACCAGAGAAGCTAACATTTCATCTATGATAAACCGGGTCAGGCACCCCGGTTAACTCCTCTCCTGCCTCTCCACGGTCTGCGTCTCGAGTCGCAGTAATGGGCCTACACATGCATATCAGCGAATTTTATTCAAACATGTACTGAGATTCTGTACCCGAGTTGCCACATGTGAATATTTCTTTTTCTGAAAACATAATGAAATGTAAGCCATAATGCTTCACACATGCATGACCTATTTTGTGCTGCTGACCCTCCAGAGCAGCTGTAATCCAAGCACACTAATGAGTGGAAGGCTATTAAGATATTACGCAGAGATGGTCCATGCTGCCCCCATTATTTATTTTTAGGAAAATAAATGAAAATGGAAATGGAAAATTATGCTTTTCATTCTACATTACAATATGATTTTTTTTAAAGTTTAGTTTCATCACAGTAGTCTTGAGTGAAGAGTGCTCTTTAGTCAAAAAAAAATGAGTAATTTTTAAAAAATATATATTTAATTTAATTCCTGAGTGGAAATGCACCATTTTGGTGTACCAGTATAGCTTGCACACCACACATAAATATTGATTTAGCTGATTTTCAACTGTGTGTGTTTCACTGACATCACTTCTCTGTCATCCTCTTATCAACTCAAACCTATTATGCTATCCCTCTGCAATATGCACACCTCTCATGGCAGATAATCTATATATATCTGACAATTACCGAGCATGCCTATTTTAAATTCTTTCTCTCCGTCGCTTACTTTTGGTGTTGCTGAGTGTTATCATTTCTCTGGCAATAAATCTTTCATGTCTCTGAATATGATTTACCACTTATGCTCATTCATGACAGTGCTTCAAAGTACATAAGCATGCTCACAGTCAATACAGGGTTGCAGCTTGGACTGCTCAAACAAAAATACACACAGATTTACAATAAAGCCTTAATTCTTATGCAATATAACTGGTATAACTGAAATGAACTTTATATGATTAGAATCATCGCTACAAAAGTGATCAGAAGACGTATTTTTAATAAAGATCTCAGACTAATGGCATGCTTTTGTTTCCAGATAGCTAAAGCTGCACATGTTCATTCAGTATCATTTTTGAACATGTCTTAACACAGCAGGTTGATAGCATTTGCCAGTGTAATGTTGCTTCTATACCCTGTGCTGTAAGCACTCTCCTCTGTCTTGCTAAACTCTATGGAATAAAGAAAGAGCCAAAAATCATCTGTTGTATTCTGTTTGTGTTTTTATGTTAAACAAGGCCTTGGGCAGCCAACCTCAGACAATCAGCAAAACAATGTGGTTTTGACACTTGATTTCATCAATGATCCAGTTAGCACTTATGATAAGAGGGGCAAACATCTGTAAGCTTTGAAGAAAATTGCGTTCTGTGAGACACTCTAGCTCTGATAAAAAAAAAAAAATACTATATTCATACCACAGGAAAAAACAAGCTGATAAACCATATCTTAAAGCATTACAAGAAGAACAGTTCAAGTTCACATTTGTAGCAAACCACAGCTGCAAAGTGGCACAATTTAAATACAATTCATAACAAAAGTAAACATGCTTTTTTTTTTTACTCTTTTTTTCTTTGAAGAAGAGAAAAGCGTTTAGTAGGCTCCCTTCTGTTGGGTCTGGGGGCAATTTAAAACTGCATAATTTAATAACAGATAAAAGTACACTGTATTGAACATCATAAAAAGCTGGCAGACACTGTCCTATTGAACCGCCAAAGCAGGTCTCGATGAGGACTTCATCCTGAGTCACCCCCGTGTCCATAGCTCATGATTGATCGATAATTTGCCAGTGCCTTCTCCAGTACTCCCAATACATCTCCTTATATTTTTGTAAGTACACAACCATGCTTAACTATTTATCTAGCTTTATTTCTATTTTTTCATTAGCTTTTTTCTTACTCTTTGTTCCTCTTAGACTGAACAGAGTTGTGCTTAGGAATGATGCGCACACACACACACACACACACACACACACACACACACACACACACACACACACACACACACACACACACTCATTTTAATGTTTATACCAAATTATTATTTTGTTACTATTTTGTCCCGATATCGCCTTCTGTTCCTTTCTTTGGTTTCAAAATAAAATGTATAAAAAAATGTAAAAACACTCAAGTAAGCAAAATCAGTATGATCAAATACCAAATGGTCCCCATTAACTAATGAACTGGTTCAAATAGATAGTAGCTTTTACATTACAATTTGGGAAAGTGAGATGTTGTGTGGGAATTTGGTAAGAAAGGCTGCTGATATGCTGGAAGAGCTGTCATTATTATTTCAAAACCGAGCCAGAGTGCAGACACCAGAGGTTTGTCCTATGACGCAGGATTAGGGGCTTAGTGAGGTAACCTTAACCTTAGGTTTTCAGACCTATGAAAGCAATTTATGAACAATGTAACAAAAGGAAAATCTCTCTATGGACATTTAAGTGTATAGCTATAATCATACTACAATCCTGTCAAAGCTTTTCTCTTTTTCTTTTATCAGTACTGTTGCTTTCAGCTTCTATTTTTCTTTAGCCAATATTTTGATCTTTATTTTTAAAATATAGTGCTCTGCTCTGCTGTTAGTAGGACTGTCTATGTCTGTGACTGCTTAGCAGGATTTCCAATGTTGGTGTAAGTGAAGCCAGATAAGGGAACAATATTGGGTAATTTGAACTTGCTTTGTACTGTAGTGGAGGCCCCAGGAGGCAGACAGGCATGTGGATAATACAACAAAAGTAATTTTAACAAACTTGTGGGGTGAAAAACAAAAGGTGTTGTTTGGGAAAGCAGTTAGGTCCCATCAAAACACCAACATACAGAATAAAAAAAATAAAAAGCTTGATGATAGTTGATGAGATGTATTAAAAAATTCTAAATTGTCACATGTAGAGGTTATGCAGTACTACAGGGTGGGCCATTTATATGGATACACCGTAATAACATGGGAATGGTTGGTGATATTAAAGTCCTGTTTGTGGCACATTAGTATATGAGAGGGGGCAAACTCCTCAAGATGGGTGGTGACCATGGTGGCCATTTAGAAGTCGGCCATCTTGGATACAACTTTTGTTTTTTCAATAGGAAGAGGGCCACGTGACACATCAAACTTATTGGTAATGTCACAAGAAAAACAATGGTGTGATTGGTTTCAACGTAACTTTATTCTTTCATGAGTTATTTACAAGTGTCTGACCACTTATAAAATGTGTTCAATGTACTGCCCATTGTGTTGGATTGTCAATGCAACCCTCTTCTCCCACTCTTCACACACTGATAGCAACACCGCAGGAGAAATGCCAGCACAGGCATCCAGTATCCGTAGTTTCAGGTGCTGCACATCTCGTATCTTCACACCATGGACATTTGCCTTCAGATGACCCCAAAGATAAAAGTCTAAGGGGGTCAGATCGGGAGACCTTGGGGGCCATTCAACTGGCCCACGATGACCAATCCACTTTCCAGGAAACTGTTAATCTAGGAATGCTCGGACCTGGTACCCGTAATGTGGTGGTGCACCATCTTGCTGGAAAAACTCAGGGAACGTGTCTGCTTCAGTGCATAAAGAGGGAAACACATCATCATGTAGCAATTTCAAATATCCAGTGGCCTTGAGGTTTCCATTGATGAAGAATGGACCCACTATCGTCCAATTTTTGTTTTGCCCATTCTGCAAATTCTGTGCGCCGATCTGGGTCATCCTCGTTGAGATGCTGCAGTAGCTGGAGTTTGTAAGGGTGCCATTTGTGAGTAGCTAATATCCGCCAAAGGGATGTATGACTAATGCCACTCTCCAGTGACATGCGGCGAGTGCTACGCTGTGGGCTCTTGCTGAATGAAGCTAGGACAGCCACTGATGATTCTTCATTAGTGACAGTTTTCTTGAGTCCACATTTTGGCAAATCCAACACTGAACCAGTTTCACAAAACTTAGCAAGCAGTTTGCTAACTGTAGCATAGGAGATGGGTGGTCTCGTAGGGTGTCTTGCATTGAAATCTGCTGCAATGACCCGGTTACTGCGTTCACTAGATATCAACACAATTTCGATCCGCTGCTCACGTATTAACCTCTTCGACATGTCAATGGCTGTGAACAAAGAGAAACTTGTAAATAACTCATGAAAGAATAAAGTTACGTTGAAACCAAGCACACCATTGTTTTTCTTGTGACATTACCAATAAGTTTGATGTGTCACATGGCCCTCTTCCTATTGAAAAAACAAAAGTTGTATCCAAGATGGCCGACTTCTAAATGGCCACCACCCATCTTGAGGAGTTTGCCCCCTCACATATACTAATGTGCCACAAACAGGACTTTAATATCACCAACAATTCCCATGTTATTACGGTGTATCCATATAAATGGCCCACCCATTTATATGGATACATATAAAGGCAATCAAGCTTCGATTGATTGCCTTTTCTGCTCAGAAGAATCCCCATTTGATTTAGATCTTGTAGAATGTCACATGTTAGTCTCTAAAATTAAAACTGGTGAGTGCTACTCTTGCAATCACATATGATTTCCTTTACTTGGCTTCTCCTCACTGTGGAGGACTGGCAACAGTACAAAGAAACTCTGCTAACTTTACCATTCTAAATAAGACTTAAAGGTCAGTGGTGTAAAACATCATTATAAACAGCTGACCAGATGACCGGTAAGCAGCAAGTTACAGCCTAAGCGAACCTTCTGAATGAGACCCCTGTGTCTGTCTTTAAACCATGTGCCAGTCACCATTAATGCTTGTTGCACCAGCATGGCTTTTCCTTCTGCCTGACACTCAGTTGTACTCAGTCTACCCTCAATTGCTGTCACTTGTGTCCTAAAGGCTGTCATCTCCACTTTGTGCTCCATTGCCGCCATGTCTTCTCCACTGCTCTATTTTTCCCAGTTCAGTCAGGCTTGTGGCTGTTTGTCAGTAGAGGCTGATTGCCCAGTTATTTGGTTTAGCTGTCTGCCTCCCTGTTGCTCTGCCACTACATTTTGTCTCCAGTGAGACATTTCATTATCTATCAGTGCCTCAGCAAGACCACATTTCTTAAAGTACCTCATGCTCATCATTTTGTTCCCTTTAATGAGCTTTTGTTACCCTTTCTACAACTATACAGAGCATACAACCATGTATGCCTATAAACTTTGCTTAGTAACAGGAGCTTTGTGCGTTGCAAGCAATGTCAGTGCATCCTAGTTTGTTTTGATGAAAGCAACATTATGAGTCTCACAATATGAAGCGATATCCATCAACAATGCAAGGCAGCAACACACCTGTAGAGGTCAGCATCTGTCTAATCTTTTTCCCATGGAATATGGATATTGTGTTCAGTTTTAACAGCCTTTTCCTTAAAATTCTAAACCAGTACTTTTGACCACAATAACAGTCGGATGTGGTCTAGTCATAATAATAGTTTTAGAGAAAAAAAAATTTAAACAAACAATTTCCTTCTCCTTGTGTCTTTAAATTCAAAAGCAAGTGTATACTTTTCTGCTTGCAATATACGTTAAAACCTATCTGGTAAAAATAAATAAGTAAGCTGTAACACTAGACTATTTTCCCAGCTGAATTTGATGCATAGTAATCATTTCAGGAAATAATCATTTGATACATCTTGTCAAACAGATGGACTTATAATTCAGCAATCTTGTTTTGAGTAATTGTTTATGAAAATGAACTGTTTATTTGGCGCAAAATAATATAGTTGACATGCAACTATTTAAATTCTCTTTTTTTAATTGGCATAAGATGACTCGTTTAATATAGGCAATTTAGACAACTGTTGAACAGACGATCACAATTCTCAAACAAGCCGAACACATTTTTATTTCAAGACAAATAATAATTAATTGTATCAGTTCCTGTTAGTGCTCATGCCATTCTATTTGTCATTTCTCAGCAGAGTGAAAAGCCTGAAAGTTACAAGGCAAAAAAAATAAAAGCCCTCTGGCAACAGACATTTGTCAGTATAAAATTCTTTAATTAACCATAATTATGTGTGCCATTTACCTATTTAAAACACAGTGTGAAACACAGTATATGTACAAAGTATATCTATGGGATGTAATCAAAATGCAAGTGGGATCACACCTGTAAAAAACAAAAGATTGCACGCTTCAAGTTAGTCTCCTTGGCAGGTTTTCACCACTCACTCGCCACTCATTTGGATCATTCCTTGGTAGTCCTGTTCTTACCACTTGCAGGCATATACAGTATTTGTAAGAAATTCTACATTTCACCCACTTTGTCAAAATGTTGACCCTTAAACTTGAATTCCATGTTGGGCAACAGTACAAGGGAGCTGTTGAAAACAGGATGTTCAGGGAGCCATCTCGGGGTAATAGGATCACAAGTAGGGGTAAATGTCCTAAGAGATTACCTTATACCTTAATAGAGGTCAAACTTAAATCAGTGGTTTTTACTTTTGAGAGACACAGTGTCATAAATTCTTATCACATTTCAAATATAACTTCACTCACTCAAACATTTCTATTTCCTCTTCTGTTTCTTCTAAGAAAATTTGATAAACTGAAATTACTCAGTGTCAAAATATGGTAGAATAGATTAATATCTAAATTTATAGATGGTGACTGCCTAAGGTGTAGCCTGTAATCTATAACTCAATTACACCACTTTGCTATTTAATTTGCACAGCACACTTGGCACAACCCCTTTCTGAATGTCAGGCTAGTATGTTTTTTTGCATTGTAGCCTTGATGAACATTACATTTTCTACTCTACTCACATTAATAAGAACATCCCTCATAGATACATAGCCTAATAATCTATTTCATGTGTACACTTAATTGGAAATGTCACGGAGCAAAACTGTCATCAGGATTGCATCTGGAATGTAATATCACTTTTGACTACTGCATCATCTCAAGGACTATATTATAAAGGACCATATTCTGTGTAAAGTCAGCATAATATCACTAACGTCACTCTTGTAATGTCACTCTTGTAATGTCACTCTTGTAATGTCACTCTCTAAATACTCCAGCACACAATTTAAAACCAAATCAAATGAACACACTGGAACTTGACAGGTGGTGTCACTGAAGGGATACTCGAGCTCATCTGACAGAGCTGTGGGTGGGAGTATATCAGACAAGATGATAAAAACACCCACAGGGCCACAAAAATGCAAAAAAAAAAGTTTAATATGTAATACTGCACACATTTGAAACGGAGCATGTTGAATTTGATCCCTAAACATTCAGCAGAGAAAACGTCTCAAAAGGTGACAATCATATGAGGCAATTGTGCTAGGGTGACTGCTTTAGGTGGATAAACAGCAAAAGATCATTTACAATGTAGGGTTTGCATGGAGGCAGTCAGATGAGAGATGTAGTTCAGGTTGGAAGGCTAGCTGAGTAGGCGGACAGGTATTGGGAAGAGCCTGTAGAAGTGGCAGGCAGAGTCAGTGGAGATGGACTAATTCCACCTCCCACAAATCCTCCAACAGTTGATTGCCTGGGTGGGCAGTGTCGGAGGCAATCCTCCCTGCCCTCCTCTTTGCTCTGGCATTAGGCGACTGCTCAGTGGAGAGCAACTGGCAAGCAATGACCCTCTCAGCTGGATGACACACTGCAGCTTTTCCCCTAGAGCAAGAAGAAATGGAGCTATGGCAGACTGCAGAGGATATCAGGACAGTCTTGATTGCCGATCTTTATCCGAAGACAGGATATGTTCTGATATGTTTATCCTCATTATTTGTCACAAAGAAAAATATGCCTTTCTTTTTTTAATGGAAAGCTGCTCAGATTTTGGTGCAGGCTTAAACGATAGTAGCAGAATTGTTTTTCATTGAACATTTCTAAGGCAATAATGCTACAGGCAAATAAGACGGGCAAAGGCTTTGTTGATCTTTTTACACTTCTATTCCATCCTAACATTATATCATGAATTAAATTCATTTTAGAAATAGAATTTGATGCTATGACATGTATAGCAGTGGTGCTGCCTGTTATAGCATCTAAAAGCTTCTGCTTGAATAGAGCTTGCTGGCTACTACACTGAAGCACTGTAAATAAAATGAACAATGAAAGTAATTCAGAGCATGAAATGACCAGCATTTTTTCTGTTCCAAAATAATCTGTTTGGAATGTATGGTATGTGGTATTCCCCTGTGGTCAGCTAGTTCATCTTGTGGTACTCATGGCAGACTATGAGAGAAAAAATAGAACTATACAATTAAAAAATAACCTTAATTACATCCAAAAAGTAGTGGAAATCTTTTTGTTTGGCAAATACACAATCTTCTGATGTTCTGATCTTTCATTGTTCTGCGATTCTCATCATTCCTCAGTAATGTCATACAGGTGTCTGATTGGTCCCATGTTGGTGATGAAAAACTGTTTATTCACACGAAGAGCAGAGTCCTGCATTGTCATGGAATTAGCCTGGGATTATAACATTTTCTGTTTAAAAATAGTCTGTTCTAAGTGGAATGGATGAAATAAAAATGGTAATAGGTATTCCTCTTTGGGAAGGTGTATATCATATTCAGTTAGAGTTAATCTTGTGGGACTCTTGGCAGAAAAAGATAGAAAAACAGAAGTACACAATTCAAATCTATGCTTGATTATACCCCCAAATGTAATGACCCAAATATACATTAATGTGTAACATTCCTGTTCTTTCATTGTTCTGTAATTTGTAGAATTCCTCAATATTGTCATCAATACTGGAGGTGTCTGATTGGTCCCATGTTGGTGAGGAAAAATTGTTTATTCAAATGAAAAGCAGAATCGTGCACTGTCATGGGATTTTCCTTGGAGTACAGAAAGACAGTGAGTGTCTAAATCCTGCAAAAAAAATCTGGAAATAGTGGTGTAATATTAAAGTAAAAGCATAGAATTACCAAGGCAATAATAATTGCATAAGCAAGCAAAATTAATAAAGGTAACGTGGTGATTCTTGAGGTAAGGCACCTTTCAAATGTAGAAAATTAGATCACTATCTAGTGTGTATACTATGTTAATATTAACAGTAATGTATTTTATGAGGTTTCTTACAAAGCAGGCAAGGCTGCTATATGGCCATTTTTTGTTTTTGTTTTTTCAGAGTGCATCTGAATATATTGAATGAAAACTGATGTTGCAGAGGCTCTGGTGTCATCTTGTGTCTTAGATTAGTAATAATATGATGTAGCTTTGTGAAGTGGAATTATGAATAAGCCAGCAGGGAAGAAGCATTCCCGAGTAGAAAATACAGAGCACTATAATGCATATGTTGTCCAAACTAATACTAGTCACATATTTCAGTGTTGTACTACTGATGAAGAAATGTAATCACGGTTTCATCATATTCAAAACTGAATATACTGAATAAACCTCTGTAAATAGTACTCATGGCCACTGTTATGACAATTAGCATATTAATGATCATGAAACTGACCTCACGGCCCATTGGTAGTCAGTGGTGTCACTCATTGTGCAAATGTACTGTTTATGAGAGTGGAGGAACCTGCTGTCAGCTGAGACTGAAGAAGTCACTTGGATGAGTGATGAAACATTGCTACCACTGAAAATGCAACATCCAGATGAACAGAATAAACTTTTTGGGATATTGAACCTTTAGCTGACCTTTAGCTGTGACAAAGGCAAATGAAATATTTACTACAGAAGGAAATGATCCCATTTTAAAGACCCATGAGGTCTGTGTGTCTTGTAGCATAACTCGCAGAATGCTTTGGCCATAGAAAAGGCTTTACATAGTTCCTAATGCATTGCTTAATTTCACTTTAAAAAACAAACAACAACAACAACAACAAAACAGTAATACACTATTTTTTTCAGCATCCCAGTTGGATCTGTATGTTTTGCATTTTAAGGCTTACTGAAAAGGAAGTTTGAATTCCATTCCACATATTCAAGATTAATTAAAGGTTAAACTTTTTGATTAAAGGTTTTAAATGGACACTTAAGCTTAAGGTCATGAAATGATGGCCAGACGGTCTCTAGATTTTCTGGTAGAGAGCAGAATTCATGGTTCCATGAAACATGGCAAATAGTCCAGGTTATGAAGCAGCAATGCATCATCTTTTCTCTTGTCAGTCCTCAGAATAATTTCAAAAGTCTTGGAGATCATCAAAATGTTCTTTAGTATGTGTGAGAATCTTTGTGTTCTTTTTGGTCAGCAGGGTTTTCTTCTTGGAACTCTCGCATGGATGCCATTTTTGCCCAGCCTGTTTTTATTGTTAAATTATGGACTCTGACCTTAACTGTGACAAGTGAGGCCTGCAGTTTTTTAGACATTTTTCTGGGTTCGTTTGTGACCACCTGAATGAGTCATTAATGTGTTATTAGATTAATCTGGGTTGCCTAGCCACTCCTGGGAAGGGTCGCCACTCTTTAAAGTTTTCTCCATTTGTGGATAATAGCTCTCACCGTGGCTCACTGGAGTACCAAGGCCTTAGCAATGGGTTTGTAGCTTTTTACAGACTCACTTAGATTGTGGCATGATGTCTTTTCAGATCCTTTTGCCTACTTCACTTTGCCAGACATATTATGTTTAAGTGATTTCTTGATTCAACAGGTCTGGGAGTAGTCAGGTCTGGGTGTGTCTAATGAAAATGAACCAGGTTTTCCAAAAACATGTGGTTAATTACTGTTATTTCATGTTAATGGTAAATGGCCTGTATTTATATAGCGCTTTACTAGTCCCTAAGGACCCCAAAGCGCTTTACATATCCAGTCATCCACCCATTCACACACACACACACACACACACACACACACACACATTCACACACTGATGATGGCAAGCTACATTGTAGCCACAGCCGCCCTGGGGTGCACTGACAGAGGCGAGGCTGCCGGACACTGGCGCCACCGGGCCCTCTGACCACCACCGGTAGGCAATGGGTGAAGTGTCTTGCCCAAGGACACAACGACCGAGACTGTCCAAGCCGGGGCTCGAACCGGCAACCTTCCGATTACAAGGCGAACTCCCAACTCTTGAGCCATGATCGCCCAAACAAGGGGTGAATTACTTTTTGGATAACAAATGAAATGATCATGCATCATTTAAGAACTGCATTTTCTATTTACTCGGTTATCTTTGTTTAATAGTGAAATTTGTTTCAAACATTGAAGTGTGACAAATATTAAAATATGCAGTCTCTGATTTTCAGGTTTTGCGTAGCTACTGTCATTTTCTTATTAGCAGGTTATCATAAATACTGTTCACAGAATAGCACATTTATTCATCCATAATTATTTTGAATGCATTCTTTGACTTGGCATAAGAATTTGCTGGCTGTATATGCCCTGAGAGCCAAACAGTTACAGTCTGAATTTGTGAGCTGTTAGAGCAAAAGTTCTAGGTGAGAATCTGTGACTTCCCTGCACACTGTAGGAGTTAGTTGAGCAGCCACCATGTAGATCTTGCAATGAACTGAGCAAAGCCTGCTTGGTTTTGTTCTGTCACAGTTGAAAAGAAAAGTACATAACACTAACATGTGCACTACAGACTTCATGGACATGCACCTGGCAGTAGACTATATTCTAGAGACACCAGCCTATGCTTTGCTAAATCGAATAGGAAATGTACTTGAAAAGATCAATAGCTGTAATGTATAAATGTATAATAAACTAGACTATAAGAGGCAGAATTATATGTGCTATATGAATGTTAAATTAATATGTGAAATGCTGTTGTTTAAGTGCAGGTTCGCAGTATTTTGCATGCCATATTTGATTTAAATAACAGTAAACATCTTGTAGCAGATGAAAGCTATGTAGCATTGCTTGTTTTGGCCAGCTCAAATGATGTATCATTGGATTCCACATTATATTAATACAGTAAATCTCTGTGTAGTTAATAAAAACAGAAGCACACATACATGTTTTTGCTTGCATATACCGCCCAAATACCACCCAAGCATAAGCAAGTATTTTTTGTAGATGTACTGGGCATAAATATGTTTTCTGGAAACAATAATGCCCATTATTGTATTTATATGTAGATTTATATTTGCAATATTTGCTTATCCAGGTTTACTGAAGCACTATATGGCATTTACTGGCTGTATGCCCATTTACAGACTTGTTTGATGGTGGCATCTGCTGTTATTCATACTGGTGCATAATGAATGTGTTGTTTATAAAATACCACTTCATATGTCATGGCTATATGCTGGAACTATTATACATCTTAAGTTGTGAAAAAGAAAAAAAAAGTTTCTGTGATGTGACAGAAACTAGAAACCCAGAGCGTTCGATTTTTCATGAACTGACGTATAGAGGATTATCTACAGGCTCTTGATGAGATTATAATTCAACTTCTCCGCAGCAGTTCTCATTCCACATTACTCACTCTTATTTCATCCTGTTTTCAGCACTTGGGGACTTTAAACTAAATATCAACGATGAATTAGTAAAAAGCATACTTTCGTACATCAAGTGCAGATCTAAATGTCACATTTGGAGAGGCAGAGGCAATCGCTGCTTCTTTTTCTTGCAAACACGCACAATGGTCCATTCTAAGAGCAACCTGCAGCAAAACCAAAGAAGAAACCAATGGTAGTTATCAAGAAGAAGCATGCTGACAATAGGCTCACCGTCTTTGTTGACCTAATAAGGGAAATCAAAAGCAAGGGCTGAAACAGACTGCTGAATCAATATAAAGCACTTACCCTGATTGGACACTACGACAGAGACATCGGTGTTAAAGCCGGTAAGGGGGGTTAGCTCACTTTTACTCCCTGCCTTTCTGTTGTCTCCTTTTCAAACAAAGAGTGATAACTCACATTGATGTAAACATCTATTATTAATACATCAACCACATATCATTGTTATGTTGCAGGATAGTTATTTTGTAATACAACGCAGAGCACATATAAAGAAATGTTACAGTACAGTTTACACTATCACTCAGATCTTTCTCATATGAAATATCCATTTGTTAAATGCAACTTATCATCAGTAGGACAACAGCTTACTACAAGAAGGCAAGCTGCACAACAATAAGAAGGCAATCTTTGTATAGCATTATAAAATACAATCATACAATCATAACTTTTCAGCAGCCAT
Organism: Astatotilapia calliptera; assembly: GCF_964374335.1. Classification (NCBI taxonomy): domain Eukaryota; kingdom Metazoa; phylum Chordata; class Actinopteri; order Cichliformes; family Cichlidae; genus Astatotilapia; species Astatotilapia calliptera. Next base: position 10,371,534 of record NC_137431.1, on the reverse strand, counting down.
AACACAATAAAACACATTACAAATTTTACATGAGGAGGAAATCATCAAGTATCCACCATTAAACTTCATAATCTATGTGATGCAGCTTGTAAGGTATATTTAAAAAGTGGGATTGTTGTTCATGAAAGAGTGAGAGACGGCTCTTATCATGGTTTGGAAACTGAAAGGTTATATTTATTATTAATCATATAGATATAGTAGTTTCTCATAGCCAGGTACAAGTCCGTCTCAGGTCCTTACATGTTATGGGAGTCTGAAAGACCAGTTGATTGATTTCTCCTGAGGCTTTGAACTGTGCCCTCAAACAGCTCCACACTTTTGGCGAGTGGGAGCTGCCCTTATAAAAGCTAATGTATGCATGGTACGACACTGGGCTCCAGTACAATCAACGAGCACTGTTAACGGATGCAGTTCATTTTGTCCAATAATGTTATTTAAGTCTATTACAGTAATTCCATTCCAATTAAGCCAGCTAAATTAACTTACTCTCCTGTCTCTTTAAACCACATATTGAACACACACATAATCATTTTGGTAAGAATTATTAAAAACGATTTGAAAAAGAACAAAACTGTACATAGTTTATGTTCATAAACTGCATCAGTAAACATGCTGATAACACTGCTAACACTTTAGCAATCTTACCGCTCAAAAAATTTCAGCAATTAATATCTGTGAAGCTATTTTTCTTTAATCTAGTTTATTACACTTGCTTGGGAAGCAGGTGGGATAAAATTGTAGCTACAAAATTGTTGATATTAAAATGTTCATATTTTGTTTCATTGAAATTGTTTGTTTACATTTCAGCAGTCAGTTGAATCAAGTAACCACTTACAAGAACCTGTCTTTATTTGTATTTATTTTACCTATTTATTTTAGATTAAACAGAGCACTGTACTGGGGTACAGTTTGCTTAACTTTTTATAGATGCACATTTTACTGGACATAAGATAAAAAAAAACAGAGAATCCATGCTACCTGTGTGCTGATGACATGTCTCAGTAACACAAGCTACGCTCATTCCACCTCTTTGAATAGCGCCTCTCTCTGCCAACCTATCTGATGACATCACTGGGTAATGCAATTCTCTCCTTTTTTTTGTTTGAGTGTAACAACTGAATTCTCATGTGATGCAATTCATAGCAATGACTTTTAAACTATTGAAAAATAAAATGATTACAAAATCCCCAAAATTATATCAGCTGTAAACTACTTCTGTAAGAAAAAGAACCAAAGCATTTAAAAATACTGTATTCTGGGTCTCAATGTAAGAATAACACACAAATATATTACTTGGAATGTGAGAGAAGCTGGAAAAATTGAGGCCCTTGACAGACCTTAGGGTAAACTGAAATAGAAAGACGTTTTAATTTATCCAGTCACACACCACATAACTTGCAATATTTTAAAGTATCCAGTATCCAAACACTGCCTTAACCTCCTTATGAACTTAATCTACAGCTTTTTGCCCCTTTTCCTGTTTCAGTTTTTGTATTTATATGTACTTGATACCCAAGTGCATGACATTTGGGTCTAAGCTCTGAGATGTCAGACAAAATGTCACCCTTTAGGTGCTATAGGTAAAAATACACACTTACATTAACAATTTGACTTTTTTTTTATCCCCTTCTCCAATAAACCTACTCCTTCTACAGTATATTTGGTGCAACACATATATAATGTAAGGCTTTAAGACAATTATTTGTTTTTACTCATAAAGGCAGGATGCCACAAAATGAACTGTTGCTGAGTATTAAATTTCATTCAGGGCATTATGGGAATCAGCAAAATGCACCTGACTTCCACTGTGGAACTGCACTGCAGAAACCACTTATGGTGACAGAAGGGTAATGATTTATGTTTTCTTTAGAGTCCTCAGAAAATAGACTGTAATGTAATTTATTTATGTGAATCACCCTTTCCTTACTGTGCTTCATTATTCTTGTAAAGGATTTGTTTCTCTTAGAGACAAAGTTCAGGTCAATATGCAAGAAGGATATAGGTAACAACCAGTAATACAACTCAAACTCTAAGTAAATGTTTGCCAGATGGGCAATTAGGTATCATGAAACAAAAAAAAATGCATTATTTTATTAATGGCTTTACAACTTGGAAGGAATTTCAGAGAGCATTTTTTCGTGGATTATTTTATGCAGATGTTTTCATTTTTTTTTAGCTATGCAAATTATAAGTGGGGCAAATATGTTTTCCAGTCATATCATTATAGATGAAATAGATAAGATTTACCACCCGCTTACAGCCCTCTTTGGCTTTAACATAATTGTGCCTTCCTGCTGTATGATATAACTGTATGCAAGCTGACAAGCGTGACCACAGTATATTAATGCATTGAGCAAACTGGGTCACAGATTCATCCATAATCAAAATACACCTTGTACAAGGTTTTTTTAATATTACAAAAATGTCAGAGATGACCATGACCAGAGAATGAGAAAAAAGAAGAAAATGCAAATATAGTTAGACTGTCGGAAAACAATGTGGTCTAATGAAATTCCACTAAGCTGAGCTATGATAATAGGATTTGATTTAAGGTTACCATCGGTTTTGTATTAGTGACTTACTGAGGTAATTAGCTTATATTGTCCTTTTGTTAATATGTAGACACTGGTGTTAAATAATACTTATCAATTTACTAAATAAAGGCCACTGGAATTAATCATCCTGGTATTAATTATTGGAAAATAGCCAAGTAAACGATGAAAGAAAACCCATTCATTGTGCTTGAAAGCAGGATAGATGCAGTGATGGGACTGATTAATTTACTTCTTAAACTGTCAAAGCAGAGGACTCGGTGATGGGGAGAACCATTTCAAATATTCAAAGGGGTGAATGTTCTTGTGAAACATCTATTAATCATGGAGATTTTGGCCAGGCAGATGAATTGTGGTGTCGCTTTTCTATGCACGCTGCCACAGAATCATTAGCTACAACATTCGCTCAAGCCCGAACAGACACGGAGGCTAATCAGCAGCGGTAATGGACACACTTCATAATTGTCAGTCTTTTGGTAACGAGACCTAATCTGGGGAGACTGAGCGCATACTACGAAGGCAGCTTTGATCGTATGAGCTGAGAAAGCGATGTGCCTATATACTCATTATTTTACTTCAAGACTTGTGTCCAAAGAATACATCGGCTTTTCAGCATTTAATACCACAGTATTTTCAAACTACAAATGTCGTCCTATTCTTACAGTTACTGAAGCGAAGTGAGTTCTCTATAATTAAGGCAACTTTATAGGCACTGTTCCCAAGCGAGTGTATGTACGAGTACCTGTGTTAGATGTTTCATCTTTATTAGCCAGAGCATGGTAAGCCTGGCTCTTCATGCACTAATCCCCAGCTAAAGAAACAGCTTTCAAGGAATTAACATCAAAAGTAAAGCTTTGCGTGCCGGCGGGGGAGCTTTCAACAGAGCCTGCCTCAACTATCTCCTAAGTATTTTCAGAGCCTCAGGGATGAAGTGGAAGTTAAGTTTAACTTGCTCTGTGTTCTTCTGCAAGTCTTTGACCTTGTTCTCAGGTCTCTTAATAATCCCTGATACGTTTGAATCCGTACAGCATTTGCGGCGTTTCCATGAGGCACTGCCAGGGGGTGAGGAATTTTCCCTGCGGCTCATTGCCCATTCTTCTCTTTAACCACGATTCCTGTGATTAGCAGGTTAGGATACAAGTGCTTGAGGTTTCGTATCAGCACCTTACATACAGAACCACCAAGAGTGTTGAATACAGTGCACAGCAAATCTGCGAATTTCCAAATGTCGTACATGTTCATTATGATCAGCTTGGTAAGCTTACAAACAATTGCATAAATGTATTTATTTATTTTATATGACATTTATGACGTTGCAGGAGCTCACGGCTGATTAAGTTGTTTTGTGGAATCATTTTCTATCCATTTAAATAACACTGCAAAACCCCACAACTCTCTCTCCTTCCTGTTCACTCCCATAAGATTTTGCAGATGAATTGAACTAGAAAGTGTTTGGGCGTTATATAATCTTTATTTTTAATCTCTATAAATTTGAGACAACAAAGCAACACGTCACAGTTCTGCCTTTTAAAGCTCTTTTCAAGAGATGATTCTTTGGCCAGTAATGATTGCTTTCACAATACTTCCTCTTACTTATGTTCCCATAACTCATTTACTCTTTCATAGACTGTGACAGCTTGGATTGAGCTAAGGGACAGCGATGACTGATTCATTGTGTCTTTCCAAAGTACAGTTGCAGAAAATGACATTGGCAGCTTTGCTTTGTAGCTTAAAGCAATAACAAACAGTATATCTCCTGTCTTGTGAAGTCCACAATGAAATCTCCATGGCGCAATAAATTGCTTGTCTACCTGATGTTAACATCCCATCAGGCAATCATCAGCAATCCACTTTCTCCATTTGGAATATGTTTATATGTCTTCCTTGAAAGACGTGCTGTGGGATTTATTTTGTTAGACACTTCACAGGCTGCGAGCCTCTGAAACGGGCTAAACTAGGGTTGCATCTTAATACCCGGGGTAGCGGTCATGTCCGGTTAGGGGCTCTGTTGGCTCTCAGGTGACTGTTTCCTCGCGGCTGCGTGCAGCGGGGCTAGGGGAGGGTCTGTGCTGACGGACGTGGGTTACTGACCTGGTAGCCTGGCTGCCCCTGGGTGAGTCCGTGATGGGCGTGAGGTTCTGGGGGCGCTCCGTCTCTGGGCTGGGGCCCGGGCCGGGCCTCAGGGGCTTGGGTCCTGGTTGGTGTGTTGCCGGGGTTGTGGGCGGGTGGGTGCATGGGGGCCCAGCCCTGGAGCAGGGTGCCGCCGGTGCATCGAGCCACCTGGGGGGCTCTTCAACTGGTGGGGGAGATTGTCACATCTTGCAGGAGCTTTCCTCTCCTCGGGAGCTCTCTCTGCAGGAGGGGGAGATACAGGAGAGGTGGAGGAAGATCTCAGCCTGGGTGTTTATTGTCTTATGTAGTCTGGAAGATGAGTGGATGGTGGGGTGGGTGCAGTTTTCTCTGTGGTGGGGTTGGGTGGACTGTCCCGGGCTCTGTGGGGCCGGGAGGCGCTGCTGCACTGGGCCCCGGTCTGGATGGGCCTGGGCCCCCTTTCCATGGTGGGTCGCGGAGTATGGGGGTGCCTACTGGGGTCAGCGGGGAAGCTGGCCCCAGGGAGGGGTCACTTGCCCCTCCCTTCCTTCCCTCCCCATCTCCAGCTGCCTCCCTCTTCCCGCTCCACCACAACCACCCACACATGCAGGACCTTGGAGTAGGGGTATGTCACCCGGGTGCAGAGGAGGCTACCCCCCCATCCCCTTCTGGCTGCCTCTGCCTCAATTTTATCCCACAACTTAGACATTCACATTACTCACACTCTCATTACACATACATATAGGATCTTGGGGGTGGGCACGATACACGGAGTCCAAATTACCATCAGGGTGTACACCTCACCCCTGGCGTCGTTGTCCACCTCTCAATTTTAAATACACGTAGACGCTGAGGGCTAGCAGGAGGGACCATGCGCTTACCTGCTGCTCTCTGGCAGGTAGCTCCATGCCCTCCTGGGTTTTAATTGCACCTTAGAACACACATGCATCAACACTACAATGAGCGGGTGGAGGGAGGTTTGGAGTCTTCTCTCACCCCCATTCTCTGCGGCCTGCTGGAGCGGGGGGGCTAGGAGGAGGAGTTGGCCGTCCGACTGCGGTCTGGAGTGTGGGGCCTCCCCGCTGCCGCGGAGTCGGGGCGGTCTACCTCCCCCCACTGCAGGGAAAAGGGTAACACCACCTGGGTCTGGGTGCAGTTCTCCCCTCCAGGGGCAAGGGTACCTAGACCCGGGGCTTAGAGTACGCTTGGGGAGTGTGATCGTGTGTACAGCGTCTCTTTATGTCTGTCTCCACGTTGGTTGAGTGTGGAGTAAGTGCATATGAGAGCATGAGGGTGGGAATGGATGTTTGTATCTGTGTGTGCCTGTATGTCTGTGTCTATATGTCAGGTTGGGTGTCAGGCGCCACCTCTCTGGGGACATCTTAGGCCCTCCAAGGTTTGGAGGCCTATCTCCCCGTACCACCACTTCCCCTGCCAGTGGCGGACTCCCTCAGACATCGGTGCGTTGGTGGTTCTTTGTGTCCGGGGATGGGCGTCCAGGTACACACCGGCTCACTCCTTGGCGGCCGCTTATCGGCGCCTGGAGCCTGGGGCTCGCTCGGGCCACTTTGGAGGTGGGGTGCCCCCGGCCTCTCGGCCTGGGGCTCGGTCACTCAGGCACGGCTGACTGCCGGCGGAGCTCACGGGCACGTCACTGCAACTCCCCCTGGCTTCTGCTCCGCGGCTGCTGAGTGAGCCCTCATCTGGGACTCTCCTCAGCTCTTTCTGGGACAGTGGCGCGGCTGCCCCTCTGTTGGTCTTCCTTGGTCTCTTGTGTTCTGGGGGCCTCTGGATGTCTGGAATTTTGATCTCCTCCATACCTGCTTCATACCCTGGACGGGGCAGTGGCCCCCCCACACCCTCTAGCAGATCATTACATGAAGGAACCTTTAAAAAAAAAAAAAACAAGCGCGTCCATGCTCACAGGTGTACACATGGGTGAACACACCCACAAACTACACCCTTTTTGGCTCCTACCTCAAAGCACACTGTGTTCTGTTGATCTTATGTGCTGCACAATAATGTTTAATATTTAGTATTTACTGTCATATTCCCATATATCATTGTGATGTTGTTTATTCTATTACTCTTGTTCTCTTCTGCTTGTTTTCTTTTTTTTCTTTCTCAGCAGGTGATCCAGGTGATCGATATATGCATTTTTTATTTCTTTTTTTTTTCTGCTCATTCTGTTGGTTTTTGTTTTTTGCCCTTCTCCCCCATCCCTCTTCTCAGCTGTTTCTCTTTCCCTCTTTCTTTCTCCCCTTCTTTCCCCCAGTCAAGTGTGTCCCGTATTCAGTAAGTGAAAATAAAATAAACAATAAAAGGTGAATCAAATGGACCATTACGGCAAGGCTGGGATGGTCAATTTGGTAAAGTAAATCCGTTGGGCATCTTTCTTTGCCTTTAGACAACAGTTCTGATGGCAAAAGAGCCAAACGGGACAGGCATAAAAAAAAAAAAAAAAAAAAAAAAATTACATTACACACTCATGACAAAATGAGGTAGTTGGACTAGGACACCTTTTTTCCACCAAAGTACAATATAGTATAATAGTATAATAGCTACTATTGCACAGTTACATCTGTCTTTGGCCATATTTTTTTTCTGTTTTTGTAACTTTGTCTGTGTACACTATTCACACTGTCCACTTATATTGTGAATCACACTTTTTCAGCATTTGGCTGATTCTCAGCAGAGCGTGTAGCTCTGTACACGTGTGAATTCTTCCCGATACTTTGTCAACAGTCATATCATAAATATACATTAGTGGCCCAGTTTCACTGGCACATGCCCATACCAACCTGTTTTACGTCAGCTGGTTTGTCTATGAAGATGTGATTGGTTAATTTGAATTTTTTCTCTATTTCTGGTCCTTTATTTAAGCACAAATTGCTTTGAAGTGATGTATAATAGTAAAACATGACTCTCACCAGGGTCATAGTAACACATGACCCTGGTGAGGGTCAGAAGCCTAAACGCGTTGGTCAGTTAATAAAGTTGTTCCTCTTTACTTTTAAGTGTTGCTGGATTTCCTGGTTTGTTAGTTTCTTATCCTCTCCATGCACCTTGGAAGTAGGTGAAGGTGTGCCAGAAAGTTTTTGCTGCGATCATGCCTGTACCGTGCCATTGCCTCATCCATGTTTTACAGCCGTTACTTTCTATTTTGTATTTTTTTCTTCATAGTTCTTGATTATAATTTATCTTTGTTATCCCTTGGTTTAACCAGTCAGTATATACATATATATATATATATATATATATATATATATATACATATATATACACACATATATATATATACATATATATACATACATACATACACACATATATATACATACATACATACATACATACATACATACATACATATGTATATATGTATGTATTCAGCTTTGATAAATGATAGCAGTGTCCTGTAGAGAGAAGGGTCTAGACCTGCCTATAAATCCCTGTGGAATTTATCAATATATTATTTCTTACTCATGAAATTGCAAGCACAACAATTGAGATATGTCTTTAGAGAGTTGCCATAATTTTTTTGGCATCCCTCTTGCAGACTTTTTCTTTTTTACTTGGACCTGGGGTTTGTCAGTATTTTACATTATACAACGTATTTACTTGTATAGTTGCTAAAGGAAGCAGCTCTTGCATGACTTTTGACAGCAAAGTTTTAGTGATTTAATGACTAGTTGGCCAACAAACTACTGTCTCTTTATCTACAGATGGGAGTCTTGCCACTTTATTAATAGGGTGAATATGAAAGTATGCTTTCAAATGTAAATTTATTTTACATGACAGAAGGGAAAGAGAGAGTTCTTATCAATAAAGACATGTGGTTATAGAAAAGAGGTGCATTTGCACTACAGATGTCTTTTATCTCACTCTTCTTTGCCTTTTTGGTGTTTACATGTAATATGCATGTGTTCAATTCATTGTGAGAAGGCTCCCTGGAAGCAGAAGTGTAGCAGTGCTGTAGATGGTAGTGCTCCTGGGAATTCTAAAAGAGATAGAGCATGTATATGTGCCGAGTAAGCTTTTTTCTGAGGAAAAAACATTTATGCTGACAATAAGGACACAAAACTTGATTGTCAGTATTAAAGACCACTGACTATAATTCCAACAAAATGCTTAAACCCTACACTACTGCATGTCTTATTGGACTGTAGAATGTTTGTTTCAGACTTTTACTTACTAACCAAATGTGGCATTAAATGTAAATGCCAGTTTAAATTTGTTTAATTTAATGATCTGCTGATAAGATATGACAAGGTTGCAGATGGTAAAATGTGCCTCTAAACTTTCTGCTAGACTGGTATTCTTAAGCTGTAGTTAATGATGTAGAACTGGTATATTTTTTCCTTTCCTTTTTCATTTGTTTTTTTTAAAAAACATATTCAAATAATTTTGTTGCTTAGAGCTAAGCAAGCCTTAAACCAAACCTTAAACCAAAATAATATTAAATGAAAAGGAGTATTTCCACCAGCCCCAAAAATAGAATATACATGTGTGTTGACACGGCTTCTTAATACTCATTGTTTTTAAAATACCTGTAGTAGCTGAGTTAAAAATCAAGGCCAAGTTCAAAGATGGGTGTGGTCCACCATACTGTATATCTACTGACTACTTTTGTAATATTATAACAGCCATGAAGGACTCATGGACCTGAACCTCAGCATGTTTACAAGCATTGAGACTGCTGTAATCTCATTATAAAATTGTCTTTAGCATTTATCATTCCACTGCAAACCACAATGCATAGTGATAGTAAGAGCTAGCAGCAATCAGCAATAAGCTTAGGATTTATGATTTTAAGTAATAATGATCTTATTGTTGAAAAACAAAACAAAAAAGAACAATACCTACTTTTTATACATGCTACTCTAGTTATAATCACTAGTGATCAAATGGATACTTGTCTTGATAAATAATTAGATTAGATAGAGTTCTGTACTCTGCTTTTCTATTGCTCTTATCAACAAACCAGGGATGTTTTGGCAATTATAATATCAGGGTTGGCGGAAGGAGAACCCAAATGCTGGATTTTTAGAATGGAGAAAGTGAGTTTATTTACACAGAAAAAAAAACACTCCACAGTGTGTGCTTTCCCAATTCCCCGTGCCGTGAATCCTCTCCATGATGCGTGGTTGTGCTTCGTCCTCCTCGCTGCCTGTGTTCAACTGTGTACTGCTCCCTCCACACGTTTCCATAATCACCCTGGAAACAAGAGATGCCACAATGAGTACTGCCCCATCCACTGGCCGACTAAACACGTTAACCATTCCAACAAGAAAGTATGGAAAACACGAGCTCCGCACTAACTGTATTTCTAGTTTAGCGATCCCACGCCAACTGCTGCTCCACTGCTCTCTTAAGTAGAGCCCCTTGATTAGGCAGATCAGCAACAGGTGAGTAATTATCACAGGTGTGGCTGGCTCCAAGGCAGGGACTCTCCAGACCTGGTGGGGCAGCAAAACTGACACAACAACACACAGGGAAACGAGGAACGAGGAGCAGATCACACCACAACCATAAATGATTAAGAAAGACAAATAAAACTCATAATATTCATTAAACTCAAAAAATAACACATGATCCCCGGGTCACAGACCCAGGCCCATGACATATAATGCATCTTTTTGCCAAAAATGTGTCCCAACAAAGTCCCTAACTCAATATACACTTGGACCAAAGCCCGATAATCCTTAACAGATGCTTGTGTGGAGTCGTATCCCATTACTTACAGGGGTCTTTAGGCTTTATAAACCCAATCTGGGCCAAACACCATACTGTCTGATTGACAGGCATATTGCTGTGATCATGATCTGGTCTTTGTTATTATCTCGAGACACAGAAATACCCCTTTTTATGCTGTGGTTTGCATTAACAAGACTTGTGGTGGGATAGGTGTAGATGGTGGTTGTGTAGCAGTAAAGTAGATGGTAGTAGGGATTAACAAAAAAAAAAAAATACATCCCATCCCATCAGAGGGCATTTTCCCCTCATCCAATGAGAAGTACAAGATGGGTTCACAATTTATTTTGCCACATTACATTTAATAAACTGAAGTTGGCAGCTGTTGGATAGTTGAGACTGGCATACCATTTAAATACTACTACTACTAATAATAATATGTTTTATTGAATGTTAAATACTTTCTTTCAGTACTACTAACAAGCCAAGCACCTGTATGGAGAAAAAAAAAAGAAGAGAAAGCAAACAACAAAGAGCAACATAATAAAAAAAACAGCACCATCACAATAAACTAGCTAGCAGTAGATATCAGTAGATACTAAATAATAAACGATATTGTGCAGCACGCAAGATAGACAGCGCACAATGTGCTTTGAGGCAGCAGCCAAGAAAGCTGTAGTCCGCGTCTGTGAATACCCATGTGTACACCTGTGTGCATACCTGTGTGGATCAGCATGCTTGCATTCCAAAGGTTTCTCCATGTAACGATCTGCTAGGGAGTGTGGGGAGCCACAGCCCCGTCCTCCAGGGTATGAAGCAGGTATGGAGGAGATCAAAACTCCAGACATCCAGAGGCCTCCAGAACACAAGAGACCAAGGAAGACCAACAGAGGGGCAGCCGCGCCACTGTCCCAGTAAGAGCTGAGGAGAGTCCCAGATGAGGGCTCACTCAGCAGCCACGGAGCAGAAGCCAGGGGGAGTTGCAGTGACGCGCCCGTGAGCTCCGCCGGCAGCCAGCTGTGCCTGAGTGACCGAGCCCCAGGCCGAGAGGCCGGGGGCACCCCACCTCAGAAGTGGCCCGAGCGAGCCCCAGGCTCCAGGCCCCCGATAAGCGGCCGCCAAGGAGTGAGCCGGTGTGTACCCGGACGCCCACCCCCAGACACAAAGAACCACCAACGCACCGACACCTGAGGGATTCCGCCACTGGCAGGGGAAGTGGTGGTGGGTGGAGATAGGCCTCCTAACCTTGGAGGGCCTGAGATGTCCCCAGAGAGGTGGCGTCTGATACCCAACCTGACATATAGACACAGACATACAGGCACACACAGACACAAACATCCATTCCCACCCTCATGCTCTCATATGCACTTACTCCACACTCAACCAACGTGGAGACAGACATAAAGAGACGCTGTACACACGATCACACTCCCCAAGCGTACTCTACGAACCGGGTCTAGGTACCCTTGCCCCTGGAGGGGAGAACTGCACCCAGACCCAGGTGGTGTTACCCTTTTCCCTGCGGTGGGGAGAGGCAGACCGCCCCGACTCCGCAGCAGCAGGGAGGCCCCACACTCCGGACCGCAGTCGGACGGCCAACTCCTCCTAGCCCCCCCGCTCCAGCAGGCCGCAGAGAATGGGGGTGAGAGAAGACTCCAAACCTCCCTCCACCCGCTCATTGTAGTGTTGATGCATGTGTGTTCTAAGGTGCAATTAAAACCCAGGAGGGCATGGAGCTACCTGCCAGAGAGCAGCAGGTAAGCGCATAGTCCCTCCTGCTAGCCCTCAGTGTCTACGTGTATTTAAAATTGAGAGGTGGGCAACGACGCCAGGGGTGAGGTGTACACCCTGATGGTAATTTGGACTCCGTGTATCGTGCCCACCCCCAAGATCCTATATGTATGTGTAATGAGAGTGTGAGTAATGTGAATGTCTAAGTTGTGGGATAAAATTGAGGCAGAGGCAGCCAGAAGGGGACAGAGGGGGGGGGGGGGGTAGCCTCCTCTGCACCCTGGTGACATACCCCTACTCCAAGGCCCTGCATGTGTGGGTGGTTGTGGTGGGAGGCAGCTGGAGATGGGGAGGAAATGAAGGGAGGGGCAGGTGACCCTTCCAGACCGGGGCCCAGCGCAGCAGCGCCCCCCGGCCCCACAGAGCCCGGGACAGTCCATTCAACCCCACCACAGAGAAAACTGCACCCACCCCACCATCCACTCATCTTCCAGACTACATAAGACAATAAACGCCCAGGCTGAGATCTTCCTCCATCTCTCCTGTATCTCTCCCTCCTGCAGAGAGTTCCTGTGGAGAGGAAAGCTCCTGCAAGGTGTGACAATCTCCACCACCAGTTGAAGAGCCCCCCAGGTGGCTCGACGCACTGGCGGCACCCTCGCCAGGGATGGGCCCCATGCACCCACCCGCCCACAACCCCGGCAACGCACAAACCAGGACCCAAGGCCCCTGAGGCCCAGCCAGGGCCCCAGCCCAGAGACGGAGCGCCCCCAGAACCTCACGCCCATCCCGGACCCACCCAGGGGCAGACAGGCTACCAGGTCAGTAACCCACGTCCGTCAGCACAGACCCTCCACTAGCCCCGCTGCACGCAGCCACGAGGAAACAGTCACCCGAGAGCCAAAAGAGCCCCCAACCGGACATGATCGCTACCCCGGGTTGAGCCCCCCAAGGAAGATGCCTCCGGGGAACCCCCCGACGCCCTAAGCCTGTCCCTACCCCCACACCAATCACAACAGTGAAGGCGGGACCAAACTATGATCCCCCACTAAGTGATGGAGCTGATCAAAGGAGCCCAGAGCAATTGATCTGATGTGGTGGCAGAGGCTGTATCAAGACTAATGTAATCTAATAGATAATTTTTATATTGGTTAGAATTAAGATTGTTTTTATTTTTCCAGTTCATGAGGACAGTTTTCTTGGCTATGCATAGGGCAGTGAAAACCATATGGGCTATATTCTTTTCTGAAGTGACATTATCTAAGCTGCCCAACAAACACACTAAGGGGGAAGTTGGAATGTTGGAATATCTCGCGCCAAAACTTCTGCACTGGTGGACAGAACCAAAGAGCGTGAATGTAATTGTCTGGTGTATTGCCTTGACAGTGTGAGCAGTTGTTGGAAGATGTAAAGCTCATCTTGAACATCCGATGACCTGTATAGTGCACTCTATGTAGTATTTTGTATTGTATTAATTGCAGACTGGGATTTTTAATCAATTTAAAGGTTTTTAAGCATACCTGAGACCAGAAGTTTTGGTCTAAGCTGACTGATAAATCTGCTTCCCACTTTGCAATAGGAAGGGATATTGATTCATCTAATTTAGAAAGTGTTCTGTATATTTTAGATAATAATTTGGGGGATTTAAGAGTAAGGAAATATGCCGCACTTGGTGGTGTTTGTAATTCAACTTGACTGAGGTTAAATTTCTTTTTTTACTATGGATTTAATTTGTTGATATTCTAAAAATCTTTTCTTGTTGATCCCATATTGTGCAACTAGTCTGTCAAATGGAATAAATTCTGTTCCCTCTAATGTATGTTCTAAGTATTTAATTCCTTTACAACTCCATTCTGGGAAATTAATCATATTATTGTTTTGTAATATGTCAGGGTTATTCCAGATAGGTGTACGTTTGCATGGGATTAATGAAGACTCCGTTATTTTTAGAAACTCCCACCATGCTGTCAGAGAAAAGCTGATGTTGATACTTTTAAAGCATTCATGTCTTTTGATGTTGGAGCTAATAAATGGTAGGTCTGAAATCTCTAGATCCTTGCATAGTGCCTGTTCAACATCTAGCGAGGGCTCATCTAAGAAGGTATGTTTTAACCATTCTGAGATGAACTGAAGCCTGTTGGCTAAGAAGTATTGCTGAAAATTAGGCAGATCTAATCCTCCTCTATCCTTGGTTCTTTGTAGCGTTTTTAAGCTGATACGGGGGTTTACCTTTCCAAAGGAATTTGGAAATATATGAATCCAGAGATCTGAACCAATCTTGTGATGGTTTGTTAGGGATCATCAAAAATAAGTAATTTATTTTTGGCAAGATCATCATTTTTATAGTGGCGACCCTTCCCATGAGTGATATGGGTAAAGATTTCCATCTAGTCAGACCACCTTCTACTTTCTTTAGAAGTGGGATGTGGTTTAATTTAGTTAAGTCTGAAAGCTTAGGAGAAACATTAATACCTAAATATTTAATATTTCCGGATTGCAGTGGGGCAGAGGAAGAATTATGGAAGGAGCAGTTAATGGGGAGAACTGTAGATTTTGGCCAGTTAATTGAATAATCTGAAACTCTTGAAAACCAGTTTATTAGAGTAATTACCTCAGAGAGGTTGGTTTGTGTGTTTTGCAGAAAAAGCAACACATCATCCGCATAGAGACTGATTTTATATTCTATGTTCTTACATTTTATGCTCTTAATTGTTGTAGCCTGTCTAAATGCTGCTGCTAGAGGTTCGATAAAAATTGCAAAAAGTGAAGGGGAGAGTGGGCATCCCTGTCTGGTGCCCCTCAGGAGACAGAAGCTGGAGGATGTCTGGTCATTTGTTCTGATACGAGCTGTTGGGGAATTGTATAATATTCTTATCCAGTTTATGAAAGAGTTTCCAAAACCAAATTTGTGTAAAGTTGCGAATAAAAATTTCCAGTTAACTCTGTCAAATGCTTTTTCTGCATCTAGAGATAATATTACGGTTTCGATGTTTTTATTGTATGAGTAGTCTATTAAATTAAGTAATCTACAAGTGTTTGTTGAGGAGTGCCGACCTTTTATGAAACCAGTTTGGTCAGGATGAATTAAGAGGGGGGTTATTTTCTCTAATCTCTTTGAGAGAGCTTTGCAGATTATTTTAAGGTCTACATTTAAAAGAGAAATTGGACGATAGCTTGAGGGAAATAAAGGGTCTTTGCCTGGTTTTAGCAGGAGACTAATGTTGGCAGAATTCATATTTGGTGGTAGTCTGCCATTTTCCTCGATTTCCTGCAACATTCCGTGGAATACTGGTGCCAGAATTGTCCAGAATTCTTTGTAGAATTCTGCAGGGAAGCCGTCTGGACCTGGAGCCTTATTATTGGGCATACTTATCAGGGCTTCCTGGAGTTCACTTGGCGTCAGTGGCGAATCCAGTTCCATTGCTTGACTGTCTAGTAATTTTGGAAGAGTTACGTTGTCAAGAAACAGATCAATTTCATTTTTAGATGGGTTTATTTGTGGTGAGTATAAAGTTTCATAGAAATCCCTAAAAATGTTGTTTATTCTTCCAGGGTCATATATTGTGTTCCCCGATAAATCTTTAGCAGCACATATAGTTGTTTTTTCTTTATTTATTTTTAACTGGTTAGCTAGAAATCGACCTGATTTGTTACTGTGTTCAAAATTCTGCAAGCGAAGTCTTTGTATAAGGAATTGTGTTTTTTTATTAATAGTTTCATTTAATTCTAGTTTTGTCTTGCGTATTTTGTTCAATGTTTCCTGATCTGGGTCGCACGCGTAGGTTTCTTCTAGTGATTTGATGGTTTTTTCTAATTCCTGAATATTTTTGTTTTCTTCTTTTTTTTTGTGTGATGAGAAAGAAATTATTTTACCTCTCATCACAGCTTTCCCTGCTTCCCATAGAACAGAAGCAGATATTCCGGGAGTGTCATTAAAGTCTAAATATGAAGTCCATTCCTTTTTAAAATATTTAATAAAGTCTTTATCTTTAAGCAATGATGTATTAAATCTCCAGTTTTTACTTGGCGTAGTATTATTCTTGTGTATTAATGTTAAAGATACAGGAGCATGATCGCTGACGGCTATAGGATGAATCTCAGTGTCTGAAATGTCACTCAGCAGTGAGCTGCTGACCAGAAAATAATCCAGACGAGAGTAAGAGTGATGAACATGTGAGAAAAAAGTATATTCTTTACTGTTGGGGTGAAGGGAGCGCCATGCATCGCGAAGGCCAAAGTCGCTCATATACTGTTTGATTATATTTGTGGATTGCCAATTGCGCTGAGTTCCTGTTGTGTTGAGCCTATCCATTTCTTCATTTAGTCCAAGGTTGAGGTCACCGCCAAGAATGAGTGTGCAATCGAGGTGTTCAGAGAGTGCACTAAAAAATCCGTGGAAGAATGAGGGTTCATCAACATTTGGACCATATATACTTACAATACATAGTTTTTTGTTCAATATTGATAGTTTAATAATTAGAAATCTACCCTCTGGATCTATAACTGTATCGAGTACTGTAAAATTAACATTTTTATGTATTAAAATTGCTACTCCCCGTTGTCTAGAATTATAACAGGCTGCAAATACGTTAGGAAACTCAGGTGTTTTAAGTTCGTTTAATCCTGTGACAGGTTTGTGAGTTTCTTGTAATAAAACAACATCTGCCTGTAGTTTTTTAAGCTGGTTAAATATCTTTAACCTCTTTCCTCTGGTGCCAGCTCCATTTACATTCCATGTGACAAACCTCAGCATGCCCATAATTGTGTGTGTATGTCTAATGATGTACGCTGGGTGTTTCGTTTAGACAGGTGGAGAGAATGTGGAAACATCCCTTGTTTGTAAATAGAAAGAGAGAGAGAGAAAGGAAAAAAAAAGTGTAGCGAGAGGCTCCATAAGTCTGACTATGTGTGTGAATATTCACTAATATGAACAAGCGTGGCTTGTGTTATGTGTCCTGCAAGTCTGTGCGTGCTGTGAGGCTGTTGTGAATGTGCTGCCGTTGAGCGGATGTGTTTGCGTGATCGTGGTGTGAAAATATGGAGAAATAGAGGGTGTTGTTTGTAGGTGAGTGGGGAAGTAGGTGATCACAGCAGTGAAAGACAAGAGAAAGAAAGAACCCACATGAACTGTGAGCAACAACAAAAAAAAAGAAACGAAACGGAAACATTCCAATTAAAGTAATGACGGAGGGTGACGGTGTTATATCTGCTATAACATCATATTGATATTACTAGGTTAAACCCATGTTAAAGGAGAAAGTGTGAATGAATAAGAAAAGAGTGTAGCGGGTTCTTATCTGGAGTGCAGTCAATGTAACCACGGTGTGGTGCCGGGGTCGCGGTAGAGCTGTCCATCCACGTAGAGCCGGTCCACGGCGATGACAGCACGGGAGCCTTTCTGGATGAAGCTACGTCGAACTGGGAACAGGACCTTGCGTCGTTCCAGGATCTCTTTGGGGAACTGGTCGTTCACGCTGAAGTCCGTTCCTTTCAGCTCTCTGCCGCGACTCTTCACCTGTTCCTTCTGTTTGAATTGACCGAATTTGGCCACAATAGGCCGTGGTCTCCCGGTCCGTGACCTCACGCCCCCCAAGCGATACACTCTATCGAAGTCGATGTTCTTTACGGTGTCCTCCGGCAGCTTCAGGTGGATTTTAATGAAGCTTTTCACCGTTGCCTCCGCGTCCTCTCCAGCAGATTCTGGAATACCAGAAAACACAAGATTATCTCTCATGCTACGGGCTTGTAGATTGATAACGGACTCTTTTATTTTTTTATTTTCAATGTTTAGCTGGGTCACGTTATCGGTGAGAGATTTGACCGACTCCCGTAGCTAGGGCTGCTCAATGAATCGAATTTTAATCACGATTACGATCTGGGCTTTCAACGATCATTAAAAATGACTGAGCCGATTATTAGCCCCTCCCTCATTTATCCGCGACACCTTAAAGGCCGGTCCGTGAAAATATTGTCGGGCATAAACAATATTTTATGCCCATGGCGCAAAAAAGGTTGGAGACCGCTGATTAAGAGGACCCGAGGGAAGCTCGGAAAGCTAAGCAGAAGTTATTTGGAGAGTGACTGCCGTTGGTTGAAAAGAGAGTTTAAAAAAAAAAACTTCAGTGGTGTTGCACACCATTTTGTATTATTTTTTTAAAGTCATTGTTAACCCTTTAAAGCCGGTCAGAGCAGCACGCTCCGTTTTGCGTAACTATTTTTAAATCCCTGTAGAACCTGAACCGCGTAAGCTAGCGCAATAATTTGTTTTGCATATGAAACCGGAGGAGTTGTACTTACATCTTATGCCATCAGCTTGTCCTCGGTCACGGTTTCGTTCCACATATAGCTTTGCAAAAATTGCATAAAAAGCGCTTGCAGGAACAAAAACATAATATTCCAGAAACACGCTTTGCCGTTCCTATCAGCTGTTCGTAACACTTCCCACAGTGAAATGATGCACATGCTGTTTTCTTTGCAAATTTGCATCATAGGATTGTTTTTTGTTTTTCCTGCAGTATATAAAAATTGCTGTATCTCCAAAATAAAACTATGAAGACACTCAAAATAAATTTCCTGTGGTGGGAAACTATTTTTTGCAACTTTATTGTATTTAAAGTTTTGAGGGACAAACCTTTTAAATTTCTCCAAGTAGAAATATATGTAAACAAAACAAAAGCGATTTTCAATTTTTTTTGTAGTTTATTGCACTTTTTTGCAATTTATGTAATTACTATGGACTTAATGCATACATATTATTAAAATATGGGCTATAACAGTTGTATTGATGTATAGCAACTTGAAATGCTCCCACAAATGGCACTACAGCATGTAAAAAAAATAATATAAGCTCTGGTGGACTTGGTTCTATAGTAGGTCTTAAAGGGTTAAATAAATATCGTCAAATAATCGTGATCTCAATTTCAGTGAAAATAATCGTGATTATCATTTTTGCCATAATCGAGCAGCCCTACCCGTAGCGTGGTATTTTCAGCGGCAAGCGTTTCCACCTGCTGCTGGCTGAATTCCAGGGATTCTCTCAGAGATTTAAATTCCCGGTGTAAAATCTCCACCAGGGACAGCCTTGCATCGAAACTGGACAATCGCTTGTCGATTGACTCCAGGATGTCTGCGATGTCTTTGCCGGCAGGCGATGTTGTACCGGGGGAGTCTGCCGGGCGACATCTCTTCGATGACGGCGTCTCAATTTTGGCCGGGGAGGATGCACTCTGGGCCTTCTTCATTACTAAATCGTGAAAACAGCGGTCGATGTAATTTTGGAGAGCGTCTAAACTCTCCCCGTTGTCCTCCAGGGTGTTAGAGATGATAGAACAGATGTTGTTAGTTATATGACAATTGATTAGTATATTTGGTAATACTGAAGCTTGAAAAACCTTTGTTAAACTCTATGCTACCATTTGCTTTTTTTTCCGCCAATTCTCCGGCGTCTGTCGTCACCTACAACATGTGTCGCTTACCTTACTCGTCACTTCCGTCACTTACCGTCTGTCAGGAGACAGTGATTAAGTGATTAAGTAATGTATAATCCTTAATATGTTTAATATGTGTGGGGGTGGGGGCACACGCCAGAGGGAGTGTTCGCTCGGGGCGCCAAACAGGCTAGGACCGCCACTGCAGACCTGAATAGGGAGCTACGCGCAGCTTGTTACTAGCAATGTGACAAACATAATACAGAGTAATCACAGGTCTACACCACAACATGACACGCAGTCCAAGGAGAGACAACAGAAAAAGGATCTATATGCTTCAAATTCTGTGCTAGAAAGTGAGGGGTGAGCTGTTTTCTGCATGAATCGTGAGCTTAGATGAAGCACAAAATTTATCCAGAGGAAAGCTGCTTCATTTCAAACTGTATAAGGCTGAAATTTGCTTCTAACAGATGATCTGTTGGATGTGTAGATGAACACGGAATATTATTAACACCAGGTCTGATGTTGAATAAAGTTGGTAGTGCTGTGCCACATGTGCAGATACCCACTTAACATAATTTTTCCTGCATGTGGTGTGATTCTCCACACATTTATTAAAGTCAAAGGGAAGAAAAAATTTATAAACAGCCAGCTGCAGGCAACAAATAGGATATCAGTAAAACTACTTATGTTTCTGTAAAATCTGAAATTACATCCAGCAACACCTGAATAGCAATATTGCCAGATTTGGACTTTAATCTGACACTCTTCAGATCTATCCGTGCACAATAATAGCTGTATTTCAACATATTATGTTCAATATGTGAGAAAAAAATAATGTAAGTTGATTTGTGATGTTGGGAAGCTTTGTGTGTGTTTTTCTGTGAAAAACACGTACACACTGAGGATTTGGTGCACTCTGCATTTTTGACTGCGGGACTCATCTATGCAAAAACAAGACTAATATTCTGAACAGCTACAACTTGCTCCATTCACCTCCAATGCTCTATGTTTAATTCTGTCATATTAAATTAACATTCAACATTCAGGACTCAGTAACAACCCAGAGGATGAACCCAAAGCTCTGGCACTGCTCTCAAAGCAGTACCAGAGCATCCATTTATTTTCACTTAAACAAGCAGCTGTTTTTTATGTGCATTAAAGCTATATAAAAAGTTAACAGTGCAAATGTAAATTTCTTGCTGAAGGTTTAACCAAAAAACATTTCCAGTAGAAATGGGCTGACATATCCTGAGCATAACCATGTATAATATCCACTGAAGTTAAAAAGAGGTGCTTTGCAACATTAAACTGCAGTGTGCCAAATAAAAAAAAGTCCAATACATATTTTTCGGACCATAAGGTGCACGAGATTACAAGGCACATTAAGCGAAACAAAGCAGTCAGATAAATCAAACTTTATTCAACTCATTCTTCTTGCTTCCTCCACTTCTGTACCATTGATTCATTAATGCTGTATTCTATCACAGCTGTTCTATTCCCATGTTGTTGTAGTATATAAATGACTAACCTCGTATTGTGGATGGATTATCTCAGTTGTTCTCCTGACTGAAGTTTGGTCCGTTTACAGCATCCTGCTATGCGATTGCATTTGTCTCTAACCATCAGGAACCCTCACGTTAACTTTTATCGAGTGGAAAAAACTTAACGTTCATCCTCCAGCTTCCCTGTTTATGTTATGCTAACATAGCTGTGTCGCTAGCGATCATGTTGCACATCATTATATACCACCTAGCCCAACTTCAATAACCTTACAAACGTCACTGCTGTTTAGTTTTCTATCTTCATTTATGTTGGAAGTGATAGCAGAGCTGTACGTTTGAATTTTTTCAGAAATCTCTCAGAACATGCTACATCATGCTTAGGTAACTAACAAAACTAGCGAGCTAACTTCCACTAACTTCCTGCTAACTTCTAACTCTTCTAACTAAATGTAATAAATTCTGTTTTCATGGATGCCTGGATGTTAAACTTCATAGTTACACCTGGTAAAGCAGCAATGCTGATCGTTTTATTAAAGGTGAAAGAATTTAGACAGTTTTTAACTCTCAGTCATGCTGCAGTGTTCGTTTGACTTTGGGACCTAAAGGGACGGAGTTGAGGACCCAGATTACTTTCAGATTTACCAGCACCTTAGTCCGACAAATACAGTAATAACGACAGCCCGCTTGCATGTTCTACAAAAAAAAAGTGCTTTGGTGGGTATCTGATGGACAAACACCAAACCAGTTCCACATCACGGAAGTTGCACCATTTTTACAAACCAATTCTGGTTCATCCGTTTCACTCAACAATCCACTTTCTCCCCTCTCATGCTCCGTTGCCGCCATGCTTTTTCGGCCATGTGCGTATGAAAACAAAGGCACTGCGCATGTGCGTTTTACCCATATTCTATCGCGATATTTAATTTTCTTATCGTTGCCTAACATTGTACCAGTATTACCGTGAACGGTATAATATGGCCCAGCTCTAGTGTGAATCATATTAGTGAAGGCTGTACAAGGTATTAACTACCCAAACATGAAATCCCCTCTGTTGTGAAGTAATTACTGAAAATGCAATGTGTTTGCTTACCGTTACTTTCCCGTAGGAACGCTGCGTTACTGCGTTACTAAAACCGTGATTTTTTTGCGAGAATGTCTCATGACAATGACGTAAGTGAGTGCAACGTTCGTGACAACAGCTGTGCGCAGATCAACAATGGATCATATATCAAGTGCGGGAGAGAGTATGAGCGTGCAGCGTTTAAAGCTTGGAAGTACTGACCTTATTTTGAGTTTGATTGCATAAAAAGTGACAAAAACATTAGCGTCCGTTGTGCGTGGGAAGAAAACTTCTCTTTAAAGTGAAAAAAACCCCTAAACTTCCAAGCAAGCACTGGGAGTGCGCTACCACGTAATGGGAAACTCACAGAGAAACTCGCGGATTCTACCACTGACCGCTGCGGCACACCTGCACCAGGGCAAACCTCCGCCTACGCCACTCCTGCTTTACAGGTGAAAATAGAGCAACAGGACCGCTAGTCTTTGATGTTATTTATTTTCTGCTGTGTTTTACTTGCATCTATTTGAAAGAGTGAGTGTAAACACACATACACACACACAAAAATTATGTGCTGGAATGTGCAGAAAATAAGTTTGTTATGCCCCCAGAAATGTGTTCTTTGTGTTCTCTTTATCTCGCTATCGTAGCTTAGAGCGGTGTGTGTATTTTCGTAACCATGACAACACGAGAGCAGTTTACGCTGAGAGTCAGGAAGTGAATCTACTGTGTGACTCGGGATATTAGCGTGTGGGCTCATTCAACCGCCAGCTCCGCCGTTACAGGATTAATCCTTTTCTCTTCGCTAAGGCATAGTCTGTGAGTATAATTCATTTTGTACAATTAAGCGGTGAAGCGTTTTGAACCGTTGTCTGTTATTCGGTTAGCTTATTGTGTCTCATATAAGCTATGCGGCTAGGCTGTCAAGCTGTGATAATTAGCCAGATGCTTTGAGCTTATTGCATCTATAATACATTTCATATATTTCATTGTATTGTGTTTACAGTATATTTCATTGTATTGTGTTTACAGTTTCACAAAAAAGTGCCCAGTAAAAACTTCTGGAATCCAATCGTCTGAGTCCTGGAGATTTTCTTGGGAGTGTTTAAGCTGAATGGAAACTTAGCCCATTACAGTGAAAAGACTGCAACGCAGCTAATAGGGATACGAGGATCGCCGCTGTACGGAGCTACTCATTATCGAGAGATAAGCAGCCTCCAATATAGCCTCGGAAAACTTCGCCGCAGCCCACATCTCCCGATACCGGAGACCCAACGGCACGCAATGTCACAACGTAGCAATGCTGACAAAGGAATTGGAGACAGCCAGTCAGAATGTGCGCGCTCAGGGAGCAGTCGCTCATCCGGCACGTCGTCTGGCTCAAAAATTAGCATAGCCATCGCCATGGCAAAAGCAAAGGCTGAAGCCGCGCAAGCTAGAGCGGCACATTCAAAGAAGGAAATCGAGCTTAAAGTGGAGCAAGCACGTATTCAAGCCAGCCTCAACGCACTAATCGATGAAAAAGAAAGGGATGCCGCCGTTGCTGAGGCGAACTCCCTAGTAGCTGGTCTGCAGGATATGGGTCTCGAAGTACGCAGCGAAGTTAACAGCCTGGTCCGCCAGTCTGTCAAAGACCAGCGCGTAGCCGCCTTTGTCTCCGAACAGGCCAGCCTGAGCGCCAAGGGTCTATCGGCTACAGAAAATAACCTTCCCCCTTCTCAGCCAGTCACTCACCCGCATAACGCGGCTCAGACCCAAGCTGCCGCTCCTGCTGCTATTACGCCACACCAAGCTCTTCAGGGCCCTTGGACAAGCGACGCACCAACACGACAGAGCTCCAAGTCACCCTTCTACCCCCCTCCAACTCCACTCCTACAGCAGAACCCCAAACGAGATTCTACGTTTCCCACGCATCAGCCCGTCCACGGGACACTCTACGGAGGTGATTACGACCATTCTACAACCACTGACCTCATCAAATATCTCGCTCGTAACCACTTGGTGACTTCAGGTCTCACCGCATATGACGACCAGCCAATAAACTATTGGGCCTGGAAAACATCATTCCAGAACGCCATTGCCAATCTAGACCTGTCTGCTGCAGAAGAACTCGACCTCCTAACCAGACACCTGGGAAAGGAGTCAACAGAGCAGGTAAGAAGAATAAAAACGGTCAACATCAGGAATCCAAGTATTGGACTGTGCTCAGCATGGGGGCGCCTCGACGAACTATATGGCTCCCCAGAAGCCGTCGAACAAGCTCTGTTCAGCAAACTAGAAAGCTTCCCAAAGCTCACGACAAAAGATCCACGGAGACTCCGGGATCTAGCCGACCTGTTGTCAGAGCTACAAGCCGCTAAAGAAGATGGCTACCTCCCGGGCATGTCGTACTTGGATACCTCCAGAGGAATTAAGCCCATCATCGAGAAACTTCCATACAGCATACAAGAAAAGTGGCTATACCACGGGACGAGATACAAACAAGAACATTTCGTCAGCTTCCCACCTTTCTCCGTGTTGGTGAACTTCATCCGCACCGAGGCGAAAGCACGTACGGACCCAAGTTTCAACCTCTTCACGCCAAGCCCCCCAACCGAGAGAATGAATAAATGGGAGAGGCCCACGAAGACGTCCGTTCACACCCACAAAACACAAGTCTCAGGCACTGCCAAGTTCAAGTCTAAGGAAAGCAGGGAACGTATTGACCCGAATAAACATTGCCCCCTGCACAAAAAACCCCATCCTCTGAGGAAATGCAGAGGTTTCCGCGAGAAGAGCTTAGACGATCGCAAACAACTTCTGAAAGAACACTACGTCTGCTTTCGCTGTTGCTCGTCAACAGAACACTTTGCAAAGAACTGCACAGCCAAGATAACATGCACCGAGTGTGGTAGCGCTGCCCACGTGACAGCCCTCCACCCTCACCCACCTACCTGGAAATCTAAATCGTTCCCCTCCATCTCAGAGGATAGCGGGGAGGAGGACAAAGCTGATAACCAGGAGGTCAACGCAACGTGCACACAGGTATGTGGGGAAGGTCTGAGTGCTAGAGCGTGTGCTAAGATCTGTCTCGTCAGGGTGTTCCCAAACGGACGAAGAGAGGAAGCCAAGAGAATGTACGCTATATTGGATGAGCAGAGTAATCGCTCCCTCGCGCGGTCAGAGTTCTTCGAAGCCTTCAAGATCTCTGGGCGCTCGTACTCATACACACTAAAGACCTGCGCGGGACGTACGGAGACATCAGGAAGGAGAGCCAGCGGCTACACCGTAGAGCCGTTGGACGAGAAACTGAGTATCTCTCTGCCTACACTCCTCGAGTGTAACCAAATTCCCAACGTCCGCGCGGAGATTCCCACCCCCGGTGCGGCCTATCATCATACCCACCTAAAACGCATCGCTGACAAGATACCACCTCCGGACCCAGACGCCAGCATTCTTCTCTTACTGGGCAGAGATATCTTACGGGTCCACAAGGTCCGAGAGCAAATAAGCGGCCCAGGAGATGCTCCCTTCGCCCAAAGGCTTGACCTGGGATGGGTCATCGTCAGAGACGTGTGCCTCGGAGGTGCTCACAGACCACCGGAGGTGAGAAGCTACAAAACGGCCGTTCTAGGGAATGGTCGTACAAGCCATCTCCAGCCATGTAACAACCAGATCAAAGTGACAGAGGTGTTTGAACAAGCACGTGACTATCAACAACATCCAGCGCGAACCCCGACGACGCTAATCGGAGACGATTTGGGGCAAACCGTCTTCACTCGCACTCCCAACGACCACAAACTTGCTCCATCCAGGGAAGATTTGGAGTTTCTAAGGATAATGGAAGCCGAGTGTTGCCAAGACAGCTCCAACAGTTGGGTCGCACCTTTGCCGTTTAGGTCACCGAGGCAGCGACTCCCTAACAACAGGAAACAGGCTCTCGAACGCCTCGTCTCACTTCGGCGCTCACTGGAAAAACGACCACGGATGAAAGCCGACTTCCTAGAGTTTATGGAGAAGACGCTCAAGAAGGCGCACGCAGAAGCTGCCCCTCCCTTGCAACCCGGTCAGGAGCGTTGGTACTTGCCCCTGTTCGGCGTGTACCACCCCCGGAAGCCGGACAAGATCCGCGTGGTCTTCGACAGCAGTGCATCCTATGAGGGAGTATCGCTCAACGATGTCTTACTCAGTGGTCCCGATCTTAATAACAGCCTACTAGGTGTTCTTATGAGGTTTAGGAAGGAACAGGTTGCGATCACCGCCGACATCGAGCACATGTTCCACTGCTTCATCGTGAAAGAAGATCACCGGGATTTTCTCCGCTTCCTGTGGTATAGAGACAATGACCCTACCTCTGACGTCGTGGATTACAGGATGCAGGTGCATCTCTTTGGTAACAGCCCCTCGCCTGCCGTCGCAGTGTATTGCCTGCGGCGGGCGGCTAAGGCAGCAGAGGCCGACTACGGCAGCGATGCTAGGAGATTCGTCGACCGCGATTTCTACGTCGACGATGCCTTAAAGTCTTTCAGTACAGAGGAAGAAGGCATTGCAGTTCTCCAGCGAGCGCAGAAGATGCTCGCGGCTTCCAACCTCAGGCTGCACAAGGTTGCATCAAATCGTTCTGCGGTCATCAGAGCATTCCCCTCCCAGGATCGCTCTCAGGATTTCAATGGCCTGGATCTCTCCATCGATGATCTGCCTATCCAGCGTAGCCTGGGACTGTTCTGGAACATGCGCACGGACACTTTCACGTTCCAGATCGAGATCGATCAGAAGCCGTTCACCCGCAGAGGGGTACTCTCGACCGTGAACAGTCTATACGACCCTCTAGGGTTTCTAGCACCCATCACAGTTGATGGAAGACGGATCCCACCTTGCAAGCGGAAGATTGGGACGCACCCCTTCCCAAAGACATGGAGACCGAGTGGACTAGATGGAAACAGTCTCTTCAAGACCTGGAGGGGCTCCAAATACCACGGCCTTATACGTCCCTCTCCACCACAGGCGCCCTAAGGAGAGAACTCTGCGTCTTCGCCGACGCATCGGTCAGAGCAATAGCGGCCGTAGCCTACATCAGGGTAACTGGCAAGCAGGGACAAACTGAGATTGGGTTTGTCTTTGGGAAATCGAAGTTGGCTCCCCAACCTAGCCTAACTGTCCCTAGACTTGAACTTTGTGCTGCTGTGCTCGCCGTCGAGATCGCAGAGATCATAGTCGCAGAGATGGACACAACGTACGACAACATCACCTACTACACAGACAGTAAGGTCGTACTGGGATACATCCATAACCAGTCAAGGAGATTTTATGTCTACGTACACAATAGGGTCCAACGTATCCTTCAGTCACCCTGTCCCGGCCAGTGGAAGTACGTTCCAACGCATCTTAACCCAGCTGACGTTGGGTCAAGAGCTGTAGCATCAGCCCTGCTCAGCAGTACACCATGGCTCAAAGGACCAGCCTTTCTTTGCGACGCATCAGGGCATCCATCCGAGCTTCAAGAGACGTACGATCTTGTCGACCCCGACATCGACGCCGAAGTGCGTCCACAGGTGACGACGAAACTCACCCATGTCGCTAAAGGCGTGGTACGCCCTCAACGCTTTGAACGCTTCTCCAAGTTCAGCACACTCCATGCAGCCATCGCACATTTGATCCACGTAGCTAGCTCCTTCGCTCGCTCGACGCAGGGCGAATGTCGAGGCTGGCACATCTGTCGTCCTACAGAAGAGGAGCTGCTGAAAGCCAAAGTGTGCATCGTAAAGAGTGTCCAGGGTGAGTGCTACGCGGAAGAGCTCAAGTGTATCGGCTCTGGAGTCGACATACCATCTTCCAGCAGCTTGTGGAGATTGCATCCCATTATGGACCAGGATCGACTACTCAGGGTAGGAGGTCGGATCGAGCAGTCAGGCTTAGGCATGAACGAGACTCATCCCATCATCATTCCTGGCCGGCATCACCTCGCAACTCTGCTTGTGTCCCACTATCACGAAGCAGTAAAACACCAGGGGAGACATCTTACTGAGGGTGCCGTTCGGGCCGCAGGTTTTTGGCTCATGGGAGCCAAACGCTGTATCAGCAGTCTGCTCTACGGATGCATCACTTGTAAGAAGCTGCGAGGGAAGGCCGAACATCAACGGATGGCAGCCCTGCCGGCAGAACGGTTACAAGTAGCACCTCCCTTCACCTACATAGGTGTCGATGTCTTTGGACCGTGGGGCATCGTTTCACGCCGCACAAGAGAAGGAGTTTCGAACTCCTTCTCCAAGTGATGGGCGGTGATGTTCTCGTGTATGTGTTCCAGGGCAGTGCACATTGAGGTGATCGAAGCCATGAGTGCCAGCAGCTTTATTAACGCCTTGAGGAGATTCTTTGCGGTCAGGGGCCCCGCGAAGCAGATACGCTCGGACTGCGGAACTAACTTCGTCGGCGCTTCCCGTGAGCTGGGGATGGACAAGGAAAACTCAGGGTTCGACAGGGTGGAGAAGTACCTCAGTAAACAGAGCTGCACCTGGGTGTTTAACCCACCCCATGCATCCCATATGGGTGGCGCATGGGAGAGGATGATCGGCATTGCCCGCCGTATCTTGGACTGCATGCTGCTTGAACAGAGAAAGTCTCGCCTGACGCACGAGGTTCTGACCACGCTTATGGCCGAGGTAGCAGCAATTATGAACGCAAGGCCGATCATTCCAGTGTCATCCGACCCCGAGTCGCCCTGCATCCTCACACCAGCCATGCTCCTGACTCTCAAAACAGGCTCCGCGCCTCCTTTGCCGTCAGGCAAGTTCGAGGAAGCAGATCTCTTCAGGAAGGAGTGGAAACAAGTTCAGGGCCTGGCAGACATGTTTTGGAACAGATGGAGGCGTGAATACCTCAAAACACTGCAACTTCGACACAAGTGGCAAGGGAAACAGCCGAATCTTCAAGAAGGGGACGTAGTTCTCTTAAAGGACGATCGGGCAGAGAGAAATGAGTGGCCCATGGGCATCATCACGAAAGCCTTTCCAGGGAAGGACGGTCTGGTCCGGAGAGTCGAAGTGGAGGTCGTTAATAATGGAAATAGAAGAGGATTCTCTCGTCCCATTACAGAAGTAGTTCTGCTTCTTTCTCCAAAGTCTGACTCTGCCAATTGATGTGGGCTCTTAAAGACCCCAAGCGGGGAGTGTTATGCCCCCAGAAATGTGTTCTTTGTGTTCTCTTTATCTCGCTATCGTAGCTTAGAGCGGTGTGTGTATTTTCGTAACCATGACAACACGAGAGCAGTTTACGCTGAGAGTCAGGAAGTGAATCTACTGTGTGACTCGGGATATTAGCATGTGGGCTCATTCAACCGCCAGCTCCGCCGTTACAGGATTAATCCTTTTCTCTTCGCTAAGGCATAGTCTGTGAGTATAATTCATTTTGTACAATTAAGCGGTGAAGCGTTTTGAACCGTTGTCTGTTATTCGGTTAGCTTATTGTGTCTCATATAAGCTATGCGGCTAGGCTGTCAAGCTGTGATAATTAGCCAGATGCTTTGAGCTTATTGCATCTATAATACATTTCATGTATTTCATTGTATTGTGTTTACAGTATATTTCATTGTATTGTGTTTACAGTTTCGCAAAAGAGTGCCCAGTAAAAACTTCTGGAATCCAATCGTCTGAGTCCTGGAGATTTTCTTGGGAGTGTTTAAGCTGAATGGAAACTTAGCCCATTACAAAGTTTAAATGTTAAACAAATTTCTTCCAGTCAGAGAATGTTGCATATAATTAAATTTTTTCTTGATGCATAAAGTTAAAAGATTAAAACTAATAAAACAAGTTTTAAAAAGAGACTTTTCCATTGGATTACATTTTGTATGATGGATTATGTAGAAAAAGTAGAATTGGGCTGAAAGATCTCTCGCTTTATCACCTTTTCAGGTTGTAAATTGCGTTTTTAAAAAGTAACTAAGTAACTAATTACTTTTGAAAATAAGTAATCAGTAAAGTAACGGGATTAATTTTTTGGGGAAGTAATCGGTTATTAGTTACTGATTACTTTTTTCAAGTAACTTGACCAACACTGATGGCCACAACACCTCACTCTTGGAGCACATGTATCGCAAACCACGTCTCAGCTGTTTGTGGAGGTAAAATAAGTATTTCGCCGTAGGCTATGAAAGGCGGAAGAGGAAGTAGTTCCTTTGAATGTAGACAATCCGAATGTTGTAGTTTCTTTCCACTCTGTTCCTGTTAATGATAAACTACAATTTTTTTCTAAATTACTAAAATATCGATATTTTAATGTGAGAATCGATTCTAGAACATAGATGATTGGTATCGGAGGAATCGATATTTCAGGATCGATCCACACATCGCTAACGACAACTGTAATGCTAATTTGGGAAGAAAACCTGTTTGGTGCAGCTTGTGTTGCAAACTCATTTATAAACCTTGAGAATTTATAAAAAATGAAACACTTTAATAATTCTAAACCTTAGCATCTTCACAGATGACATTATGCTGCACCAGTGAATTCATCCATACTAAACTTTGTAACAAAAAATGAATGAATAAGTACTTTGTAATGATGGCAACCTCTGGAACTTAGTAGTTTGTGCTACACAACAATGAAATGGTAATGAGACTATAAAATATAAATAATACATATTACAAACAAATCTACACAACAACAAAATATACAATGAATGTTTACTGAAAATAAACCAGGGAAACTCTTCCAGAAAGGTAAACAATGTAATGTAAAGCCAAGATGACAAAATTCTGCCTTAAATAAAAGTGTCCAGTATTTAGTGTATTTACGATTGTGTTTTGTATTCCACATCTCTTGATATTTTACTTTGAGATAGAGAGAGTTTCTATTCTAATTTAAACATATTTTCACTGCTGTGTTCACACAGTGTTCTCTAAAATACTTTCTCCTTTTCAGTGTTAAACCATTTGAGAATTGATGACCTGAATTTAGCTTAACAGGGACTGCATGTAGCGCTGTAAGAAAAAAGAGATGAAGGTCATTCTTTGTTTTGTTTTCTTTCATTTATCGTTGATCAATGAAATTGCTGGAGATATGTTTACATAAGTCTAAGCTTCTACCCTTTAAGTGGACTTTTATAAGTTACTTACAAGAGCTGTCTCATTGTGCCTGCAGAATGATTTTAGTAACCACAGCCACCAACAGAGAAGATTTAGTTGGAGCTTCCACTCTACACTGGCCATGTTATGACTCGGTGATGTAGTTGAGAAGACAGTGCATTCTCATGGACAAAGCTGAGAACAAACAGGATAGCAAAAGGGACTATCCGTGTTGCATATATCTGAGATGCCCACGTCCCTCTCCGTACGGTAGGATGAAGCAGGCCTGAAGGGGGGTGATTTATTGAGTGTGTGCAGGGGCCTGACAGGTATGGCTCTCATTAGACAGACAGAGTTTTAATTAGTGGGAACACAGCAGTGATGCAGGTGTTTACATTTGTGTAGAAAACTATGCCAAGAGCACAGGGGCTCACACAGCTCTCTCAAATATAGAACAGCATGAGTGAGATGCTCTTATAACCTCAGAGGGCTTAAACTGAGCAATATTAGTAAGTGTAAAAAAAGAAAAGAAAATAATAATGGAAAAGTAAGACAAAAAAAAAAAGAACAGCCAGATTGGGAAATAAGAAGACAAGTTCGGTCTTGCTGATTGCTTGTGATAGCAAGCAATCAACAAGATATCAATTCTGCTCTTACAGTACATGCACAGGGAAAAATTGCTCTCACCATTCTTCCTGTGTGTTTAGAGTCTGTCTCCCGTAGAGGTGGTCGCCAACTGTCTCTTTTGATCAAAATCAGAATTTAGCCTTGCTTTACATAAATATTTTTCTGGAAGAAAATGTAGCAACTGTGCCATCCAAACTGGGTACACAGCTCCATACAAGCAAGGAAATATTGATCCCTATTACACAAAGCACATTTAAAGTTATCTAATTAATGTTCCCCAGCGTCAGTATAGTCCCATCTTGCAGTACATTACCAAATCAACCAAAACCCTGTTCTAAAAAAGAATGTTTCGCTTCACCATTGTCATAAACTGTGATCATAAAGTTTAACTGTGTCTCCATTTCTCACTTGTACTGTGAGCCATGCTCTGGTGAGGATGTGGATGTGTGTATTCAGTATAAGCTGCAATGAGCTGTATAGCAAACCTCCAGGCTCAGTGCTAGTTCTAAACTCCCAGAGGATAGTTATGCGCACGGCAGAACCAAAGAATATACAGATTATATCTATTTTTGTTTTCTTTTTGACTCTGCTTTTATTTGTCAGCATCGACAAACATTTCACTAGAAACATTTTTAAAAGCTTCATTATTCTCATTTGTGAGATTCTAATATATCCTTTCTAATTTCTCCATATTTTGAAATGCATGCATGTATTTCTGGAGATAAGCAGACAAGCTATCCTGGCGCATTATTTTATTAAATGTGTTTTGCCTTGTTGTTTTGCTTTTTCCATGCTATAGTCTGTGAACAGTCCAATTAACCTGAGTGTAAAGTGGAGTAAATACTTGCATCTGCCACTTTACACTGCCACATCTCTAACACACTAAGAAGGAAATAAACTGGATCCTAGTGTTTGAAGAGGAATGTAGTGCCTGGGTGCTATATTTGATGGGAGCAAAAGACAAAAAAGTACAAAAAAAATGCCCTTGCAGACCACAGATTGTAAATTTTAGGATTGAAAATGGTCTTCATCGGCTATTTATACCCAAAGCCCCTGTAATGTAAATAATTTTTGCTTAAGAAAGTTGGATGATTATGTCTGCCTGCTTTCTCACTATCATCATATCTGTGCACCATTAGCCCATGCCTCATTGGATACTGTCACTCTGAGGCTTTAAAATGACTTGTCGTGTTTGATTTTAAGATTAATGACTGACTGGCGCTGGAAGCTGAATTATATTGATCTCTGGTTAGATGCCATACCTAGTATCCATGGCAGCAGACCTGAATACTGTGAAGTTGCATATCAATCTGAAAGGTCAGAAACTGCATTTGTCATCAGTAGTCACTTCAGAATTCTACATAGTGCTTGAAAAAAAAATACCAAGACCAAGTCTTAATTTCATATTTAAAAAAAAACCCAAAACATATTAAAAGCTTGCATTCTATCTCATTGATGCTAAATATCAAAAGATCTGCTTGTCAAACAATACCTCTTTTTTATTTAGAGAGCACTGTGATTCAGAACGCATCTATCAGCTCTGTGTGTGTTGGGTGGATTTGTCTGTATCATGTAAGATTAAAAAGCAAGATTAGAAAAACAGTCACCAAATGAACATCATTTATCATGTATTTCTGGTGACAATGAAGCGTCAAAAACTGTCTCTGAAGATCAGTGATATAAATGCCCATCAATCATAACAAAAAAGGAAAAAGACTTGGATATAATAAGGCATACTGTAATGAGAAATGAAAGCAGGTCAGGCCTTTGGCTGACTGTTAGTGAGCCTTTATGGTCAGCATTAGCTGCAGTGCTGGAACAGCTCCTAAAGGCCATTAGTGCTTAATAATGACTACGTTATTACTTGTGTACTGTATTATTCATGACTTCCTCATTAGACGAGCAATTCTTAACCGAGAAGATCACATTTTTGTCCACGTTTGCTTAATTGTGAGTATGCTATGCTATGCTATGAAGAAGAATTGGATACAGCTGGTAGAACAACTGTTTACCCTAAATGGTATGTTTCCTATGTGGGCTAACTATAGCCCATGAGAATATGAAAGTATGAGATCTTACACTGGAGTTTTTCAGAAACAATCTCTGCAGTGGAGAGAAAGAAAAAAAAGTGTGTCTACCAATATGCCCAAAGCTTATACCTTAATTTTGGAGAGAAGCATTGGAGAGAAGCATAATGTGGTCTTAGACCTTACACTTAAAAAAAAATACATTGCTATGTTAATATAGTGTTTTTCTGTATCTGACAGGTTAATCAGATCATTAAAAGACTTGTATTATAGTTGTCTATTATACTATATACATTATGCTGTGTACTACTTAAGGTATCCTTTCAAGAAATAGTAAGAATTATATAATTATTGTATTGCCTGGTCACATCGATACTATGTACTCCAGTATTTGACAGATTAAATCTTCATCTCAGAACAACAATAAGCCGTAGTAATTATTAAGTAGTACATGATATAGTAAGTGAAATGCTACATGTGTCTAATAAGTCTAAGGAATTTTGGGGAGGCTTCTATAAGTTATGATAGTATGCATGCTACTATATATAATTCATTAAAAATAAATTTATTAGAGAAAGATAATTATCTTGTTCAGGTGAATACTCATAACATAATATGAATTTGATAATAATAGAGAATAATAGAAATTTTCCTGCATTTATGAAATTGCAACTTTTCATACAGTTTAAGGAACTTTAGATATATCACACTTCCATTTACCTTCTATGTTTTTATATGTGCTGCATAGTGCACATTAGTGTGTAAATAAGAAACTGTACATTTTACATTTTTGATCACTGGAAATACTTCTTAGAACCCAATCTATTGCTAAAGTCTCCCCCTTTGATATATCTACATGATGTTTAAGCGGTAGTTACTACTACTTTAAATATTATTATGAAAACAAATTTGCACAGCTGGCCACCAATTTGACTCCATGTTCAGCAGTTATATTTACCTCAGTGACCACAGTGAAGACTAAAAACTGAGCTAAAAGAGAATGTTTTCTTTTTTTTAATTTACATTTGCCAGGTGGCTAGAAACACAAGATTCAAATTAATTATCGTTTTGCTCTGTAACTGCAGGATGTGAAAATAAGCAACTGTTTTCTAACAAGTTGCCATAGCAACTTGAAAGGTGATGAATGCGTCGTTCACAAATTGCTTCTGCTGCCCTGAAGCATTTAAAGGCATGCAATATGCCCAAATGTTTTTGTTTTTTTTAAATATACTGAATAGGGGCAAGTCAACAGTGCAGTGATATGTTTATTGAAACTAAGTCATCAGCAGAACTAAAAAAAGGCTCAAAATGGGGAAAGAATAGTTAACCTAAGAAGAAGAAGCAGTAATTTTGATCTACAGATATTACAGGGCTATGAGCAATGAGGTCATGTTTTGTTCCTCCTTCTTTAGCAAAGGTGTCTTAGAAACAGAAATTGTGTAGGAAATAGTTGTTTCTAGATATACTGCCTAGGCTCTCTTGTATGAGTACAAAGACACGGGCAAGGTTAAGAACTGGAAATGCAGGGGTCAGCTTCGGAAGCCGAGAGCATTGGAAGACAGACACATCAAGCTGACTTTCCTTTGAATTTGGAAGATTTCCAGCAGTGCCGTCACCTTAGAACTGGCAGAAATCAGTGGGATGCCAGTACGCCCTACAGTCTACAACCAGGAGAACCCTTGTCAGAAGTGCCTCTATGGAACACTTGCAGCCAAAAAGCCATTCATCCAGTGTGAAAGAAAGGCAAACAGCTCACCTATGCACAAAAACAGAAGAGCAGTGTGCAGATAAATGAGAGCAGGTGCTGAATTAAAACTTGAAACATTTAACTCTAACAGAAGATGGGTTGTCTGCCAAAGTCGTAGGGAACCATAATGAGTATCCGTATGCCACAGTAAAGCTTGGTGGACATATAATGGGATTGTACACCACTTATTTTTTATACATTGTGAGCTTTTCATGTGCAACTGTTTACACTGCTGAGTCGGGAGGTGTTCATGTAGCATTCTGTCAGAGAAAAGTGCGGTCCTCGTGTGGATAGCTTGGTACGCATTTATAAGTAAGTATCGTAATGCAGACCTATTTTGTTTAGTGTGAAATCTTGGTGAGGGTGAGGGTAGGGACGTAGATCGACCGGTAAATTGAGAGCTTCGCTTTTACACTCAGCTCCCTCTTCACCACGACGGACCGGTGCAGCGTCTGCATTACTGCAGCTGCAGCCCCAATCCGTCTGTCGATCTCCGGCTCCCTTCTCCCATCACTCGCGAACAAGACCCCGAGATACTTGAACTCCTCCACTTGGGGCAGGAACTCATCCCCGACCCGGAGTGGGCACTCCACCCTTTTCCGGCTGAGAACCATGGCCTCAGATTTGGAGGTGCTGATCCTCATTCCCGCTGCTTCACACTCGGCTGAAAACCGTTCCAGTGCGAGCTGGAGGCCCTCACCCGATGAAGCCAACAGAACCACATCATCCGCAAAAATCAGAGATGAGATTCTGAGGCCACCAAAGCGAAAGCCCTCCGCCACTTGGCTGCGCCTAGGGAGCTGGAGATCGACAGACGGATTGGGACTGCAGCTGCAGTAATGCAGACGCTGCACCGGTCCGTCGTGGTGAAGAGGGAGCTGAGTGTAAAAGCGAAGCTCTCAATTTACCGGTCGATCTATGTCCCTACCCTCACCTATGGCCACGAGCTGTGGGTAGTGACCGAAAGAACGAGATTGCGGATACAAGCGGCAGAAATGAGCTTCCTCCGAAGGGTGGCTGACCTCTCCCTTAC
This sequence comes from Astatotilapia calliptera, assembly GCF_964374335.1. Taxonomy (NCBI): domain Eukaryota; kingdom Metazoa; phylum Chordata; class Actinopteri; order Cichliformes; family Cichlidae; genus Astatotilapia; species Astatotilapia calliptera. The sequence goes on along the minus strand of NC_137431.1, from coordinate 10,335,005 downwards.
AGATAGGGTGAGAAGTTCGGCCATCCGGGAGGGGCTCAGAGTAGAGTAGCTGCTGCTCCACATCGAAAGGAGCCAGCTGAGGTGGTTCGGGCATCTGACAAGGATGCCCCCTGGGCGCCTCCTGGGTGAGGTGTTCCAGGCATGTCCCACCGGGAGGAGGCCTCGGGGCAGACACAGGACACGCTGGAGAGATTATATCTCTCGGCTGGCCTGGGAACGCCTTGGTATTCCCCCGGATAAGCTGGAGGAGGTGGCTGGGGAGAGGGAGGTCTGGGCCTCTTTGCTTAGGCTGCTACCCCCGCGACCCGGCCTCGGATAAAGCGGATGAAGATGGATGGATGGATGAAATCTTGGTGCAGCTGATTTAGTATAGAGAGAATTCTCTTGGTGCATTGCTGAGTCCAGAACATCAGCCAAGCCACAGAAGCATAGTAGGGAACAGTGTGTAATATCCTGTCTACTACTGAAAGGATGGCTAGCTGATGATGCTTGTGAACCAAGGAGCAAACATTTAAGAATAAAATACATTGTAAGGGGGGGGGGGGGGGGTGGGGGGGATGAAGATTCCATGTTCTTAGCCAAAAAAACCCCACTAGCTTCAATGCCTTCAAGTGATTAATGTAGTTTACATAAAAATAGTCAAGCAACAGACAGATATACAGAGCGAATTCCTGTCTACACTGGATAGTACCATCTTGAAAATATAGCATTTGGCTGATTGCTGTTAAATTCTTTATGCACAATCATAACCCCCAAACATGTTTAGAAAACCATAAAAGAACAGTCTTCAGTGACAAGAAGGAGGCGGCTGCAATACATGGTTTAGTCCCCATGACTGACTTCCACTTCAAAAATATTAAGTCAGTCTGTGATTATTTGAAGAGACACAAAATGTTTTGAACACCACAGCACATAATGTTTTTTGTATTCACTATCCACAATTGGAATTGGAGTTTGGAAAAACTGCTGTAATTTTTCATCTCGCAAAAGGTTAAGTTATAAAAAGAGGCCATAACAAGAAGAAGATAATGCATTAATGTGTACAAAGTATCATATTCAGCAATATGTCGTTAACGAGACAATTTAGCCTGGCAGACTTTAAAGCTCAGGTAAAGTAGTCAGCACTGATTTTTTTTGGTGCATGCTTTTTCTGGATTTGTGCCTACTAAGCTTTAACACAACTACATCATGTTTAGCAATTTTTTGAAATGGCAGTCAAGAATATGGATTTTTCTCAAAAGCATGTTCTGAAGTGTTTTTACGCTGCTTGATTGGTATACTGATTGCTTCTACTGTGCTAAAAATTACACCGCTTACACCAGCTACAATATTTGAAGTTGATTACAGTTTGGTTTGTTTGCTTCTGTTTTCTGTGCTCTAAAGGCATACTTGTGTAGCAATTTTACAACACCACAATGGTTTTCCTACAGTACAAAAACATGATGCTGTTGAATTCTCTATGCTATGATACTGCTTTCTCAGTAGTACTTACATTACTTACATTTGGTGTATGGATGTTTAAAGAGATTGTACTTGTAAGTTTAGAGTGCTTTAACAAGATAAACACTCTATAAGAATTATAGAGAGTCCTCAAGTGGAGGTTTTGGCTGAATGATTTATGCTAAAGAATAACTAGAAATGCTTATTATGCACCATGGCTGAGCTGCTGTAAAATATTTCTAGAGTATGTTTGTTTGTTTTTTAAACAATGTCAGATATAGACATTCATGCCATGTTGCTATGATTTGGTGCTATACAAATAAAACTGAACTGAAATTGGATTGAATTGAATTAAGGCAGTAGAAAAAGCATATTTTTATGAGAGATCACTCGCCTCCAATTATTACCCTGCCGAGTGTCGAAGAGAACAAAAAACAAATTTAAAAAAAAACAAGCAACTAAACAAAAACTATTCTGGAATAGAATGAATAACACACATCACTGACAAATTAATAAAGTATATCAAAATGAAAAAATAATTGTAAAGCCAGGTTGTACTGACAAAAATGATACTTAACAAAGGTAAACAGTTTTTAAAGGTGAAATATGAAGGTAAAATCTGATAGGTTCGTAGCATAAACCTATTCGCTGGAACGTTCAAGACAATTCTACTACACAGCAAAAGCAAGACTCAAGTAGGCAAAGTACTTTGTGTTACTCATGCATGAGGGAGACCCAACTGGAGCCAAGTGTCGTTCTGCCCACTTGACCTCCGTCAGACTCTCAGCCAGGTTCCCTGTAGCGCTCCTTTTATTGTGGTTACATGAATATGCATAGGTTCATTAACATATGACGTCTTACATAGGTATACATATGAACCAAGAGTACCTTGTCTGTGTGTTGTGTAGGTATGTGTGTGTGTGTGTAGATGTGTGTGTGTGTGTGTGTTCAAGATGTGAACCTGTGAAGACTGCCCAAAGCTGGTGCCAGGAGTCTAGCGGTCCATCTAAACAAAGGGCTCTTAAACTCAAACAGATATACGTGTGTTTGCTATACCATATATCAGCAAGAGAAGATACAACCTCTCCTAGGAGGTGTGTGATCTATGCCAGAACACTCTGAAGAGGAGTGAACGCACTCCCCCCTTCATGCTACACAGAGTTGTTACAGACCTTCTAGGATGAGACATTCTTTCAATATGCAATCAAATACATAACTTCTAAGAATATATAAATATATATTTCTAAATGACAATCCAACAATATAAACCTGACAAAATCAATGTCAATGGTAGTCAAAAAACGCCAATTACACTGTTGACCCCAGAGGGTTAATTTTATCAGTAGGTACATGGCAGGTATCTTGGTAAATGGACAGTCTTAGATAGTAACAGACAACAGTAAACTGTTCTGTCAGATTGAAGGATATAACAAACTAGCATTGACCATTTAATGCTAGTAGGATTAATGCTGACATCTCAAATGCCAAAGGATGACATCAGTTATAGCCCATGTTGTCTTACAAACTGACGCTACATTGAAAAAAGTGTGAAGGACCTGACCAATTACCAAGGAACTGCACAAGGGCAGGGATAGCTCAGTAGGTACAGTGGTTGCCCCATGATCGGAAGGTCGGGGGTTCGACTCCACTGAACGGGTACCCCTGAGCAAGGTTCCGTCCCTACACACTGCTCCCCAGGCGCTGCATTGGTGGCTGCCCACTGCTTCACTGGGTGAATGCAGTGTTGCCAACTCCTCAGTAAGGAAAATCGCTATTGGTCGTCCTAAAAGTCGCTAGAAGTCGCTAAATGATGTCATTGCCTAATTTGCATAATTGGTCATGCTAATCTAATTGTAACCTATGTTGTTGGAGAGAGAAATAACATTGTGGAAGAGACATAAAGTGAGTAAAAAATGTCCTAAATGTATTTAGAGTTTATTTAGAACTACAAATTAAATTTCTTTTAGCAATTATTGTTTTTTTTAATGTCACAGTTCCAACCCTGCTCCTTTACCCGGGCTTGGACCGGCAAAAGTGACCCGAAATAGGCACTCTGGTGGAGTTACTTTGTGTGTGTGTGTTTATAAGTAATTATAAACCTTGTGATCCACAAAACAGCATAAGAGTAAAAGAGTAAAAGAAGAACTGACTGCGTTACAGCCAGTGTTGGGCAAGTTACTTTAAATTAGTAACTTAGTTACATTACTAGTTACTTCCATCAAAAGTAATTCAGTTACTTCAAGTTACTCGTTACTTTCAAAGTAACTAGTTACTAGGGAAAGTAACTTTGGTTTTACTCAGACTTCTCTTGTTAATGTGTTGTTAACTGGATACCCAGCAAGAGTGCCAGTCTTCTAGCTGGTTTACTTGCCACAAGTGCACTGTGCCACCTACCAAAGGAAAAAATAATGTGCATATTTCCACGAGAGAAATCCCATGCCTGGACCGTCGTTGACCGCCGCCATGATTCTAGCCTATGTTACAGCGTCATGTGCGCTTTTTATGTCCAACACAAAAACTGCAGTCGTGGTGCTTTTGATTGTACTCAGAAATTCTGCCTTCTGAATAGGAAGATGTAGGTAACACCAGACTGTGGATGAGCTGCATACACGGCTGGACTGGGACAAAAAAATCAGCCCGGGCATTTTGATTAGGCCCACCATTATAGCAAAAATTATAAAGCCTTTGAATGAAAACAAACACTGTTGTGACAGTGATGTATACTGTCTTGATGGTATATATGTATCAATCTATCAATCATTTATTGTAAGACTCAGATAATTATTTAATAAAAGCGAGACATTTGAAATGAGAATAAGAAAGAAGAGTATTTCTTTTTGCCCCCCTTTCCCTGTTAATGCCCTACCTGGCCCCCTGGCAACACTTTGCTAGCGCCGCCCCTGCACAGTTACCAGCTGTCAGCTACATAGAAAAGGATCCTGGTGTTATTTATCTCTCAGAAACAGTTGATAACTTCCCTTCAACTCATTCATGTCACCTAAAAGGTAAACCTGTTTCTCCATCACCTGTTCAGCTCTGATGATTCAGTAAGGACATCTCCTGGTTTCATCTTCATGTTTCCCACTCACCAGATATACAAACCGATATCATGACCAGCAGCTTTACAGCTGTGGCTCCAGCAAACATCAGCTGACACTAGAAAGTAATATTAAATAAATTCTAACAACAGCTGATCAAACGTGCTGCTGTTGTTTAACGCGACATCCGGTGGTTTCCTCTTTCTGGCGCAAAGTGGACGATAAATAAACAAGAGGGAAAAGCCGATCAGCTGATCATTGATCAGTTTCATGATCAAAGTAGCAACAGGAGAGGGAGGGGAGAGAATGAGAGAAGAAGAGGCAGCTGTGAAGCAAAGACAGAATAACTCCAGCTTTGTGTCTTTTTCATTGTAGCTGAGGTCCGGGACAAACTGTGTTCCTTTTCACCTAAATACGAAACGCGTAATAATTTCTCTGCATACGAGATGATTCCGTTTTTTAGGGAACGATTGGCAACTCTAATAATTAACCTATGAACAAAATAAAGTTCAACATCAGTAACATAGCACCCACTCAGCTGTATAGAAACCCCGTCATGCTAGCTAGCACGCACAACGAAAATAAACTCCACCTAAACTTGGTTTATATCTGACCCAGATAGACTGCAGGTCATAACTTCTTACCTGAAGTTCAGTTCACCTGACACTCGGCCGCTTCGGGTCTCTCCTCTTGCCTCCCCTCTTGCCTCCCCTTTCTCTCATCCACCTGCTGGCTTCCACCACTTGCTAATGTTACTGAATCTGTGGAAGCTCTGCGATAGCCACTGCAAGAAGTAACGAATAACGAGCCTATCTAAATCCCAGTAACGAGTAACGCGTTCCTGGTTTTGGCATAATAACTAGTTACCGTGCTCGTTACCACAATAATAACGTAGTTACTGTAACTGTTAGTCCCAACACTGGTTACAGCACCCGCTGCTTGTTGAGAGTAAAAGCAATACGCGCTTTCACGTCTTTTTTCACGACCCCTTAGCGACTTTTTTTTTAGAAAAAAAGTCGCTAAGGGGTCTGAAAACTCGCTAAATATAGCGACAAAGTCGCTAAGTTGGCAACACTGGGGTGAATGGGTTAATTGCAGAGGAGTAATTTTCCTACGGGGACTAACACATGCACATTATTATTATTAAGCTTCAGTATCTTATCAAATGTGAAAACACAAAGTATGACCCTGGTGTGCATCAAGCTAACTTTACTTTTTAGATATAAGGAAGTCCGTTTTGTTAGTTAGAAGAAGGACGTGGCACTGGATGAACCCCTGGTTGGACCAGAGGTCTTTTACACTGTATTACAACAGAATTCACCTATTCATGTGTTCGTATAGTACAGTATAGTTATATGAACAGTTATATGAACAGTGAAAGAAAAAGGGCAGAGAGAAGAAAATGAGTTTATGTAGGCTTAATTTACATGTTATAGAATTACTAATGTGCACTAGAAATAAAATCTGGCTTGTTAAAGCCAAACTGAAAAAAGGCTTGTTGGCGAAGAAATGCTGAAGCTGAAAATAAGATGCAGTACTACTAAAAAAAAGGTTGGGGTGGGCGGTTGTATCTAGGGTATAATCTGCTTTTTACAGGAATCCTACAGATTGTATACTTAAGTGAAAAAGTAACAGTGGTGTCCAAATGCTCATATATTTCACAAAACAAAAATGTGATAAGACATTGCTCCCTAGATGTAATACACATCTTTAAGGAGTAGTTTATTTTGAAAAGGGAGAACAGCATGACAGACAGCGAGCGTCAAACCAGTAGAGATATGAATCACCACCTCTGGTTAGAACTGTCCGAATAAAATTAGGGAGAAAATATGATGCAGAGATCTGTGAGTTGGACCTTTTGCCTTGAGTAAACGTGACAAGCTTTGTATCCAGGCAACTATATGGGTGCATAATTATGGGATCACACGGTTTCACATGATTTTTGCCAAATCTGTCAGGAGAATTGTAATTCAGATGTAACTATTTGGTCTGACCAGCCACCCATGGAACTGCCACCCAAAACAATGAATAAATACACAAGAAAATAATAATTAGCGTCACTGTTCAAAGAAGAAATCGGAAATGAGTTAGATTTTTTTGGACCATGAACTTGACCATGAACTTATCATTATTAGTTTATTTAACCCGACGAAACAAATACATAAATGGGGCCCTTTATAAGCCCCAACTTCAGGTTTGCTTTTTCTTCTTGGCAGTCTTTTCACTCTGACTTTTTCCTTCTGTGCTGACAGGTTCTTTTCAGTGTCAGAGCTTTTCAGTTTCAACTCTCTGTCACTGTTTTGGCATTGGTAAAAGGCTTGAGGGGCTGACAAGAGCATGGTTTCCGTAGAATCTGCATATGATTTGCATACTGCAGAGAGAGAACATCACTTTTCCTAGGCCACCGTCTGCCTAAAGCCTGGATGTATTAACACACACAAACTGATAGATTGATCTGATAACATCCAGCTCTAACAGGATGTCAGTGGGTTTTTTTGTCCTGTACAGAGTGAAAGCTGTTGGCAACTGTCTGACTTGATTGCAGATTTTTGCCGCCCGCTTTCCAGGTAAGCCCCCAAAAAGCCTAAGGCCTTGCAACTTTACTGGCATGAGGTCAGACAGTAAAAAAAAAAACTCCAGAGAAAAGAAAAGAGTAGTATGTATGTATTTAGGATCATTATGTCATATTCTGGTATAGGGTAACGGACTATTTAAAAAAAAAATGTAAAAAAGATGGAAACCTAATGTTTAAATCATGACACCCAATGGTTTTACTTAAGTGGAAATTCCCCCAAAATAATGGGTGGGCAATTAATTTTCCCAAGGGACTACTTAAAAAACTGGTACTAGTTTAGAGGATGATGCCAATAAGCTGAACATGATTCTGCTCAGTATTAATTTATCTCTTTATAAGCTCATTGCTGCCACCCTCCACATCAGTCCAAGTTTTTCATGTGGCCCCTGGGAAAATCAATTCCCCCTTTTAATCATGTAAGAACATAGAACCAGAGATGGGCAGTAACGCGTTACTGTAATCTGATTACTTTTTTCAGGTAACGAGTAAAGTAAGGGATTACTATTGCAAAAACGGTAATTAGATTACCGTTACTTTCCCGTAGGAACGCTGCGTTACTAAAACCGTGATTTTTTTGCAAGAATGTCTCATGACAGTGACGTAAGCGAGTGCAACGTTCGTGACAACAGCTGTGTGCAGATCAACAATGGATCATATATCGAGTGTGGGAGAGAGTATGAGCGTGCAGCGTTTAAAGCTTGGAAGTACTGACCTTATTTTGAGTTTGAGTGCATAAAAAGTGACAAAAACATTAGCGTCCGTTGTGCGTGGGAAGAAAACTTCTCTTTAAAGTGAAAAAAAACCCTAAACTTCCAAGCAAGCACTGGGAGTGCGCTACCACGTAATGGGAAACTCACAGAGAAACTCGCGGATTCTTCCACTGACCGCTGCGGCACACCTGCACCAGGGCAAACCTCCGCCTACGCCACTCCTGCTTTACAGGTGAAAATAGAGCAACAGGACCGCTAGTCTTTGATGTTATTTATTTTCTGCTGTGTTTTACTTGCATCTATTTGAAAGAGTGAGTGTAAACACACACACAAAAAAAATTATGTGCTGGAATGTGCAGAAAATAAGTTTAAATGTTAAACAAATTTCTTCCAGTCAGAGAATGTTGCATATAATTAAAATTTTTCTTGATGCATAAAGTTAAAAGATTAAAACTAATAAAACAAGTTTTAAAAAGAGACTTTTCCATTGGATTACATTTTGTATGATGGATTATGTAGAAAAAGTAGAATTGGGCTGAAAGATCTCTCGCTTTATCACCTTTTCAGGTTGTAAATTGCGTTTTAAAAAAGTAACTAAGTAACTAATTACTTTTGAAAATAAGTAATCAGTAAAGTAACGGGATTACTTTTTTGGGGAAGTAATCGGTAATTAGTTACTGATTACTTTTTTCAAGTAACTTGACCAACACTGCATAGAACACATCCTATTCATAAACTGGGGCTAAGGTTCATGGTACCTGAGAGTCATGGGAAATATGACACTAGCTCATAATAATGTACAAATGCTATGCTGCACAATCAAAAAAGATCAGATTTCTCACACTTCATGCAAATCACAACCAGAAATCCTGAACACAGAAGTCTACTCAGAACAACTGTATATAGTTCTTAGATGCTTCACAGGTTTACAGCACATATTTTCAAGATTATATAACACATACAGAAACCGATCTCTGAATCTTCTTCAGAGAAACTTGAGCTTTATAATGTGCTTGTTTACCAGTTAACCCACACAAGCATATGGAAAAAATGCAAGCAAATTAAATTTGACTTAACAGGATTTTGACATTAACTTCGAGTCCATATTTTTTTTAGCTATACTAAAGATTCTGATTCTGGTCATACATTATGAAGGTAAGAATTTAAAGTGTTGCAAGATTCAGTAAAAGCTTTAAAACTCAAAATAGAACAGCGAACAAAGGGTTTTTAAGTATAAGACAGGCGTATGGTGTTTAGGGAAGCAAGAGATTGCAGGGGTTTACCAGTGAATTTGAGGAAGTGTGACATCTCATGGGATCAAACTGTGGAGGTGATGTGTTACCTCAGTCCCAGAGGAAAGACTGTGGTAGACACAGTATCTCAGGCGGACAGGAACAGTGACAGCTCTTCCTGACCCTTTTCTCACTCTGGCATCATTCCTTCCTGTTCGTTGATCAGCAGTAACACAGAGAAAGTATTCTGCCCAAGCTGCTGAGACAGAAAAACTGCTGTCTTGTAGTGTAAATAGGAGCTTGGGCTCATTGACAGAAGCTTTACAGTTGCTACGTATACAGTTTTTCTCTATTAACCATCTTGAAATAAAATAATATTCCAAACAATTTATTTCCATAAGAACATTACTTTGTTCCCAACCTTGAGAAAATTGCAAAGTCTTTATCCGTCCCCAGTAACGCTGCATTCACACTAATTCAGCTTCTCAACTCCATCCTTTCAGATCAGAGAACCAAGCTGAATCAAAATCCCTTCCTGCCTCCTTCTCTGTTCTTAATCACTATAAATCCCATACCGTTTTGTTTTTCTCCTTATTTTAGCAAGTCACACCATTTACCTGAGCACATGCAATCCTTCTGAATCCATAGATCTCCCCTTTCGTTTGTCCCTCTGAGCCAAATTACTTCTGTGGCCTAATCTCATGCTCCTTTCAAATCACCGCCAACCATCCTTTCCTTTGGCAGCTGGACAAATTTTGGGTCATTAAATCACATTAGAGCATTTTACCCACGTCCTACGTCCCAATCACTGCCAGTGTACTCAGCAGCACTTTATAGTTTTCCAGCCACATCAACGTAGACGTTAGTACAGCCTATAAAATTATGTTTGGCTTTAATCGCTTAATATAATAATACCAGTATTTATCTTTGTAATAATTTTGAGAATTTTTTCTATAATTTTCTAGATTGACTATTTTGATTTTTGGGTCTAAGATAAATATATAAAAAATACTACAAAAGAAAAGATTTTCTTTTGAATATAAAGCATCCCTGAAACTTTTGGATAATATCAGATGCTTACTCAACATTTTCATGGCATGGTCTCATCTAGTCTAGTTCTGGTAGTGGCTCCTTTTTCACCGAAAGACAACAAAATCCTGTGTACATCCTGTTCAAGACCTTTACTAGTATTGTCACTGTATCACAGTGATGATACTGATACATAGGTACCTAAAATTCTAGATAAGCAAGCGTATCAGATAGTTTATTCTTCATATAGACACACACCAGACACCACTGCAAGAAACCTAAGACAAGCAAGAGTAAAAGAATAATAAATAATAGAACTCACGACTTAAATACTAAAAAATGGGAATGTCAGTAAAAAACAAAACTTTGCAAAAATGTATGTGTCTACACCGTTTGTCTGGGTAGGTTAACAAACAGGTTTACAGACATCTTTTACAGACAGGGTTTGCGATGTTGACATGCCAGGACTTGTAAATGAACAAATGCTATATCACACAGTGCACATACACACTGCCACATGACAGAGCTTAGCGAAGATGTATTTTTTATTGATGAAAAAAAAACTATCATTGTACCACTACTAGTACTCATCAAATAAGATGTAGTTAGAGTTTTAATAAAAGGCTCATGGAATACATAAATAAATAAGTGAAAATGTTATTTCTGTGTTCACTTATTTTTATGTAACTCCTTGAATGTGTCTTCATTTATCACTAAAACATAATTAAGTAATGTAGGGTTGCATTATAGCCTTTTTTTTTACATTTGAAAAATATGTATTGCCATGTAACATGGAAAGAACAAAGGAGACAAACTTTTTATTTTGCATATTTTTTGTATAGGTGAGCTCATTTCAGAATGGCTCCCCCCTACAGCGAGACTCAATTTCAATGCCTGCCTCCATCCACATTTCTCCTCCTGTGCAGAGCCTAGCTATGGGCTGACTATATCAGTATCTGTACCAAACTGGTAATCAGTAGCTGCTTGTTGACACCACAGTTAGTGCCTGCCAGGGGGATTCCAGTTGCTAGGGGATGTGTAGAGCATGGCACTCTGAGCCTCTAAAGCAAGCATCTTTTTTTGTACCCTAACGACTGAACCTACACATGAATATTTATTGCTAGACTTTAAACAAGAAACTGTATTGCTGGTTTGTCGAATAGTTTTCTATTCTTATGATGATAAGGCAAGTAACATTTAAATGTAAATACTGCCAAACACCCAGCAAGTGTCTCATGGCTTTTTTTCAGTGTATTGTGACTAGCACACACTCCATAACCTTGCATACTATTTACACATTGTAAGGACAGCATATTATTTTAGCAAAAGAATGCAAAGCAGCATATAGCATACCATATAGCATGGGTTTTCTATATTGTCTTCTATATTTTCCTATGACTTAGATGGTATAGTGCAATACAGTACAGTATAGTACAGTATCTATCTATCTATCTATCTATCTATCTATCTATCTATCTATCTATCTATCTATCTATCTATCTATCTATCTATCTATCTATCTATCTATCTATCTATCTATCTATCTATCTACATTTCTCTCTGTCTCTCCCTTATTTCCTTTGCAGTACCTAAGCTTCTGAATCATCTACATGAGTCATCCATCCTGTGCCATCATGTACTAACAGGAAGAGTAAGTAGTGGGGGAGACATCATTTGATAAGTAAAATGAGCTACATTATTACCTTTTTTTAATATCATACAACACAGATGTGGATAATGGATGGCCAGTGTTAGGATTTTACTGATAATGATACTTATTGATGCGTTTACTAATACTCCTACTGACACAGCCCTCCATATTTTGGTGTAGCATAAAGACAGAATTTGACACATCATCTCTGCTTCAATCTAAGCAGGCTAATAAAGGGCCATGGTGATATTAAAAACTGTGGTCAGGTGTTGTTGAGCACACAGTACCTAAACTAACTACTAACTACTACAACATAATGAAGGGTGTAAACATTTCACATTAGACTTGGGGTGAGCTTCCCCAGGTATAGCTAAGGAAACTATTTTCTTATCTTGTTTTCCTTTCACTTTCAGCTATGGGTGTCTGACTACCCTCCATCAGGGCTTAAACTTTTCTAGTAGTGTGAATAAGTTCTGGTATAGCAAAACGTTAGATTTAAAAATAGATAAGCATTCTTTCTCATTTTTTTTGTAACTGTTCCTTAATAGGAAAATGTCTGTATCTGTACATATACAACCAGGCACTTTATATAATCATAGTTGTATTAATAAATTAAACCTAGTTATAAAAAAGATGACAAAGAACCATCAACAACAAAAATAAATAAATAGAAGAAAAAACTTGCATTGAATTATGCATTAGAACAGTTTATCATATTGCATATATAGTTTAGAAAACATTTAAATAAAAGTGCACTGAAAATAGCTGTGGGTGGTTTTGCTGGCTTTGAAAGAAGTTTGGATTATCATTCTACTGTTTCTAATGGAGGATCAAGTAATACGTCTTCTCTAAAATGATCATTTACACTTAATGCCAGCATTGTAATTTAGAAGGTTAGACTGTGTTCTGTAAGGGGTTGTGATTTTTACCACAGCGGACATAAGCTAGACTCTGATTTTGGATTCTTCACATCTTACCAAGGATATTTTTATTTTTTATTTTTTCCATGAAAACAGTTCAGGTCATATGTCTGTATATACAGTGGACATACTTGCTCTGAAGCCTGGGAGGGTTTTCATTAGTTCCCATATGGAAAAGATATATATAAATCTTACAAAGTTTGTATCTGTCTTGTGTGAAACTTGTATGAAAAGCATATAAGAGTGAAAACAGATATAAGATCCCTTGAAAAATTATATAATGAAACTTGTATGTTTTGGATACTTACTAAAAGAATATATGAACGTAATGAGAAAGTGGCCACTTTCATGAGTAAATCATGTAATCCTTATATTACATGATTTACTCTTATTTACAATAAGAGTTTTTTTTTTTTTGTTTGTTTTTTTTTTGTTTTTTGTTTTTTTTACTGAAATGTATATGCTGGTTTTTCCTCTTCATACTACTTCATACTACTTCATTTTCATACTACTCTCATGAATCAAACATTAGAGATGCCATTAAAAGCCTCTTTTCCCTCTTAGTGCTCTTTGATCAGTTAGTTAGGTTTAACTTCAATAATAAATATGAAATAATGTCAGAATGCAACAACAAAAAATTCTGTCTCTTTAAGGAAATTAAGAATTAAAAAAAAAATTCCACTACAGTAGATTCCTAAGAAAAACATCTGGTTTGATGATTTGTTCTGCTTTCCTCCAGAGCATTATCCATCTGTAGATTTCCAGATAGGAAGAGAGGCATCCTTTTCTATTTACTGAGATTGCAACACAGGGGTGTGGCTCCATGTACTTTTATCGCCCCATTACAGCCACCAGTATGTCACTTGCAACACCAACAATCCACCTACCTAGCATTTCTTCAGAGACACACTTCATAGCAGACAGCCCTGGTACATAACTGCAATTCAACAAACTGAAAAAAAAAGCTGCAGATCTCACCTTTGAAGTTGAAATTGAAATGAATCCTTGGACTTGAGTGGATTTTTCTTTGTTTGCGCTACTATTTAAAAATCAGGGCCTCATTGAACGAAGGTTCTCTGCAGGCACTGGATGTTTGTGGGTTCTCTTGAGGCCCTTTGGTTTCCTCTCACGGTCCAAACACATGCTTGTTAGGATTACACTATCCCTGCTAATGACAAAATATTTTAGCAATCAGTGCTTTCACATCAACAGTTTGAAACACTGATTTTTACTTTTATTTTTCTCTTTGCTCTCTCTTGTTGGATATATATTAACATATATTCATATATACAAATTAATCTTGGAGCTCATGAATGATTACCGCATCATGACTCACTGCTGAGGTCAAAACAATACTTTTGAAAACACTCAGGCAGGAAAAGTGTTCACTGGTGCTTCAAAAATAACCACAGTTATAAATGTGAGCATAAGTGATTGTCTGCCTTTTTGCAGTAGTATAGCCTGTGCTGACCTTTACAAAGTACAATTCCTCCACCACCCCCCATATAGACCTGTGATCTGTGGATGGATGGAAAGATTACAGTATGTTGGAATGTTGAATACTTAAACATATGTTGAAAGTATTTCTCTTATTTGTTGCAATTGTTGATTTGTTTTTAATGAAAAATGAAATGAAAATGAAATGAAAATAAAAATAGGTCAGTGAGTCATGGAGAGATTTCAGCAGAGTGTGGTTTTGAGAAATAAAATGCTATTTTGAAGGTCTATGCTGCATATGACATTGGAAATGCTGGATAGGGGAAAAGCTGCCAACAATGGAGAAATCATAGAAAGGTCACACTTCAGTCCATTTCACCACCAGTTACTTTTCTTTGAAAAAGCCAGCACCCGCAAAAAAGCCACTAGTCTTAAATTAGGGTACATCCAATATATCTACATACACAGCAGCTTAGGATGTGGTAAGGAGTCAGCACCTTGCTCATTGACATTTCAGTGGAGTAGATATTGGTCGACAGAGAGGCTTCAATCCAGGGCCTTTGGCTGCTGGTCTGTCTTTATAATGACTGAACCCCTGCTTGCCTGGTTGCCTGTTTTATAGTTGTGCTTGAGGCATTTGTAATAAGTTGAACAAGTGAATCAGTCGCAGACTTGTCTTGACTTGGCATTTACCTCAACAGTGCTGAAACTTGCAGTTTCTCTCTAAACCGAGCACTCTTCTGCACCAAACAAAGCTCAATGTTAATGTTTAACATTTGTACCATGTAATTACCTGCATATTTAATCCAGTAGAAAATGATGTATTATTTCAAAGGAAGAACAATTATAGATCCTTATTTTAAATGGTAAATTATTTTAAAAGATAGACCACATAACCAATCCAAGTAAACCTTCAATGAGAATGGATTTTCTTAAAGACCGTAGTTACTCTAAACTTACATTTTTTTTTATTGTCACTATTGTTTGTTCTTTTTAAAAAGTGTTTTCCTGATTGAAACTACATGCAGGCATAATTTCCTGCCTCTGTTAAGGCAGCAGCATCTTGCTAAACATAATCTGTTTATTTCTTAATGTGACCCATTTTAACTGAATAGCTAAACTATCTTATGGGAAGGAACTGCAGAGGGGAATACCATCTATTTATAATACTTCAAGTCTTCATTTTAAATCACACAAACTTACTGTACATTTGTATATGTGGCTTGAAATTGAAAGACACAGGTGACTATAATCAATTAACATGTGATAACACTTTTTAATTAGTGACTCTCGACAAATATTATTCCATTTGATTTATTCTAAATGTTTGTGTAAGTGATTCAATGATTTTAGATGCATAATTCACACTATTTGAGTTTTCCTTTAACAAAAGAAAAACTGAATTCATATAGTTTGATAATAAAAAGTTACATGAATACAGAAGTAGTGTTCTATGCACAATGGAGTAGTATCATGTCTGAGGCATTTTGTAATGGTTAAATAAAGCACCTTCTTTATGGCACTGATAGTTTGTGTTTTTGTTTTCAAATAACAGTTTTTCTGTTTTAGTAACTGTGCTTGTTCACTTTGAGGAGCAAAGGTAGAAGACTGATGGCGCTTTCATATTTGTCCATTAAATATAATATCCTTGTAATGATGCAGATAAGTACAATGCTATTTACAAGATAAAAGAGTAATGTGATTTCTAAATTTGACTGTTTTACAGGGTAGGAATGGTCAGGATATTGATGGATAAATTAACCCCGTGTTCAGTTGGAACCTGGTGCAGGAAATGATGCTATTATCTTTACATGTTTAGCTATGCTGGCAGCATGCTTCTATGAATAGTAATGACTTTAGTGATGCCCTGACTTTTTCTTTGTGCCAACAGCAGGTACCTGCTAATATGCTGAAATGAGTCACAAACACTGCATTTGACTGACTTGTGAGTCAGTTTGCTGCCTGTTGGGTTTTTTGTGTGTTTCTTTTTTTATTATTATTATTTTTTGTGAGGTGCACTCTGTGTCCTATCCTCCTGTATTTTCTTCTGGTATGTAACATGTTTTTTAAAAAGTTGATATCAATGGTGTGATATTTACACTGCAAATGTAATAACACTTTTGTTATTGATTGATTGATAATACTTTATTCATCCTGAGGGAAATTGGGTTAAGGCTGCCAGCCGTGCCAGCGCCATCTTACCCTTATTATTAGCAATTGCTTTAATGTACTCCTATCTGAAGCTATGAAATACTGAGTTCAAAAAGTATTCACCTTTGTGTTGTGGTTAGCTCTTTCAGAAGAATAACTCTGAGACATGCAACTTGTCAGGGGAGCAGTCTTTATTGCTCCAGGTACTTAAAGGTGGTTGGCCAGTGTCTGTCCTTTCAACACAACAAAGAAGTAGTTTAGTCAGAGAGTGTGTCTGTGGTGTATGCATTGGCTATTTCAGGAAACAGCAACACTGGAAGAATAGCAAGATGGTATATAAGCTAATTCTTTATTAAAAGATTTGCCTGTTGTTCACCTGTGTGCTGTCAGACTGCAGGGAGATGAAAAAGTAACTAAAAATATTCATCCTCTTATTAATGTATGAAGGAAAGAAAAAAAACTCCTCCATGTCTTTGTGAAGGTGTGACGTCTCAGATTGTTAATTTGTTATTGCACTTTTCTTTTGCTTTTGACTTCATGACTTAATTCCTATATTTAAAAACATAAGATAATAAGCAAATGAAAAAACTTGAACTGGGGTCACAAGCGTATGTATTAAATTTCATGACGGACTAAGATTTTTAATGACTTACACACTGCTTAATACAACATGACAAAAACAAATGCATTAATGTATTTTTCTGCCTTTTTTGTACACACAGTTTTAATTGGGACCCTATACAGTGTTTTAAGCCATACTGTCCCTAAGGCTCACAATCTACTGCAAGTAAATGATTATACATTTTATTCAGTCATGTACATGCCGAGTGTAACTGTGCTACAGGGTAAGGCCATTTGATTGGATTGGGGGAGACTGTCTACTAATCATCCTCCAATATGCAGAAAATGGCTAATTAATTTGCATGCAGCAAATAAAAAAATTATAATAATAACAAAAATTAATAAATAAGTAAATAGATAAAATAAAAAGTAAAGTAATATTAGTTTATTATTGCCATTACATCATTAACTTTTGGCATTTTATGTTATTGAAATGCCATGCATCATTAAATTACTATTTAAATTTTAATGAAACATTTCTCTAAAAGTAAATTAATAAAAGTCGCCCTATCAAAAAGTTAGACAGTAGCATAATTAGTGGTCATTATAATTCAGAGTTCGGGCATATTTCTTGATAAATTGGCCAGAAGCATAGGCCAAACATCCGACCTTATCATACATAGCCTTTCCTCAGGGTGCTTAAAATTCAATTGAATGTCTCTTTTTATTATGACTTTAAATATGGATGCTTTAAAGGCAAGTCCAGTTTCTTTGAGACCATTTGTGGGAGTTTATTGTGCGCTTCATTTATGTAGAATTTGCACTTTGCCCATGCTAAAGGGTTTCTTTGCTTTTTTTAAGAAACGGCTGTGCCAAAGATCAGAATATGTTTTCTCTTTGCCTGCCTTTTCAAAGTTTGCTGTTTGAAGCAATTGCAAGAAATCACATCCGGTGTGATTTTTCCTGTTTTCTTTTCATTGATGAGATTTGACCTCATGATTTAGAGTATAGGATGTGAAAGAAGCCTTTTTATATCAGTGCTCTTCTTAAATGATTATTTTCTGCGGTCCTCGCTTGTAATAATTTACTATTCGTACCAATTAACCAGTTTTCAATTTACCAGTTAATACCAATGTTCTGAGACAAGTGTGGAGCAGAAAAATGACTGGCCTTTCTATATTACGACAGGTGTCTAAAGCCAATTTGTTGCCCGCCACATATTTTATTGAAAAGATGCCCATGGGAACCTCTTATCTGATGGACGCTTTCCAACAGCTTTGTGCAGACTAAAAGGCTTGGAAAAGTCAACCATTTACCTCAGCCCAGAGGTTTGGGATGGTTCTTTGTTTGCGAGAGCTCAAAGGCTTAGAAAGGCCAAATGCTTATCATAGACCAAAAGACCTTTAAGGCTTTAAGGCCACCTGCTCACAAAATAAAATCTGTTTTGTGACTGCTGCTGGTGATTAATGTTTCTGTGAGCTGACAAGAGGGGCATCCACTCAATCTTTACCTTATTCTTGTGGCATTGCTTTAACTAAGGTTATACTTTGGATTACAATAAACAAACAAATAAATAAATAATAAAGCTAATTATATATATTTTTTCCTGTTCAGTGACACTCTGTATAGGTTTACTATAGACTTGCCCTAATTTTACTGTTTTGTGATTTGGTGATAGAAAATAAATAATTGCATGTTTGCTATTCCTGTGCTAGAAGTAAGCAAAAGCTTTTGTGAATGAGCTGACAGGAGCTTATTACATCTCCATAAAGAGCCAGTGCATATCTGCATCTCCTCCTTGATTTCAAGGTTGCTTCCTGGCATGTGTGGCATTTTTCCTTGATCAAAGAGATATCCAGACTGCCCTCCAACCTGGTTGTCATGGGAACAGATGTCACATGACCTAAAGTGAGACAAACTTTGGATGAGAGAGGATTGGCTCTCTGGAGGGCGTCAGTCCCCCTCTCAATTCATCTGACATGGTTACCTAGGAAACAAGGCTGCGAGACAGGAAGCTGAGAAGAGATGTAAGCTCTTGTTTGTTTGGATAACAGCAAAGAAGCTGCCTGTACTCCAGGCATCAAGGGAATATGCTATTAGCTTGAAGATCTCGAAGATGCGATAAAATAGTTATTTATCTGTCTTTTAGTCTCTTTATCTGTCACCCTACTTGTCTACAGTATTCATCAGGTAAGAAAACATAACCACATCCTGTGGGATCAGTGAGCGGCAACTACTTAGTTTCCCCTTCAAATTAAAGCCCGTAACTATTTAACATCACACAACAAGGTTAATGGGTTAACAACAGAGGATGTTTGATGCCCCCAGCTGCCCTACATGACTGATGCTCACATTTGATTTGGATCACACCGAGAATGAGTCTGACAGTCTCTCGATAACAGTGACAGCCCATATACTGATGGGGGCAGTAATCAGTTTGCTTTGGGCTGTTTTACAGGTCCCACTGGCTGTCAGTCATCTCAAACTCCAGACATAGGGCCCATGTGTTATTTCATGGTGGTGTGGCACTGGGGCTTGTGAGTGAGGTTATGAGTACTCGCTGAGACTGACTCTCTGTCGAGTAATCTCTAAAACATTGGCAAGACTTTTTTTCTCCTATGCAGCTTTCTTGTTGATACTATTTATGGGGCAATAGGCCCCTTACCTACTTGATATCCATTCTTCATTCCATTTCTTTAGTACAAGGATCAGGACTACAACAAACAGAAGATCACATCCTTTCCTCACCTTATTCGTCTTTCCTCCTTTCCTCAAGAAACATGAACCTTCCCCCACAGTGAGCTATCAAAAGAAAGATCCAATATTGTATGATACCAGTGTGCTGCTCTGTGCAAGCACAAGTTCAATAATCAGTGACCCAGTTATTTTAATTGCTTACCCACAAACACAAAGGGGAAAAAGATAAATAACACAGTGTTGTTCCTGCACCAGCATCTTATGGCATAAATAAGGAGGGTCTCCCCATTAACTCACATGTGATCAAGGCATTCTCTCACACAAACTCATGAAAGAGAATATTTAAACAGTATATTATCCAGAACTATGATGTATGTAAAAAAGTAAATACATATTCTTTTTTTTTTTTTTTTGAAAAAGGGTTGGGAGGCTGCAGAATCTAAGAAATAATGTAGACACTCTCTGACCTATTAACAGAAAAAAATATACAACTTTTCAGGTATTCTAAAACTGTTTTATAATCATTACTCTTTTTATCAATGAATTAAATCAGCGGTCCCCAATCTTTTTTGTGCCACAGACCAGTTTATGCCCGACAATATTTTCAGGGACCGGCCTTTAAGGTGTCGCGAATAAATACAACAAAATAAAACTAGTACCGGTACAGAAAAAAAGAAGATTTATTCATAACACACGTGAAAAGACGCAGGAAAACCGAGTTAACGATAAAAACGATAACAAAATAATGCTGAAAACCGATAAAAACCCTGAAAACCATACATTTCACACCTGAGGCTCAACTCTCGCGGCCCGGTACCAAACGACTCACGGACCGGTCCGAGGCCCGGGGGTTGGGGTTGAATTAAATACACGACATAAAATCAATTTGGCGTCAGAGAAGCAGATTTGGGTAAACTAGTGTTCAGTTCTGATTATTACAAAATGCACAGAAATGTCTGATGTAGCAAAACCAACAAGCAGCAGTGCTTACCACCCACCAGTCTTCAGGTTGGTGTTCCTTCCTTCATCAATATTATGCTTATTCAATTTAGTCTTTGGACAGATGTATTGCAATATGGCTTTAATAGCCATAGTAGTAGACAGTTTACTTTTGACGTCAGGCTTTAATAATAGAGTTTTAGTTTTAACTGGGTTCTCGGCTTTGAGATCTTTCTCTTGTTATTTGAAGATAATGAATAAGGGAATAGATTAATGAATTTTTCATTTAAAAAGTCTACAAAATCAACACACTCTCATCTTTGTACTTATTTCATAATTAAACAGTTAAAGAATCATGTTTTAATGTTGATTTAATCCATTAGAGAGAGTGAAAGAGAACTGGGTTGGAGCACAAGGCCCTGCTGATAACGAATTCTCTTTTTGTAGGGTCCTGTTTTGATGTTAGCTTTGGAAGTCTTACGAAGCAGCACAAGCAGTGGGATCATTCAATAGTTGATATCTTTGTATATCGTCTTTGCTCTGGGATTAGTTTAATGTTGTCTCTATGTCTCTATGTGTTGTTGCATGATATACAACTGGGCTGGAAGCCATTTTTTATAATTAATGTCTTACCATTACCTTGTATACTTTCATTGCTCGTGTACATCATATTGCAAACATATTACTACTTATACATAAAATTACTTTGTTGTTTATATTCATGTGACCCTTTGGATGCCAGTGTAATCATGGAACAGTTATTTCACGAACAGAAATTAAAATTTGTCTTAATTATTCTTTAATATCTCCAGAGGATTGATCCCACTGACGTTTGTGATATTGTGACTTATCCTTTTATGACATTAGTTTTACTTTTGCAACTTTCAATGACTTGTCTCAACAGCGGTGGGTTAAATTGTTATGGTTTTTGTGGCACACATTCAATTCCTGCCCCAAGTGGAGGAGTTCAAGTATCTTGGGGTCTTGTTCGTGAGTGATGGGAGAAGGGAGCCGGAGATCGACAGACTGATTGGGGCTGCGGCTGCAGTGATGCGGACGCTGCACCGGTCCGTCGTGGTGAAGAGGGAGCTGAGTGTAAAAGCGAAGCTCTCAATTTACCGGTCGATCTACGTCCCTACCCTCACCTATGGCCATGAGCTGTGGGTAGTGACCGAAAGAACGAGATCGTGGATACAAGCGACAGAAATGAGCTTCCTCCGAAGGGTGGCTGGCCTCTCCCTTACAGATAGGGTGAGAAGTTCGGCCATCCGGGAGGGGCTCAGAGTAGAGCCGCTGCTCCTCCACATCGAAAGGAGCCAGTTGAGGTGGTTCGGGCATCTGACAAGGATGCCTCCTGGGCACCTCCTGGGTGAGGTGTTCCAGGCATGTCCCACCGGGAGGAGGCCCCGGGGCAGACCCAGGCCAGCCAAGAGATATAATCTCCTGGCTGGCCTGGGAACGCCTTGGTGTTCCCCCGGATAAGCTGGAGGAGGTGGCTGGGGAGAGGGAGGTCTGGGCCTCTTTGCTTAGGCTGCTGCCCCCGCGACCCGGCCTCAGATAAGCAGATGAAGATGGATGGATGGGTGGATGGATGGACATTCAATATCGATTTTTGTTTAGATCTTGCAAACAAACAACATTCTCAGCAGCCAGCAAATCAGTAATGTTTAGTGATTATCTTTATTAGTGCATGCTAGAATGCTAACAGTATGGATGATTCAATACTCAAGCCATTTAACATTTACTACAACTTTATTATTATGTTTAAAATGGACTGAGCTGGAAGTGTATCATTTCTAACAAGACAGCTGCTCTCTTGTTAGAAATAAAGAGCAGCACTGAGAGACAACATAAATGAACTTGTATGGTTAGACCAGCTGTGATTTAATTCTTGGTCTGTTTGCAGGACCTTTGTTGTGTTTTTTAATATATTATTTTCTCAAATTCTCAATCACTGCCTGTTACCAGTTCTGCTTTCTGAACAAGGCAACACTTATCCATTCTGTGAAAAAGAAGCTTTATGCCTTTTTATACAGTCTTGGTTAACAGAAGGAAGTTGATTGCTCTGCAATACATTGTTGACCTGTTCAAGTTGTGCTGGTATAGGCTCTAGCCCCCTTTGCCCTGGATTGTATAAGTGGAAAAAAATAGATGCATGGAGGA
This sequence comes from Astatotilapia calliptera, assembly GCF_964374335.1. Taxonomy (NCBI): domain Eukaryota; kingdom Metazoa; phylum Chordata; class Actinopteri; order Cichliformes; family Cichlidae; genus Astatotilapia; species Astatotilapia calliptera. The sequence goes on along the minus strand of NC_137431.1, from coordinate 10,312,462 downwards.
ATTCACTAATTTAATCTGAAGTGCTTTTTATTTTAACTGAAATCCATTTACTTGGATAATTTTAAATTCAGTTTTTGGCAATCTGAGTTTGAAAAACTCACATGATATATTAGAGAAATGGCTATGATCAAATACAATTATGAGTAAGACATAAGTCAGAAGCTGCTCAGGCAATAGGACCTTGCAACATGAAGAGTATAAACATGAAGAAAACACATCTGCATAAGTAATTACTTTCTTATTTATCATTTTTCTTTTTTAATCAGCATGTTTTTTTTCTGTGCATATGTTTTTATAGATGGACTAACGGTGCAAACAGAGCAGAAATCTGCCATTCCAAACTTTATCAGACATAACTGACATTTGCAACCTTTATCACGCTCCCTCCAGGCCTCGTGTGAATGAGCTGGCATCTGGATTGTAACCTGTGACATTTAGACAACAGTTGGAGCAATTTCAGTAGCCATCAAAACACTTGTAGGGTTTTTTTCTTGGGGGGGGGGCTCATATATAGGAATATCTGTGAATATTCACTTAAAAAAGTAGTCATGATGCTTAAAACCATGTATTATTGGTTTTAATTTCATTTAAAATGTTGACCATATGATTATGACTTTTTTATTATTAAGGCTGGCCCGTTTGGACAATTTAGCAAACAGCTGCTTGTTTGTATAAGGATTTGATGAGCAGTTGCACTGCCAGCTGTGGAAACTTGTTTACAGTAATACCTTTTTTTCCCCCCCACTGAAACTAATCCCAGAGAATGATTAAATCAAGCAGTATATCTCTGCTGTGGTTAGTTGAAAATTGAATTGAAAAAAAAAAAAAAACCCAAACATGACAGTAATATCTTTGTGTTGGTATCTATTACGTCACGTTTAGTGGGGATATTGATACAGTGGTTATATATCAGGGTGCGCTGACATGCATTTTATGGGGCTATATAATCAATTTCACAACTGTATGCCAACATTATAATAACATCATCAAGTTCGTGGTAATTATAGCTGCAGGCTCTTCATTGATCTCAGGGCAAAAAGGGTGATCCCTTTTCAGCTGCAGAATAATAGCTAAACCTTTAACCTTGGCTTGAATCAATATAACTGCAGGATTCTACCGCCACTGTGAATAAGCAACACTGCTGGACACCTATTAGACATAACAGTCATGAAATTTTGCCATTGTCTTCTTCCTCATAAACTTCATCCATTACGGGGGGAAAGTTATTGTGTTTGATTTGTGGTGAGCTGATTGTTCTTAATATTAATTAGATTCAGAAAACCAGGAAAATCTGGGTATGGATGAATAATTCATGTTTGTTTTTGAACCAGCCTTGTGAAACTGGCATTCGCTAAATAATGTATGACTGTGTGTCTTTGATAATAGGGTTTGCATTAGGAGTAATATGCTTTCCTTCATTCCACAGGGCAGATTCTTGCCTGGCCGAGTTATTGTGGAAAAATTGATTCCCCTAAAACACAGTGTGCCAGAAAACATTAGTCAGCATTGTCTTGGAGCCAGTTCATACATAGGAAAGTGCTAAACATGTTATGTTGGAAGGTTAAGGATAGTTTTGAATCTCATATAACTTCATTAAATCTGATTATTCCCATAATAAAGAAGAACTGCTGAACAAAGTGATCAATAAAATTTAGCAGTGATGAGAAATCATGAGAAAATCACGAGAAGCCAGGAGAAATCCACACTTTGATGTTGAATTCGACCTATGTTTGAACAGTGTTTATTAGCTATATATTAAAATCCAAATGAGAGTTCTTAGTACTAAGTGGCAAGAATGTAAACCTTTAACAATTAGCATTCAAGATACGACCTGCTCACTGAAGCTTGAAGGCAAAGACTGAAGCACATGTGATTCTGTAAAACGTGTATAAATTCAGTAAGGGCTGAAGGAACTGCTTTAATGAGAGTTTAAATAAAGCAGGGAATTGAGATGATGTGCGTGCATTTAAACTTGTACTCTGAATGGAAATAAAACGGTCCTCTCGTAGAGGGAATAATTATGAAAATAAACTATGGATAATGTTACAAGCAGTGCTTCTAATCAACACTGAAATATTGCAATAGAAATAGAAATGTATTTTATTCTAGTTAATATTGCTAACAGAAATATATAGCATTATCTAAGGCTTTTTCCTCTGTTGTGTAAGGGGAAAAATGACATTTGAGTGAACAGAGACACGCAAATAGTTTTCAATCTGACATTTGTAGGTTTCATGATATTTTTAGATGCTCTGACACAAGCACAAACATGACAGAGCATTGATTGTTGCATTTGTCACAGAGAGAAAGAAGGGAGAAGAGACTGTCAGGAACAGATTTCTGTGGTTTAATTGTATGTCATGCTCAAATTCACAATTACAAAAACATTGACATAGAACTGGTTCATTTTTCCCATTTATTATTTCAAAGCTGAGATTAATCACATGGAGGGAAATAATGACTAAACCTAATCATGGACTTCTGCTTCTTGCTTTACAATAATTACAGTGAGACTAGCTGTTGAGTTGTATGATTTATGACAGAAAGTGACAGATATTAATGGATTTTGTAATTGGTGCATGTGCTTATAAAAAATGGCTTTCTGGCTTTGACCATGTAAAAAAAAATGATTATTTTGAGATTTTGTACAGGGACACAGAGTCAGCATTATGCTAGATATCTCCACATTCAATATGCAATTGGTGGCAAAGACTATATAACATGTGTCTCAAAGTGAATCACGTGTCTGGTCAAATGAAAAAACAAAACAAAACAAAAATCAAGCAAAATAAAAAACACAGAGAAAAGGAAATAAACTTGTAGCAAATGGTACTAAGTGCAACATAAGTTAAATGTATTTCTGTCTGCAACTGCTTCTCTTCCAATTACTTTTCAAAATAAAGCAGTCTTTCCAGGACAAATTTAAAAGTTGGAGCAGAAACTGTTAAAGGCAGCCTTTATGTTACCAAATGATTTATTAAAGCATTCCTACTATGCCTCAAACTGCTGAGCAAATGATAAACCAGGTAGCCATTGTGTTGATAGGTTTTCTGGGCTCATGTCACACTTGATTTAATCAAATTCCTTAAATTACAAACTAAATTTAACAAATAAATAAGTCAAACTCTTTTTAAACTCTTCCTGGCTTGCTATCTCATGACTACAGTACTGGAAACTACTCAATAGAGAGTGATAGTAAGAGAAAGTGAGGGATAGATGGTTAAGTGAGTAGCTTAGAGAGGGGTTTTTTTCTCTCTTTTTTTGATGAGGTGTGCAGTTGTGTGTGACAGGTTGAAGAGACAGAGGCAGACGAAGTCAGACCAAGATAGACGTAGAGAGAAGGAAAGGGTAGAAGCAGATAAGAGGTAAAGATAGGTAGGTGAAGGAGCAGTCAGGCTGTTTACACTGGCAAAATGGATCACTGGAATACCATGGAGATGCTGGTTTTCTAACCCCGTAACTAGTACTGTGATGCATGAGACTACAAGGTAAGATATGAAATAAAAAGAATGCAGGACAATAATACCAAGTGCAATAATCCTTTCTGTCATCGTTGTATTTTTACTCAGTTGTATATAGTATTTGTATTTGTATTCTATTTTTATCTTATTGTATATTTATTTTATTTTATTCTACTGTATATAGTATTTTATTTTATTCTATTCTGTACAGTTGTGTACTGTATTTATTCTTATTGTATTCTAATTTTTGCCTCATAACTTTTGCACTGTCCACTTCCTGCTGTGACAAAACAAATTTCCCACGTGTGGGACTAATAAAGGTTATCTTATCTTATCTTATCTTCAGAAATCAGCACAAAGATACACATTTTGTCATGTTTCCACTCCTGGTAGTCGAATATATTTAATAGAAAACCAAAGGAGGATTGTTATGAATCTGTGCACCAACTGGAAATACTAAGTGTTTGCTGGTGTAACATGTGATATATCGACGTTTTATAAAATTTCCGAGGTTCATTTTTTTTGCTAAAACTTCTTGGTTTAAGTTTAGAAACAATCATTATTCATCATTATCTATCAGAGATTTTACATGCGAGTACAACTGCAAGATTTCACCTACATAATGCTGATTACTTTGTCTATTGATTATCAGAAAGGAGAACACACCTTCTTTCCCAGTAGTAGGTAATGAACCTGCCTTCTGCTCCTGATATATCAGAAGTGATTTTGACCTGTAATGGCAAAAAAAAAAAAACTGTTCTGGATTGTGACTAAAGACTAAGAAGTCTCACACAACAATTCAAGAGCAGATTGTTTTTAATTTTAGTTTTGCTTTTTTATGTAAAAGCTTTTCCTTGGCCTCAGTGTCTATAGTAACCAAGTAATGCTTTGTTGTCTTTGAGGCCCACAAGGACTGAAACTTGCACTGGAATAATTTCATACACTTACTCAGGTGAGTGACAGGAGAAAGTACTTTATCATCAAAGACAAAGTTTTATAGTGCACCTTGAACACATAAAATATATTTAATGGTGAACTTCTTACTAGTTTCTGCACCTGTTTCAAAATTTAATCTGATATTTTTTCTTATCCAAGGCATTTCGTGGCTTTTTAAAGAACTTTTAGAAAGAACATTCCTTATGACAACATAGAGCAGAGCCCAGCTATAAGCCTGGACTAATTAAAATTAGCGAGCCAGATGTTTGCTGCTATTTACTTAGCATATCCCTTTGACATGTATAACTTCATGCCAAAGATTCTGAATGAGATTTTTGAATTCATACATAATTGCGTGATATTTTATAAAATGGAAGGCTATTTTGCTTGTATTTTCCCTGTAGAGGTGGGTACAGTTGCCAGCTGTACTCAAGTAAAAGCATATTTGCTTTTAGACAACTGTGATTTAAGTGTAAGTGAAAAGTCCTTGCCAAAATAATTATTTTTGGCAAGTTTCTTAACACCCAGATGATGCAACTTGGACATATAATCACTGACAAACCAAGGATCATTTAGTATTTTTGGATCTTAGCACACTTAGCAACCTAAGTGAGGTTGATAAGTCTCAGGCTTCTATCCAAGCGTTGACCTGCTCAATGGCTCAACCAGTTAGTCCAGAAGCAGAGCAGTTGAAGAAACTGTAGCATCTTTAGTTCGTATGGATCAACTGGCATTTACCCCTTCCCGAGGCTTTATCATTGTAAATTCTTGTGTAGCTACCAAGCTCATCTATGTGCCACAGAGACAGAACAGAATGCCGTCTCTCACCCTTGCTTCTGCCTACTTCACTGCACTCTCTGCCCACTTCCTCCGAGTTTAAAATTTAGTTCCTGCAGAGGAAACTTTGAAGGGTCTCTATATAAAGAAGCAGCTAAATGACATGAGTGACCTCCAATTCCTCTGTCAAGACAGTGAAAGGAAGCTGCATATTGTTGATGTGCCTAAAAAGTCCAGTGCTGCTTGGACTCGTATGCCCAGCTACTTGCGGGGGAATTGGCCAATAGCTGATGTCTAGCTCAAAGCCTTTCACAGTGGTTATTAGAACTTCATATAACAGCAGTGGCTAGAGAAGTCTTGGCAGGATGCCATACTGATAAATCCATGCCTGACTTCTGCACTGACTGGATCCCTCAGTTGTAAAATGACCTGCAAGAAGAAATCGGGCAATCTAATAAACTTTAAATTATATTTAAAACCTACCACTTTACTTTATTTGTTCAATTATATTTTGTTTGATTGATTTAATAGAACTGGTTATAAAACCATCTTCCATTGCAATAGCTTATTAACTGTTACTTACGTAAAGTAAATTGTAACTTATTGCCCTATTATTATTATTATTATTATTATTATTATTATTATTATTATTACACTAAAGGGTCCAAATGTTTAGGTAAACAAAGACAGCAGTGCATTTTGTTGCCATGGAATTTTGTAGGCTGGAAAGGAAACAACAACGACCTTCCAGTGTGATTGGCTGCTGGCAGTTGAATCCACCATGACTGGGTTGCATCCAGAGCAGAACACACAGAGAGAAAAATAGAGAGAGAACAACTAGAGGTGCACTGAATCAAATTGTTGGAGTCAAACAAAAGTCAGGCTGAATGAATAAAAATAAAACATTTATCTCTTTTATTTGTTTAAAGCATCCTGCCATACAAATGAAGTGCAATTTTGTGAAACAAAAGTAATTCAAGAAAATCCAACTGAGTAAATGTACTGCTGCCACACACTTCTGTGTGTGTCACATTGCTGACAATACTAGTCAACAGCAGCAAAAAAGGAGACATTATAGAAATTCAGAAGCCGCTACAGTACTTAAGTACACGGAGAATCTTGCTTGTAGAAAGCTATCATATTTTCATATAAATGCATCCCATCACTGTCCCCCAAATATTGCGCATTGCTTTCAGTATACTTACAAACAAATGTCAGGGATCGAAAGTCTCTCTGTGCAAAATAAAAGGAAAGAAAGAAAAAAATTTAGCCATATTTTCATTGCAACACCTCTCTCCAGTTACCTCCTTTACCAGCAGTGTCACACTCACAGTGTTGTTACCCCATCAGCTTCAGTTTGACCCAGCCTCGCTGGTGCTCACCTCTGCCCTTTCTTCTGTGAATTTTCTGATCTACCTTTCCAGCATTTGAATTAACTCTGCTCCATTACTATGTCGTCTGCTGCACCAGGAACTTCAGAACAACCCTTAGGTTATCCATGCTGATGCTTCTTCAGCACTCTGCAACCCGACCAATTGCTCTTCATCTCCTCGGTGTCCTCTGAAAAAAGGTGCGTAACATCATATGTATCATTTTTGCATGTTTTAGTGTACATGCAGGTTAGGTTAATAAAGGCAAAATGATAGTTTGTTCACATTTCTTGAGCATGCGAGCTATATTACTCTGCAACAGTGAACACATGCAATTCAGTCACAGGTGGCAGGGTGGTCGAGCAGAGGCTGAAAGAAGATTTAGCTTCTCTGTCAGAGTGGTGATCTTACTTATAGTGTGTGTGCTGTGCCACTTCACTCTAAAGCAGTGTGTGATAGCCTGCTGTGGTCTTGTTTTCCTGTCTTGTTTCCTGCTCACCTACCTGGAAAAATCTCCTCTCCGTGTTTTCAAACAACCCCCTCAGGCTAACTGATGCACTTTAAGATGTGTACATTTTTAAGGGAAAGCAAAATAAAAATAAAATAGCAACAACTTTTTATGCGTGCCCCTTATGTCTGTTTTGCAATATGGTTAGACAGTGGAAAGAGAGAGCGAAAATACACCATACTGATGTTACCGAGGAGTAGCTCATTTTGTTTGAAGGCATTACTATTATAGCTGTGTAGCAGGGGGCAACATTTTGAGTCAGTGTGAAATCAAATAACATGCTGACAAGTTTAAGATGTTTAAATTATGAGATCATTAGCGATCTTTTGCAGTTCTTTCCGTTCTAAGCCCTCTTTGAATTACGCATATACAATAGATTGGCATATGAATGGTAAACAAGGAAATAAAGTTAAGATGACAGAATTTGACACAATAACCAAATAATATGAACCCTGCATCCTTGGGGTGTCTGTTGCTGTGATTTGGCGCTATACAAATAAAACTGAATATTGAATATTCTAAGATCATCATTCTGTACATACCTGGCTATTTCTGGGGATTTTTTGCCTTTCTTTCACAATCCTTTATGTTGTCTTTTCTGCTGTCACACTTTTCAGACAGAGTAGAACATGAGGACACAAAGCCAAGATTATGATAAAGACCTCAGAGTCTTGCTGAGACTGACAATGGTGTGGCTTGTTATCCCTGTAAGTGTAAAATATGAGCAATTTATCAGCACCTGTTAAACAAGCACAGCGTAAATTTGCAGAAATGCGTCATCTTCGACTGTTCCCCAGCAGTCAACCTGCTGCTTCCTCGCATCTTGCAGCCGGCATGTTTTACACAGACATCTGGTGCTTGTTAGGCTAATAGCAAATTGATGTGGAAGAGCTTAAAACCAATTCAAATTATATGCAACAGTTCAGCATGTGTCTTAAAGTTAGTTAAATAGTAATTGACTTCAGTGTGAAACTGCCCAGGCCATCTTTTTTACTTACAGTGGTACCTCAACTTATAGAGCAGCGTGTTTCTTTTCTTTAGGAGAAAAATATGTATTTGCCGCATGCCCTTACCAAATTTATTGGACTTTCCTGTGTCGGACCACATATTTGATTGTGAGGATATGTAATATGATAATAGTTGGTGCATAAATTTATTTACTAGTCAGCTCACACTTCACAATGATGTATTTGATAAAACTAATATTATTGTTTGTCATATCAGAATCTAACACAGTTCAGTCCTGAAAAAAAAAAGTATGTACCCATTTATTGCTTGCATAGAAATTCAAAGGGTGAGTAGCAGCCAGATCCCGCTAATCCAGTTGACCTGATTAACTGATCATCGGTGCATTTTGAGTTGGTCTGGTACATTCAGGTGTGTTGATACAATGGCACAGTCTTCCCAGGAGTGGACAGCCCAACAAAATCTTCCCAAGGTTCCAGGACAATCAAAGCCCAGAGAATCGTCTCAAACTCCACATCCCTCCATTAACATGTTAAATGCTAATGTTCAGGAAGGTACAACATCTCTAGAATATTTTGCATCAAAAAACCACAATTGGACATATAATAGTCCCAAGCAAATCCTCAATGTAATGGCTACCCCCCCCCCCCAAAAAAAAGACCTCATCCTGATTGAAATGTTACGGTGGGACCTTACGAGAAGCAATGTTGTAAAGAAGAGTAGGCCAAAAGTTCTCCACAACAATGTGAGAGACTGATGAAGTCATACAGACATACTTATTGCTTCTAAAGTTGGTTCTGCAAGCTACTGAATTGTGAAGTGTATTTAATTTTTCACAGGACTCCATGAAAACTGTTTTCACAAGACAGTATATTTTGTCAGTAAGCGTGAAGTGCCAAATCAGCACATCACTTTTTAAAAATTTGGTTAAAGAAATAAATTGGAAATATCTACCAGCAGAGCCACTGACTTAAACAAGAAGCAATTTTCCTGGTTTGTTACTGTCTCTGAAAGATCCACAATTCTACATGGAAATGAGTCATCAAACCTACATGATGACGTGTGTAATTAGGTTTGTAAAGTACCCTAGAAAGAGATCTTTAATAAAGTTAGCAAGACAGCCATGTCATATCACTCATTTTTCTTTATCACACAGCAATATGATACTGTTTTTGTTAAAAACTGAATACAGTGTGATTGCATTGTTCTCACTCTATATTGAAGCAATTTCAAAAATTTCCATCCCAAGAAGTTTAATAAAAAGCACCTAAAAACACCAGCATATTTCTCCAAGTACCACTTGTTTAAAATTCCACTGAAATGAAATTTCTTCATTGCATGTTTTCTCCATTTTTTATTTTATATATGAGTGTATGTCTATCTCTTTATGCAACTGATCGACTGATTGTCTCAGTGCATGGACTAAGCATATATCAACCATTCTGTGAAGTCACATTCTGGTCTCACTCATCTTAAAAAGAGGAGCAATTAGAGAAGTCACTGAGGGAGTGTCATTTAAAATGTAACTGAAAAACTGTATATCCATGGTTCCTTGCTCAGAGCTGTAAAGAGAAATGTGTGTCTTGATTTTAAAATACTGACCTACTTCCACAAGTACCAGACGTGACTGTTTTCTAAAGTCTAAATGCTAAAACCAGAGACCATTGACAAACAAATACTCTATCTGAATCTTCCAGTGTTCACCCAAAATAATTTTGACACGTTTTATGAATTCCACATGACAGTATCTCATCCTTAAAACCCCTAATGCTACACTGTTAAAAAACAAAAAAAACAAATCCTAAAAAAACAGTAATATTCCGGCAGCTGGGACGCCAAAATACTACCGTAAAATAACAGAAAATAACTTTCTCATAAAAATACAGTTATTTTCAGTAATGAAAATAGAGTTTGTTGCGCTAATTTTACATGGGATTTTACATTTTCCAAGTGCTTTTAGACATTGAATTAGGAACATTTTAGAGTAAACAATGAAATTACCTATAAGCAAGGTCAATGAATGTGCCAACATGAATAATAATGCTTAAATTTACAGAAATATACAGTTGGGTTAAATAACATTATTTTATGTAAAAAAAATTGTATATTTAATTATATTTGTTGTAATACTACATTATACAGCACAAAATAATTTATCTTTCAAAACAGGTCAGAAAACTAGATATTGGCTTTAAAATTACAATTCACTGTCAATTTTACATAATATCACATGTAAATTTAGATTTTAAGTGTAATTTAACTTAAATTTCCTGAATATTTACTGGACTTTCAGTTTGAATTAAGTGCTAATTAAATGCTCCCTGTAAGATTGTGGGTTTTATCTGTCACAAAACACCCAAAGAACCCTTATTAAACAAAACCCCTGATTATAATTACATCAAGATTATGTTAATTCTTGATCATATGTTGTGTATGAGCAGTTTGTATAGGTTTATTTTACTTATAAGACATGAGACATGGTTTCAATCATTAACATGGATTTTATTGACAAGAAGATAACACTTCCTGGAACAATCCAAGAACAACTAACACTTATGCATAAACAAAGGCACGTAGAAAAAAAGAATGTAATGCAAACGCACATTTGAGTACAAAAGAAGGGGGCGATGCCACCTCGAACGTTCATCTGCCTCCCCACATCTGGAGCAACGAAAAGGGGTATATTTGAGGCACATAACCTGCAGGTTTAGAAGTAGCTCTAGCTTTCTGAAAGTCTCACATTCAGGGCTGCTGCTGGCCATTTGGGTTCCCTTGGAGAAATTTGCAAAGTAATCATATGCAAAGAACAACACGAGTAAAACAAAAGCCTCATTGTTATGCTGATTATACTTAACTGATGTATTGATATGTTGTAAGTTGTCACTTTAACACAAACTTTTACCAAAATAACTGAACGAATGGGACTGTGTTTGCAGAGCAAGCACCACAAGTGTCAATGAATAGCCTATTACAATGAACTGAGATGAAGATAATACTTAAGACAATGCTACACCTAAAGCAGGACAGAGTGACAGAGAGCCTGTCAGCAGACAGTAACATACCAACTGGCTAGCACTAATGCTAGCTAAATGTGAATAGGATTTGCAGCCTATATTTCACTTTTCCCCTATCAACCGGGCCACCCGTGCTGTTGACATTGACCATGAACCAGAGACCAGTGTTACTGAACAACAGATATAGTTATCCTCAGGATAAAAATAAGAACTTTTTATGCTCTCCACTCATAGTCCGCAATTTTGGCAATCAACGTCAGAACCTTTGGATTGACTGCAAGGTTTTTCTTAGATGTGTTCCACTCCACTTTGGATCCCTTGTCGGGGTTTAGCTTAAGGAATCTGTCGAATGAAAAACAACAACTTCATTAAGAAACTGAGGACTGGACTGTATGTGTTTTTTTACATTTGCAATGAATCTAAGTGTAGATTGAGCTTGCTTTTGAGTGCGCGTTTGGACATACAGGTCATTGTGGAACAGAGGGGTGATGCAAAGATGTTTGGTTAACCTGTGAGTCTATTGCAAATGCTGTTTCAGGGTAGTGAAACATCTGTGAACATCTACTACTCAAAGGTCTCTTTCTATAACTTGACATGAGCATGAATCAAGGATATTTCAGAGACAGCCATCTGAAACATAAATATTAGTTATTTGTTGATTTATCAATCTGCAAATCATCTCAACACTCAAGCATTGCTCATTCTTATGTGTTTTAGCTGCAAATGAAAGGAGATCTGATGATTTGATTTGGATTGCATAACTTTAGATTTCACTGTCTCATCATTCTTATGTCTCAATGCATAAAATTGACTGGTGCTGCCTTACCGTTGCAAGAATTCCAAGGTTGCTGCCTGGGCTACTGGATAAGAAATGTTCGTGCAGTAGTAAGAGCCAAACATCAGGATAAGTGCGTTGCTGAAGATAGTGATATGGCCATTCACAATTGCCTGGTCCACAGATAACATGAAGTGCTCGGCTACCAAAGTAGAGTTTCCTGTTGTGTACATGAACAAGAGACAAGGGGACAAAAAAACAAATCCACACATGACTCAAACAACTAACTGCAATGTTACAACTGATGTATATCAATTACATACACTGGCATGCAGTTTGGGCCCTACGATCAACTACAAGGTGTCTAAACTTTTGCTGTGGGCCTTTTCCTTTTCTGTTTAAAAAATTATGAAAATGATTTTATTTAAAATTAATTGTCATCTATAACTTTAAGCCATTTGGAGATTATTTCATCTTCTACTTGCTTAACCGTTCACATGAACTGAAATTTTGACCATGGGTGCCCAAATATTTACATTAAAGCACCATAACTGCGACAGGTGTAATCTTTTGACATCGGTAAATGCAGCACAATACTCACCTTTACAGCTTACTGAATAAATTTGAGAACTCACGCTACTAATCTGCAGGGGAAGAAACAAAACCTTATGAATCATGAAACCTGCCAAAATTCAAATACGTGTATGCAATGTACGTTTAAATGTAGTCAAATAATTCGCCCCAGCTGCTTTAGCCCTACTTCCTTTCCACAAAATAGAAGGAAATACTTGGCTTACATGTCCATTACATTTTACAGGGCAAAGCTAGCACAGTGGGCTATTTCTATTTCCTATTTCTCTTACAGCACATCTTGGCACGCACGAGCTCTCTACAAGAGTGCAGGTGCGTTGCTAGAGTGGAACAGGTCGCCTATTAGCTCTTATGTTGCCTACTTACTTTCACATTAAGACAAATGCATCAGTGGCCACTGTCATCGTGGGCCCCCTAACGGGTATTAGCGGTGTAGAAACTATCCGCGTAGCAACTGCTGTGTTTACACGGTCACAGAAATTTGACAGCTAACAAATTAGCGAACAACAACTCTGCTAGCCAGAAAGTTAGTATACAGACCAGCTGCTAACTGCACCTTGAACTGACAGACGCCGTCCTTTATCTTCATAGCTAGGGATTCCATGCCTTTTACCGTCTCGGTAAACTACGAGCCATAATGGTCAAGCAATGCCAAGTTGATTCTACTGAGCTGAGTTTGATATACTTGCCTTGCAACACTGCGTGGATGATCTTCCAATCTATCTCTTCCACCGCGCTTTCCACAGCCATACCTGCGACTTTGTGGTTCTAATTCATTGGCCGATGTTTATGGTCATGCCGTTGACATCCAATGGCATGTCACATTGTTTTCATGACCGCGCCATCACCTCAGGTGCAATGTATTTTCACAATCTGACTATGCATATGTACAGAGAAATATATTTGGGTAACAAGGAGATTATGTTTTATTACATTTACAGTGATTTTATGTTATTTTACATTTCACATGTGAAATCACAGTCGATTTATGTAAATTTGATGATATTGTGGAAAAACAGTACTCAACTGTAAAATACACAGTAAAATAAAAAAACATTACTATTTTTTGGAACAGTGTAGGTGTGAAACTCCAGACTGAGAAACTATCCATCTCTAAGTCTTTTGGACTTTCTAGAAATGTACTCAGAGCTAAGCTAGTCTCAGAGGTTTAGTCCAAGCTCAGCTAAAGCTTGACAAAGAAACGAACTAAAACATGTGCTTACCATTAAACTTTAACTGACACCTAACTATCATTCAAACTGTAAAGAAGGCTCAGGAAATTAAAGGAACTTTCACAGTTTTCTAAAGGCACTAAATTAATCATCTGTAAACAATAGAAGTGCAAATATATATGTTGTTTTCTTATGCCGTATTACATGTCCCATTTTGATATTACTAAACTGCGAGACTACATGTAAAATGTGAAAACCAGTTCTTGACTTAATGTGTATGACTCTGACCTCATTCATTCAAAAAACAAAACAAAACAAAGAGAAGAACTTCTTGGGTGGTTACCACAAACAGGAGGGATTACAGTTGTTTCTGCTAATGCTTCCTATACCTATGGGCATGACTTGAACATAGATAATTAAACAGATTTTTCTTTGTTTGCCCAAACATAATCAAGGTTAAAGTTCCTTGGATGCAGAAAAGCCCATCCTCCCAGTCTATTAGAAATAAATCCAATGCAAGGCTTCCCCACCTGTCTGTCTTATCCCTTATTCCCCCTCATTATTTTATTTCCATACCTGAACAAAAGCATCTAAAACACTGAGTGTCCCAAACCATAATAGGACACAGAAAGCGATACTGCTCACGAAAATTTTGCTTATTCTGATATGTCAGAAGCTCTTTGTGACACCTGGTATTGCCCTTTACTAAAATGTAGGGTTAATGCCACACGAGTCAAGCTGATTTAGCTTAAAATATAGCAGATGACTGCACTCAGCATTTTTTAATTAAAGGTCCAGTTATCGTATATAATATTGCGCTCTCATTTCTCCTCAGCACTCCCTTTTTTTATTGTCTGTTTCCTCCAGTGAGAAGGGCTGGCCAGTGATGCCAGCCCAGGGTTGTTTCCGTGGTAATGAGCTGTCAAGGATATAAAGAAGGGTGTTCTTTTTTCTTTGCATATCTCTTCCTTCCAAATAGGGAATGTAGACGAGAGAGCTAGTCTGGCAGCAGCATCTGTGGAGAGCACGCCCTGGGGATTCTAGTGTCACAGATGCAGTTTAAGAACCATGTGAATGGAGTGGCTCTCCCTGACTGCAGGCTGTGGGTCTGGCATGATTAGACCTTTAGATGTGTTTTTGTTGAATGAGAACTGGGTTCTGAGGTGCTCAGAAGAACTGCTCTAAAGAAGTAATTTAATTTACCAACCTCTAATGACAATAAACATAATTTCTGCAATCAGTCTCTGCTCTTTTGGGTTTGCTGATATGTTTCCCTTTGATTGTGTAAGTGGTAATTGCATTTTAGCTTGCCACAAAGAAGCACACTTATTCGTCAGAAATATGTGCTCTTATTGAGACTAATTTTAGATACATTTTCAGCATTTTAATTGTTCACTCTTTATGGCTTTCGCACACAGACACATTGCTTCCTATGATTCTATATTTTTCCTGCACAACAGATGTAATAACCAACTGCAACGGAAATCATAATTAAGATCTGCATTATTAGTTGTTTTTTGCAGTACCTATATAATAGACTTGGAATCAGCATTGTTGATGGACAGAATAGTGATGTGAAACCACAGTTGTTTTCAGGCATTGGTAAACTGTGTCCTAGTATTCCACAAATAGCGCAATAAGGAGAGAGTAATTCTTTGAAATTAATTGAAGCCGGTCTCTGGCATCAAATATGCAAACTAGACTGTTGCAATAAAGACCCTGCTGACCCTGCTGCTGAGTGAAGCACAGCTGATAAGCAAACTCTGGACAACTTTACTTAAGATTTTTTTTTTCTTACCTAATTTCTGAAGCCTTTCTTTTATTTCAGCAGTGTCTCTTTTGCAGGTTGATAAAATCTATGGTCATGCTACTTTCTGTCATAATTTTTCTCTGCTGCTGTCACCAGACTTCAGTTTATGATTGTCACCATGTGCATGAGACAACAGCACAACAAAGCCCTGAGTGCAGTACTGGAAAAGAGAAGATAGGGTTACTCAAACTGATGAGAGCTCATTAGCCTGCAACACAATCTCTCCAACAAGTATTAATTAGTGTAAATTAAAGATGCACAGAAGCTTGCTAACTCCAAACTGGGGGAAGGGAATCAATGCCAGAACCACCTACCTCCCCAAAAAGGCAACTTAGAGCTGTCATGGTCCTAATATAACTGAGGTTGAATTTCATTTTCTTGCTTTTCATTCAGCTCAAGTTGTATTTTTTGGTTTTTTCAGTTTATTTCCCTATCGATCTGTCTCATATTCCTGAGGTTATGCTTTCACACTCCATTTTTGATGTGAGTATTCTTATTTCAGTGTGTACTATTTGTCCTCAGTATTTGTATTTTTGTTACTTCTTGTTTGTCGTTTAAGAGTACTTATCGTTTGAATCATGTCCTGCTCTGATTCCCTGATTAATTATGTTTTTCTTGTTTCACTACCAGTTACCTATCAGCCTTGAGCAGAAATGGGCAGCGTTACTGTAATCCAATTACTTTTAACTGTAACGAGTAAAGTAAGGGATTACTATTGCAAAAAAGTAAGATAAGATAAGATAAGATAAGATAAGAAGAACTTTATTTATCCCGAGGGAAATTCTTTTGTCATACACATGCTCAATGCAGCAAGCGAGACAGAGGAGCAGAGGAATAAGATATTCAATATGTACAATAGAATACAAGTGTGCAGTAATATACAGTGGGATAGTGCAAAATATAATATCAAATAACTGTAACAAGTAACAATATAACTAATTAGATTACTGTTACTTTCTCGTAAGCATGCTGGATTACTGCGTTACTAAACTGTTGTGTTTGTGAGAGTGTCTCATGACAATGACATACGAGCGTGTGACATCTGTGGCAGCAACAGACGTGTGTAGATCAACAATGGATAACATGAAGCGCAGGAGAGAGTACGACCATGCATCAATTATAGCTTTGAAGTACTGACATTACTTTGAGTTTGACAAAAAAAACATTAGCATCCGCTGTACACTCTGCATGGGAAGAAAACTTCTTTCTACAGCAAAAAATTCCACTTCAAATCTGAGCAAGCACATAGTATGAAAGATAAGCGCCAGTTAACAGTCTTGTTTATTGCTCTCATTATTCAAGGAAATTCTTTTAGATCAGTGTAAACTACACTTAGCACAAGTACTTTTAATATCCTTTTGATAAGTAACAAGTAACTTGTATCTCAAGGCTGAAGGACACAAGTTAAAACTCAAAACTGCCATAGCAAGTTACCAAGTTCTTATGCATCTCTAAATGTAACTAACACTCACTTCCCGCTCAGCACTTAACACTTATTTTGTCAAGAAGCACTCTGCTGCAGACTGATGCACACTTTGCAGAATTTAATTAGAAATAACTAGGTTACATATGTTCATAATCCACACTGAAGATGAGATTCATAACACTTGATACGGATCCTAAGTGTACAGATGCAACAGTATATTCAGCCATTTGGTAGTCAGAAAGTCTCTGGAATATAGAAAAAAAATCCTGACAATTAGATTTAAACTTTGAAACTAAAGGCAACATGTCCCAAACTGATAGCATTTTTGTTAGTCGGCAGGTCATTACCATAAATCCAGATATTTATTTGTTCCCCTTTGGCACACTCTTGGTAATGTTTAATTGTTATTATTACTTTTTATTTATTTAACGTATAAATTACTTCTAAACACATGAAAAAAATAACTAGTACTTGTATTTACAAAACCTTTGGTACCCATTTAATTTATAAAGCTGTAGAATTTTATTAATTCAGTAAGGCTTGAATGAGTAATTTGAACTGCAGTAGGTCAAGGAGGAATTGTCAGCTAAAGATAACTCAGAGCCTGGTAAATACTCTGACCTTTTAAACCTTGTTGCACTCAGTAATCACAGGCTCTTCCTCCAGGCAACTGAAATGAAGCCAATGCCTACAAAGAACATAAAAGCTAAAAACATATCAAAATTTATACACCACAGTACAGCAACTCTCACTGCCTGAAATGTCTGACAAGTTTCAGTGAACGCAGCAATCACAGGGTTGATGCCAGCAGATTGCAAAGCTGATGGCAGACCAGGCCTCGGATAACCTCAAATTTTTAAATGTATAATTAATTTAAAAATTTTGAAGAGGCCCAGTCTTCCATGATATTTCCTCTTCATCATTGCCTGTTTTCGGTTGCCTGAAGCGCTCTTGTAGCAGTTCATCTCAGGGGTGCGTCTTCCTGATGCATTCATGGATGCTCCTTGTTTCTTCCCAGAGTGTGACTCTGACTCACATATCCTCCTCCTCCCTCTTTTCATTGCTTGGAGAGTCTCAGAGTGTGGACTTTGCATGAGACCTTGTGTGCTGTCGAGTTTTCATGTTTTTGAATGAGCATCGTGAATCTCCTCATTTAATCACCTAACTATCCCCGATGGGTATTTGATGACTGGTAGGACTTACTTGTTGATATTGCCGATCTTATTTCTAAAACTAAGCTGGTTTCTTAGCACCTCTCCTACTCTTTAATAGTATTTAGCTATTGCTATGCTCCTTCCTGACCACAGTTCCTGTTGTTCTGTGAAATACCCAGCTACTTTTATCGGTCCTGTATGCTATCCAGCTTTCTGGTAATTCCACTCCTTTGGTCCTGATCACCTTCACTGTCTTTACCAGCACACTCCATTCCAAATTACATAACATTGTTTTCTTCACTGTAAAAATCTAATGAGGTGGGAAAATGACCTGAGTGCTCATTCACTCCCGGTTTATAGCTTGGTGTCATCAACTCAGTGATCGGTCAGTGATGGTCGCTCCACTTCTGGATCTATATTATTATCCACTTGTTGTGATGAGCTACAAGAGTGGGTTGAAGCCTGTGCAGATTTGGTATAGCATGCAAGTGATGAATAACATTTTTCGACCTATGTGCTTACTTAAGTGTTACAACTTGGCAGGTCAAGGGGAGGTCTTGGGCAGGTCATTGTAAGTTTGAAATTGTTGCTTGAGGGGATCCTTCATCATCAGGATTATTTTGCCGTGTGTTGGACAGTTTGAGTTACCTGTTATTAGTAGTGCACTAATTTGTGCTGTGAGCTTGATTATGCAGATGGAGTGGATAATGGCAGGTAGTATCTCAGAATTTAAAGTTAATTGGAAATTAAAGTGTGTACAAATATCTAAATAAGAATCTTACTTGGCTACTAAAAGCAATTAAAAGCTTTAATAACTCAGAAGTGTAACTATTAGTGTTGACTTAATAGGGCGCACAAATCTTTGCATGTGCCATGATTAGTGGTTAACTTTTTGTCAGTACGAGTTTTGTTTCCTTTCACTTGAAAAAATAGAAAATGAAATACACACACACACACACACACACACACACACACACACACACAGAGAGAGAGATACGCACAACTACAAGCAAAATCTGTGATTTCCCAGACTTTTATGTTTAAAACAAACAAACATGTGTGTGTATGTATGTATGTATGTATGTATGTATGTATATATATATGTGTGTGTGTATATATATATATATATATATATATATATATATATATATATATATATATATATATATATATGTATGTGTGTGTGTGTGTGTGTGTGTGTGTGTGTGTGTGTGTGTATGTATATGTGTATTTAAAATCACTCTGCTACCACTCCTCATCTCACAATGTCTGCCAGTGGAAATCAAATTAATTTTCCATCAGGACTGCCATATCACTAGCCAGACAAGAATGATGTATTGAACTTAATATTCATTTTTCATCATCTTTGGCAATCTTTGTACTTTTAGCAGTCTAATAGAGGTCTTCTAAGAATAAGGACATCATCCATTTCAAATTCTCAAGATAACCACTTATGTCCTATAACTGCTCTCGCATGTGACTTGCAGAGATGTTTTCTTTTCTTTTGTCTTCTGTTCCTTTGGAAGAAAATTTTCATTAGTTACAAGCCACTGACAGTTGTTGAAAAGAAATGCTTTGTAAGGTACCACAAACAGAGGGGTTAACACTGTGACTTTTATCTGTGAAATAAAATATTCCAAGCATATAAAAATAACGGGGCAGGTTACAATAATCTGACAGACACTTTCGATGCAGTCAAATTTCCTTGTTTTCCATAATTCCATATGTTATATTTAAACAGGACTAGAGGACTCTAAAGCAGGAACACTAGGAATCAGGTTAACAGCCTTATTTTAATGAAGTTCAGAATGTGCAATGAGGAGTCTGGGGGAGGGGAAATAGAGGTCTGTGAGAAAATGGTTAGGGAGTGGGCAAGCAGTGAATCCAAATCAGGGACTATGCATAGCTTTTGAACAAGAAGGGATCTAGATCACAGACGAGACCCATGGCTAGCCATTGAAGAAAAACACACAATCAAAGAAGCTAAGTTTTCCATTAAAAGTGTGAGTGTAATGCTATAATTTGTATTTAAATGCAGCAGGTGGGTGATGAGTAGAGTGCAGACAGGTGCACCAGCCAGGAAACCAGAAAGTGGCCACACCTTTGCAGAGACAGAAGTGCACACAAACAGAGCTCATGCAGAAAGTTAGAAAGGAACAGGCAGGTCAGCACTAGAGGCAAACAGGACTGTAATTGTATACTGTTCATTGAAATAACTATCTTTCCACATTTAAAGTAAACATGCACAATATGTCCATGAGTGATTTTAATCAGCCATCAAAGTCAGAATCATAATCCCAGAATTAAAAAACAATATTGTCTTAATGAGAAAGGACAGGGACCCATGTTAGTCCAACTTTCCAGGAAAATGAAAGAAGACATTAGATGAATGAGGAATTTATTTCATTAAAACTGTTGCTTTTAACTTAACACTGCCGTCGTCCCACAGGATAGGTTAACCTTTCCACACCATGAATGCATAGAGCATGAACCAGCTGATGCAACAATACTGTAACAAATATCCTTCATAAAACATGAACAGGATTTTTACAAAAGGCATGATATTAAAAAATCAAGGAACAACAAATAATGTTTCCAAACATCATTTTATACCTTTTTAGAAAATATAAGCTTATGACATATTGTAAGCAGAGGTGATGCCAGGACAAAATAAACAGATGGTCTCCTTCCTGATATAGCCTCAAGAGAGCCAGTGACAGACATATCCCCACCAGTGAGGGCACATAGCCTTACACTGTGAAAATACACAGAATGCATGCCCTGATATGATACCCCCGCAGAGAGGACATGTAAAGCTGTGCTCATAAATAGCATTAGGCTTGACTGACAAATGCAGTGATTAGCGCTCATTTCCTCACTCTGCTTTGTAATGCTGGTTGGTTCAATATTTAGAGGAAGCCATTTAATTTTACAGATAACAAAAGGGGAAGATTAGTTTGTAGTAAGTGCTTGTGAAGCGTGTGTGTACATATACTTATTTACATGTGTGCATACAGATCTACAGTAATTACTATACATACATAGACATAACATACACACACGATCAGTCAAAACTCTTAGTACAAACTCATTTATCCAATTTTTATGTAAGAATGTAAATGCGAGTGAATAACTTCAAATGGTACCAAAGCAAGCACAATAATACAGTCTCAATCCAAAGATTAAGACCAGTTGAAAAATGGTAAAAAATCATATTTTGCATGGTTGGATCTTAACAAGGCTCCAAGTAGAGCTTCAACATGCAACAAGAAGAAACGGGAGTGAGGTTTTTTTGGTTTTTGTTGGGTTTTTTTTTTTTTGTCATTTTTCAAGTGGTCTTAAACGTTTGATTGAGATATAAACTTCATAACACAAACAAATGAAATGAAATAAAATATTAATTTGGTTTAAAGTGGAACAACTTCTGCTGATGATATAGAGCCACTGTAAATCTAAAGACAGTGTTGAAGCAACACAGATTGAGTGTTTCATCTTATAGCAAGATAATAATACAAAACACTGGAAAAGATGAAATTACAGGGAAGCCCAGAACAATATTTTAGGTTTTAACTTAGTTTTAACTAAGTCAGTCATTAGCAGGTAACACAGTTTGAATCATTTGAAATGTAAAGAAACTCCGAAATATTTTCTTAACAAGTGTCCTGTCATAAAGCTCTTACTATACCCATTTTCTTTTTGTGGCAATTAGTCACCACACAGGCGCAGCTGTACTTGCCAACTGTCAGGTGTGAATATGTGACATTGCTTAAGTGTGAAGAATGACATTTTTAGAAAACGACTTGGGTTTTTTTTGTTTTCATGGTGTGTCCCTCTTTACCTGATTCTGCTTGAAGATCTGATAAACTCTTTTTTTTTTTAACATTAAAGTGTTTTAAACCAGCAGTCCCCAACCCCCAGGCCACGGACTGGAGTTGTTTGGTACCTGGCCACAAGAGTTGAGGCCCGGGTGTGAAATTTATGGTTTTCAGGGTTTTATCGTTAACTCGGTTTCCCTGGGTTCCCGTGTCTTATGAATCGATTTTCTTTTTTTTTTTTTTTGGTATCGGTACTGGTTTTATTTTGTTGTATTTATGCGCGGCACCTTAAAGGCCGGTCCATGAAAATATTGTCTGACATAAACCGGTCCGTGGCGCAAAAAAGTGCTTTAAACCTCTGTCTTGAAACCTTACCCTAGTTTTTTTTATATATTTTGGATAGTGGTTTCTTTTTCATTCACTTTTAGTCCAGTCCTTGTACATGACTATTTCCTTTCTTTCTTTCTTTCTTTCTTTCTTTCTTTCTTTCTTTCTTTCTTTCTTTCTTTCTTTCTTCTTGTTAGACAATTTAACAGTGACCAATGACTCATTCTAGCATAATAAAGGCACTAAACTCAAGGAATGAACCAGTCTTGTGTTTATGAATAACAGAAAATTGAAAATCTATCTTTAGGCACTTTCTTACTACCAGCATTTCACAAAAGCACTAAATTTTTTCAACCTTCTTGAGGTAAATCTCTGAAAAATGCAAAACATTTTGACAGGCAGAAAATATTATTTTTGCACCAACAAGGAGATTCCCAAAGAGCTGTTAAACAAAAACACTGGGTTGGGGATCTTGTTAAAAGTAATTTAATTACAAACAGAAAAGTAAAATTAAATTTCAGTCCAGCAAGTACAATAGTGAACAAAAAAAAGCAATTAGGTGGTTTTTAAATCTGCAAATTCACTTCATATATGACTAATTTAAATTTCTCATCTAAACATAATTGAGTCTTATACCTTTGTATTCTCCAAGTATATTAGAATAAATCATGTTGAAATAAAAGAAAGTAGTCATGTTTTCTCCTAAAGACTGCCACTTGGAAAGGCATTCTGGAGGATAAAGGACTACGCTACCCTCCATTTTGTTTCGACATTAACTGATTAACTCATTATCAAATGATATGATAATCAAATTAGTAATTATAAACAATTGTGGGAGTTAACACGTGGAGATATGGCTAACAGACCAGGTAACAGGTAACCATGTAACAAGTGTTTTAACTGTTGAACTAATGTAGGGTTTTTACTTTACCACAACATAGCCACAGCCACTGTAAAAGTTCATGCAGACAAGGTGATGCAGCTACTGCAGTCTATAATAAATCCATAAAGAGGCTGCAGGAATAAGGGGAGGCAGCGATATACTGTAGTTAATGTTGCATGGATCTGACCTTCATTACATTTTGTGGGACAGCAAACACTATTCACTGAAAGCCGCTACACTTAGAACACTGTTACACTAAAACCTTTGCCTGTTGTTTGGATATCTCTCTGTCTCACACACTTACAAAAGAAAGCCATACATTTTTTACAAGGATGGGCCAACATCTTCCACATGCAACCCACTTCCACTAGTAATAATAGCTTAACACAAAAAAAGTAATCACAAAAAAATACTAATTAAAAAATCTGATAGGAACTGCACTTATAGTTAATCTTACCTATGTTTAAGTTTAGGATGAATTGTTTTTTCCTTGTTTTTTTCTCATTTCCGAATATATAATGATGTAACCCATTATTTTGTTGCTGTATTGCTATCTGGTGTTGGTCCTGATGTGCATTGTTCTTCCAGAGTTATTTCTACTAGAAATGGACCGATCCGATATTACGTATCGGTATCGGTCCGATACTGACCTAAATTACTGGATTGGATATCGGAGAAAAATAAAAATGTAATCCGATCCATTAAATTTATTGATAGAAAGTGTGGTTGGTTTGTTTGAACTGTTGTACCAAGTGTGAAATAAATAAATAAATGAAATGAAATATCATGAAAGCACCTCACAAAACTTGCAACAAGCCGTAACTCGCTTCATAACCTTAGCACGTCGGAGCAGTATGCATCACGTGATAGAGCGGCTGTGGCATGCGAGACCTGTCGGTGGTCTGGTTGAGCATTTGGAGCTTCCTACCAACCTGGCATTTCATCTCCGACAAAGTTATCCCAGAGAAAAGTAAAGCAAGTGTGTAAGTCCATCTCTGAATGTTAGTAAAGCATTCCCACGTTAAGCTTAACAACCGATTTATGGAGCGACTGCCTCTTCTCTCTCTCCCTCTCCTGCTGCTACTTCAATCATGAAACTGCTTAATGATCAGCTGATCGGCTTTTCTGTTGCGACTCCGTCTCTCTTGTTTGTTTTTGGCCCACTTTGCACCAGAAAGAGGGAACCAGCGGATAAACAACAGCAGCACGTTTAAGCTTGATAAGCTGTTGTTAGAATTTATTTAATATTACTTTCTACACCAGGATCTTTTCCTAGGTAGCTGACGGCTGGTAACTGTGCAGGGGCGGATAAGATAAGATAAGATAAGATAAGATAAGATAAGATAAGATAAGATAACTCTTTATTCTAGTGAAGTTTAGCCAGGGGGCAGGTAGGGCATTAACAGGGAAAAGGGGGGCACAAAGAAATACTTTTCTTTCTTATTCTCATTTAAAATGTCTAGCTTTTATTAAATAATTATCTGACACCCAAAGTTTTAATTTGATGTAAAAATGAATAGAAGTCCGTTACTGTATATAGTAACTGTTAAGTCTAATATACCCTAGTAAGCTATACTACTTTTTCCTTTGGGAAGGCACCACCTGTGCAGTCTGCAATTCTGTTAAAGAAAGATGTTGAATCTATTTAATATTTCTTGAAAAATTAATCGATTTCTGTGCATTTTTTTTTCACACTGCATCAAATTAAGGTTGATTACGTCGATTAAGCATCATGAGGTGGAGCGTGAGGGGTGGTTCCCTATTTTTTATTAATTTTTTGTTGTTGTTGCTGGGAGTTTGCAACCCTATTAGTTAGTACTCTTTAAAATACCAGAATAGGGAGGATGGTGTAGGTTTAAGTTTATTAGATTGATCAGTATTGCTGAACTATGAAATATTTTTTTTACATACAGGTATAACAGAATAGCTTTAGTGTTGTTGTTTTTTAAACTTGAGTATGAACTTATACAAAATGCAGCAAGATATTAAAAAAAAACCCCCACTATATCGGATTCATATCGGTATCGGCAGATATCCAAATTTATGATATCGGTATCGGTATCGAACATAAAAAAGTGGTATCGTGCCTAATTTCTACTGGATTATTTTATGTTTTTAATTAAAAATTTTGCTAAGCATAATTTTAAGAGAGATCAGTGCAATTCTAAGTGTTATTGTATAGCTCTAATATACAATTAACAAATAGGATTAACCTGAGTATATCTGTGATGTTTCTCTAATCAAAGTTTTTGATGGCCGCTTGCTTTGCTTTGACTGATCTGCATAGGATGTCAGTTCTTGGAGAATGTATATACCACAATTTTATTGTTTTCAAAAATTCTCTGGATGATGATGATTATGCAGAATTTCTTTCTCCTTGATCTGTACATCTCAATAAAGACACAGCTAAAAAATAATTGCTGGCCTAAAATGATTTGACGTAGATGTAACAGTATTTTTAAAAACATTCAGTCTTTTGACAGACTGAGACATTTAATGAATTGCCTGAAATCTGTGAGAGGCATCTGCTGTAAAAAGTTGACTCTATACCACAGACTTCCTGGATGAGTTGCAGATAGACAAAAGTCTTCACAGCTTTCACACTAACTTCAAGCTTCAGTTTATGGATGCATATTTTGGAAACTACTGAACTGCTCTTCAGTGAATGAAGCACACGACAATGGGACGCCTACTTGACCCTACGGTGTGCTGAGGTCACTTCCACTTCAGCTACTGCCTGCTCCCACTGGATCAATCTCTATTTCTGTCCAGTAGGTGTGTCAGTACTGGCATACTGACTTCACTTTACTCTGAGACATTCAGCTTATCCAGCTAAAGAACACTTTGGCTCAGTATCTTATATGTTCCACAATTTTGATTTGATGCAAAGCTCAAACCTCTGTAACACAGTTGTGATACTGTATTAATTTACAAGTAAGTTGTGATGTCCCATGGTTTGTCATAGGACATCAATATATTTTTTGGTCTTACCAGAGAAACTCTGGAATAGCCGTCGCTATATTATTTAGACTATTAGTAAATGTACTGGTACATACAACCCGTGTCCCAAACCGTAGGCTGCATCCTTCGGCCTTCGCGGTCTACGTGGGCCGGGTCCTTCGAAGACCGAGAAGGCCGGAAGTGCGGGCTGTGAAATGGGACGGTCTAGCCTTCAGATTTATAACCACCGCTGTGTCGGTGGAGTTTAATAAACTCGGCCATCTGCTCCTTGCTATCTAAAATATAACAGGACACTGGCGTAAATTCTTGACCGTCTCACACTTTGACGTTTGACGTTTATTCAGCTGTGTGAAAATCCCGGAGGAACCCACCCAATGGATTAATAAAGTTTTATTTAATCTAATAATCGAATAACTTTGATCTCAGCCAAACCGATTTACTCCGGAACAAATACAACACCGAAAAAAGCCAAACAATTACATTTTTAAGTTATCTGAGTGACTTATATATCATGTTTAACCTGAGTAGCGAAAGACAGCGGGGGTCTGAAAATGATGAAGGCGGGAGTCTGCAGCTCTCGCCGGCTCGAGTGACCATTGAACCCCCCGGCTAGCTATCGAGCGGGTGGGTAACAGACAGGTCCGAAAACGTCGGCGCACTTTTGCAAATATGCGATGTCTTGATAAACCAAGCAGATACGTTTACACAGCTACTTTCTTGCCTGAAAATGTGTTAAAAGGTTATTTTGTGACCCAGAAAGATTAATAAGAATAATTTTAAAACTTAGTAGCGGCCGCCATTGTTGGAAACTGAAATTGGCTGGGCCGCGCTATGAATTCTGGGATATGGTGGGCCACGAAGGACACACCCGACCCATCCTTCAAATTTGGGGAAATGAAGGCTGCATTTGTCGGCCGCATTTGAAGGAGTTGACGAATTGGGACAGCCTTAGTCGCCTGGCTGTGACGTAATTGGCCTTCAAATGCGGCCTCCGAAGGATGCAGCCGACGTTTTGGGACACAGCTACAGTGTTGGGGAGTAATGGAATACACGTACCAGCTTTACATATTTAAAAAACAAAGTATGAGTAACTGTACCAACTATAGCAATAAGAGGTTCCGACTGGAAATCTGACCGTGCAATGCAACCAACCTGCTCTCCAAGCAGCAAGCAAGACTCCACCTGCAACATAAAGAAACATCTGGAAGTAAGTTCTTTTTTTAAAAGTAATGTTAGCCTACTGCAACTACCTTCTTTTAGTTGTGGTAGCTACCTGGGTTACCAGTTCACTATCTTTGATGTACTATTGCGGTGTGATTTTATTGCTATTAATGAAGGCTGCATTACAACCTGCCAGCTGCAAATAATCACGTGCAGTTCTGAAAGCAGACAGAAAGAAAACATGTTACTGGTACAGAAATAGTTTTCTATACAAGATCACTGCAAAAAGTGCAGCCTTACTTAATGTCCACCCTACTGTTACTCATTTTATAGTAAGTTTTATAAATCTAGTTGGCATTGCTTTCAGAACTGCACATGATTATTTGCAGCTAGCAGGTTGTTAATGCTATCCATCAAGTTAACTAACCTCAACCAACGACAATCAATCAATCTTTATTTATAAAGCACTTTTCATAAAGAAATGTAGCACAAAGTGCCTTACACGGTTAAAAGCAGCCCACCCCACCCCACCCCACCCCGCCCTCCAACTCACTCCCCACACTCTCATTAACATAAACATGGATACATACATACACATCAGGAGGCTGCGTGCCCAGCCTCTTCTTCAGAAGGGGCCTCACCACCGCCGTTTTAAAGGCAGCAGGAAAGACACCCAACTGAAGAGAGCAATTCATCATGTATAAAAGCTCAGCTTCAAAAAAATCCATAAAGTGTTTTAAAAAGTGAAGAGGGGATTGAATCTAAAAGACATGTGGTGGGTCTCACTGTGGAGAAAACTTTCTTAAGGTTCTCAGCATTAACCAGGACAAACCTGTCCAGTGTCTCCTCAGGTACAATCGAGCCCTCAGATGTGTTTAAAATCATATCACGAGAAGATAAAATATCACATCTGATGGCGCTGATTTTTCCCCTGAAGTGGCTGCAAACTGCTCACAGAGCGAGTCTGTGGGGGTTCTTTGGGAGCAGTTAAAATCAGGGTTAAATAAATGATCTATGGTGGAAAAGAGGACCTTGGGATTATTTTTGTTAATACTGATTATTTTGGTGAAGTATGAATTTCTTGAATTCCTTAATGTATTATTGTACATTTTAAGTTGCTCGCAAAGTATTTGATGGTTGATTACATTTTTATTTTTCCTCCATCTCCTTTCTGCTGCCCTGCAATTTCTTTTGAGTTTTTTGACTTCTTCGTTTCTCCAGGGTGATACATGTTTTACGTTAATCTTTTTGGTGGTGAGTGGAGCAACGGAGTCAAGGCTTTTCTTCAGTTTGCTGTTAAAATAATTAAAAATAAAATCGCAGGGTGCAGGAAAAATCACAGGGGGGCATTCGTCTAAAACCCTGGTAAAATTTGCAGCCACTTCAGAGGTTAGATAGCGCCTCCTCACAGTTCGCACCCGCTGAATAAAACCGGTGATGTTAAAAAACACACAGTAGTGGTCAGAGACAGCCAAGTCAATAACAGAGGACACACTGGTGGACATCACATAGGTGATGACCAGGTCCAGAGTGTGTCCTCTGTTGTGAGTTGGCTGCGTGACGTGCTGGGTAAATTCCATACAGTGAAGAATGTTTAAGAATTCTTTTGATGCAGGGTCGGAAGGATTATCTATGTGCAGGTTAAAATCACCGGTTAAAATTATCATGTTATATTTTGAGTGTATGTTTGTTAAAAATTCTGAGAATTCCTTGATAAAAGCAGCACTGTCTTTAGGTGGTCTATAAATTGTGACAGATAAAACTGGAGGGCTGCTAAAAACAATAGCATGGAATTCGAAAGTGGTAAAATGGTCAAATAAAATTTGTTAAAAATAAACAGTCAAGTTTATTATCTAAAATTAAATCATTAATAATAAAAGACTTGTTCAACAGAGAGCGGACATTTAAAAGTGCCATACTGATCGAGACTGGTGGATTTTTGACAGTAGAGTTCAATGGATGTTGACATTTTTGAAGGGGCCGGAGGTTATTAATGTTTTTGCAGTTACTGGATTTATGATAATTCTGTTGCTCTCTGTTTGTGATTATGACGCGTATTGTGTTGACTGTGGGAGAGAGAGGTCCGAGTCCAGAGTTTTGTGTATTACTGTTAAAAGTGGAACAAATATAGGAACTGTGACCAGGGGGACATCAGTCAGTGGCGGACAGATCAGCAGGTAATGTCGGTTTGGGGTAATGACAGGGCCGTGTGCGAGAGTGCTGTACGCCAAATGCCAAATTGGCGGACAGCAAACGGCGTCCCCAGGCATCCCAGCTACCAATGTTAGCTCTGTGGCAAGTAGCTTTCAGTAATAGTAATAAATCACATAGCAATAGTACATTCATGTATTTGTAAAAAGCATGACAATATATCAAGTAATCCAAAGTATTCAGAATACATTACTCACATTAAGTAACTTAACGGAATACTTTACAAACTACATTTTGGGCCATGTATTCTGTAATCTGTAGTGGAATACATTTTAAAAGTAACCTTCCCAACACTGCTTACATTTCTAATGACTTTTGAGCACTTAAACCATTTTCTACTACAAGTCTAATTCACCCAGCCACACACACACTGGGTGTTTTGATCTATACCTAAGCACTTTTAGCTAACATTCACACACTCAAACCCAATGAATGTGACAAGGGCAACTTGGAGTTCAGCATCTTGCCCAAGGATACTTCAAGACATGGACAAGGATCAATCCACTGACCTTCTGATTGGTAGACAACCTGCCCTGTAACCTGAGCCACGCTTGCCCCCAATTAATTTTCTAACCCAAGCAACGAATTAACTACTAAACACTTACTTTGTACCTTACTTGTCTTCTAACTTTCAGCATACTTTTGACAGATTATAACTGCCTCCTTGCCGGTCTTGACGCTAGAAGGCAGCATACATTCATACAAAATACCAAAAGAACACCAAAGATGAATGAGTTTAATATTTTAATATGCAAGATTTTAATATTTTGTTGTCCTTTCCCTTATTTAAAATCACAAAAAATCAAGTTTATTTTTTTGACATAAAGATACCTTAAGAACCTATAGTGTTGTACTAGAGGTCTAGCAGTATGTTTTTCAGTGCTGCAAACAAGTGAGTTCTGTGTGTGCCGCATGTGTCTGGTGTTCATTGGAAGTCCAGCTTTATGACTGTGTAATGCTTAGAGAAGACAGATACTTGCTTAACCAAGTATGTTTTTTGTATTGCCCTTACAGCTTTTTTAGAATTAATATTGTATATGGTTTTGTATTTTTATTTTTGTACTTAATGTTCACTCAAAGGTTAGAATACTTGCTTCACAAGCTAGGAAAGCATTTATAGCTTCAGCAAACTGCATGGGGAGAACAGCAAAGCCTGTTTGTTCTCCTAGCCTGTGAAACTTTTCAATAACTTACCACCTGACGGTTCCTAAAACCTTCATGTTTGTGGTGTATCTACTGTGTGGTCAATGGGGAGTCAAAATAAATGGTCACACAACTGTAACTGATAAAATTTGAAACTTGATGGTCAGTGGCATGTCTAGAAATTTTTTTTTGGGGGGGGGGGGCAGTTAGGGGCACAGATTTGGAGAAAGGTGGCAGATGTAATTGGCAGATAATGTTAAAAAAAAATCTACCAACCGTTAAAGATAATTCAATAACCCTATAAACCTAATAACCAAATGCGCTCTTAACTCTTATTAGAATGAGATTTTAACCACTACGGTGCAAAGTTTTTAGATACTGTGTTGATAAAGTACAAGAGATACAATCAGTGCTTTGTCAGTGTTTACTCAGCATTCAAGGACATCAATATTTGCATAGTATTTTTACTGACATATAGTGCACATATGTTTTGGGCAAAAACATTTTTGAATATTAAAATACGAACATTTTTAACATACAATTGGCAAATTAGCCAATGCCAATGCAAAACTTTATCTGCCTATTATTGATTGATTGATTGATTGATTGATTGGTAATTTATTTCAACATGTGAACAATATACAAGTACATTTAGGAGAGAAAAAAATACTATACAAATTACATACAAAAAAACATTCTGATTAATTTACATGTTGAAAGGGAGTGGGAAGAAGTAAACACTTATTTAATCCCACCCCTTTGCCATAAATCATCAGTTAATATTTAGTCAGCTTCCTTACTGATATAATTTGTAATAAAAATAGTGAACAGATTTCTGATATACTATATACTATAATATCACATCATGAGTTTTTTGTTTGTTTGTTTGTTTTTAAATAGAGACATTCACTTAATTTAAATATTTTCCTTTTCTTTATAGTTCGAGAAGATCATATTTTTACAACTCTTTTTGAACAGTTTTATGTTTGGATATTGCTTTAATTCCATCTTCAGACTGTTCCATAGTTTCACTCCATGAACAGAAACACAAAAGCTTTTTCTTGTAGTACGTACGGTCATTGTTTTGAAGTTACAAAAACCCCTTAAATTATAACTTCCTTCTTTCAAAAAAAACATACTCTGAATATTACCTGGCAGTTCTTAATTTTTTGCTTTGAATAGAATTTGTGCTGTTTGGAATTTCACTATATCGTCAATTTTCAATATTTCAGACTGCAAAAATAGTGAGTTTGTATGTTCCCTATAACCTGCATTGTGGATGATTCGAATTGCTTTTTTTTTTGAAGAGTAAAAAGTGAATGTAATGTGGCTTTATAGTTATTGCCCCAGACCTCTGCACAATAGCTTAAGTATGGTGAAACCAGTGAACAGTAGAGAATATGGAGTGATGTTCTGTCGAATACCTGTTTTGCCTTGTTTAGTACTGCAATGCTTCGTGATACTTTGGAATGAATATATCTTACGTGAGCTCTCCAGTTAAGTTTTTCATCTATTTATTTTCTATTTATTATTATTTATTTATTAAATTTATTTTCACTGACTCTTTCAATATCAACACCATTTATTTGAATCTTTGCATTTGTATTTAAACTACTATTTCCAAATAACATAAGTTTAGATTTATTCAAATTTAATGATAATTTATTTTTATCAAGCCAGAACTTCACTTCACTTATTTCATTAGTCATATCCTCCAATAAATTCTGCAGATCATCACCAGAGCAAAAAATGTTTGTATCGTCAGCAAAGAGAACCATTTTTAATACTTTGGACACTTTACAGATGTCGTTAATGTACAAGTTGAAGAATTTTGGACCCAAAACTGACCCTTGGGGTACACCACAAGCAATGTCCATACATAATGAGCAACCACCATTTATTTTCACAAACTGCTTTCTGTCACTTAAATAACTCCGGACCCAATCTAGAACTACCCCTCTGACACCATAACGTTCCAGTTTTCTTATTAATATATCATGATCTATAGTGTCAAATGCCTTTGTCAAGTCTATGAATAACCCAGCCACATATTGCTTTTTGTCTATGGAATTTGTGATGTATTCTATTGAATCTAATAGTGCCAATGATGTTGATCTGCTTGATCTGAATCCGTACTGACTCTCAGTGAGTAGTTTATGTTTATCTATAAATTTTTCCAATCGGTTTTTAAACAGTTTTTCAAGAACTTTTGAGAATTGAGGTAGTAAAGAGACAGGCCTGTAGTTTGTGAAATGGTGTTTGCTTCCAGATTTGTATAGAGGTACTGTATAACTTTTGCTATTTTCATTCTGTCTGGAAATCGACCAGTTTGAAATGATAAATTACAAATGTATGGTTTTATAATAGCCTCAATGACTCTTTTAACCACTGTCATATCAATATCATTACAATCCAAAGATTTCTGATTTTTACATTTCTTGACAATTTCAAAAACTTCATTTTCATCAACATAAAAAACAAGCTGTTGTTGGATTTTGAAACAGGAAAAAAGAGGGGAAACAACTGAAAAGACTAACATTTGAATAAAACCTGAAAGCAAGTAAATACTTTCTATACTGCCTTATGGTAAACTTTGGTAATATTGATGTATAAAGAACAAGACTGGCTGATGATGAAATACAGTCAGCTGGCATAGTGACCCTGCCAGTATTAACCTGCAGGGCTGGACTGGGACAAAAAAATTGGGCATTTTGACTAGAAACTGGCCCACCAGGTATTAAAGCCATAAAGCCTTTGAATGAAAACAAACGCTGTTGTGACAGTGATGTACACTGTCTTTTTGGTATATGTATGATTTCTATACATTTTATGCCAGATAAAAACTTTGTTCCCAAGATTCAGATAATTATTTAATAAAAGCTAGATATTTTAAATGAGAATAAGAAAGAAAGGTATTTCTTTGTGCCCCCCTTTCCCTGTTAATGCCCTACCTGGCCCCCCTGACAAAACTTTCCTAGATCCGCCCCTGCACAGTTACCAGCTGTCAGCTACTTAGAAAAGGATCCTGGTGTTATTTGTCTCTCAGAAACAGTTCATAACTTCCCTTCAACTCATTCCTGTCACCTAAAAGGTAAACCTGTTTCTCCATCACCTGTTCAACTCTGATGATTCAGTAGGGACACCTCCTGGTTTCATCTGCATGTTTCCCTCTCACCACATATACAAACCGATATCATGACCAGTAGCTTTTACAGCTCCAGCAAACATCAGCTGATACTAGAAATTAATATTAAATAAATTCTAACAACAGCTGATCAAGCTTAAACGTGCCGCTGTTGTTTAGCGCGACATGTGACTGTGTTGTTTTCCCCTTGTATTCTATAATTGCATGCATGTTTACACTTTTTTAATAAATCATCACATCTCTTTGTTTTTATTTCCTCGCAAAATATAAAGAATTGAGATTATGGTTCCAGACTTTAGTACGGGTATACACACCACTGGCTAGTCAAAGCAAACTGATTCCATATCTATTTGCTTCAAAGCTAACTAAACTAAATTACTTACTTATATTACTCTGCAAAATGACCTGAAACACACTCCCTTAAAAACACCAGTTAACAATATAAATCTTAAGCTACAGTGCCATGCAACAACAAAAGTCCCTATCCTAATGAGGACACACATATGATCTTTCTTTTAGTTCACATGTATGAAAAAGACAATACAAGGGAACATCAGAGTCGGCATGTACTCAGCTTTAATATCACTCCGGGTTCTTGACTAGCTTTGCATTAGTGTGCTGTTTGTACAAATGTTTGCAAAAAGTGGAAGTTGTGCTAACAGTAAAATTCAGCTATTCTGTCCTGAATGCAGTTTTCACTTTACCATTGTGCTCTTGTCCTTTTGTGTAATAAAAAGAAAAGATAATGTCACTGCTCCATTCATGCAGTATCAGCATTACAGATGGGCCACAGGGTCTAGGCCCACCCAATACAGTCACCGTGGGCTTCAGCTGAATTCTTCTGATACTCAATAAAGTTAGACTAATTCATCGGTTTGGCAACGAAAAACACAAGACCTATATCACCGATAAAATAATGCAGTGTAAACTCAGTTTAGTTGTTCTGTTCACAGTAGTTTAGTACTTGACTGCAACAATCGTGGTAACCAGCATGCCTGAGGAAGCTACTGGGCCAATGCAGGTCAGAAAAGAGGTCATTCATTAGTTTGTGCATTTAGTTTTAAAGCACGACCCTACTCGAAAATTGCAAAACAAATGGAAATGTGTGAAGAACATTGTGCCGTCTCAGTCAACTGCCCTAGTGTGTGGTTAGTTCACTGAGCCACTTCTTCACCTACAGGAAATATCTCTACTGTTTGTCTCCTACTTTGCCTCTGCAATTTTTGCACTTTTAGAACTGTGGCTACATTTCTCTGGAAATATTGTTCTAAATGTGCATAGCACCATTTAACAACTGTCAAGCAGTTTTTATGAGACATGTTATGTTTGTTGGAGGAGTGATGATTTGGAACCTTGCAGGCAGTGATTTGACCATAAACTCATCTTTTTATCAAATTATTCTAAAATCAAATGTGAGGTCTTTTTTCCCAACAACTAAAGCTTATTTCAAATCAGGCCATGCAGCAGGACAATGGTCTCAAGAACATCAGCAAATCTGAAAAAGAAATGAATCAAGGTGTTGCTATAGCCCAGGTGCAGTTCACCTCTAAACCCGATGTGGCAGGACTTTAAGAGAGCTGTGCATAAACAATGCCTGCAAACCGCAATGAATTGAAAAAGAGTGGAAGAAGAAGAAGGTGCGAAAATTAAATGCAAGAGACAAATAAAGCCAGTCATATTTTAAGTTATTGCTGCTTAGAAGTGGTTGTACAACCTAATTAATCATTTGGTATACATATTTTTTTTTTATATGACTGCATAGAGTTATTGGAAACTTTCCTTTTCACATGACTAATTCTGGAAAAAAAAACCCATAAATAAATAAAAACAAAATAGAGTAATGAAATGGACAAATGACACCAGTAAGGGAACAGCTCATGATTATACAAATACGCCTATCAAACATGGTGGTGGCAATGTTATAGCATGAGTGTTTAGGGCTGCTACTGGAAGTAAGCCATTAGTGTTTATTAGTGTCACTGCTGATAGTTACTTTTCACAGTGCAAATGGATAATGAGCCAAAGCATACTGCAAATGCAACCCAGTAATTTTTCAAAGCAAAGAAATGGAATATTCTTCAATGACTGGTCACCAGATGTCAGCCCAATAGAGCATGCTTCTCAGTTACTTAATACAAAACTGAAGGCAGAGAGACAAACAAGCAGCAACTGAAAGTGGTGGCAGTAAAAGCCTGGCAGAACATCTCAAGGGAGAAAACATCCCATTTTGTTATGTCCATTGAGATTTTGTTTGTTATTTAAGCTACAAAGTGAAGTATTACTAACTTACATTTAATTCAACATGCTACAATGGAAAATAATGTAGAAATTTCTCCAAGAAGAAATGGAAAGCATGTGGAGGTCAAATGGATAAAATTAGATATCTGTTATTGTCTCTGTAAAAAAGCAAGCTTTATTGCTGAAAACTGCAAAAAGGACAGACAAACTCTACTTAACTGATCTGATTGTTTGCTATTGAGTCTATGGATTGCTCCACAGCACTCCTACCAATTACTTACAGGCTTGTTAGCTGACATCCCAGCTTGTATGCTCACCTCCCCTTTAGACAGAGTGGGATGCTTAT
This sequence comes from Astatotilapia calliptera, assembly GCF_964374335.1. Classification (NCBI taxonomy): domain Eukaryota; kingdom Metazoa; phylum Chordata; class Actinopteri; order Cichliformes; family Cichlidae; genus Astatotilapia; species Astatotilapia calliptera. The sequence continues at coordinate 10,276,272 of NC_137431.1, read as the reverse complement.
AGCTTCTACAAAACTCTAGACTGTTATCTGCTATTATTTTATCAGACATCACTGGTATAGTTATAGGGCTATCACCCTGAAGCACATTGGTGCTGTTAGAAAGTGTGTGTCTGTGTGTGTGTCTGTACTGCTAAAGTAATGCTAACAGCAGGGTTATGGGAGAAATGTCTATGTAATTGGTTGTGGCATTGTTTTTTTTTCCTTCACTCACAATTTAATGTAGTTATGTTTACTTTGACAACTCTGTTGCAACTCAGATATTATTTAAATAAAGGTAGAATGTTATCAATAGTTGTAGAGAAACTAGAAAATTAATTTCATTTGAATAATGTTTGTGCATATTTGCACTGCATATTTGATGCACTTAACTTAGATTTAAATCAAATATATAATATAATATATGAGTGCTGAAAATATATATCTGCTGTTGGGATTATATGTTCCATGACATTTCATGGGGGGGGGGGGGGGGGGGGCAAGATCTCTGTCTAAATAAATAAATAAATCTGGGTAAATTCCCAGATGGTAATAACTGAAATGAGTAAAGAAAATCAATAGCCTATTTATGCAAGATAATTCATAATTTTATTCGGGGGGTTATATTGGTTGGGTCTGATTATTGGGGGGAGCATAACCCCCCTAACCCCCTTGGAAACTCCGCCCCTGCCTGATATAGTTTAAATGCATAGTAGAGTTAATTTATATTAAAGTTAAGTTATATTATAAGTTATATTAAACATCAAGATAGTCTGTTTTCTGGTATGTGGAAACGTCTTTCAGTAATCCAGAAATTTCCCAGCCTGCACTAACTCACCTAGACATGAAATCACTTGCTTTGCTGTCACTGAAACATCTCTGACAACATAAAAAGACTTTCTTTTTCAGAAATCTTAATGCTCCTGCTGAGATTTTCAAGTTGTCATAATATGAGGCAAAGTTGTTTTTTATTACCTCTAAAATGCTTGTTGGCAATCCAGATCACTGCAGGTAACTATCGCATGAAAGTGCCTGAAAATGAGTAATTTTACCTTGATATAATCTGAAGTATCTGAAGTTAAAACAATATCATAGGTAAACTGTTTCAAACCATACATCAGTACAGTTAATACTTGTCAACTGTGGCAGAACGAATAGTAGTGACAGAACTATTAAGCATTAACATTATTGTGCTTTGACAATAAAATTGACATCAGACTGCAAATTTGCAAAATCAGTGAGGGCAAAGATTAATAAGTATAAATTACCTTTTTATACACAATTAAGAAAATGTATGTATCCTCCGTGCTACATAATACTGCATGTTACATTGCAAAATGACATTTAACTTGATCAAACTGCCCTAATCCTATGTATTTGAAACTCTTGAAAATACTTACAGTTCAATGTACTAAACCCGACTTTAAATTTCTACCATAATATGCGAGCTATTTCACAGTAAGCAGTAAAAGAGTCTGCGTTTCTCAACTGTTAATAAAAAGATTCTGGAATCAGATTTTGTTCAGCATCTGAGAGAGGAGCCGCTGTGTTTGCTTTGCAAATTCTCAGTCAAGCCTTACCTGCAGTGCTACTGGGCAAGAAAACAGGCTTAAAAGCCAGTGCAGCTGTTACACTGCTCTTGCTTATTTTAATTGTGTTAATTTAAGTGTATATAGTTGGCACTAAAAATGAGACATAAAGAGCTGAAAAGATGGGCAGAGGAAATACAGGATTAGGCGCACAGTAATGAACACAAAGGGAGCTAGAGGACAGGAATAAATGAGAGTAGCAAAGATTCACAAAAGAATCACAAAATAGGAAAGAGAGTTGCAAGAGAAGAGTCAAAGGAAAGATACAAGGTGAATAATAAAATAGGAAGAAACAAAAGAAAGCTGAAAAAGTGCATAACGTTAAAGTACGAGTGGGTACTGGAAGATTACTACGGGCATATGCAAATTGTATAGAAAGTATGGATATGAAAAAAATATCAAACAACAAAAACAAGGCTATAGCATAAGTTAAAACCCCAATGGGATAAGTCAACATGAGCAAAAGTAATTTTAAATAGCACAAGAGTGGTCAGTGTAATAAGTAGGAAAATAAATGTCTCTAAGCATCGACTGGATTACTTTTATGAAAATATCATAAAACCTGGAATAGATTTAGGATCGTCGAGTGAACGTCTTAAAAAAAGTATTGTCAGAGTGGATATTTAAAGCTTTTTTCACTTATTGGATACATAATATGGATATATTCTCTTCATGAGCATATATATTCATCTGTAATTTTATGATAGCACAAAGAAACTTTCCCACTTCATCACAGCAATCAGAAAATAGTCTTCTAGTGACAAATTTGACACACATCAATCTACACACTGAAGGTCAAACACCCAAGGGAATTTATAATGACAAACATGGAGCAGAAAATATTTTTTTAAAAATATCTGTGATAAAAATGTGTAACTCTAAAGTTGCCACTGCTTTACTGGCAAGATTTATGAGCTTTTTTCCCCAATTGATCACAGATAAATGATGATGATATATCAACAACACCTGCCAAAACATGCTCCTTTAGCCTGTGGAGGAGTGATTCCTAAACTCTGCTTAAGTAATTTTAGTCCTTGTGAGTACCAGTAAAAACAACCTGTATCTGAGGCACTGCTGTTGTCTTCATTTTCTTTCTTTCTTTTTTTGAAAAATGAATAATTTAAAAAAAATGGAGCATTTGGGTCTTATAAGCCCAGACCATTTCTTCCACTTTTGTGACAGTTGGTTTGATTAGATGCACATAGCTGAAAATAGCTGTTACAAGGAGGTGGTTGAGCACAGTGCAGCTCCTTCTGGAATATGATAGAGCTTGATTTTGATGCACACTCACAGAGTATCAGCGCTAACTGGGTCTTAATTCTGGTACTGTTCAAGCACAAAATCTGTGGAAGTATTAATTGGTACGATCTGCTTAGGATTATTGGATCCATCATTTAAATGCACCTCGATACATACTTACTAAACCCAGAATATCCAGTCCTTACTTGTAGTTGCTTTTGTAGGTGTTTCCTACATGTAATGAACAGGTTGAAAGCTTGTAAAACCTTGCCATAATCATGTTATCAGACGCTTTGTCAGTGATTGTTACTCAGTTTTGCAGACCAATCCAGTGCATCTGTCCTGGTTGGAAGTTCTTAATTACGGATTTGGCTGAGGTTGCTGAAAGGCGGCATAAAGTATTCACTGTTCTGTCTTCTCTAAGCTCTAGGCCATGTCTGTTGGCTGAATTAATGATTGGGCTCACGCATGAAAACGAATTAGTCTCGCCCAAAGGGTACACTGACCTGTCAGCTGGAATAATGACTGGATTGTAGCGGATCACTAATGAGAACAGTAAACAGTCAATTGTTCTATAGCATGGCCAGAAGATAGAAGAAGTTGTACAACACCCTGGTTGAACTGCAACGCAGTAAAAAGTGAAGAACACAAGGTTATAACAGCAGAACAGCAGTTATCATATTGTTGATCATTCAGAATGTTATTCAGAAGAATTCCAATTAAACCTGTGACACTGTATGTTGCCTTTGCTACAACAAGAAAAAGAGTAATTTAGTAATTTAAAAGGTACTTTTAAGAAATTAATATAATGACATATGTAACAGACTTACCCTTTACATGCTTTACCCAATTGAATAACTCTTAATAACTATTATTGATATCAGAAAACTGACAGTTGCCACAGGTTTTATGACATTTTCTCATGATTGACACACATATCATGTTATTACTGTTGTATTTGTTAATGATTACTAAATGCTGTTGTTATTTTAGAATAAATGCATTGTAGCTGATTTGTAATTCACAGTAGGTCAACATATGAGAATTCAAATGAACGCCTATTGTTAATTTTGTACCTTGAAGCACTATTTTTTTTGCATACAATGTTATCAATGTGAGCAGGTATAGTCTAACACATATTGTTGTTCTAAACTCATTCTAAACTCAATGATGTCAAGGAGTTATTTTGATGCCGAAGCCTAAACCAAACAGCTCGAAGCAAATTGCAGTAAATGGCAATTTAATATGAAAAAATAAGAAAAAACACGACTAGTTCACAGTCTTGTGATTTACAGCACTCCACATGCCACACTTAAAGGCTCTTTAATATTTCTAGAATTTCTATTTTTAAATAGACACACAAATAATATGCACTGACTACACAGCATTTAATAGCCATTTTGAAAAATGCATAAGCATAAATTCTAACTTTACATTATCACTGGTTATTTTCATGTCATATTTAAATGGTAAATAGCTATTACTTGAAGCTTAATTCACTATTAGTTCACTCAATCTATATCAAAAAGCAAACGATAATGCAAACAGTGGTGGTAGAGTTTGTCAATATTCAGTTTGTTGTATATTTGTTTGTAGTATAGCGATTGAGTTAGATTTGGGATATGAATATTTGCTTCACTTCAACTACAGAAATCTTTTTGGATTGGTGATTGCAGTCTGTGAGTGTAAGCTCTCACCTCTTTATCTTTCCAGCTACTTTGATCAGTGGAGACAGTTGTGCAGACAGGAGGGAGAAGCTGGCCCCTTGAATTAGTTGTCTGCCCAGCGTTGTTCTTATGGTTTGTTACTCACACACAGGCTGTGTTGTGTGAAAAAAAGAAATACGACTTTCTGTCACTTCTAATTTTTCATTATGGATGTATTATAGATGAAATCCCAACTTGTCAAATGTCTTTAACTTATTTGTAGAGTGATTGTCATCCTGCACAACCAAATGATAACACCTGAGAATATATGCCAATTCATGCATTTAAGACTATAAATATCTGTACAACAATACAATTTTTGCATTGTTGTCTCTGTACCACCACAGTGGATTTTAAATTAAACAGTGAGAATATGATTGGAGAATAGACTTTAATTCAAGTCAATCACAAATGTCCTAGGTTAACTGTTTAGGACATATAGCCATGTTGTACACAATCCTGCACTGTTAGAAGCAGAAAAGTAATTGACAATTGACTGATAAGCAATTTCACGGCCAGGTGTTCAATTATCATGACAAATTAAGTAGTTAAAAAGATCTGGACTTAATGTGTTTAAGTTGCATTTGGTAGCTGGTTGATGAAACTCCCAATATGAGGTGAAAAGACATGTTGATGGAAGTGAAGGAGGCTGAAAAACCAAGAAATAAAGTGATTAGGGAAACAGCACAAACAAAGTCGCCATAACAACAAAAGGGAGAGTACATCCTTATCAGTCTGTTTACTCTCCTGCATCATATTGTATAAATCATATGTTTGTAGTGGCTGTCCTGGGGGGAAAAAAAGACAAGTTGTTCATGAGCTCGAAAGCACAGGTTTAAATCTTGATTAAAAAAAACATTAAAATATATTAATACCAAAAGATCAGTTAAATTAAAGGCTTGAAAAGTGAAGGAATGTAGGTACTGATAGTGTAGGTAAATGCCAATACCTACAGGGGAGATTAAAAAAATATTAATAGAAAATTAAGGTTGGCAAACCAACTGGTTAAATATATTATTAAGACATTCTCATACATGCTTATCAGAAAGTTCTGGCTGAGCCAGCATCCGGTCAGCTTGCCTTAATTATTAGACATGGTAGGAGATGCCCTCTCCATCACAATCAAAGCTTCCTTGGTAATGTAATAAATCAGTTTTTAGGACTTTTTTTTTCACATTCCATCTTCTCTACATCACACATGCTGGCCAGAGTGGTTAGTCAAGAAAATCAATCACTGAAGGTCATTTACTTGCTAATCCTAGCTGTGCACGTGCAAATCATAACTAATCTCAGAGCAGTGAATGCAGAGCCAGCATCAGCTTGTCTAGTACAGTAGTCTCCCATCAGTTCACCATAAAAGATAAGAGGTTTATCCACAATATACATACACAAACCATCAGAAAAATAAAGTGCTGGCATCTCAGCTGGAGAGAGCTACAGTTCCCTGGGAGCATGAAACAAGCAGCGCTTGTAGCCAACTGTAGCCACTAGAGGGCAATAATATAAAGATGGATCCAAACAGGGCAGGAGCTTTATGACATACAGTAGCTCTCAAAAATGATAAGGGACATTGATTTATTTTTTTGGTATATTTGAATTTGCTATATCGATTTTAGAATTTACATTTTTATTACTGTATCTCATGTTACTAAGCACGCCACATCATCCTTGAAACAAACTTATGTTATGGGCTAGTAAGGATGCCATTGGAACTGGGTTGTGAGTGTATAATAATGATGTGACTGTTGATTGAAGTAGCAGCATACATATTGAAGTGTAAGTTTCTCAAAGCAAAGAAATGGGATACCGAGTTACCAATAATGGATGCTTTTTGGAAAGCAAAAACTGAAGGCAGAAAGATCCACAAAAGAGCCCTAGTTGTAGGTGGCATTCAGCAAGGGCCTGGTGGAACTACTCAAGAGAAGAAAATTATGTTAAAATTATTTTAGATTCTCCAACTACTTTAGAGTTTCTTAAAACATCATACTTTTTTTTAATTAAAAAAAAGGTTGTGCATCACTTCTGTTAAACTACCTGAAAAGTGTGCAACAGAGGCAGAAGAATGCAAAAGTATGCATCCATTATATGTTGTGTGGGCTTCCACTGTCTATCTCACTGTTTCTTTCGATCTAGCTTGTCTTTTCGTACAAGTGTGGCTGACACAATGTTTCAGTTTTTACACCTGCTTTTCCCTGACACAAAATGTCAGACACAATTTCCTCTCTCACAGTGGTCAGTCTGCATTAATAAATCAGGCCTCTTTGCCGGAATGCCTTAAAGTACATATTGCAACAGACCAAACGTGTGATTTTCTGTGTTGCTGCGTTTCCTTCATTTTTCCAAAACCATTTCTTCTTGAGAACCTATGTGACACTTGATAAAGCAGACACTATTTGACTGTTTAGGGCCTGAAAGTAAATAGCATTTTGCTTACTAACAATTAATAATTAATTCTGTTAAAGGACTATTTATCTATTAAAACTATCTCAATTAATATGCACAAAAGATATTCAAATACAGACTTCTCGTTTCAAACCTTTGTCTTTAAGGAACTGAAGGCAATATTGCATATTTTAAATGTGGAAATCCTCATTTTCAGGGTTTTGTGAACATTAGTGGTCTGTTTTCTAATGACAATACTTGGCCAATGACATAACCTCTTGTAATTTGAGAATAAAAATATCAACTTCTGTAGATTACTGAAGTGAAAGCAAATTTTTATCTTCACAAAAGAAAATGTTTTATAATTGAAACATGGGCAGCAGTCACTTTTTTTTAAAAAACTGTGCTGTGGTTAGGAGTTATGCTCTAGGCTGTCTTGAATAGACATATGCGAGTGTATGCAAGAGTCTTAAAGAAAGGTTCTTATTTTATCAGTCCTTATAAGACTGGTTCTGTTAGGCAAACCTTGCTGCTCTTTCATGCCTTGCTCATATCACCATGGCAACACACCAGCCCCTGCAGGCGTCTGCCAAATTGACAGTGTAAAACAGAGCGCACACATCCACCCATTCATCCAACCCCCTTTCTTTCTTTGGCACAGAGATGGTGCGTATATAGTTAATTAGTTTACATATACGTATCATAGAGGTGATTTATCTCTTGATACAAATTACCATACGTTGCTTATAAAATCAATGATGTTTTTTTTCCCCCCATTTCCAAGGGTTAATTTGTTGGAATTCAAGAGAAGCAAATTGCAATAGGTGTTACTGACCAAAAGCCTTACAGGTTGAGATAGAATCAGGCGTAGGAGCAGGATCAGAGTGTAGGAGGATTTAATAGACCCTTACCTGCAGGGTATACAGGCATTTTCAGCAATTGAGCTGTGATGTTAGTAAGCTGTTATAAAGCTGGAGATGACACATGCTGTGACAGTTCACTGCTGTCTCTCTACATAAAGACCATCTATGTACTTTCAGCACACAGCATGCACCAATAGATATGCTTTTTAGCATTCTAAATCTATTATTTTTGACATTTTGAATTTTGATAAAAGAGCAAAACACAGATGTGAGTAACTGCTATGACTAACGTATAAAATTGCATGCAAAAATTCTAAAATATATATCTGGCAGTGTGATTTTGGATTGGATTCCGTGAACACAAAATGAACAGTGCAACCTTCAAGAGACTTTTTTTTCTGGGATCTGTAAACTATGAACTGATACCCAGCAATCTGCAAAAGTATTTTTAATAAACAATCCCAAAGAATGGCAGGAATATTCATTGTATGATTTATAATGCACTTGCCACTCTCAAAATTTCTGGTAGCAAAAACAAATTATTACAATTAAAATGTTGCTTTGCAAAAGATTTTAGATCAGTCAAGACAAGTAAAAAATGAATCCTATTTACATAGTAAATAACGGTTTTAATCTATTTTGAAATCGAACACTCATCTATATAATGACAGTTGCACAGACATATTTATTGCACACAATAAACAGTTATACCACAATCTGTACATTCTTATGAAAAAAAACATTTCCACATATATGGTCAAAAGCAGGTGATGAGGGCCTTGCTGTGCTAAAGATTGAGATGATCTATGCTCATTAACAGTCCCTCGTGCAGTCTAATTAGCATGTAATAGGACACTAAATCCAGCACAGGAGGCTTGTTATTTAAGGATAAAGCTCATCTCTCATTTGAATGCATTTTTCATAAGCTGCTCTAATTAAGTTTCATTAGCATTATTAATTAAACATGAAAAGCTTCTCATTTCCTCTGTATCTTGGCGTCTACTTCAAAACAGCATAGAGTGACAGTTCTCATGGTCATAAAAATCTCCATCATGATAAGCGATAACTATGTCACAAAATCTAGGAAACTTGAACCATACAAAATATCAGCTCATAATATGACTCATGACTGAGTTGTAAGGTCAGCTGTTCCGAAATATTCATTCATAATATTCAAAATAACTACCTGTGTGAACTTCTAGCCCAATGTGACCCTGTGGAACACACTAGTGCTTTAAAACATTATAATAAAAAGTATCACAATATGTGGTTGAGGACTCCAGCAATGGATTAAAAAACCCTGCTGCTCAAAAAACTGTTGATCTGTATCCCCTAGGTTCACCCAGGAAGGCTGTGAAATTCACAACTATTCATTTTCAGTCCAAAGCTGAAGCACTGTCATCCTTACCATTTCAAAGAAACGACTTTTAAAACCATCTTAATTCTGTCTCTCTGTCACCTCTAAATCATGTAGAGTCACAATTGTAGAGGCCATCTGGCATACTGGCAGAGTCTGGCCTTGATTTCAGTTAGTGCACATTAAATACAACTTATTACCACATGATGAGAATGAAAAGCCTTAAATTATCTTATGGCATTATTGTAAATTAAACCCCATATTATATTAAATTAAAAAAATAAACAAATAAATATACAAATACATAAATAATAATACAAAGAAGCAGATGCAAGTTTGGCATACAAAACCAAGAAATGCTTCAACCCCACTTTACCGTGCATCACTATTGTAACACTATTTATTTATTGATTCTTTTATTTTGCACAGTTTTGGGTTGTAACAATAATGAGGCAAAATGTTAGAAAATACTTATTTTGAGGATTGGGATGCAAACATAATATCTTTAGATATAATATCTATAGCCATTATTGGGTGATTGCAGGCAAAAAAAAAAAAATCTAATTTTAACGTTACACAAAATACACGTGTTTAGGCTTATATGTATGGAAGCCCGTTTCCGCCACTAAATGAAAACAAAAAAGCTAGTATCCATAACTCGAAATTTTGAGTTATTTTCTCGAAATTTCGACTTATTAACTTGAACTTTCGAGAAAAGTAACTCGAAATTTCGAGAAATATAACTCAAAATTTCGAGTTACTTTTCTCAAAATTTCGAGTTAGCTCTGCCAATCAAAAATATACGTGAATGAGGTCGCTTTCTTGTTACCCGGAAGCATATGGCGCAGAGGAATGCGCACTCAAAAACGGATCCTAACAAATTGGCGCTTTCGCGAGTACGTTTGCTGATAGTAACACCATGTGATTCAGCTAATAACACAGGGCTTTCATCATTTGTGAAGCCAGGCTGAAAACACTCAGCAATCTGTGCATTCACGACTGGATGTAAAACCGGAAGCTTAGCTGTAGCATTTGTAGCTGAGGGCTTCAGCTTCCGGGTAACAAGGAAATGACGTTATTCATGTAGATTACTGATTGGCAGCGCTAACTCGAAATTTCGAGTTGCTTTTCTCTAAATTTTGAGTTAATAAATCAAAATTTCGAGTTAATTTGTCAAAATTTAGAGAAAATAACTCAGAATTTTGAGAAAATAACTCGGAATTTCGAGAAAATAACTCAAAATTTTGAGTTATGGATCCTTTTTTTTTTTAGTGGCGGAAACGGGCTTCCATATACATGACAGTGACAGAGGAAAAGAAAAGAAAAAAACACAAATTGTGTTGCTGTTCACAACAGAAGCCACATTATCCCAAATACATTTATGTGTTTGTACCACAAAAAGTTGGCAACAAATGAAGTAGCAGTGTAGAAGGTGGCAGCAAAATAAAGAGTTGTGAAATAACAAACAAAAGGAAATGCAAGCATTATAGCTGCTGAACACACGCGTACTCCAAACACTTTCCATGGTTGGCACACTCTTCTGGTAATTGTCTTTTTCATTGCCTATTGGTGATCCATCCAGTAGATAGTTTGCCAAATGTATATCAAAACAATTTCAAACTAGCAATAGATACAGCTGTGGTCAGAAGTTTAGATACACTTATTATGGCAATGGATGTCACAGTAATTTTAGGCTTTAAGTTGTTTATTTAAACATTTTTTTTTCTATGGTGGAATGATTGTGCAGCATGCATCTTTAATTACTTTGGAAAAACAAGAGGTGGGTGCACAAGTCTGAATGTCTTTTGGACTTTCTCTAATCGACACAGGGTAAAAACTATGTGTTATTATGCATAATAATTACGTAGTGCTGAAAGTTCTAAAATTTCTTTTAGTTTGACAAGGCTAAGGCCGATTCATTTCTTGTTGGTGATCATGATTGACTACAACTGCTAGTTTCTCCTTGCCAGCTTAAAAAGGATTTGTTTGACAGTACACATTGGACGGGCCAATACTGAGACCAAGTGAAAAGTCCAAGGAACTCAGTGAACATCTAAGAAGAATTATAGTTTACAGAAGTTGGAGAGCTCTTTGGGAGGTATTTAAAAAAACAAAAACTACAGATTCAGTTTAAACAGCTGTGCAGAAGTACAAGCTATTCAGATGTCACCACTTTGTCAAGGTCAGTTTGAAGACCTGCACTGTCAATCTCAGATCTTAGAAAAAATGAACTATCCAGGAACCACCAAGGGTGAAGACTACCATGAACTGGAAACTGCTAGAAAAGCTCAATTGAAATTTGCAGCTATATTCATTCGTAGGCCAAATGCCTTCTGCAGAAAATCCTCTTGGAGATTGGCAATATGCAGCTACATGGGGAGGCAATCTGCCACTACATTAGACTTGCCTGGTCAGTATTGGATGGTGAACCTAAAAGACTGAAATGAGAGGTACCACTGGTTGTCCCTCCACGGAAATGGTGTAAATGAATCAGTGGGCTTCCAAATCAAATTCCCATCCAAATAAATAATATTGGTGTTTCTTCAGTGCCCTCTTGCTGGCTAAGTCTTCCTTCTCCACAGTGAAATATGTAATTTCACATGGCAACTAGAAAATGTTCTTCTCCTTGGGCCAGGACTGCTCCAAGGCTGAATGAGGGAGCATCTACTGGCAGCAGAAATCTTCTGCTGAAGTCAGGGCTCCTGAGGACTGGAGAGGGAACACAGGTAGGCTTTCAGAGTATCAAAGGCATTTATTACATGTTACTGGGTTCTTTTGGTCATTGCTGAAAGAGGGACTGGGGTAAATCTTCAACCAGTCCTAGAATGGAACGTAACTCCCTTTTTGTACGAGGCTAAGAGGAATTCCTGGATGGCTTCTACCTTATCCACCTGTGGAGACACTTTGCGTCACCCCACTTGTTAGTCAAGGTAGTGTGTCTCCTGCTGTGCACACTCAAATTTAGAAGAGTCACGCCCTTTGGTATCCTTCCAAGGACCTCTGACAGGTGCTGCAGGTGCTCTTCCCATGTATTGCAGAAGATCACCTGCACTGCAGTACTTGCTCCATCACCCTCCTGAAAGTGGGGGTTACCCTGTGCACAGTAAATTGGGAGAGTCCAGCTGGTGTTTGGAAGGCTGTGTATGTTTGAGAGGACTATTTCATTTCCACTTGCCAGTATCCCTTACACAAATCCAGAGTGGGAATGTACCTGGCATTTCCAATCTTCTCTAACAAATCCTCAGTGCATATTCACAGCAACTCATCCTTCTTGAAGATTACTGGAATGCACCACTCTGAGTGGGAAGGCTCTATCACCCCAATCTTTAACATCTTCTCAACTTCCTGTTGCAATTTTTCTCACCAGTTGTTGTGGAACCCAGTAAGGATGATGCCAGATGGGTCATCCATTCTTTTGACCAAACTTTTGGTCATCCAAACGTTTGGCCGGGCTGGTATTCATGGTGCTGTGCCTGTTGGTCACACCAGTTCTTTTGTTTTTTTGGAGCCTTGTGCAGGTTGATCTCAAACTTCTCGCTGTGTCTTGCCAGTTAATCCATAATTTCGAGTACACACCATGCTAACCCTTTATCCCTTTTAGTGGAGCAAGGCGACATACTACCTAATGGGGAAAGATACCCTGATAGACAAGATGCCCAGTGGGAGGAGGAAATGGGTAAAGGAGGCCTATATCATTAGACTAAATGCGATTACAGTTACTTGTGGGTAACTTGTGGTCAAGCCGTCATGATAGGTTTTAGGATGGCTGAGTTATAGAAGAACTGAGTTTAGAGGATTTGACTTTGTAAATAGTGTATTTTTTTTCTTTTTTGTTTCTTTGTTTGTTTACAAATCGTCCTTTTGTGCACTTTGAGAGGTGGCATAATAAATTACACCTTCAGAAAATCGTTGCCTAGATTTTTCCCCGTCACCTATTGGACCAAGGTATAAAAAAACCCATTTGACATATGGTGTGACTGTGGGACATAAGGGGAGAATGTGTCTCCCAGTCCAGCACACAGGGCTTCCAGGTCCACCTTATTTAATTAAATAAGGTGGAACTGTACTTGTTGTAAATGCTGATATCTATATCTTTGGCAATTACAATGCAATGCACAGAAATGGTAGTGTGTCAAAAGAGTGCTGTATGTTTTTAGATTGGAGATAAAAAGTTGGAATAAAACTACACACATGGCAAACCACATTTTAGTTTCTCTAACTTTGTATTTTTTTGTGGTAAGGCAGTAGTTATCATCTCCAACACTGGCAAGATGGATACTGGCTTTAATCTTTTAACACAAACAAGTATATAAGCAACTTCAGGATCCCCCTGGCAATTTTGCAGTATCGCCTAAAAGATATTGTATGGAGTACGTCAGATGGTAAAATGTATGTATCTCTTGGTTTCTTTAAGTGGCTTCCATTTTTCTTGTATTAACTAGTGTTACATTTCTCTTTTTGGTGGTAGAGGTGATTGAAAATTATGATACTGTCAAAACTCACTGCAAGAAGTTGCCCTGAATCCTCAGCATAGCGTATGTTACCCTGCAATTTTAATCACAACATTGACTAACACAGGGAGGGCTCAAATCACAGATAGAACTAAGAAACTAGCAATGTTCGGCCCCCAACTGATTACCTGCCAATGTGGCTGTTGGAAATAAAATGATATAACAAACTATTTTTAGTACAACCCACTTACTGGTATTGTACCACTGAAATAACAATCAACAGCATTGTCATACCACAAATAAACACTGTGGAGAAATACAATCTCTGAAGAAAAATTTATATAACTACAGGAATTTCAAATTCAAACAAACAAAGAAACACCTAGGAACTAACTTTTTTAAATGCATCTTTCATTTCACCTCTGTTTGTGTGTGATTCACAACCCTAAGTTCTTTTAACAAACCCAAAAGTTCTACAGCATACTTAATGTTCTCACTGGTCATGACACAGTGGGCAGAAAAGGGAATGTTTTATTCTGTGTCCAAGCTAAGGAGTTAAAAAAAGGGGGGAAAAAACTTGTAACTGCCAAGCTTTACATTTTACTGTGAATAAAGGCAAGAACAACCAAGTGTTGAGAAAAAACAGTGACTTCATTTTAAAAAGTAAAAAGTATATCCCTCTTGAGCTCAAGTTAGGGCAGTCTGACAATGAATAGTAAAAAAAAGAAGGAGTGCCCAAAAATAGGTAAAGACTGAAGAATCTTTGAACCCATTTACAGCAGTGAAGTAGTAGTGAAACTAAACTCAGACTAGGATATTTTTTTACACAACTCAAGGTTTTTGCTGTTGCTTTTCAGTTGAACTAGTCTAATTTGCTTATTTACAGTCATAAATCAAATATTTAAACTGACAAAATTACTTTTACAGTGTAGCTTCAGGCATCAAAATAATAACCAAAGTCCCAATCTATTGGCAAATTTAGCAAGTGGAGGCAGTCAACAGATAACAGGTTTACATGCTCATGATGGTTACCTGAAACTATTAAATGCACTGGTTCAAGCATTGAGTATGATGGCAATTACCTGACCATTTAAAGCCGAGGCTGATACAGAGTGCTGTACACTGAAAAAAAATATGTTGTTGGATTTACTTAATTCAGTAGTGGACATTGGTTGCACACAGATGTTTTGCTTTGGCAGCAACTTAAACAATTGAGTTAAATTAACACATTTTATTCATGTTCAATAAACCTGTGCAATTTTTGTTGATAAAATGTGACTTAAACATGTTTTGATGAAGTAATTTGAGCTCAACAGCAAGACAGAGATTTGTGAACTTTTCAGTAGCACAGAAGAAAATGATCCCAGACAAAAACTCTTGACTTTTTAAACCAGTCAACATGCAACACCAGCATCTACAAAGCAATATCAAAAGTTCCTGTTTGACATCAACTTTATAGTTTCCAGAACATATATTTTTAAAAAAAGATAAATTTTTCTCATTGGGCCAGTAAATGCATGATGAAAATTATGGCATCCTGGAATCAGTACTCACAGGTAATAGTTGACTGTTTCAATGGATGCAGCATTACTGACCTAATGCAATACATATACAATTTGTAGTTAAAGAATTTTAAAGTTCTTACTGTCATCATGGCAGCTACATCCTTTAGCTTTGTGGCCTGTTCCCCCGATCACTTTGCAAACACTTTCAGCAGACTGTCAGAGAGAAACTCAGCTCCGTCAGAAACCTTGACTGTAAAGGCATGGTTGGGATGCACTGGAATGCTGCATTTTATCTGAAATGACATAAAATTATTTTGAAATAACAGCAGGCACTGTGCTTGGTTAATCATTAATGTTTTGTTGAATAAAACCTGTGTTTCCAGATCTTATGCAATTAAAAAATCCAAAGATGTTTGTTTCTGATTTGCAACCCAACAATCAGTGTGCATTAATGTGAGTCCAGTAATCACCTTTCTGACAATACATATAGGTATAAGTTAAACCTTTGGCAGATTTTGGATTTCTCAGTTGTATTAATAGGGTGATCTGTTTGAGTATGCATGCACCTAATAATTAAAAAAAAATCTATTATAATTAAGTTACAGACACCTTAAGCGAAAATAGAATATACTTTCTCACCATAACACCTTGAACCCACAATCCATCAGCTGACTCCTGGTGAAATGCAGAATAGAGGTCGTCTCTCAATGTGCAACAAAAAAAACAAAAAACAAAAAACAAAAACAAAAGGACAGCAGGTGAGGGCAGGAGGGGTAGGGATGTAAGCTAGCATAATGCCGCTGATGATATTAGCTAAAGCTGTTCAATGTCCAAAATCTCACTAACACCACGGTGCAGTAAATACACAATGTAACTGAAGAGTCAGTTGGCAAATCTATTCACACAGAAAACCAAATTATGTTATGAGTGCCTCGTAATTAGGTTTAATGTGATATTACGGCTCTTGTGCCAAAGACAAATTCAAATGAAAAAGCACCAATTCTTTGACAACAGATAAAACAGCAAATAAGCTAACGGCTCTTTTTTAGCATGTTACATGGTGACACTCTAGACGTTTAACTACATTTGGCTGAAATATGGTAAATATTAATTCAAAAAATCTAGACATACTAAAAAACGTAGAGTTGGCTGCTCGACGTGACTGAGATGGATGCCTTTTTTAAACCATGATCCAAAGCCCGCGAGATGAAATCACACGTGGTTTCATGAGATTTAACGTTGCTATCTTATTGACTTACTTCACCTGAACATGATATGAACAATTTAATACACCCTTTCTGCATATCATGTAGTTTTTATACTATATAGTTACATTTAACTTTAAATGGTAAATGGCCTGTATTTGTATAGTGCTTTTCTAGTCCCTAAGGACCCCAAAGCGCTTTACACAACTTGTCATCCACCCATTCACACACAGGTGATGGCAAGCTACATTGTAGCCACAGCCACCCTGGGGCGCACTGACAGAGGCGAGGCTGCCGGGCACTGGCGCCACCGGGCCCTCTGACCACCACCAGTAGGCAACGGGTGGAGTGTCTTGCCCAAGGACACAACGGGCCTCGAACCGGCAACCTTCCAATTACAAGGCAAACTCCCAACTCTTGAGCCACGGGGCGATCGTGGCTCAAGAGTTAAAAGATGAGGCAATTGTGTTAAATACATGCAAGCTGCTTACATAAATCCATGAGACAAGAGGCAAGGGAGGGATGTCTAACTACTTGACAAGACTGCTATCTAGCAAAATTTGCTCTGCCCCTGAATCCACTAATACTCGAAGCTGGGAATCCCAGAAGTGGAGGGCGTCAGTGCAAGCACGGACCGGAAACTCAATGACGGTAGACCGGAAGCACTGACCTTTCCTTGTTTCTCTTGCAAAGCCAATTATGTAATTGTAAAATGAGATCCTCGAAAGAGGAGGCCTTATCCCTGGATGTTAACTGATCTATCATATGATCATTCAAAGAGTTCAGAAACACACCAGCACATTAGCTGGCCAACCTGAACTTGTGATGAGAGTGTGAGATTCAATTATGTGTTCCACCGCACTTTTGTTACTCTGCCTAAGAGCTAGATGCATAGGCACCATGACATCACTAAGAGGATGGTCAAATGTCCCTTTAGCTCTTTAATAAATGTTTCATAAGAACAAGCAGCAACTGTTCTGGATAGCAGGTAAGCCTCTGCCCGCATTAACGCTTTACAAATAACCGATCACAAAAGAAACCTTAGAACCATCATCTCAGAAAGAGAGAGGGGAGCGCACAAAAGCCAAAGAGCAAAGGGCAGAAACCATCCACAGCAACCAACCTCTCCCGAAAATGGCTCAAATGGAGGAAAAACGGCATCACAAAAACAGTCAGTGATGCTGCTCCCTCTGAAGCTCCAGTGGAAGAGACGGGGCAGTGCGAAGGGAAAAAACTTACTAACTTTGACACACTTTATTCAGTTAACTGGGTTACATGGTCTAGTCACTGAGTTGTGAGTTTATGTTGGGCACCAAGGAATTGAAGGGCGGGCATGTATTCCCACAAAAAGGCTCCCGCTTATCCACGGCTCTTTTGACCAGGTTTGGTGAGTCCATAGGTTTAGATCAGATTACACTGTCAAATTTAGCAAGGTATGTCTTGGTGCCTGTTCAGTCATCCAGGTAAGTAAATCCCAAAAGGTTGATTCTGTTCATCTGGACTTAACGTTTTCAGTAGGAGAAACGTTTCATCACTCATCCAAGTGACACTGGAAACAAGGAGAAATCTGTTAATTTGCAATTTGTACTTTGACTAATTTGTACTTTTTGCAATTTGACTAAGTGTCTTAGCTGGGTTGTTTACCAGGCTGGTGATCTGATAATCTCGCAAAGACTAATGGCCGTGCTGGTTATTTTGAACGGGTTTGATGGCTTGCAGGTGATCAGAGGTGGAGAGAGAAACTCCAGCTCCACCTCAAAACATACAGCAGGCTCACAAAACCAAGCCACTTATAACATCTACTAGTCTAATACTCCAATCTTTGCAAATTCTGTTACTGCATATGACTATTTTTAGAATTTCTGTTCTAGAAAATTCGTCACAGTATAATATTAATGCTAAACTAGCATTATTTCCTAAATAAATGGTATCCCACTTGAAACAAATGCTTTATATTTGATTTCATATCATGTTGTCAAGTATTCCTCAAGGAAAAGAAATGCCCCAGTACAGTATGTAAAATGATAGAAATCCCAATTGTAATTCTAATTAAAAACTGGAGGCCAGATGTTTTGCTACAGTCTTTTCCCCACAGTGTTATATTGGCAGCCTCTAGTCTCTGTATTTTTCAAGAAGCTGTTTGGATGCACAATAAAGCAAGAAACATTTCTTTCATTTTCAGCCAGTAGGTATTCATATATAGATGGTGTTTGCTGAATATTTCAACCAAAAATGCCCTTTCAGTCCACAATGTGTGTTTTACTGGCCTGATCTCTTATCATCATTTTCTACTTTATTACCAGCATAGTGAAGACTTTAAAACACTGGATTTGTGTGTCTTCTTTATATGCTACATTGCATCACATAAAAAAAATGAATGCAAACACTATTTTTATTATTATTTCTTCCTTTACAATTGTTTCACCACTGCTGATCCAATATAGCATGCCAAGGCTTTTGTTCATTGACCCATGAGATTTTCATAGGTAATTCTGAAACACTTATGTTTTATCATGTTATTATTTCTTTCATTCTCAGCACTTTAAAGATGAGGATTATCTTATCTTATTTTTCTTATTTGGACATTCTCTCATTCCTAAATGACAGCATAGCCGAAATGGACATGACTCACACAACAACACTAGTGCTTGCAGACTGAAATGCAACAAAGTTTGCTTTTCAAACCTGTACTGGCAGCATAGTCAAATGTATCCCTTTCTCCCTTTCTTCATCCTTATCTTTAGATTGTTGATTTATAGTTTTCAGGTTTACTTATGAATTTGTTTTTAGGTGTTGATTGTAAAGGTTTAGGCGCATACAAAAAATGCTTGCTTAGTTGTAGGAAAACATTATGGTCTGGGTTTAAAATAGACCCTTTCACAACATTTACCACATGTTAGAGCGCCTTCTTGGCAGAAGGACTTGAAAGTAAACTTCTGCTGTGTCTTGGTGGAGTATCACACTGCAACTGAAGAACTACAGCTGATGAGGACAGTAGATATTTTACTTATACTTGTTCACATGACTGCATTAGGTCCCCTAATTAAGCACTGATAATTTAACCACAACTAACCTGTGCTGTTTTCTTTTGAGGTAGAGATGATTTTACAGAAAAACATATGAAGGCAACATATGAAGTGTATCTTAAAGCATTTAATCAAATCTGAGTCCAGACTTTGACTTTGCCACCCCAAAACCTTCTTTTAATTTTTTTTTTTTTTTTTGAAGGATTCAAAGGTGGACTTATTGGTGTGTTTTGAGTTGTTGTCTTGCTCTGATTACTGATTACTCTTTAGCTTCAGGACATGATCTGATGTCAGGGCATTGTTCTCCAGAACTTTGCTGTAGAGAGAAGAGTTCATGGTTTCATTGATTTTGCAGCTCAAAAATATTATATAATAATAATATAAATACTGTTGCAACTGTTAATATTACGGAAAAAATAAATAAATAGATGATCAGCCCAATTTACAGGTTTTGGATAAAATACAACAAATATTTTATAAAACCCCAAATCAAATATAGCATCCTGTCTCTTGTAGAAGAAAATAGTATCTGTATCAAGACAGTGTTTGTGGCAAATAAATTTGGCTACATATGTTATTGTGTCAAGCAGTAAATGTCTTGGTATATGTTACTGTCATAAACCTGTTAAAAAAATTTACTTGTTGGGTCATTTCATGTCAGACAGTTTAAAGAGTGTTTTTTTTTTTAGCGTTTTCAGTAACTAGAATTTACTCATTTATGAAAAACATTTAGACATTGAACTCTTGAACACCTGTTAAAAACCTTGAGATGTGTCTAGACATAAACTGAAGCTACTCAACCACTGATGAGGAATTTAGAAACTGTTGCGATTCATTTAGTGTTTTTGAGTTATTTTTACAATTGTGATGCAGTCATATAATTGCTAATAAAAATAAATAACTGAGTATATAAAGCTTAGTAAATGACGTTTTACTGACTACATTGGATTTTACAGTCTAAAAAAATGCTTCAGTAATGTGCTTTTCAAATTAATGTGTTACTCTTGAAGTTAAATATGATGCTATTTCAAAAACATTAACTAGGTTGCACATTTACTTTTGTTTTCAGGCAGTGGTAGCTCAGCTGGAACAGGCTTAGCTTTGCTTCAATGGACTACTGTATAGTCAACAACAAAGACTTTGCAAAACTAGTAAAATTAACTTCAGTTATTGGGGGGGGGGGGGGGGGGGGGAGTATTTTGTTATGATGGCAAAACCCATATCAACTTGGATTTTTTTCAAACTACAAAAGTAATGTCAGGATAAAATGAATAAAGTGCCTTTAAATAAAGTTGTGTGTGCGAGTTCTGATATGTTCTAATAATTCATTCTAAAGATTATTTCAGCCAACATCTACCACCGCTTGAGGAAATTAGTGGCTGTAGCATTTAAAAAGACAAAGGCAAAAAACAACACAAAACAAATTCATCAGTAAATGGTTCAGTTGATTTCATTGGTAACTTAGGTCTAAATGTGTCTGTTTCTAAGGAAACAGCCCATCTACCATCATATGGAAGAATATTGTATGACAAGGTGAGCAACAGTGGTTTATGTAGTCAGGTACACACAAACACTACTGTCTTTTTATCTCATGTTTGTTGCAAATATGGTGTTTGTTAAGTAGACTTTCACATTTTAAGCATGATAACAAAATTTTTTTGATTTTGACCAGTATCAAAATGTGGAATTTAGACACCATTTTTACCAACATCACATAATCAAAACAACAATATAGTCTACTGTCTTTCTCAGTGTAACTCCCACATATTTCCAATTTATATTATATTTATATTTAAAGTTTTATGTTTTGGACCTTTTGGAGGTTTTACAGATTTTCAGTATTTTATTTTGTGTTAAGACATTTAATTCTTTTATCCCTCAAAATATAGTGCACTATTTATTTAAGGGTTATGGATCTTTTTCCATGTGAAAATACACAAAAATGATCCCCAAGAGCCATACATGATAATACGTGTATGTGATCATAGTCTAATTTGCTTAAGTGCCTCACTCTAATGTTTGAACCAACTGGCAAAAGGAATAGGAATTCAAAATGAACAGCTAATTTAAAATGTTAAAGGGAGATAATGAATACCCAAATCAAAATGCAGGAAGTATTTTTGCAATAAGTCTTTTTTTACAAGCATTTTTTTTCCTCAGATTTCTCTTCTGCAGCCGTGCCAACAGGTTAAAGCAGAGTAACTAAATACCAACCTGCTTCTTCTATTGTGTTGTTTTATTAGTAGTAACAGCACTGCCTAGCTTCTTTTATCTATTTCATCCATGTTAGACCTCTATGACTAACTAGACAGTCTTTATTTACGATTTTCTACATAATTTGAATCTTTATTAAAAAAATCAAAAATCAAAATGCTTAGTAGCTTAATTTAATCTCACTATCTCTTTCCCAGTTTCTGTAGATGGTTTAGGGTTAGGAACTGTGCCGTGTGACAAATGACTGGAGGGATGTTTAAAGCCTACTCTTTCTCTATCAGAAGTGTTATTTTTGCTGCTTTTTTAATCATGTGAATATAATCCAAACCCAGTAGCAAACAAAAACAATGAACACGAAGAAGAAATGCAAACTGCTCTAGCTCTTGGAATTCCTAAACACAAAGCAAACCAGCATGCTCCAATAAGAGGAACAGTGACATCCATATAGCACATGGAATAAATGTAGCCTACTCAATATGATAAGAAAGCCTTAGGATAAGACATGAAGACATGCTTTCATGACAGTAACAGGATTACTCACTCCCACAGTGCTATATACTCATCATATTCACTAAAGTGTTAATTAATTTTAAAACATCTCCCCATTCGTTGGTTGTTTTGAGTCCAGTCTGGTGAAAATGAAAGTGCTATTTCCATAGCACCTTGTTTTCATACATTTCATTTACACAAGGGACGGGTTATGTGGATCTTCCTGCCTCTCAATACTCTGCTTGCAAGAGAGCTCTTTCTGTTAATTAACCAAACCACATGGGTCTAAACACAAGTCCAAGTGTCTTCTCTAACTGTAGAGTCTCCTCACTGAATAAAACCTAGCAGCATAGTCTGCATGTTATTTTTCTACCAACATATACTGTCTGTGGTATTCTACAAAGGTGAGGGTGAGGGTCAGACTTTGTACAAAAGGAATAAATTCACAAGAATAAGCAAAGCCTTAACCAATGACTGCAGCCAGTCTTGACTTTTTACCGATGCTTTGGCTTTGTCACTGAGCTGACAATCTCTGTATCTCCCTTCAAGAATATATAGCGCCCGTGTTAATGCTCCTCGCTGGTTTCATGTATGTCACTGTGTGAGGGGGAAAAAAGGAATTATACATTATATGTAACGACAACAGAACAGAATCAGGAGCTGCTGGTGGAAATATTACTGCTAAATTGTTCAGTCTTTTTAACTGCAGATCTTAAGTGCACACATACACACAAACACTCTCTCTCCCACACCCAACGCCTACCACACACTCAGACACCAAGGTAAATCTTGACAGGAGTGACGGTGAGTTGTTCATGTGGTGCTGACAGCTTTATGAACACACATCTTTTAAGTCTCTTCTGATGCCTGTCTGCCATTAGGAAATCAGCTGTCCATTACCACATTTTACTTGTTAGATCATTTCCACCTGACGTGACTAATATTGTTTCTTTTATTTATTTCATTTTTTGAGCTGTCTTTCCTATTGACATGAAAAACATCAAATTTAGAGTTTTACCACAAACTGTGGCTTGTATTGTGTGTTTGCAGAGGTATTAATATGTCTGCAATGATATAGGAACATTATATTATATATAATCCTCACTTTTCACTCATCACAAAGGAGGGATTTAAAGTTGTGTAATGAATCAGTAACGTCAAAATCAAATATGTGATATTTTCTGATATTCTAAAACTGTTTTCTTGGCTAAACTGAAAAAAAAATGGATTAGACCATGCAGAATTACATCACTAGGGATCTTCATATAATTTGCACCAGATTATGGAACTGAAGAATAAAGAAATATAATGGATTAGCAATATATTAAGAAACAACAAAACATAAACCCCAACATTTTTATACTTGCGAGGTTAATAAAGTTGCTGCTATGATCAACCTGTTACTGTTACAGCAAATTGATGGACGTGATGGATGGTTTCTTTAATTCCAACAACTGATGTGCACAGAAGTAAAAAATGTGTTTAATTATTTATGATCTCAGTCAAAAATATTTACATCTTTTAAAGTTCACCTTCAACAAATGAAAATAGGTTCATGTAAATTATTTTTGATTTATTTATTCGTTTTGGTATTCAGTGACATATTTATTGCAATTTAACATTTTAACCATTTCTCCATGACTAATTATTGTGTCAACTTTTTTTTTTCATCCATCAGCATAATCATTTACCATTTTTTCTTATATATTCATTTTATTAGGCACCTGCTTCAATTGATCAATTTTGCTATTTATTCATTACTTTTAGCTTTTTCACCATTTTATTGTTGAAACCAAGTATCTATTACTTGAGGGTAAATATTCTTAAGACATCCCTCTAGCATTACTGCAGAATTGTTTTAACATTTATCTCTTATTTCTATAAAATTATGAATCTATTCAACAAAAATCAGAAGCTATACATCTTTAAACAAATCAGATTTACATTTTTTTGGTCAAATCTTGCCTTATAAGTTTGTTGCTTGTCTGTCTCTCTGGGCTGAATGGCTAAAGAACAGTGAACTTTTTCTCTTCGCATCAGTGCTCCCTCTATCTGTCAGTTGACCCATATGCTTTGGCTCCACAAGTAGATTTTCTAAATATTTGAATGCATCATATTCTTCAACTGAGTCAGCCCAAGAAGGAAAAGGAAAAGAAAAGAAATATAAGAAAGATAAAGGATGCTCTTCCCCACAGCTGACATATCTCACTTTATTTTTATTGCAGTGACATTTAGAGAGTAAAGTCACTCCAGATCACATATGGCAGAGAACTACTGCTGCACTGATGCCTATGGGCTTAAATCTTGTAGTATGTCTGGCCACACCCTGTGATGGCACAGCGTGTCTGCTCAATCATCTGTCAAAAGGAAAAACTGACTGGGATGTGACAAGAGTTTCCCCAACTTTGAACATTTGTATCTATAGAGAACATTGTGGGAAAAGTTTTTTTTTCTTTTCTTTTTTTTGCCCATTATCATTCAGTATGGATTTGCTCATCAAAGTATATACTGACAGCATTTTCACCTCATTTTTTCTGCTTTTGATGTCCATTTGTGTTGCGTGTGTGCCACCTTGCTTCTGCATGTTGTTGAGTCTGTATTTGTCATTTCTCTGTGTATGCCTCCTCCGAAAGTATGTGTTTGTGGGAGGAGGGACGGTGCTCCAGGTGTGGTTTATGATAAGAGAATAGATGTAAATGTATACAGATCACATTCACATGCTGTGTTGCTGTGTGCTTGTGAGAGCAAACAAACCACAAGCTTAGAATTCTAACATTCCATCTGCCTTAGAGTATTCAAGCTTACAAAAGCTTCCAAGTTTTTCAGCATCAGTTGACGTAATTGGAAATGGGTCCTGAAAACATATTTTCTGGAGTACTTGCCAAGTTCTTAATTGATGTTTGTTGAATGTGCTGGCTGGACTAGGTCAGCTTTGAAATAAATCAGATAAAGCCAAGTATGAGACTGTAGTATTCAGGGTGCTGGCCACAGACAATGTGCTGGCTAGATTGTGCATGGTGGGCAGGCCCTTTTGGGAAATTTGAGGGCATAATCTGCCTTTCTTCTGATGCACCTATTACCCTTCCCTTGTCCTCGTTTTTTCCTCACATCATAATATGGCCACCAGGAAAAAGAGAATGGGAATCAAACCTGCCTGCGCTCTTTAAAGACATCAAATGCAGTGTTTTAAGCAGTTATACCTGAAATAGACAATAGAAATGTTAAATCATGGCCTTGGTCTGCCTCAGCTCTCTGGTTAAATAAAAGCATGAATATGAATGCCAGATATCCTTATAAATTCGTTTTGAGTGAAGCTTTAACAAGGTCACCATACATGTAATCAGTTGTTTCACTTTAACTGTCTTGAAACACTGCCTTCAATTTCCAATTGTCTATTTAATTAGACAGGAAAAGATCAGCAAACAACCAAATAACAAAAATGATTCTTTAACACATCTATAATGAAATATAATGATTTTGCTCAAGTGGGTTGGTCACTTTGTTGGAACACTGACTCATAATCTCCTAATTATTTCGTAATTGATTTTCATTTGTATGCATAAAATGTTTATTTCTTCTCCTCCAACATTTACCCTTTCATTTTGTAGGCTACCTCGCAGTGTTCTTAGGCGCCTTCTGGGCCACCTGTGAAATTACTTAAATGTTATTAGTATGGCTGTTGAAAAGCAGCATAGCGGTGGCGATGCGTGGGCGGGAGCTCTAATATGATTGGCTCAGGGACACTGTAAGCCTGAGTGGCAGCCCTTAATGGGAGCCCTGGAGAGGTAACCCAACAGCTGTGTGTTTGCAGCTAATGAGAGATGGGGGAGGAGTAAAGGATCACAGACTGGAAACACTCTGATAAACTCTTGCTTCTGAATGGCTTGGGAAGATAGGAAATCAAGTTTTCTCCGGAGGACATTGCTTAAGGCTTTCCTTTGTGACAAAACCCTGCATTTGACTCATTACTCCTGGTCCATTGCTTTATGCCTAAGCAGTTATGATCACTGGCATCAGTGTTCAGGAAGAAAGGAAGAGAGTAACTGTGGCGTGGGATGAATTTCTCTCCCTGCTGAGCCATGCTGATTTATAGCCCTGAGCAAAAGCATTGTTTTTTTAATTACACTGCTGCAGTTTTAACAGATGATGCCACACATTACTAGTTTATTCCATTGTACACCAACAGCACAGTTTGTTTCACGTGCGGTTGATAGTCATTGTCTCCAAGAACAAGACAGTGTAGCGCATATTACTCCTACATCAAGCATTATTAACAGTTTCCTCAGCAGATATATGTGCTGCTTCTCTTCTTCCCTATCATAACCGCCTGAGGGTGGCGCCAAATGAATAAATAGTGGCCAAACAGCTTCCATTTTAGGCCGCTCATTTTGCTACATGTAATGCATATCAACAAGTAAACCGCCGGCACTGGCTACCTGTTACATCAATTTTGGACACGTTGTGCGATTAGTGAGCAGTTTTGAGGGGAAAGGAAAGACTGACACGAATTAAAATAGTGCAAGGCAAGCGGAGTGATTTCTTGATAAGCTTATTTAATAAGGTGCATCCCCCTGTTTGAGCTGACCCACTTTAATAAGATCCTCTTAAACTGTAGGCATCACATAATTTCCTGGTAGGCAGCCTTGGCATAATGTAGAGTATGAAGTTGCTGTGTGCTGCGGTGGATGGGAGCCCCACCTCCTCCCACGCTCTGATGAGTAGAGAGAGAAAAGAGAGAGGGAGCTAGGGGAGCAACTAACGTACCCACTGTATCTCACCACTTGCTGTCTGGAAATGCTTCAGATGGGCTTCTTGTTTAGGACCGGTTAGCGGTTTCTTTTTGCACGTTGCGAAAATGACATTTCTTTTGCTGTGTTTTAGACATCCAGTGCGTCCTTAGAGTGCGCTCTAAGCTACTTAGATCAGGGCTGGAGAAACTTGGACCAAAGGGATGCGACAGCGAGTGCAAATCTTTCCAAGGATCAGTTACTGAGGATTGAAAATGGCACACAGTAGGGCATCTTTATGGAATGAGATTCTTGGTTTCCCATCTCTGTCATAAAACAGTCTATACAATATAATTGCTCATAAGTTACAGCCGCATATTCTCACGGACTGAAAACTGTCTCTGTTCTTCACACTGTGGGACGGCGGTGAACGAAGGATTCTGAATTTTCATGCGGAAAGTTCTGAGTACTGTCTATGGATTTTGTGGCCGCTGAAGTGATTTTTGATCTCAGCACTGTGACGGAGGTTTGAGGGTTAGACACCTGCCTCTGGGAGCACCGCTGGACATATCAGCCGCGGGAAGAATTGGCTACGCGACAAGCGCTCACGTAAAAAGTCTCTGGCTCAGGTACTGAAATTACTGCAGAAATAATCAAGAAAGTTGATTTGACCGGTGGCCACTGTGCGTGATTCATGATGCAATGCCAATGAAGTTTATAGGAATGCATTTCGGACTTGTCTGAAGTGTTGTCGCTTAACACAGGCCGTGGCTCAAACAGATCGTTTATACAACAAGTTGCACTTTATAATAGACACACACAGAGCACAAAACAGCTGGCTGTTCGGTGTTACAGGTTGATAGGCGGTACAAAGGCTAGATGTGCCACCCGCAATAAGGATCCTCTGCATGATAAATTAGACGATGCATTTTAATTAAAACCTATGCGAGTAGACACGAGTTCCAGCCTGCGTCGGGGTTGGTATTAAGTCATTAACTCTGCATGTCATTGCACTTCAGCGACAATATGAGTGCGTGCGCTTTTCAAGCTGATCTGTACCGGCGATCGGCTAATTGCATTTTATTGCACCATTATGATTCTGTGAAGCAGAAAATGTGAACCATTTGTATCATCCTTCTTTCGCCATTTATCCCATACTAGCTGCAAACATCATACTAATTGCCTTTATTCGTGCATCTTGATTTGGCGTTGTTTACTCTGAACAATTTCTTGCAAACAATTCGGACTTCTCCTGCAGCCTGTCGTGTTCATAACTGTTATACAGTTTTTCTATGGAGAGATTCGTGATTATAATTGGGGGGTGAAATCTTTGATCAGATCGTCGGCACGGGTAATCTCCTGTGCTCTCCAGTGAGAGTCTGGGGTGTTGTTTCTCGCCACTCCACCGACCACCAGGCACATTTTAATAGTCTGCTCTACGTAATGATGTCGGTCTAAGTTCCCACACATACTTTAGGCTACAAGGCCGTCATAACAGAGCAGATCAAACAGGCCTATAACCTACTTGTAGCCCAGATCTGAGAAACTGTCTGTAAGACATGAACCTGTTAAATGTTATTATCTAAATCATTCAATGAATGAAACTTCTATCTATCTATCTATCTATCTATCTATCTATCTATCTATCTATCTATCTATCTATCTATCTATCTATCTATCTATCCATCCATCCATCCATCCCACATAAGAATAGACTGTAAGGCTAATTTCCTCTGCCGATTTTATTTTTGAATTATTACCAGTAGGGAACTTTCCTCTGAATATTGTACAATAACATGCAATGTGCCATGTAATGGGGTTGCTGAAGGAAGGGTAAGTGTGTGGTAAACGGATCAAATTGTGGAAAGGGCACAAAAGGATTTTTTTCTGACTTCTCCAGCAGGTATTTGAGCTTGAGGGAGTGAACCTTTACAGCACAAAAGCAGTACAATAACCCCTATAAGGAAATTAAACTCTGTTTTAATCATGTTACACAGAGCAGTGAGGAATCCAAATTATACGATCTGCCAGTTTCTTTATATCTTTATATAAAGAACCTTTTAATATTGGAATGTGGCCTTTTTGATCTCAGTGTATTTCTTTTTTTTTTTATTTTACTTCTTTGTGACAGGAGTGACACAAGAGTGTTCTGTGTTTCAGCATGCATATGGATAATTCCAGTGCTCACGCCTTTAGAAAGTGTTTCCAACCAAAGGCTGTTGCTTTCTCATTACCGAAACCCACAGTTTGCAGTCAGTATAAGAGTGCAGCCTTACATTTGGCAGTAAATTCCATTGGTAGATCAGCAGTGTAAGGAGAGACCCATAGCTGTGATACTACCTATCATAAATCATGCCGGTGGGAGGGTAATGGATTTTACCTGTTATACTAGCTAAAGGCGCAGAGTCAGCCAATACATCAAATCACATCAGTTGAGAAAATCATTAAATCATCTGTTATCTTTCCACACTCTGGCAAAGCAGGAAGGAGCACAGAACAGCGTTGTACAGCACAAATTCATGAACCTGAGTCCCAGCATGTAACAGGTGAAAATTCAGGTCCTGCTTTTATCAGTTGCTGCAAAACAAGCAGCTACTACAAAATATCCTATTTAATTCCTCTGATGATTTTTTTTCTTCCCGGCACAACTCTAACCTTTTTTCTTATGAGTAATTTACTATTATGCCTCAGTTAATTCTGCATGTGAGTCATTTCTGCTGGACCTGTGGAGCGGCCAACTTAAAGAGCAAATGTCACCCAGTCAGTCTCTGAGTTGACTCAGTCAGAAGATAGTCTGTCTCCATGGCAACCAGAGCAGGCGCACATGCTCCGCAGCACAATTATATTGTTCTTCATTTTTATAACTACCTTTTTTTTTTTAATGTATAATACCAACACTTACATAATCAGGCACAAACTCCTTTATCATTTTTTAAAATAATTTCATTTTAAGCCAAACATTGTTCTAAATCTTTCACAAACAATGCAAATTACTTTTGCTTTGCAATAAATTGTTACATACTGGCACGTAAAAGATGTGTTATTTATTTTTCAATTACAAAAATGAAAAACAACATAATCACTCCATATTTTATACAATGTTATTGTTAGCTGAAGTACTGCTTTAACTTTTTTATTAGCATTTATCTTACCAATTATTTCTGTTTAATCAAACTTCACCCTCCTACTTGTATTTCCTTCCCTATATTTATCAGAGTTACTTACAGTAAATAAAGTAGTGCTAATTCTATCTCTGTCTCTCATTTGTCTCTCTTTCTCTGTGTTTGTGTATATATATATATATATATATATATATATATATATATATATATATATATATATATATATATGTATATTGTGTGTGTCCTCAGAATGAAAATTGTAGCACCATCTTTTATAGCAGTAAACAGTGGTAAAGATATCTCTGCACTTCTCTCCAGTTGATTCAGGACTGGATCTGTCATATAGGCTTGGATGGTACCAATTTTTCAGAGGTCATTTTTATGACTGGGTTCAGCAACCACAGCCTTAGCGAGGCAGGGACTTGTTTCCTTGGGAACCGCAGCACAACCTGACACAACCTAGGCTGGCACTTTGATTGTAGACACGCAGAAGTTGAAAAGTTCTCTTGAACAGATGGGTCAACTGGGTTGTGCACTGTGTGAGGGCTCAGTGTGAGGCTCAATCAGACCTCGTAGTTTGACTGATGTTTTAGCTGCCTGTGAAGTTTTTCACCTTCTCCTCAATGAAGAACAAAAAATTGCAGCGGTGGAGTGGAGGAGTCCTGCATTTTTATCTATTCATTTATTTTAGAACATGGTGAAGCGCATCAATGATTATTACTTCTTCAATCTATGATACGCAGACATCAGAAGGATAATGATGGAAGATATATTGTTAGGAGACAACAGTATTGTTCTGAATATATTGCTGAAATTCAAATCAAAACAGCATATTTTCCCACGGCACCTTTTGCATGTTTTTTCTGGCAAATAAGCAATGGTCATTTCTTTTAATTATTACAAAGGTCTATGGTTGTAGAAAAGACAAACTAAATTTAACACATAACACAATTTCACATTTAATAGTTCTATTTGTTTCTTTTTCTTTATAAAAATAATGCAGCAAAAAGTACCACAGTACTTTACCAGACACTTTTTTCAAGGTTTGTTTTTTTGCCTTCAGGTCAAGGAGTTGTGTAGTCAAATAGCAACCTCTACACCTCTACACTACATTTCAGTAAAACTTGAACATA
The DNA here is from genome assembly GCF_964374335.1 of Astatotilapia calliptera. Lineage (NCBI taxonomy): Eukaryota > Metazoa > Chordata > Actinopteri > Cichliformes > Cichlidae > Astatotilapia > Astatotilapia calliptera. The sequence goes on along the minus strand of NC_137431.1, from coordinate 10,245,288 downwards.
AGTGACAACAACCTCCCAGGTGTGAAAGTGGGCATGAGTGAGAACCACTTTTCTTCCCCTCTTAGAGACACTCTTATCTATAGAGATCGTTGACAGGTGAAAAAGTATGCTTGGGTGAGCTTCTCCACCAAATTGTGAGTCTGTGTAATGATGGCCAAACTGAACATAAGTCATAAAACATTGACTCAATTGTTTGGACTTGTACTTACAGTTGGCACTCCTGATGGTCTTAATAAGCTAAGGTTTGGCCAGGCAGAGTTCTTGCTGTGTGGCAGGTCAATCCAGATAAACCTTGGGCTCTTAAACTCTACTGCTAAGCAGTTTTGCCTCGACTGCGTTTTCTGTTGCAAAGTTAAACATCTACACAAAACAAACAACAGACACTAGACCCATCGGGCAGTTTGAGGCTCTCTTTGAAAGTCCACCTCCATACTGTGGTACAGGCTGCCTTCAGCATTCATTTTTCAGTTTTTTCAACATAGCAACCATCTGGACCATTGCGTGATCACAGCATGAGGTTTTGTGGTGAGTGCTGCTTCACTGGTAGACTTAAAGTTCCCTCCTCAGTCAAACAGTGGATGCCTTGATTGTATTTGGAAGGATTTTGTTTTTTTCCCTAAGAATATGTGTTGCTCTGGATCACCTTCATAAGGTCTCTGGCTCAGTATGCTAATTGGATTGTCTATTTGAACATGGTGTATTTTCCAACAAACAGTGCTCAAGGGAATTAGAGTCACCTAGGCAATACACAGTCTCTACAGTTCTGCCTCCTGGACTTACACAAGTTGTACTAGAGTTACCCAAGCAAGCAATGTCAAAGTTGTCCCGTGGAGCAGCTAGCAAAACATATTTTAGAGTTATAATTGGTTGTTCAGACGACAAATGAAAAAAAGTTTATATTCAGTGATTCTTTTTTAGTTTATTACAGCAGTGCTGCCACAATACTTGGTTGTTGACAGGGTGAATTTTAATAACCAAAAAGATTTCATTTTCTCAGCCTAGCACTTTCTCAATATTGCAGTCTTGCAATGTCTGATCCAGTTCAGTATTTTTCTTCCAGAGCTGGCATTTTTATAGCTGATTTCATTCATTAAGGAAGCTAAAATCTTAATTTTGGAAATGACTAAGAAAAGTATTTGATTTTTTGAGCAGTTCAACAGGACTCAACTATGACAAAAACATTTTATCACTCTGAGAGAACTAACCTCTTGTTCCTCCCTTTGATTTTCTGCTGAATTATGTATCGCGATCTGCCTGAATCAGCTTGTAGTCTTGTGGGTCTACCATCTGGGATGACAGATGATAACTAAGTTTTTTGGAGAAAAAGAGCTGAGATGCAGGGAATGTCACTCCTAGTTGTGTTCAGCACTTCTAATTTATCAATTTTGCTGCTCAGGTAGTAAATTTCAGTGAGACATCCAGTAGTCCAAGAAGTTTCACATCCTCCAGTAGGGAAAAATCTCCTGTTTCCCTTTGCCACCACCTCAGAGCACTTTGAGATGAGAAAAGGAAATCTGGCACTGTCAAGCTTTTGATAAAATATTTGTGGGAAAGCTGAGGAATGTGAGATAAAACCCAAAGGCGTGGTGTCAATGATATTCAGCAGAGATTCTCGCTGAGTGATAGCAAAACGCATATTTTACGAACAACATGAATTTTAATGTAAATGTAAACAAAGAAAAAAAAGGACACTAATTCACTAGACTGTCAGGCATGGTGCCATCTGGAAGACAGGCATGAGGCCAACTGGAAAACATTAAGTCATGAGTGTCATCAACCATAACAATCATGTCACTATCAAAGCATGGCTATTCATTGCAGAAGTGGCTATAATATCAGGGGAGCAGTTACAACCAAACCATTATAAAATCAGCTACGGTATGCCATTTTTAGATGCCACATTGTATAAATACATTTGAAAACTTTGAAATTTAACAGTGAATTTTAAAATAGAAATGAAAAAAAAAAAGATGATGCACATATCAAGTAAGCTAAAGTAATTTTTACTGAATTCTCCAAATACCAATTTAATTGAAGCAATACATACATGCACACCTCATAAGTTCACATATCTTGTTGAAAGCATGTGTTTAATGGAATGGTAGGCAGCAGTATGAAACATTTACAGTGTGATTTATAATTCCCCTTAAAATTATATCCCATGGGATGCTGTTAATGTCAGTCTTGGGTATAAGAAAAGTGTATCTGCTGATTGCGTTTTTGCTTCTTCCTGCCTTTTTATACTGCAAACATGAACTGGAGAAAGCGCAATCACTGTTCATGCCACATTGACTACAGGTTCTCCTCACAAATGTAAAAAGGGAGACATTGATTTTTGAGCAATTAGTGCATCAATAACTAGCACTTTCAATTTTAATGTATTCAAAAGGAATTGGATTTTTCATTGAATTTCTGTATATTTGTGTTTTGCTGTCTAGCTTAATACTCATTTACCTTACTCCTGTATGGAACATTGCGGCATGCAGTTGCATTTTAAATAACTCCATTTGCTGTCGTGTATGTATATTTCTATCAGCTCTCACCCACACTGACTAGGGAAGCATTGATTCCTCTTGTTCTTTTCCTAATCCCTAACTGACGACATAGACCCACACTAGACTGAGCACCTGTGTTCTTTTCTGTTTCAGTTGAAAAACTATTGTGGAAATAATTGGAACTATTCACCTGTGTTTGGATTAACATAATGATTTACTTCTACATAACTTTTTAAACTAGAAGTAGCATTTTGTTTTCGCTGTAACTTTCTTTAAAAGCCTGTGAAAATAAAGAAATGCTGTAAAACAGTGCAGCATTGAAGAGACAGTGACTGCGACATGGACTGCTGTTGTCTAATTATAACCCGAGTCATTAAAGCTGGTATTGATCAGCATATTGAAGTTTTGCATTAGTAACACAAACATAGCACAATAAAATCGGATGCACTGAAATGAACTCTACTTGATTAGTAAGTGGACACTCACTGATTCAGCAGACACACAATTTTTTTAAACTGTTTTCACGATGAAGTTTTCCAGAGCATGAGACCTTGATACTTAACCCCAATGATTGCTCCTATTTCAATTACCAATAGGACTCAAACACACACACATGCATATACACACACACACACACAGAAAGAAAGAAAGAGAGAGAGGGGAAATAATTATACTCTAAAATCATTGCAGCATGAAAAAAACAGAAGTCTTTTGCTAGAGGGAGTAAAGATCAAAGAAGACACTAAAATAATGGGTCACAATTGTAGAGTTGAAAGGTTCAAAATCAAACACAATAATTACAGTGTTTGAGCTAGCCAGTGGCAATGGAGTGTGGAAATGTCTGCATTGTGCAATGCCAGGTGGAAGCTGGATGTGATGATAGTAGCAAAGTTGCATAATTGGCATGAGAAAGAAATTTGACTCTATGACCTTTAGTATGCAAGTGTTCATTGTCAGACGCCTCTTGGGTAAACAAATTGGTCAAATATATCATTTCTCTCAGCAGACAAAATCTTCGCTCGTAAGGGTGTATTCTTGAGCGTGGATTTCAAACCATAGGTTATTTTAGAGCTACATTGCTTCCCTACTCAATGTCTAGCTGTGTAATACAGAAATAATGAGTCTCTTAGGCTGTGAGTTTTTGTATTACATTTTTATTTGATTATTCAGCTGAAACAATCCACACTGGCCCTGAAGTTTGTTTTGGATGTAAGCTCACAAGATATAATTTCTTGTTCCTACATTCATTTTTCCATGAATTTCATAAAGCTGAGATATTCATTGAAACTCTTGAAGCTCTGAGACTGAAAAGAAGCCATGCTGGGATAGCTATGATTGCATTTTTTTAAATGCCCTATTTTCTCTTTGTTATTGTTGTTGTCTAATTATTGTGTTGTTCTTCTAGGTATGCTGTATGTTTTACTGCAAGTTATTGAAAAAAAAAAAACGATTAATTTTATAGCTGTAGAGTCATTATTCAAAAACACAGTGCTGCTTGCTTCCCCTGTCTAATGTTTCACTTTGACCCTCTGTTAGTTTTTTTTTTTTTCATTTTTGAATAATTAAATAAAAAGCAACAGCTATGTAAATATTGCTTTATGGAGCTAGGTTTCAGCAGAAAGGGAACCAGCTTTTTAACCCATATTGTGTTTTTTTCATTTTACAGGCAGATCGTCTGATGACCTAATGGAACTGAATTTACAAGTGATATTGTGTTGGGTCGTGGTGCTGCATTGTGGCTCTGCTGAAGGCAGTATCCTGTACCGGGTCCAGGAGGAGCAACCTCCAAATACTCTTATAGGTAGCCTGGCAGCAGACCAGGGACTGCCAGACTCAGGTCACCTTTACAAGCTAGAGGTGGGTGCCCCTTATCTTCGTGTCGATGGAAAGACAGGGGACATTTACACCACAGAGATTCCTATAGACAGAGAAACCCTGAGGGACTGTCGCTCCCTGGCTAAGGGTAAACCCTGCTACCTGGAATTTGAAGTATCAGTGACTGATCTGATACAAAACCAGAGCCCACGGCTTATTGAAGGACGCATTGAAGTACAGGACATCAATGACAACACCCCCCAATTTCCTTCTTCTGTGCTTACCATCTCAGTCCCCGAGAACACGATCATGGGAGCGTTATTCTCCATACCTCTAGCTACAGACAGGGACTCTGACAGGAATGGGGTAGCTGACTATGCGCTGACTGCAGGGCCAGATGCTGCAACCCTGTTTGGTTTGCAAGTGGCTGATGACAGGGGAGGGAAGCTCCCACAGCTCATTGTCCTGGGCAACCTAGATCGTGAGTTAAAGGATTCTTATGACCTCACCATAAAGGCAGTGGACGGAGGAAACCCTCAGCGCTACAGCAGTGCATTACTCAGAGTGGTGGTGACTGATGCCAATGATAACGCTCCCAAGTTTGAAAAGTCCACCTATGAGGCAGAGGTTTCGGAAAATAGCCCTGTCGGACACTCTGTGTTGCAGGTAATTTAAAAACTTTTTTTGTATAATGTTGTAGTCTGGATTGCAAAGTTAAATTGTAACCAGCAATGTCTTTCTGAATAAATGTATAGTTTTAAATTTTGGATTTTACCTTTTTCAATATATTTTTGAAGAGAGCATTAGCTCATTATCCTTCTACAGGTAATAAATGTTTATATCTTGTATTGACAATGTAGTTGCAGAACAGTGTGAGATATTATTTTCGGAGTATAAATTGCTCTGTGCAGGATTTTCACAGCATGTTGCTGCGGATTTACACTGATTATCATAAAGGAAATGTCAGGCCTAATAATTTACAACCTTTCATTGAATCCTAGAAAAAAGAGAAAAGAAGGCTAGTGATGTAACTATCAAAAAACAGAGGAAAAGCAATAGCCAAAACAAAGTTATCTACATGCTGTGATTTAAAGTGATCAGACCCACACAGATTCCTGGATTAATTTATTCAGTGACCAATGATTCATTAGTTACATTCATTGTTAGTGTTGTAAATAACATTAGTTACAACACTAACTGTTGCGCATATTTAATGACTTTAACCATTGATTATGTTTTGATTACAGGTTAAAGCAAACGACTCTGACATGGGCCCGAATGGAGAAATTGAGTACACCCTTCACCAGGCAGTAGACCCAGTGCCGAAACTCTTACGAATTGATCGGTCCACTGGCATCATCTATGTCAAAGGACCACTGGACAGGGAGGAAATCAGCAGCTTGTCCTTCTATGTGATAGCAAGGGATAAAGGCCCTCAGCCTAAAAGCTCTAAGACATTTGTAACCATTGAAGTGACTGACCAAAATGACAATGCTCCAGCTGTGGAGATTCGTGGGATTGGCCTTGTGACGCACAGTGAAGGAGTGGCAAATATTTCCGAAGACATGCCAGTGGGAACAGCTGTTGCTTTAGTTCAAGTATCTGACAAAGATGAGGGAGAAAACGCTGTGGTCACTTGTGTGGTAGCAGGTGATGTGCCATTTCAGCTTCGCCCTGCCAGTGACTCAACCAGTGACAACAAGAGGAAGTATTTCCTACAGACCACCACACCTCTCGACTATGAAAGAGTTAGAGATTACCGAGTAGAGATTGTGGCTGTAGATTCTGGAAACCCAGCACTCTCTAGTACAAACTCTTTGAAGGTTCAAGTGACTGATGTGAACGATAACTCTCCAATATTTTCCCCTACCTTGTTTGAGGTTGATTTTGCTGAAGAAAACCAACCAGGAGAAAAAATTTTAGATGTTATAGCCACAGATGCTGACAGCGGCACTAATGCCGAACTTCTCTATAATATTTTGCCAGATTCATCCATCAAAGGCTTGTTTGAGATTGACCCAAATACAGGCGAAGTAAGAGCCAAAAGCTCTCTTGATCGTGAACACAAAGAACAATATGAGTTTCGTGTCACTGCAGCAGATAAAGGGTCTCCTGTCCATAAAGGAACAGCAACTGTTGTAATAAAAGTAATAGACCGCAATGACAATGATCCCAAATTCATGCTTAGTGGCTACAGTTTTTCAGTCTTGGAAAACATGCCACCTCTGAGTCCAGTTGGTATGGTGACAGTCCTAGATATGGACAAAGGCGAGAATGCCCACGTTCACCTCTCTGTAGAGCCTGATGAAGGAAAGTTTGTTGTTCAAAATGGAACAGGAACTATTCTCTCAAGCATCTCGTTTGACAGGGAGAAAGAAAGCAGCTATAATTTCCGTCTAAAAGCAGTGGATGGAGGAGAGCCACCCAGGTCTTCATATGTGGGTGTTACAATCAATGTACTGGATGAAAATGACAATGATCCCGTGATAACTAAGCCCTCCAACTCTTCCTTCAGACGCTTATCACCTCTAGCCTCCCCAGATAGCCACGTTGAAGTAGTGGAAGCTGAGGACCTGGACAATGGCCCTAATGCAGAGCTGGTGTTCAGTATCGCTGGTGGAAACCCTTACCAGTTATTTCGCATTTCCCCCTCAAGTGGAGAGATCACTCTAGCAAAGGAGATGACACGCAAACATGGTGGATTACATCGCCTAGTGGTGCGAGTAAGTGACAAGGGGAAGCCTGCACGCCACGCTACTGCCCTGGTCCACATCTATGTCAATGAAACCATTTCAAATGTCAGCTTAGTGGAAGCCTTAGTGGGACACAGTCTTTACACTCCACTGGACAGGGACATTGCTGGTGATCCCGACAATGGTTTTGCTGCTCAGCGTAGTAATATATTGTTTGGAAGCCTTGCTGGTGTAGCAGGTGTTGTAATGTTGATCTTGGTGGTGGTATTTATTCGCCACCGCATCCAAAGAGAAACCAAGAGTGGATATCAAGCTGGCAAAAAGGAAACCAAGGACTTATATGCACCCAAACAGGCCCCAAAAAACACCAAAGGCAAACGTGGACGGAAAGGCAAACCTCAGAAGTCTCCAAAACCACTCGGGGAAGACGAAGAGGTCAGCCTTCAAAAAAGTCTGAAGTTCAATCTTGATGGAGTCAATGATAGCCCCAGGATACATCTGCCTTTAACATATTCACCAGGAAGCCCTGATATAGGCAGACACTACCGTTCCAACTCCCCTTTACCCTCCATCCAGCTGCAAGCCCAATCGCCATCTGCCTCACAGAAGCATCAGGTGGTCCAGGACCTCCCTGCCACCAACACCTTCGTAGGAACAGGAGGAGACGACAATTCCACTGGCTCAGACCAGTACTCAGATTACAGCTACAAGACGGGCCAACCGAAGTATAACAACAAACAGGTACAGTTATCTCAAGCGCATAGTAAGGTCTGTCTGAGGAATGGGTGATTGGTTTGGTGGATTTTGTGAGAATGTTGAAAAGCAGTGATTTCATTATAAGACTTGCAATATTTTAGTCTTTTTATCTACAGTCCTGAAAATCACAGATTCAACAACTCTCATTCATGACTACTTTGGCAGTTCTAGTAATTTGATATGATTTACTTTGACAATAACAGTCCCAAATTTGAATTATCTGAATGCCATTTTTGTCATTGTGCCATCTATCTGGATTGTAAAAATGTAAAACGATAGTTAAAAATTTAGTACAAATTTGTTACTGGCTTGTGTGTGATGATATACGAAGAACAGACCAAATCATTTCCAAAATTATATTATCCATTCTTTCTCTTACTAGTAACTGTCTGCTTTGCTTCTCTGGGTAAGGCATGTATATATGTAAAATTGCATAGACAGAAAGAAAGTTGCTGCAAGTATTTGCTCAATTGTGGCACTGCTAAAAAATAAGATTTTGTCAGGTTGGCAGAAGAGTTGAGCAGGGATGGTCTGTTCTCACTTACTTCTGCTCTTCTGCTTGACCTCTAGTACTCTGTAGTGATCTCGGCAGGTCATTTGCTCTTATCTCCCTGCTCCTTATGCTCTTATCTCCTCTTATCTGTACAACATTTGGGCTTGAATCACCATGGAAACAGAAATATTAATAGAGTCAGAAGGGATTACGAACAGAAAGATTTTAGAGAGTAAGGCTAGAAAGCTAGTGTGTCTCTGGGTTTCTGTGTCATCTGCAACTGTGTAAATGTGTGTCTTGGACTACACAAATATAAATTTGTGTGCAGGAGGGGATAAGGCAGATTATCATTATCCTTATATAGTAGAACATCCCTTATTATACAGAAAAATGTCCAGATGTCTTGATCCCACCAGTTACACAGCCACGCTTGAGCCACTGAAATGGATCTGTGGTTTTATTTATTTACTTTTTTAGTTAAATATGTGCTGAACTCACATTCAACACAGAAAAAAAACAGCTAGTGTCAGTGAGAGGTAAGATGCTGATAAGACAACTTCAAAGAATACCCAGCACCAAAGACAGCTTTGCGCAGGGGCATTCCATCACAAACAACCACAAATTCAAAAACTCAGGGTATGATTAGCAACCTAACATGACTGATTCCTCTGAACCACACTGAGTGAAAAGTGATATATTTGTGAAACACACACCAACTAGATCTAACAATACTTTATTCATGTCGCTACTGTGGCATTCAAAGGATGGCTATTATTTAGTACTGAAAATATTTGACATTGATGTAAACAATTTATTTTCAACCAGGACGAGTTAACATGAGCTTTCAAGAAACTTCCTACATTTCAGCCGTACAAAACAGTTTGACATTCTCCAAGGCTTTGCAGATAACGTTTGCCACATAAAAATTAGCAAAAATAGAAGGGGAAAACATGCCGCTGAGTTCTGAACATGTGTAGGTGACACATTTTCTGTGGAGATATCTTCAGAGCCAGTCTCACAGTTGGCTTGTTGGTAGTTTTAGCAGATGTTAGTTGACAGCTTAGGTGATCACAAGCCGTTGTGGGTGGAGTCAGTTTAGAGAACAGTCACCACTGTCTTCTTGATGGACAACATAAGGGACCAAAATGACTGCAAGCCACAGGGTGTGTCTGGGTGTTTGTGTGTAGTGCCAATCTCTCTGTTTGTATGTAGATTTGCTCCTTAATCTAAGAGTGTTAATTGTGTCTGGCACAGATGTAAGCTCTCAGCATTTAACAGTATTGTGTGTGCGCTTTCTCAATATGATCGCATAAATACATATGCAACATGACTCAAGTGAGTGACAGGCTGTTTAAAAACATGGACAGATGTTGAAGCTCATGTGACATACCTCAGCAGATGTTGTCTTGTGTATGGCATCCCCTCTCACATCAGGAAGAACAGATTGACCAAAATATATAATTAAAGCAACTGCCAAGTGATGTGACAGATCTAGAGTGGTGCCATTGTTTTAATTAACTGTGCTGCACTCAACAACTAGTTTTGTTTTTTTGTTTCCCCAATATGGTCAGATGTCTATTTTTTTTTTTTTTGTCAAATCTCAAAGTCTCAAATTTCCAGCGTGCATGTTCAGGGATTATGAGCATAAACATTACAAGCGTTTAATGATATTTTTTTGTTTCAAGCAGTATCTTCATGCTTTAGGCTTTAATTAGAGACAGTTTCCTTCTGAACACAAATCTATTGTCAGGTGGCATCTGAGCGGATATTAAACAAATTGATCAAAAAAACGATATAAAAGTGTGTGAGTGTGTTTGTGAGTGTGTTAGTGGTATTAGACGTTGATTGCAGAGATATATTTAAAAGATGAAAATATTTTCCCAGGTTTAGATTGCAGGTGCAAATAGACTGATAATGTAAAATTAGATGGAGTGTAATTAAAGACTGTCATACATGCATTAGTATTTATTTGCAGGTAAAATATTGTCTTGTTTGCTGCACCTACTTAACTCTTCATTTTGAACTTATTTGTGGAGCTGGTCATTACAAAATGATTACTTTTTCATCTTCTCTATTTGAACTTATCAGAAGCATCTCTACATTAATATGCTAGATTAATGAACAGCCCAAGGCTGAATAGTAGAATATTAAAGTACTATATTACTCAAGAACCCGAACAGATGTTTCAGATGTGCTAATTAGATCATCATATTACCTAGGCATGTGCCAGCTATATGTGCAAAATAATATTTGTTTAGTTTCCTACACCAGGAGCTAGTACTGCTATCAGTTCAGAAACATTTTGATCTTTTCCCAAGACTCTGTGGAGAATGTTTCAGCCCTGTAATTGTTTTAGATTAACCCACTTCTGCAAATATTCCTAAAATGCTGTTTCCAGGATGTTATGTTTTGCAAAAAAGAAACAGCAACAGACACTCAACGCCACTAATCACACTTCTAATTTTGCATTCCATGTGTCTACAAGCAATAACATTCAGTAACATGGACAGTGCTTTTGCTGCCAACTAGCTCCAAAGCTTCTGAGAGCCATTGCATCAGAGGTGGAAAAAGGATGATAGGCACTAAAGAAGCCCAGCTTCATTCCTCTGTGGTCTGTGTCAACACCCTTTAGAATAACACTCATCAAATGCTAAATTAGAAAGTTTTAGATCAAGGAAAATTACTGAGCACTAATGTAGCATCATAGTCAGCCCAAATGGTTCTATACTAGATTCAAACAAACATGTGGGAGACTTCAAATAGTGGGGTGTTATAGCCTCACTGTACTGAATATGCATAGAGGTTCTTACAGTTTCTGCTTGCACCTGTTTGGGTATTGTTGTAATTAAAGTAGGGACACTAGGAATTTTCCTCAGGGTCTTGGCAAGTTAAGCCATTTTTAGATATATGCCACAATTTTATTCTTGGGCAAACAATATATTGTACTAATTACTGCATGTGAAGTTACCATCCATACAAATAGTGGTTCCTTGATTCTTAAGATTTAAAGGGAAACTTTTTATTTTATTAACAGAATATGAATATTTTAAATAAGTGTGTTTTACCCAGTGTCATCCATTTGGACAAAATAAAGCAAATGAATAGTAGTAGTCACGAAAGTAACATAGCAAAGCAAATGTTGGTACATAGTTGTATTTTGAAAACACAACATTGTAAGCTGCACATTTCTAAATCCAGGCTGCTAAAGGTTGCACCTTTTGTAGTTTACCCCCTCATCACCTTTGAATGTGTGATATTGCATGATGGTTGCTAGAGAAACCAGTGACTCACGTTAGCCATTAGACCTGATAATTAGCTCTGTTGGGTCCAAGAGCTGGCACCTTTTTTCACACTTCATTTAATGAGAATCTTACATATGAACAAAAAGCAAAATGAAAGTCAGGAAGGACTGAAAATCATCTGTTACACAACAATCATTACTGCGTCACTGTATTTTTTATGCATCAACGCATGCTGATAAAATGATCTATTCATTCAATGAGGATGAATTTTGTCCAGCTCTGGCTTACTTGTTCATCTCCATGCCCACCTGTAGTAGAGTGAGTCAGTGTGAGTCTTAATTAACCTGCTTCTTTGTTAAGAAGGGCCCACACTTTGTGAACTTTAGGCATCCCTTTGAGCTGGGATTAGCCCGATTTAGTCCAATGCGGGTATTTGAAGTCAGCCGAGGTATATTACAGATGAGGCTGGAAGCACAATTTGTTCTTTGAGACTGTGACACACTGGCCCTCAATTACTTAGGTGTGTTTGGAAGTCTTCTTACCGTGCACGAAAAACAAGTGCGTAAAATTACTATCAGATTAATCGAGCATGTGCACTGCCCTTTTTTGCCCTCATCACTATAGTCATGTTAGCAAAACAGAATCATTCTGAACTAACAGATTGGTACAATCTGTATACACGCATACTATCTGCACACGACATTATCTATATAAGAAAATGCATTTACCTCTAGGTTAAGTGGGGAAATTAGTGGCAATGAAAGCACAGAATGAAAGAAAGAAAGAATGAAAGAGAAAACCCTGTACGCTTCACTGAAGCAAGGAAGCAAGAGAAAGTCCAAATGAAGAAAGTGAAACATTTTTGTGCAAACAGGAAGTCAAAAGACACAGATTCCCACAAATGTTTCCACCAGACTGAGGATTGTTGAAAACAAAAAGTCTGTGGCTGAAATAATGGGGGTCCTGAATGTTGTTTCCCCCTGAGACAGGCACTGTGACTCGGGGAAAAAAAGTTTGGCTATCAAACATTCTATAAAAAAGAAGAAAACAGTGAAGGGGAAGGAGCACGTAATCTGTCAGCTCAAGATGAGAACCTCACTGCAATGAAAAATGAAATTAATTAATTAATAAAAAAATGTGATAGTGCCAAGAAACTGACTTAAGAAAATGACTGTAATGATGTCATCCAGGAATGATATGGCATTTTTAATACCGTTGAAGCCTACAGTTTTCCATTTAGTATTCTGTTCAGATTTTTTTTTTTTATGTTTTTGATTAATTGTAATTCTGAACATTTTGCGACTTATGGTGTTTTAGAAAACAGCAAGTACTGGCCAAATTAGCCCTGGGTCTTTGATCTCGTCCTTTAGATGCAGTGATAATAGCATTTAGCCAAAATTAATCGTTCTGTCTACAAACAACAATGGCATGGTATCTTCATATCATCATATATTACCATTCCTTTTGTAGGTAAAGTTAATAATGTCTATTTTTCAACAAGCCTGTCTGAAAAGGGCTTGATTATTGCACATTTGAAGAAATAGGACTGATGAAGTCACTGGTATCAGTGAAATAATATTTACATCGTGGCTTTGCCTGAAATTAATCTTGATTCAAGCTGCAATGACTCTGAGCTGGCTGTAAGTGGTTACAAGTTGTACAGGGCAGACAGAAATAAATTAGGTGTAGGCGTTGCTTTTTATCTCCAGGAACAGTGATAAAAAATGTTTAATGAGTCCAGAGATTGAGAATTTTTGGTTAAAGATGTGTTTTTAACATTTATGCCTATTTTATAGGCTGTTGTTACAGACCACCTAATTCTAATATACAGTATTTTGAAAATTTAAGTGTAATGTAACAGAATAGAATTTTTTTTTCTTCCTGGTGACCTGAACTTTTATTGGTTTCTATCAATCTTAATGAATCTTAATTTCTTAATAAGTACTGCTCATTTAGAAATAAACCTTATCTGAATTACAGGGATCTCTAAACTTTCCTCAAATTGTGACAAGGTCAACAGTTTCTGTAAATAACCGTAGTAATAAAATCTCTATGTGCACTAATCACATTTGTAAATAATAAAATAATATGATCAGGGTCTGTATTGGTGGCAGTTGGGTTCAACATTCATAATTTAAACTTGGAAAACAAAATTGTCAAAATCTGTAAAATAGCATTGTCCTTTGTAGAAGTTATGGAAATTTGATATGGATTTATTTTTGAATGATGTTAAATTGGTCAGAATTATGGTAAATGGCCTGTATTTGTATAGCGCTTTACTAGTCCCTAAGGACCCCAAAGTGCTTTACACATCCAGTCATCCACCCATTCACACACTGGTGATGACAAGCTACATTGTGGCCACAGCCACCCTGGGGCACACTGACAGAGGTGGGGCTGCCGGACACTGGCGCCACCGGGCCCTCTGACCACCACCAGTAGGCAACGGGTGAAGTGTCTTGCCCAAGGACACAACGACCAAGCCGGGACTCGAACCGGCAACCTTCCAATTACAAGGCGAACTCCCAACTCTTGAGCCACAATCGCCCCATTATGTGGGGAAATCTTGCAAATAGGGCTGTAACCGTGTTTATGGATGATCTAATGCAGTGGTGCCCAATCCCGGTCCTCGAGAGCTACCGTCCTGCAGCTTTTAGATGCATCCTTGTTCCCACACACCTGAATCAAATGAATGGCTTGTTATCAGGCCTTTGCCAAACATGATGGCATGCTGAAGAGGTAATCAAACATTTGATTCAGCTGTGTTGGAGTAGGGATGCATCTAAAAGCTGCAGGATAGTAGCTCTCGAGGACTGGGATTGGGCAGCCCTGATCTAATGTATCTGTTAACCCTTTTATACATGAATTATGACAACCTCAATCAGGATTTTTTTCTTAAGTATTTTTATTAATCTTTAGCCATGAAAATATTAATAAAAATACTTAAGCAAAAAATCTTGATTGAGGTTTTTTCAATTCATGTATGAAAGGGTTAAATAACAATAATTACAATGAAATACGTCATACATCTATAGTAACATTAAACAACCAGTGGGTGGCAGGGTATGGAGTGACACATCAGTGCCCAATGTAGTGGTTTATGTGCAAGTATACCATCAACACTGACACAAATATAAGAAAACAGCCTTTGAATAGCTGTCCACTGTAGTGGCCACTATGCGTGAAAGGGTTCCACTTAGGAAGCGCTCAGTGAAGGAACCCTGTCTTGATGATAAATTAAGATTAGCAATGCTTTACTGAGATAAGGCTAAAGAGATTCCTTAGAAATGATGATGTATTTCTGACAGAAGATGCTAGTGTAGATTAAGAAATATGTCAACTAAATTGTATTATAACAAAAAGAAGTAATAGATTAATAATATAAGGAAATCCTATACATTTAATAGGCTGGCAGTTGCATTATGGGGTACAGTTGAATGTTATTTAATGCTTTGATCTCAGCAGGGAGACTAAAATATGTTTGTCCTACAGCATTCACCGTAGCTAGGATTATTCACTTAAATTTGGGAGGGTAAGAAAAAAGAATTCAGTTGACCACAGTCTGCGATTTACGGACTTCACTGTAACTTTAAAAAATATATAATACATACATTTGACATAGGAACATTTTCGGGCCCCAAGGATACTAGCAACCACAATGGAGAAGCTAATGGGAATCCAAGTTTTATAAATAATCATAAGAATAATAGTCAGCATGATTCATTATAGTAGTAGTCATAGTAATCATAGTAGTAGTAGTAGTAGTGATGGATGTATTCATTTTAACGAGTTGTGTGTATGTTTGCTAAAACAACCTGGGCTTTTTTTCATTTTTTCATATACATGGTTAGGGGCAGTTTTCAATTTGTTTGTGAAGCACAAACAAATTAAGGTGCGAAAATAGTGATAAATCACCGATTTGTGTGTGATATGTTCGTATGCACGATTTAGCAGATTTGTCTTATGCTTATTTTTACTGAAGACCGGTGGAACCATGAAATCACTGAAAATTTGTCATCTGCATTTTACTGAATAGTTGGGAAAGCATGGCGTGCTGCTAAATTATCATTTCCTATCTCACTTTCCAATCTGCCTCCCAGTATTTTACAAACAGACACAGGCACACACGCAGACATACTCACCCACAGACCAGCTCTCTCATTCACACACACAGGCAAGCACACAAACACACAAACAGCTCTTTGTGCACCACATATTTGCCCTGGCTGATTACTCAGAAAAAGAAGGCTAGAAGGAAAGTGAGGTAATGGTGGAGTAATTTGCCCTGCCTGCACGGCATGTTTTCTTACTGTTTTATAGTGTCAATGCATGATTCAGTACACTGCATCAGTATTGCATTGTAGTGAAAGCACTGCACATTTGATGCTGCTCCTTCACAACTTAATACAGCCAGATAATAAAGAAAAAAATATGCCACAGTGATCTTAGTTCAGAGCAGTTTATTACTTAAGAAATGCAGTAGTGTATAATTTTGCACCTACCTTTTTATAAAGCATAGTTTTTCCTGTGGGTTTTTTTTTCGGGATGGATGGGGAAGTTGTACAACATGTACATGTACATGCCACCCAGCCCCAAAACTGGTGAGCTCTATTAATTATCATTTCAATTTCTCATTATTTGATTCATTTTTCTTAACAGTGTGGAAAAATATTTTTTAATATTTACATTTTTTGGTAATAATGGTTGGTTAAAATGTCGACCAAAAAGTTTGTTGAAAGAAATGCTCAAGTTTAAACATGCCAGGCCCAGATAGTCAAGGGGAGCCCATTGGCTACGCGTACCTAAGAATAACCACATTAGCCATCATGTCTCTTGTTATTCTCTTTGTTCAATACATTACTGTGTTTGAGTCCACATAGTAAGTTTGATTAAAATACTGACACGATTGGCTTAAATAATTTGAGGCAGGTAGTCCTCAACAAGGAGAGTGGTCTAGACATTCACAGTAGAATCTGTAGCTTTATAGCACTCGAGATCACCTAAATTTTAGACATCTATTCACTGTAACAGGTACAGGCAGTTACTGTAAAAGGCAAACACGCAACAAGAAAAATGGTCAAAGTCAGGAAGGTAACATAGCCTGGTAGCATGCAGCCTTCTGCCTATACTGTGACTAATTGCTGATAAAAAAAACAGCCTGGCAAACAGGTGACAGCACAAGGTGATGTACAGTTGGAATTGACAAACATAGGAGAATTTTGGGAAAAGCAAGAAACAGAGGCTTTGTCTGAATTTGTGTCTCTGAAGCTGAACAGAGAATGAGATGATGCAAAAGGTGCTATGACTTTTCCTATGTGTAGCTAAGCTGTGGGTGTATGAGTGAGACAACTTTATAGGATATATAAAGGCTGTGTATTAAATATATCTCTAAGCCTATGTAACTGCTAGGTAAGAACTCACAGGTCTTACTGTATTACAGAGGAGACAAAAAATACAATAGAGAGGAGACAAAAATACAAAAATATAATAGAGTTTTGACTGAATGTGAACTTGGCATTTGAATGAGCACAATAATAAGCAAAGTGTTGCACTCCAGTTTAGTGTAGGAAAACAGAAAATACCAAATTCCATGCAGTTTTTTTTGCCCAGATACATACAGTAGGTCTTTTGTAAACACTCGAGCTACTTCCATACTGTCTTTGCTGTTAGAGAAGGAATTCAGAGACATCAGAGCCTGTTCGTTATTTTTTGCTGAAGCATTGCTTTAAGAGATAGTGTGCTTATAATTTCATTTTGTTTAGGATGGGTGAACACAAAGACTCAACTGGCAACCTCCCTTGGAATGATAATTAAATTAAAGCATAATAAAATGTTCTTCATGCATCCCAAAAATGGTTAGGGCTATTGTACACATAAAAAAGAATATTCACACCAAAACTTCATATAACTGTTTTGCCAAAAATAACTTAAAAAAAACAGCACATACAAACCTGACATTTTAATTAACTGCTTTTCACTTTTCTATATTGCAGTTTTTCAACAGTTCAACTTACTGCCACAAATTGTGGGCTTTGGACTGCGACCATTCTGTATTACTGCATGTTTATTGAACAAAAGTGAAACGATAAGCATCAAATCTCAGAACTTTATTGCATTTTCTGCAGTATGAAGAGAATACAATCACTGGCCCGCATATTAGGTACAACTGTTCAACTGCTCATTAGCAAAACTGTCTAATCAGTCAACCACATGGCAGCAACTCAGTGCATTTTAGCATGTAGACATGGTTGAGACAACCTGCTGAAGATTCAAGTGAGCATCAGAATGGGAAAGAAAGGGGATTTTAAGTGAGTTTGAATGTGGCATGGTTGTTGGTGCCAGATGGGCTGGTGTGAATATTTCAGAAACTGCTGATCTCCTGGGATTTTCATTCACGATCATCTTATCTACAGAAAATGATTAGAAAAAGAGAAAATATCCAGTAAGCAGCAGTTTTCTGTGCTGAAAATGCCTGGTGGAGGCCAGTGGTCAGAAAGGAATGGCCAGACTGCTTTGAGTTCACAGGATGTCAGAAGTAACTCAGTTAAGCTATTGTTTAAAAGCAATAGCTTCACTGAGCCAAGGTATGTAGAAGCGCATCTCTGAACACAAAACATGCTGAACCGTGAGGCAGATGGGTTTCAGAAGACCACACTGAGTCCCACCCCTGTCAGCTAAGAACATGAAACTGGAGCTACACTTCACACAGACCCATTAAAATTTAACAACTAGGCTGATTTGATTTCTTGTGTGACATTTGGATGGTAAAGTCAGAATCTTGCGTAAACAACATGATAACATGGACCAACCCTTTTGTTGTATCAGTGGTTCAGGCAGATGATGTAATGATCTGGGGGATGGACTCAAAAGGCTTCCACAGTCACATATCATAATCCAGTAGAGCACCTTTGGGATGTGGTGATTAAAAATTTGCGATATAATTGATAAATCAATGCCAAGTTGTTAGGAATACATCTGTGTTCTCATGCAAGTTCCCTTGCATGACCACTTGATTGCTTATTAAACTAGCATCTACACTTTCAGTAAGTTCCCCACTTTATTTTCTTTGAAATCCTCTTTATTTGGAACAAAACACTTGTTTTTGATTGGGCTGTAAAACAAACAAACAAACAAACAAAAAAACCCATAAAAAAAACCAAGTTAATGAATATCAATCAGGATGATTCATTTACATGCAATCAGTAATTATGGCGGCGCGGCAGTAGCACGCAGCGGCCACTCCGGAGCCAAAACTGGTGCTGCATTGTTTATTGTTTACGTTTTTGTGTGTAGCGTGCTTATTTTGCACTATGTATGGATAACGTCGCAACTGGTGTCGGTGTTCGTGCATACAACAGCCAGACACTTTTCAACCTAAATAATCTAGTTGATGACATCCAGGAGGGGCTGCGGGAAACGCTGCGTGAACTCGGCTTGCTCCGCGAACCAGGCCTCGAAGCCTCGGCGTTGCCTGATGCCGGCGGACGGAGGTGGAGACATCGGAAGCGTTGCGCGAGGAAGCGGAAGCGCGGCAAGCGGGCGGGAGTCTGTGCTAGGCTAAAAACAAACCCTAGCCGGCCGGCTCTACCGTCCATCATCTTATCCAACGTCTGCTCCCTGGATAACAAACTGGATTACATCCGACTCCAGCAGGCCACACAGCGTGAGATTAGAGACTGCTGTGTCTTTGTTTTCACGGAAACATGGCTCAGCGAAAGAGTACCGGACGCCGCTATTCAGCTAAACGGGCTGGCCTCGTTTCGCGCCGACAGAAATGCAGCTCTGTGCGGTAAGACTCGCGGTGGAGGCTTGTGTGTTTACATCAACGAGAAATGGTGCAAGAACTCTGTGCTAGTCTCTAGTTATTGCTCATCGCTGGTGGAGTTTGTGACTGTTAGATGCAGACCTTTTTACTTACCACGGGAATTCACCACTGTTTTCATTATCGGAGTGTACATTCCACCTAGCGCTAATGCTAAGGAAGCGCTATGGGAATTGTATACAAAGATCAGTGAACTGCAAAATACACACCCGGATGGACTGTTTATTGTTGCTGGGGACTTCAACCATGCAAATCTCAAGTCAGTGCTTCCTAGATTCCATCAGTATGTGGACTTTGCAACGAGGGGAGAAAACACGCTGGATCTTGTTTACACAAACATCCCCGGTGCATATCGGGCAGAGCCCCGCCCCCACCTCGGCTACTCAGACCACATCTCTGTTATGCTAATTCCAGCATACAGACCACTCGTCAGGCGATCAAAACCGGTTCTGAAGCAGGTGAAAACCTGCCCAGCAGGAGCCATCTCTGCTCTTCAGGACTGTTTTGAGAGCACTGACTGGAACATGTTTAGAGAGGCTGCAACTTACGGCGACTTCACTGACTTGGAGGAGTACACATCATCAGTGTCCAGCTATATCAACAAGTGCACCGATGACGTCACTGTCTCCAAGATCATCATCTCACGACCCAACCAGAAACCGTGGATTACTGCGGAAGTGCGTGCACTTCTAAGGACCCAAGACTCTGCCTTCAAAGAGGGAGATAAGGTGGCGCTTAGAAGTGCGAGGGCTGAACTTTCTCGGGCCATCAGAGAGGCGAAGCACGCACACGCCCAGAGAATCCACAACCACTTTAAGGACAGCGGCGACACACGACGCATGTGGCAGGGCTTACAAGCCATCGCTAACTACAGGACGACACCACCTGCCTGTGACAGTGACGGCT
Organism: Astatotilapia calliptera; assembly: GCF_964374335.1. NCBI lineage: Eukaryota > Metazoa > Chordata > Actinopteri > Cichliformes > Cichlidae > Astatotilapia > Astatotilapia calliptera. Next base: position 10,225,066 of record NC_137431.1, on the reverse strand, counting down.
CCCTCCCAGATGTGCTTAACAACTTCTATGCTCGGTTCGACAGGCAGAACGACGTGGCGGCGAGGAAGACCACCCCTCCTCCGAACGACCAGGTCCTGTGTCTCACTACAGCTGAGGTGAGGAAAACTCTACGCAGAGTCAATCCACGTAAAGCTGCTGGACCAGACAACATCCCAGGCAGAGTGCTCAGAGAATGTGCTGATCAGCTGGCAAATGTTCTCACCGACATCTTCAACATCTCTCTGAGCAGTGCCGTTGTCCCCACGTGCTTCAAGGCCACCACCATCGTCCCCGTGCCCAAGAAGTCTTCTGTGTCCTGTCTCAATGACTACCGCCCTATCGCACTTACACCCACCATCATGAAGTGCTTCGAACGGCTCGTCATGAGACACATCAAGACCCTGCTGCCCCCTCACTGGACCCAATGCAATTTGCATACCGCCATAACCGCTCAACGGACGACGCCATCTCCACTGCACTCCATCTTGCCCTGACACACTTGAACAAGAAGGACTCACACGTCCGAATGCTGTACATAGATTTCAGCTCAGCATTTAACACGATCATCCCCCAACAACTGATCGGAAAGCTGAGCCTGTTAGGCCTGAACACCTCCCTCTGCAACTGGATCCTGGACTTTCTGACCGGAAGGCCTCAGTCAGTACGGATCGGGAACTGCACCTCCAGCACCACCACACTGAGCACTGGGGCCCCACAAGGCTGTGTGCTCAGTCCTCTGCTGTTCACACTGCTGACTCATGACTGTGTAGCAACACACAGTTCAAATCACATCATTAAATTCGCTGATGACACGACCGTGGTGGGTCTCATTAGCAAGAACGACGAGTCAGCGTACAGAGAGGAAGTGCAGAGACTAACGGACTGGTGTAAGGACAACAACCTGTCTCTGAATGTTGACAAGACAAAAGAGATGGTTGTTGACTTTAGGAGGACACGAAGCGACCACTCACCGCTGAGCATCAACGGCTCCTCTGTGGAGATCGTTGACAGCACCAAATTCCTGGGTGTACACCTGGAGAAGGACCTCGGCTGGTCCCTCAACACCAGCTCCCTGCACAAGAAAGCTCAACAGCGTCTCTTCTTTCTGAGAAGACTGAGAAAGGCCCGGCTTCCACCACCGATCCTGACCACCTTCTATAGAGGAACTATTGAGAGCATCCTGAGCGGCTGCATCACTGTCTGGTTTGGGAGCTGTGCCATATCAGACCGCAAGACCCTACAGCGGATAGTGGGAACAGCAGAGAAGATCATCGGGGTCTCTCTACCCTCTATTGAGGACATCTACACCACACGCTGCATTCGCAAAGCCACCAGCATTGTGGCTGATCGGACACACCCCTCTCACACACTCTTTACACTCCTGCCATCTGGAAAAAGGTACCGAAGCATTCGGGCACGCACATCCAGACTGTGCAACAGCTTTTTTTCCACAAGCCATCCGTCTCCTCAGCAAAAAGGGACTGACTGATAAACACGCACACACACACATACACTAACATTATCACTCAGCTTAACTCAAATACCTCAAAACATTGAGACTGGACTGACTAACCAACACAAAGCGCAAACACACTGACCTACACCACCAAACCATCGCACACACCAACCTGTAAATGCTCTTTTGCACAATATTATTACTAGATATATTATATATTATTATTTATTTATTTTTTGCACTAACTTGTCTTGTAGCACCTTGGTTCCTGGAGGAACGTTGTTTCGCCTCACTGTGTATTTTTAAACTGTATATGGTTGAAGTGACAATAAAGTTGAACTTGAACTTGAACTTGAACTTGATCAACAAGAAGAAAATCCAATGTTGAGAAAACTGCTGCAGCTAAGGGCAACATCTATGAAGATGGTAATACCTGAACTAATTGGGGCTAATACACGTTAAGCAGTACAACTCAATCTCACAGCAGTTTACAAATGTATAGATGTTAATGGTCATCCTAAACTGATCTAATATAACATTTAAACATTAATATTTAAACATCTAAAAAATATAACATTTAAGTTCGATAACACTAAGATTAAGATATGGGTTGTAGTGAATGCATGCACATTTGATGGCTGCATGGAGTGACTGGAGAAAAATCTATTCTAAATAGTAGGGAGTGAAAGTGGGGTGCTTTTGCCTACTGGAAGTCTAAAAAAACAAGAGGTGTGCAATCTCAATTATATACTTTGTTCTATAAAATGTGCACAAGCAAGGCAGCTGACAAGAAGGCTCAAATGCTTTAGCCGATGATCAAAATAAACCTTAATAACATAAATAAGTCACTACAATTTGATCTGTCGACTATTACGTTATTCTTCTTATTTCCAGCAATCATTTCACTGTATGGAGCTCGTGGGCAGTTGCCTAAAATCGTTAAACTTCACCCATGACAATCTTCTTTGATGTGTCTGCTAATTAATGTTAAAAAATTGTGCTAGGCAGGCTGAAATATATGCCAATAATATTCACATAACATCCTCAGACATCCTTTGAAGTGTCTTGCCAAGATAGAGAAGGTGTGTTACCTTGAGTTACTGTAGACGGAGATGGATGTCAGCTGTGCGATCTGGCTCAGCACAGTAAAAAAGATGGCACACCTCAATAATCAAGGCTTATGTGGAAACACTGATGTATAGGCTGCCTGTCATATTGAGCACATTTACAGTTTCTTGGCACCCTCCATGCACCCTTCTGATGCTTTCTGTTTCATGTACTGTTAAAGGCTGACTTAAAGTCCAGGATACATCCTAATTATTATCCAATCAGCTGTCAGACCTTGGATCTATATTGTTTCTTTAAGTTTTTATAAGTAAACTAAGATGGAATCTTAATTGAAATCTTTTTATTGTGTACAGTGCTCCTTAATATGCATATTTATGTCTTTGCATTGAATTCTGGGCTTGTTAAAGGGCTCCAGGTGGTTGAGAATATTACTGTATAACATGTATCATGATGTAAAGATGGAACATATTCTGCACCTAAACTGCACTTTTTTTTGTAAAACACTTTGGTCAACCTGTGTTGTTTGTTTAAATGTGCTAAATTGATTGAGAAAGAGGAAAAAAAAAAAAACCCAAAAAAAAACAACAACAACCATCCACTGTTTTACTGTTTTGTAAACAATGATCTTCTGCATTGTTCACAAAATACACTTTAGAAAATATAACAAGTTTGAAATGATGTACTTAATGTAGCATGGATTTGTGAATCATATCATCAGAGTTAAAAGTGATGGAAATGAGAAATTCTTTACGAACACTCTTGTGAGTAGATAATATTATACTCTGAGCTCAATGTAATATAATTATATTATAATAAAAGTTTCCCAGTAGGTTACAAAGGAGTCATTTATTCCAAAGGCTCTGCATGAAACCCTTTAAGGGCAAGTGAGACAGCAGAGAGGCAAGTGCATTCAATTAGCAGGCTTGTCCTAATTAACAACCATCCCTTCAACTAGGACATAGGGATTGATTTTATTTGCATTTCCTAGATTGAATTATTAGTGTTAGCCCTTTGAAACGGTTTGCCTGAAGTGTGATGCGGCTGATATGACAGGTGTGGGTAATAGGCAACGTTTATGTGTGGGTTGGATAGAAGTAAATATTTTAGTTTGCAAAGGATGATAAACTTATTTGTAAAATGCTACCTGGAGATCTCCTTTTCTCAGGTAGTCTTTCTTCCTTAATCAAGGTTTTACAAAAGATGGAAAATGTGCCTACGAAGTACATAATGTGAACAATAGGGCAACCTCGGGAGCTGCAAAATGAAAAATGAGGCTGGTTCTAAAAATCATATTTACAGCCTCGTATAAAAATTTGTTTTGGCCTCTGTAGACAGTTTCTCCCTTCACAATAATGCTGACTGGCTTGCATGTTTTTAGTTTTCTTTTGCATTTCTGTAACTTATGGACCAGAATAATTGAATTAGGTGCGTGGTCACTGTAACTGACAGGTGTCCCAACACAGGCAGCTATAGCCCTAGGTCCCATCCATTACTTTGAGATATTTAACCTTATATCATTGCTGTGTGTGCTGTTGGAGCATTTTGGAGTACTTTTAATAAATTATCTATGGCTTGCTGAAGGGTACAGACCATCCAAAAAGTCTGAGCTTCACTTTTGGCCAGTGAAATTCTGCTACTTTTTAGTATTTTTGTTTTGCACTAATTAGCTGATATATGTGTGTTACACCTATATACAACCAAGGTAACTAGTGTTAGCAGATAAAGTAACTTTCACTCGTGTTATACAAACATGGTGGTGGCCTAAAACCAGCAGGTGATCTCTTGGTGGTTATGTCCATCTTTTATACCTTTTTATACTATATGTGAGGGTGATATATATTACTTTTACATGTGTTTTCTAGATTATCCTGGATTGTACACTGACAACATGGCGAGGTAGCTCAACATTTTCATTGCGCCATGTGGAGTGTTTTCAACAAAGGCAAATGTTGTAACACTGCTTTTGTAGCACGCCAACATAAAACAACAACATTACTAATCTCAGCTAAATGAGAACATAGCAAGATTCTAACCTTTTATACCTCTCACAAACACTCTTGTATTTGTTATGTCAGCTTTCATGTAGTAATTATTCATTAAAAACATTTCTAATAATGTAACAAGTTCTTGATTTATGTAGAATGAGCAATTGCCAAATTCTTCCTGATGGATGGCAATTGCAACTTTTTGTGCAGCAAGTCCTGACTGCCAGCCATCAGCCCTCTTGATGTCATCAAGATGCTTAGCACTGCTGACTTGCTCTTTGATGTAGAGGGGAAATAGACCTGATTAAAGTGATGCTGGTGATCCATGTGCGCATTAAAATGTGATGGTCTCCCTATTGATCAGGTTTAATGAAATATCTGATGAAAAGCTATTGGTTGCTGTCATTTTCCCTCAGGCTCAAATGCTTTCTGTGAGTGGCACATGGTCAGATTCCATCTTTTATGTAAAAAATAAAATAAAATAAAATGAGTTCTTCTTTAGGTAAAGCTGTGTGGAGGCTCAGCTCCCTGATGGCATTGCCTTTAGCTGAGATATTATATCACCACACAACCCAGCCTCCTTACCTTCTGCCAGGCAGATTAGTGCTTTTATCAATAAGCAGCTTAGCACCAAAGTGTTCCTCAATAATATGCCATGTTTTTTCTCCCGCTGCTTTAACTCCTGGGGTTCTTTTTAAAAGTATTTTGCACTTACATATTCTCATATTCTCACATTTCCTTATTTTCAACCTTCCTCCCTTTCTCCCAAAAATTCTTCTATAGGTCTAAGGATTACCCTCTGACTCAGACAAACAGCAATACATTATGTATTCTTCTCTTCAGGTCACATTAGGAAACTAGACAGGGCCCAAGAGGGCAAGGGAGCAGCATCCCCATCAGACATACTACCCCATTAGAAGCCTGGAGTTCACCATAAAACCCATTAAGATCCATTAGGGAAGTGCTCTGGTCCACAGACACCTTTAAGGCCAGTCAGCCACAAAGGTGCACAGTTACAGATGGTGTAAAATTTGATTTGTCACTGGAATGCCATGTGTTCCTTAGGATATTTACTCAAAGCCATGTGTCAGATAAGGTTGCATAAAAGCATCGGCCCATATGGCGATGTGGTAAAAGTTGTGTATTTTTCCACAAGATTCTGACATAGTTTCAGAAATTGTATTGAAAGACTCATTTCTCAATAATTCTAACCATCCTAAAGTGCAGTGATGTTTGATGGCACCTGCTTTAAAAATATAGTTAAATATATAGTGTTTTATTTTTCCAGTTTGCAAACCAGTACACAATGCAAAGTATAGCTATAAATATAAATTAGCATAAGCATTATTGAGCCCAAGCAGATCCCAGCTGAGATTTCACTCACTCTTTTGTAAATGCTTGAACAAGCTCTCCAGCAAATGGCAGCTCTTTCACCCTGCTCCGATTGGAACAATTGCATACAGCTGTGAGGTTCCAGCATACTGCCTCTCTTGTGATTAGAGTGCTGCTTATTACATTTGATGAGCCTGACCCAAATCTTCCAGAGGCAGACACATTTTCCAAAGTGAGTTTGAAATTTTAAATCCTAGATCAAGTCAAAGTTGAATCCTTTGCTGGGCCACAAATAGCCATTTCTGACACCTTTCGGGATAGAACTGGGCATAAAAGGTTCGCCATGACATGCTGTCTACCAATTCGTTTTTACAAAGGGTTTCATGACATTTAATAAATGTTATCAGCACCCAAAAATAAGAATACTAATTTTAAAGCAGTTTGATGTATTATGACCTCATTAACCATTAAAGTTTGCCATATGGAGGATTGCCTAATGAATGTTTTTTTTCTCTAGCTTCAGGAGTGTTTCTCTTTGTGACAAACTGTTGTGAAGTCGTGATTAATTGTGTGTTTTTCGTGCTTTGTTTGCCAACTCATAGATCTGACATGGAAGCATGAAGGAAAATGGATTCTTTTAAGTTAATTAATATAATTTTTTATACATCCAAGAGTGTATAGCTCCTCATTGCACTTCTCTTGCTTAGATTTCCATTGCATGGCTGCAGCTTTGAGTGTGTACTATAGCCTGGAGGCACAGTTTGATTACCAAATGGGAAGAGAAGCCAACTACCCAGGGTCCCCCAGAAATGCTCAGGTTTACTACTATTTTCTGTGCCATCTGCTGTAGACTGTTGTTTAATTCTATTTTTAAGACCTTCATTGTTTGTAACTTTGCTCAGATCAAGGTATTTAGAATACATGTAAAGCTGCAACCAGTTTTTCTCTGATAATTAAACTTCTTAATATGTAACCCCCCCCCCAAACGCTCACGATCAGTTGAAGAAAGCAAATTTTTCCCAAGCAACCAGTGTTTGCCAGGCAGTTGCCAACGAGTCTCTAGGCGTGTATGACTGGGGTCTAATCTGCTTTTCTCCTATGTGGGGATTCATATGTCAAGTATGAAGTCACTATGACAGGTGTTCATATTTTGGTTGTGTTCTGAGACACTTTTACATATTTTTTAGTGATTTTCTGTTTGGCTAGGAAGAGTTAGCAGTATAATTTTATAATTTATGTAATTAATTTAGCTTTTAACAGAGACACGTGCCCGCTCTGACATGTGCCTTATAACCGTAGTAACGCACACAAGACAAACTCTGCAAGGTAACATGAAATGGTGTCTAGGCACATAATGTCAATCTAGATAATGTCATATCTGCAATGCAGTTCGGATAAGACCAGCGTTATTAAATCATTGCAGTTAAATGTTGGCAGCAGTGCATTTGCTGACACTTCCTATTTCTCCAAATGACTTCAATCGCTCACTGCAATTCGCAATCAGCCTGATCCGAACAGGCGTGTTCTGAACAGGTAGGGCACTAGTGACTTAAATGATCCATCAAGAATTAAAATTGTTGGCAGTTAATTCTGTCACTCATATAATCAATGAATCAACAATTCTTTCTGCTATGCAGTATTGGTTATTGTTGGTTGTGCCTGTATTTAATGAAAATCTCACAACAATCTTATTTAAAGTGATGATCACAGGAGGATAATCCTAATATAGGTGGGGTTGGGGCAAGCTATGGCGTTTGCTATGAAAAGAAAATTCACCATTAAAGATCCATCATCTTTTATGTATATAGTTATATATTTGAGAGTTTTTGTTATTGTTGTTTTATTTCTACAACAGTGCCAGAGAAATTGAGATAAGCAGCATAATAAGGGAAATTACTTCTCTGCCTAAAGTATCCCACTGAGCAAATTTCTCTTTACACACATTATATTCTTCTGGTGTTTCACTTCTTTTCCTGCACACCCGATAGGTCTTTTAAAATGTCTTTTGCAAGTAATATATATTTTCAAACCTTTTTTATCTGCCTTATTGCTTTGCATTTACAACACCTTTATTCATGTTGTAACTTATAATACATATTTGATTGGGGAAAAGCCTGTTGATGAGTTTGTAGAAAATACTAATTTTTTTTATGTGTATTTAGCCTTTGATATAAGAATAATAACGACTACCCCTAGAAATATTGTACTGAATAGTGTGTAACTCACGTAACATGTAATCCACGAGCATGATTTGTGATTATCAATACCAGTTTAAAAGAGCTCTGCAAGCTAGTTAATAGGGCTAATCTAACAATGCCATTTATGTGCTTAGACACCTTACTCGTCATATGGTTCTTAACAGAAAGGAGAAAAGACAGAGGATGAACATTTACAAAAGGAAAGAGTGTCATTAATTTTGATGTGTGCAGAATTTAAATATAAATAACAATGTTACATCAGAATTTCTCATAAAGGTTTCACTTAATTAGTGGAACGAGTTTGCCTTTCCAATTAACATTTGTGAATCTGCATGTCCTGTCTGATTACGGTATGTCAATCTTTTACTTTAACTGGAGAATATTTCAACAGCTATTAAGTAATTAGTTATTCATTTTAGATTCAGATAGTGGTGTAAATAGTTCCAGTCCCATTTAGTTAGTAACTTTTGTAAAAGCCATGAGAAGTGTAAGAGCAGATCCCATAAATGTGATAACAGGAAACAGCTTTTAATTAAAAAAAAAAGGATGTTTTATTTATTTATTTTTATTAATCTGTTGGTTTTCTAATAGCTAGATGAGATTTTACAATTTGCTTTAATTTACCTCAACAGGTCTACTTGAGGGATCCAAAGTTTCTTATACACAGTCAGTAGCAGTTTACAAATTACTGTAATCAAGATGTTTAAGACAATGCAATTTCTGTTAGCGTTTAGAGACTTTGCTGCTTGATTCACTCATAAACTATTTCATAACTATAACTATAACTATATCATTTCTAAAACGTTTTCACTTAACTATTGCAAGAACTTTCCCTTCCTATTGACATTTGTGTAAAAAACTGATATACTGTGAGTATATCTCAGCAATTTCAGCAATGCACAACCATCTCCTGACCACGCTGGTATGTAAGTATAGCATAGTATAGCAACTATTTAAACCTCCAAAGCTGTAGCTGCTTGGCGTTTGTGATCACAATTCCTCTGTCAGTCAAACAGTGCAGTACAATTTGTAGTACTAAAAATATTAATTTAACTACTCGGCAGTTGTCAGTCATGAAACCAAACTGCGATTATTACAGTTCTGAATAATACTATATATGCCAAGATCTACAGGGTTGGTTGTAGAACAAGCAGTGAATAAGTTCAGTGGTATGCAATTTTATAATACTCTGTATTGATCAAACAGAATACAGTCTCCAAATGTACAACATGTTGTGTATTCCTTTACATACCTAATATCTTCTCACAGACATGGATTGAAACTGTTATATGTAGCTTTACTAATTCAGCAATTTAATGTGGTATATATAAAGGTACACAGCACTCACCTACTGATTTTAAAGTAATTATGTATATGAAAGATGAAAAGCTAAACAACAAATGGGAAAAAACAAGTTGTTTATGATAAGCCAGAGAGGGCTGGAAGGAAACCTTTAATAAATAAATAAAGAGTCAAAAGTAAGAAATGGAATCCGTATGGAAACAGCCATGAACTTTTTTTTTACCTCTAAAACTCAACTGCTTGTCAGGAAACTACACGAGCAGCAGAAACATCTCACAGTTAGGAGCAGTAATTGCAGAGTTACCTACACGCCACAAACAGTTCAGGTTAATTACACCCGGTGAAAGATGCGTAGACACATTACCCACAGGGGACTAAACATGCAATATGATTGCCAAATACATTACGCTTTCTGAGCCAAGAAAAGTGTTTTTTAACCTCCGACTGAGAGATTTTTACTGAGGAAGCACCACCATGGTGCTCATTACAAGGCCCAGGTTGGTGTAGACACTCAGCCAATAAAGGGTTGTCGAATTCTGCCTGTGATGCATCCAGGAGTGCTATATCAGCATGCTGCCTCGATTGCACTGCAGGAGGTACATATAAAGAAGAAAAAGGGACTGTGGTCAAAAAGAGCTGCAAGTGGCTCTTCTGCGTTTGCATTATGTTTCATTTAAATTAAACAATCATCTTCTATAGACAGTCTGACGTTTATAGAAGACTACAGTTGCATGGCTATACCTCAGGACTTATTAAGATCTGAAGAGCTCATATATTTTAGACATGCCAATGGATTGAGGATTTTACTGCAGGCTATAGGTTGTTACTGCTACTGATTAAGCTCAGTGAGCTTGTCCATACAGGCAGACACAATTGTGTGTATACTGCGTGCACTGCAGCATAGTTTATATCCTCCAACCAGTAATAGGAGAGAGGGCAGGTGCTGGCAGAGGTTGGAGGATAGATGGTGATGGGTGGTTGGCTTAAGAACGGGGAAGATCGGGGCTGCGTTGTGGGCCAGATCTCGTCCTTGCAGTTATGAAGGAGAAACAAACTGATCTGACAGTGACAAATGAACCATCTCCGCTTCCCCAACTGCCAGTTTTATGTCTCTGAAACTCCTTTCTCACCCTCAGTCTCTACCCTGTACCCCCCCTCCACCACCACCACCATTTTCTTCTTGAGCGCCCTCAACCCCTATTCTATTCATTCTCACCTACCATGCTCTTTTTTTTCTGCCTCACTTTCCCCTGGCCTACATTTTTACTTTTCTTTTGTTCTCCCAGCGATGCTCTATCACTTCTCCCACCATTACCTTCCCCATTCTCTTTTTGCTCTGTTGCTTGAGAAGTATTGGAGGTTTTTGCATCTGAAGAGGTCCTGCTGCCTTCTATTATGCAGTAATCTTACTGCATTATTTAGTTCATATAATTGATAGACTGATTCTAGCGCACCATAATTACTTCCCTGCTTCAGTTTCATGTCACCAACTAACATAGCATTTATATACTATAAATTGCATTCCATGTATTAAAATGTGACTTCGTTTGAGTGGAATTGTCATAGCTGAGTGCCATTAACGAAGAAACACTGAAGTAGCACAATGGATGAAGGCATAGCTCAGCAGTGATTATTGTTGAGATTTAATGACTGTCCTGCTCCTGTAATAGACCTTCTGGGGTGTTGAAATGAGATGCCAAGCAGAGAAGACAATTAATTGCTTGGTTTCCTTTTGTCCCCGCCCCCATCCCATGTGTATTGGACTGAAACTTGATAAGATAAAGGCTTAGGGCCACCCTAGTACCTTAAGAGACTCTTCTGTCTTGCAATATTGTGGTTGCATTGTGTGAGTTAAGTTGCCCCATGGTGCTGTTTGACACCGTGGACTGCACCTTGTCAAAACATTCTATTATATGATTTGCTGCTTCTTATATAGACTGAATAATCTCCTTACTGATTGAATAACAGTTTGACTGACTCGTAATGAGCATATTGTGGCCACGTTGCTATTGTAGTAAGGTACCCGACATTAATTATATTGTTGTTCTATTATAGTATTGATGAATGATATAGCATAGTAACTAATAGCAAGATAAACGCATCATGCGTACTACGTCCTTGTGCAATTTGTGGAACTGTAGCGTATGACAGTGGCAGGTTATTAATATAGGGAGCATCACATGGCAAGCCTGATACTTCTTTCAGGCAAATCTGTTTACATCTAAAAATTCTCAAACACAGTTTTGTCAGGAATAATTTCTCTAATTTAAAAAAATTCATTTCCCAGTAACTGAGATATTATGTGTGACTCTAGAGGAATGAAGAAGTGCTGTACTTTAGCGCCCCCTTGACCTAATTTAAAGCAGTGACATGGGTAATTCCCTCAAGTTCTGTCGAAAGCTGATCAGTTTCTAAACAACAGTTCCACTCGACAGTGATAAGAGACACACTATTAATTTCTCTCAAAGGCAAGCTTACAAACATATCACATTTTCTACATGGCTATGACCAAAGTCCATGTAATTTAGTGCTGCAGCTCACATCTCAGTCATCTTTGTATTTCTGCTAAAATACATTTTTCGTCGTGATTAGTCTGATGCACAAGCAAGAGCAATTTCATACCAAGGAGTTGGTACAAAATACTACGACCATGCACACAGTTAAATGGTGGCGTAAACATATTCTGTGAAAAAAAAGCCACAGTACACACTCTTGTTTATGAGCATTAAAAATGCATTGGTGTTCTAAATCATTATAATGCAAATTCTGAGTCTGTTAAGCAGCAGTACACTGCACACGTTAGATGAGTGCAAATCCATCAGGCACAGCTAAAAAATACAGTGCACTGAATGTAATTGGAATAACAAATAGTAGGCTATATTATTCAACATATGGTCAATACCATACAGATTGGAGACAGAGTAAATAAAATAGCAAAATGTGCATGTTTGCCATACCATTTCCTTTGGGCAAGCACAATTTGCAATGCTATTAAGAGAACAGCTCGCCACGGTTAATGGAAAGTGTGATGAATAATACAACCTCACATAAATGCTGTCAATCAGTTAGTGGTAAAGATTAATAATAAACAAAGCTGGCCTTAACACTGTCATGCAATTTCAGTACTTTGTTTTCACATTTATATACTTTTGCATGTGTTACTCAAGCAAACCTAACATAGGCATTGATTTTCAAAACTGATTTCTGCCTCTTCTTGCTTTGTGCTAAGTGTCAGTACAAACAAAACACTTAGACTGAGGACTAAAGCATTGCAGTGTGGAATTTCAGCTCTCAACATAATGACTCTCAGAGGCTGCAGCAGCTCATACAGGGAAGGATTGTTTCTGGTTTGCAGTCATATGAAATGTCATCTGGAATTTGACAAGATATGAAGAAGCAATCCCCTTTGAGAGCTTCACTGAACTGCACATTTTCTTGTATTGTTCTCTTGTTAAAATCAGGCCCTTACGGCTGACCCATGTCATTGTGTGATAAAACTAATTATTTGCCAGACGAATTATTGTAGGCTCTGCTGTCTCGAGGTCAGAATAACTGGCAGCCTTCTTATACTATTAAACTGATTATACCGTGTCACTGGCCAAGAATTTAAACACAGTGTTGATATCAGAGCCAAGCAAATTCCAAGCTTGTTTTTTATTATCTCTATATTCTCATTATAAGATGTTAGCAAACCTGTGCTGTTTTATTTTATTTTTTAATATCATTTTTAGAGCATTCCCTTAGACACTTGTCCTTTGTAACTTTTACTGACCTGATTATAAGAGTTCAATGTAATTCGAGTTAGTGAGCATCCAGAATGATGAAATGTTTCCTTTTTTCCCTTTGAAGTCTTGCTTGCAGTTGCATTTTATGCTTGACAATGAAGAAAAAAATCCTCTGATCACAGCACTGATCAGATATGTTTCTGTGATAAATATATCTGTAGAATTCTCTTAGTTCATAGACTGGAGATCAGTAGGTGTTCAAATCCCTATCTTTTTGTTTTGTTTTTCATTTTTTATTTTGCAAAGTATAATGTATAATTCATGCATTCAAAAACTATCCTTGTTTTGCCTGAGAAAACAGGTCTTGAATGCAGGGTTCCAGCTGCTGAACAGTTCAGTAGCACAGCTGGATTAGGTTTGTGTCTAAAGCTTCTTTTGCACATCACTTTGATATTTCCATTTCTGCACAGTGTGTGCTCCAGGGCATCCTACAGTAGGACAATTGTCCAGCTTCCACTTCAGTTCAGACACTATGCATCCATTGCAGCTGCATTCACTGTTGCATACTAAAAGATACGATTTTGTGCATACAGTCACAGGAGAATGCATCTCATGTTGTCAAATGCAGACAGTGTCTGCTGAAGGGTTAACATAATAAGCATACCATTCCTATAACTCCAGCAAAACATATTAAGACTCACATAAGGCATTTTATATTTCCAGAAAATCAAGTACAGGAGAGATGAACCAGGAGAAGGAAAATCCATTTACTGGATAAAATGAACTGTTTGGTGTATAAAAGTTTCATTTAACATGAAAATTTCCAGTATTCTTTGTTCAAGTGGTCTTTTTTGCCTAAAGGTTTTTCAATTGCATCTTGTAATATATATATATATATATGGTTCAATTAGCAAAAAAAAGCAACAAAAAAAAAAGTAACAGGCTTCTTCATTTAATTTGTTATATATTTCAAATGTAGACCATACAGTTCAATCAACACCTACAATTGATGTTTATGGCTTCAACAATTCAACAATTTTTTTGAGTTAAAAAAAAACTGAAACATTTGATGCTTCGGACACTAAATTCACTGAAAATTTAACAGCACAGCTCTGAAAAACCAAGGAACATGCCATTTCATCATCTGCTTTGAAACCCGTTATCTCCAAAAATACCAGTGATGTAAGACATTTACAATTTAGGAAGCAGAAAACAGCAAACTTAGACATAACACATCGTACCAGGTCCACATTGTTTTTTTAATCAGTTGCAGTTGTGTGACTATTCTGACTCCCTGCGGACCACACAGTAGTTATTACCAAAGGCATGAAGGTCTTAGCAACCATCAGGTGGTAAGTTATCGAACGGTTCCACAGGCTAGAGGTACAAATAAGCAGGCTTTGCTATTCTCCCCATGCACTTTGCTGAAGCCAGAAATGCTTTCCCAGGATATGAATATGTGAAGATATGGGGGGAAAAAAGTCTTGATATTTTTGCCTGGAAAAAAATTGGAATTAGGTACAGCAATTTATTCACATATCTGTAAATATATATATAGAAATATTCAATTCTAACAAGCTTCAAATTTAATATTTGGCAGGATCACCTTTACTCTTCAGCACAATCCAAATTGCCTTAAGGAAATTTTCTTGCCTAACACAGTTCTTGAAGATTACTACTTTATATAGTCTTCAGGAATAGGCTTCTTGAATGACGTTCCCAAGCTCTTCTCTGGATGTTGGCTGCCATCTGTTTCATTCTCTGTCAAGACGATCCCACACTGCTTCAGTAATGTTTGGGTCCAGCCTTTGGGGAGGACAATCCATGACTGATAGTGCTCTATTGTGGGGGGGTTTTTCTATCCACGTTTGCATTTACTGCATGAGCAGTGTGTTTGGAATATGGCGGAGCTGCCACAAGAGGCCAGGTGGATGAGGGAAAGGGGAGGCAGGAGGAGAGACCCAAGGCGGCCGCCGGTCCGAGTGTCAGGTGAACTGAACTTCAGGTAAGAAGTTATGACCTGCAGTCTGTCTGGGGCAGATATAATCCAAGTTTAGGTGGAGTTTATTTTGGTTGTGCTGAGTTTTTACAGTCAGTTACAATAACTCGTACTACGTACTAGCTAGCATGACAGAGTTTCTAAACAGCTGGGTGGGTGCTATGATGTTACTGATAGTGAATTTTATTTTATTCACAAGGTTGGTTAGTAAAGTTGCCAACCGTGCCATAAAAAACGGAATCATCCCGTATTCAGAGAAAATATTATTGAGCTGAAAAGGAACACAGTTTGTCCCGTACTTCAGCTAGGATGGAAAAAGACACAAAGCTGGAGTTATTCTGTCTTTACTCTGTCAGCTGCCTCTTCTTCTCTCATTCCCTCTCCCTCTCTCTCCTGTTGCTCCTTCAATCATGAAACTGATCAATGATCAGCTGATTGGCTTTTCTCTCATGTTTGTTTATCGCCGACTTTGCGCCAGAAAGAGGAAACCAGCGGATGTCACGCTAAACAACAGCAGCACGTTTAAGCTTGATCAGCTGTTGTTAGAATTTATTTAATATTACTTTCTAGTATCAGCTGATGTTTGCTGGAGCCACAGCCGTAAAAGCTGCTGGTCATGATATCGGTTTGGTTATGTGATGAGAGGGAAACATGAAGATGAAACCAGGAGATGTCCTTACTGAATCATCAGAGCTGAACAGGTGATGGAGAAATAGGTTTACCTTTTAGGTGACATGAATGAGTTGAAGGGAAGTTATGAACTGTTTCTGAGAGACAAATAACACCAGGATCCTTTTCTAAGTAGCTGACAGCTGGCAACTGTGCAGGGGCGGGTCTAGCAAAGTTTTGCTAGGGGGCCAGGTAGGGCATTAACAGTGAAAGGGGGGCACAAAGAAATACCTTTCTTTCTTATTCTCATTTAAAATGTCTCGCTTTTATTAAATAATTATCTGAATCTTACAACCAAAGTTTTTATCTGATGTACAACGTATAGAAATCATACATATACCAAAAAGACAGTGTACATCACTGTCACAACAGCGTTTGACTAAGGTCCTGCATTAGTAGAATTTTTTCATCATTTTATTCAGGGTGTGACACTGTTAATCTACTACAGATAGGTACAGATAGTTTTTTAGGCATGCCACAACACTGGTTCATTCCTTTAGTTAGGTAACTTTTGTATGCTTGAATGATTCATGGGTCAGTATTAAATGTTTAATAACAAAAAGTGTGTGTGTTTGTGTAAAGGTGACTCATATTCACAACAATATGCTTGTTATCAGGATGCCTATATTCTGGCTCGCTTGTGTACTTCTTTAAACTTTTCCCACCTTGTTAACTGGGTAGGAGACTGTCCGTAGAAGTGGATAAGCTCAAATGTAATATATCAGAAACCTGATTCTGATATACAGAGATCTGTTTGTGAAAGCCTCAGAAATATGTTAGAAATAGCATATGTATTTAACCTATGTGCTGCAAAGTATTATTGAGGGCCATAGTAAAGAAACAAACTATAGACTTGAGTTTAATAAGCCCATCCCTTTTAGTTTGCTTTCTTGAATTTAACAGGATGTTTTTGATCCTGACACTGCATATTTAACTTGAAGCTTAAGGATATCTGTCTGCAGCATTATACTGAGTTGAGTATATTATCAAGAGAGATTTTGTTACAATCAGTGAAGTACAATTGTGCTTATATCTTTGTGCCGGTTGTATTTGGTCAGATAAATTTGTGTCTGACCAAAGAATACAGCCATATGGTCATAAAATATAATTATTTATAAACTCAGGGAATACTGAATCTATATGTAGTGTAACACCTAAGCCATCTTAATTAATTTTTTCTCTGTATGCTATGCTGTTTGCTTGGAATTACAAAGTCCATTTTTGTTTACTGAAAGGTAAAGCAAGAGTTATAATGATAACTTGTTCAATGCCAACTTGTTTCACAGATTGACACACTGTCTGGTTGTAATAATAGACCATTTGGTTTATGCTTCTGATAAAAATCTGTCAGATAAAAGAGATAGGTATAGCACAGAGAGATTTTATAGTGTTAGAATATGTATTTGATTTTAGCCATTTGCAGTTTGCTTGATTCTATGATTTTGTGCATGTATCTCTCCAGCTGGGAGCTTGTTTGTGTCTTTCAGCTTGTCTGCTTCACTGTCGGAAACAGTTATTGACTCAGAAACAATTACCCTTATGACTTGAATATAATTCAATTAATTTCCTTCATTTCACATGTAATAACGCATAACGGAGTTCATTTTCCCAGTTTCTATAAAAGACATAGGGTTTTCAGAAAAGGGTAATGTTATCATTTTTTCTGCTTTCTCTGAGACATTGTTCAATCAGTCATACAAGATTATTTATGAGTTTGTGGTGAGATTTTAGTTTCTTTAACAACATGTCCAGTAATTTGTAGAACAACAAAATAGGCGCACTGCAATTTTGCTTCCTTTTAACCCCTTTATAGTGTTTTCCTCCTGCCAGTCACAATGAGGACAACTGAATAGTTTGGGAAGGAGAATTCACTTCACACTTTCAGTGTGAATTTGACATCTATTTAATAATATGCCACAGCCCTGTTCCAGACATCTTGACACTTCTAATCTGCATCTTGATGAACATCGCTCTTATGTAAAGACTTCACCACTCTTTGAATATTTTCAAAGAATCTGTGAAAATGATGTCAGGGCTTTATGACAATATTTGATGCAAGACAAAACATT
Organism: Astatotilapia calliptera; assembly: GCF_964374335.1. Classification (NCBI taxonomy): domain Eukaryota; kingdom Metazoa; phylum Chordata; class Actinopteri; order Cichliformes; family Cichlidae; genus Astatotilapia; species Astatotilapia calliptera. The sequence continues at coordinate 10,207,263 of NC_137431.1, read as the reverse complement.
TCATCAACGTAATCCTTGCAAAATGATCTTTTGATATATAATTTCTTTGAGATAAGATCAAGGATATATAATTTTGATTATTATATATATATATATATATATATATATATATATATATATATATATATATATATATATATATATATATATATAATTTTGATTATTATATATATATATATATATATATATATATATAGATATATAGATATATAGATATATAGATATATAGATAGATAGATAGATAATCATTCAGCTTCCCTAAAGCTTAAAAATTTGTTCAGATTTATTATCTGAATTTAAAGCAGAACTATCTCCATACTAACTTTTTGTTTCACTACATTTTTAGGCACATTATCCTATAAATCAGTGTTGTCATCATATTGATAGATGACAGATGATTGATAGAAATGATGGAGATCCCTAATTTTAGTTGTAAAAAAGAAAGACATGTTTCTGAAGCAGAGGTATCACAGTGGCTCCATTTACTGTAAGTGGGAGGTAGCTTAAGAGGAACATACCATAATGAATTCTAACTGTCGGATTGCAAAGATGATATAAAGCAAAACTGTACAGTTTATGTATATAGTAGCATTAAAGAAAAGAGAGCACTGAGGTTCCTGTTTATTCTTTCATAGATGTGTTTCTGTTGAAATGAGTGGGTTAGGGTAAAGGTGAAGAAATAGTCTAGTAAGAAATCGTAGGAAGCTACTCACCTGGGGATGGGGTCGGGTACAAAGAGCAGAGACAGTAGGCAGCGAGAGGTACGTGGGATTATGTAGGAGTATGTGTGAGTTTTGCAGTATTGTTTGAAATGTAGGGGGGTTGCTAGGATACAAGGAAAGAGATTAGATGGTCTTGAAGAGCATACGCATTTTGTCGACTGGATTTGGCATAAAAAATAGAGCCAATGATTAGTACTTATTCAGGAGAAGACTACTAGATTTTAGACTATGTCAAGGCCCAATGCAAAATCAGCATTTTACCACCTAAAAACATAGACAAAACATGTTTATTACCAAGTTTATCACATTGGATCATTCACACACTTTATACAGAAAAAAAACAACTCTTTTTAAGGTAAGAGGTATAACATTTTTGGACTCGCTTTGGTACACAGAGATGGCCGATATCATTGTGATACACTAGCACTGAATGGACATGTTACTGAGACAAATGGGTAGGTTTCTCTCTGAAGAAACAAGTCTGACACAGCAGAACACTCTGCAACATGTCAAAAGGAGAAATCACTACACACAACCTTATCAGCTCTGTGTATGCATAATTTAAAGGGGAGATGTTCAGTAATTGGCAAAGTTTAAATATCTTGAGCTATAGTAATTGAATAGTCTCCCCACTAATGGAAATGTGTCAGACATGCTCTTACATCCAGCAGACCGCAGACAGTGAGTGACGGAGCACCAGGGCAGGAAAGTGAGGCAAAGAAAGAAAAAGAAAGGAAATGTCTGCTTTCTTATTATTTGCTTGGCTGTAGAGAAGAAGATGTCATGATGAGAAAGAGTGGCTAGGTCATATTGTTCTGCTGCCATCAAGCTTGGAATTATTCCATCTCTTTCTTCTAATATTTATCTTATGATAAACCCACTGTTAGCTCCAGGGCTACCCAAGTCCTGTTGGTTTTGTTCTCATCATAACCCTCCTGGCTATTTAGTTAGGCCTACTGCAGACTAAGAAAAAAAAAATGAAAATAACAAAAATCTATTCTTTCTCTCAGGAGTTATCTTACGCACATGAAAAATACTTTTTCAAGATACTTAGGGAAGTTTGAATTTGTTTTAGCTGAACTATTGTCAATATGTGTCAGTCTGAATCTTTGGGAACTACAGCACTGCAAATTGCCATGTCATAAAAGGCGTTGGTTTGAACTGAGTAAGACTTAACAACTGTGCTCAGGGCTAGAGAATGACTACCATACACAGTCAAGCTGAAGTATTTGGACAAGGACACAAGGAAATTCCATAAGATGACAACAAATCAGGGACTCATAACTTTCAACATCTTAAAGTCCAAGGAAGGCATTAGGTTTATTATTTGCAACTCGGCTGTAAAAAGACAATAGTTCAATTCAATTTAATTCAGTTTTATTTATATAGCGCCAAATCACAACAGCAGTTGCCTCAAGGCGCTTTATATTGTAAGGTAGACCCTACAATAATACATACAGAGAAAAACCCAACAATTATATGACCCCTTATGAGCAAGCACTTTGGTGACAGTGGGAAGGAAAAACTCCCTTTCAACAGGAAGAAACCTCCGGCAGAACCAGGCTCAGGGAGGGGCGGGGCCATCGGATAGTGACACTATTAAAGCTATTAAAAGCTGACAGGAAATTGAGCACGGACGTTATTTTGAAATGCTACATTGCCACACAACACGCCTTCAGTTGGCAATGAAAAAACTACACACAGGGACAGAAGTATACATTCGCTTCTGAAATAAGCTTCTGAAATATTTCATTTAAACTGGTTGGTTTCCTGACATGGACCAAGGTTTTAAGCATCATCTGCAAATTTTAGGCTTGAGGACATGGCTTTAGGAATGGCCTTACAAGGCTGTACCCTATCCCAGCTGTCATAGGGCGAGATGAGGCTATACCCCGGACAGGCTGCCAATCTGTCACAAGGCCAACAGAGAGAGACTTACCACTATTCACTCTCTCATTCACCCCTAGAGTTAAACCTAATCCACACGTTTTTAACTGGACATTCGGAGAACATGGAGACCCTCTAAAGAAAGCACCCAGGATCTGAATAACTAAGGTAGCAAGATAAAGACAGACAGACAGATAGTTCGTCTGCCTGTCTCTCTCTCGCTCTCATAATTATACAAAATATAATTTTTCATAAAAGTAGTCTAGACAGCTGTGATCCATTTAATAATAACCAATATTCAGCAGTCCCAGTTTTCATATTAAGTCAGAGATATAACATTTTCAAGGTGGCATTGCTCTTAAGAGCTCTTTCTCATAGTCCCTTTGTCTGTTAGCAATATTGCCTACATATTGCCCAGACACAGCTTTTTTCTTTCCAATGTGGTGACTGTGAAAATTAAATCTGTCTATCAAAAGTTGTTGTGTAATATAGCAGCAATCACAAGGTTAAGTGGTTAAGTCTCTGTTGTAGAAAGATTCTGCAATTTTGAGCAATAAGCATCCCAGCAAAAAAGCCCTTTTGAATTCATTTTCACCAGGATATCATAACAAAAGAAGCACATTCTAATATGCTGTTGTGGAGGATTGTTACCTACAGCCTCCTGCAAGGCTCTACCTTATCTTATAATATTTATTCTCCAAGAGAAATGTATCAGAAAGACTGAATACTCCATTTCATAACTGAGTTTCAAATCCTATAGTGTTGTGAAATTAATGTTGCCAGTTAATCATTTTTGACATTTCAAAGACGTCAAAAATCACATTTTGAAGCTGAGGAGAACAACCTTGAACTGCTGAAATTTGAGACAGACCCACGATATGGCATGAGTTAAAATAGTGAGGTTCAACAATTACAGCTGAACTATGAAACAGTGAAGAGAGAGAACAGATTATACCACGAAACTGGATTAGAATGTAAAGGATGTGTGCAGATCTGCATTCGTTTTCTCATAGATCAAAGCTATACTGAGGCACAAAATGGGTTTTTGTGGGCGTGCATAGAACGTATCTGCAGTCATTTTGTACCACCCTTAGTAATTGCTAAGTTCAATACATCTTGTTCTTTATAAATCAAATTAACACATTGATCAGCCAGGAAGCTGCCTAATAACAACAGAAAGGGGGCCAGGAGAAAATATCTCTTCAGTATTTGAAGTCTGCAGCACTTGCTTCTTTCATAATTAATGTAAATACACATTTGGCCTTATTGAAATGGTTTTTGCTGGTGGATTTCAGAACTACAGAAGACTAACTGTAGACTAACTGCATGTGGTTATACTTTAGAAAACACGCTAAAATACACTATACAATTTGTGAAACGGAGCATATTCAAGTAAACGGATTAACTAGCAAGCAATATTGTACCAAGATGGCGGCGCGCACAGACGCAGCGGCCCGGAGCTCCTACACTTTTGCACTTTTGGTGGTACTGTGTATTATTTCACACAGTCTGGGGTTACTTCAATACAACAGAGATGATCTACTACAACTAAGCCGTGGAGATCTTCAACTAACATCCGAGTATCTCATCCCCCCGGAGATCGTTAAGCAACCCCCGGGGCTACCCGCAACAGCAAGCCGCAGGAGGAGACGTTGCGAGCGGAGGCAGAAGAGAGGCAGGCGGGGAGGCCTGTGGGCACGGCTAAAGACTAGTCCGTTTAAACCACCACTCCCGATCATATTCCTCTCCAACGCCCGTTCAATCCGTTACAAACTGGATGAAATACGACTGCAGATCGCCACTCGACGGACTTTTAATAACTGTTCGTGCATGATTTTCACTGAAACCTGGCTGGACAGCGCCATTCCCGATGCGGCTATTGATCTAGCAGGCCGCACCGCCTATCGAGCCGACAGGTCTGCGGACTCGGGTAAGAAGACTGGCGGGGGGCTGTGCATCTATATTAACAACTTTTGGTGCACGAACGTCACGGTAACGGAAAGACTGTGCAGTACAGAGGTAGAACTGTTGGTGTTAAAGTGCCGTCCATTCTATCTCCCTCGGGAATTTTCTGCCGTTTACATCTGCGCTGTTTACATTCCACCAGATGCTAATGCTAAGCTAGCGTTAGCACAATTGAGCAGCAGCATCAATAACAGCCTGGTAGCACACCCGGACAGTGTCTTTATTGCGGCTGGGGATTTTAACCACGCGGACCTGAAATCTGTACTTCACAATTTCCACCGTAATGTGAAGTGTGCTACAGAGCCCAGGCTTATCCCCACCTGGGTCTGTCAGACCATCTCTCCCTTCTGCTACACCCAATATACACACAAAAGATCAAGAGCACTGGGATTACAACCAAAACAGTGAGAACATGGCCGCAGGATGCTATTCCGATGCTTCAGGACTGTTTCCACTGCACAGACTGGGATGTATTCAAGGTGCAGGACACTGACAATCGTGTCGCATTGGAAAGTTACACCTCCACTGTCTTGGACTACATCTGTTTCTGTGTGGACAATGTAACAACTTGGAAACGATTCCGTGTGTTCCCTAATAATCCACCCTGGATGACACACGGAGTTCAACAACTTATTCGAACAAGGAACAACGCTTTCAAATCCGGGGACCAGGAGGCATACAGTGCTGCCAGGGCCAACCTGAGAAGAGGCATCAAGACTGCCAAGCAGCAGCACAGGAGGCGTATCGAGGCCAGGTTTGAGAACAACACAAACCCAAGGCAGGTCTGGGAGGGCATCAGGGCTATCACGGACTACAAAAGAAGAACACCATCACCCTCAGCCGACAGTTCTACTCTGGCTGAGGATCTAAATCTCTTTTATGCCCGTTTTGATAGGGAGAACACCGACCCTGTCCTGTCCCCTCTCCCCTCAACCGATCCTGCTCCAGTCCTGAGCACTCATGAGCTGAGGCGTGTGTTCCGGAGCATTAACACCAGGAAGGCGGAGGCCAGATGGAGTGCTGGGCCGGGTGCTAAAAGACTGTGCGGACGTCTTCACCTCTATATATAACACCTCGTTGCCCTGTTCACTGGTACCATCCTGTTTCAAAGCAGCAACCATCGTTCCCATCCCAAAACAGTCAAATGTCACATGTCTGAACGATTTCAGACCTGTGGCACTCACCCCCATTCCCGCCAAATGCCTGGAGAGACTGGTCATTAAACACATCAGAGCTGCTTTTCCACCATCCCTGGACTCGCACCAGTTTGCATACAGGGAGAACCGGTCAACCGAGGATGCGATCGCCACAGTGCTGCACACATTACTGAAGCACTTGGAACACAGGAACACCTATGCACGGCTCCTCTTTGTAGACTACAGTTCGGCTTTTAATACCATCCGGCCATACAAACTCCGTCCCAAACTCCACCAACTGGGACTTAACTCCTCTCTGTGCAACTGGATTGTGGACTTCCTCACTAACCGTAGACAGAGTGTCAGAGTGGGTAAGAACACCTCCTCCACCCTTGTGGTCAACACCGGTGCCCCTCAGGGGTGTGTTCTGAGCCCTCTGCTATACACTCTCTTCACCCATGACTGTATTTCCTCCTGCGCGTCCAATCTCGTTGTTAAGTTTGCAGATGACACTACAGTGCTCAGACTTATATCCAACAATGATGAGACAAACTATAGGACAGAGGTGCAACAACTAGAGTCATGGTGCCACGACAATAACTTGGTCTTAAACACCAAAAAGACCAAGGAGATCATTGTAGATTTCCGGAAGAGGGGTCATAACAACCATCTGCCTCTCTTCATTGGCAGTGAGGCGGTGGAGAGGGTGAGCAGTTTTAAATTCTTGGGGGTAACTGTGACCGAGGACCTGTCCTGGGGCAACCATATCACCTCAGTTGCACGGAAGGCCCAACAGCGCCTCTACTACCTGAGGAGACTGCGGAGCGCACACATTCCCAGATCTCTGATGTTGAACTTCTACAACTGTGCCATCAGCAGCGTTCTGACGTATGGATTTCTAGTGTGGTTCCCCAGCTGCACCAAGGCCGATCAGCAAGCACTCCAGCGGGTGGTGAAAGAAGCTGGCAGAATTATTGGAACAAGTCTGCCAGAGACCAGTAATATCTTCCCCACTCGCTGTCTGAGGAGGGTGCACAGTATCCTGCGGGACCAACATCACCCTGCGCGCCACCTTTTCCATCTGCTGCCCTCAGGGAGAAGGTACAGGTCTATACAGGCCAGAACATCCAGACTGGCCAACAGCCTGTATCTACAGGCTGTGAGGCTCCTGAACTCTCTGCCCCCCTCTCACGGACAATAACCATATCCAACTTCTTAATAGCAATGAACTGGTCTGCATTGGTGCATCATATCTTTATTCTCTTCCCCCTCCTGCCCCCCCCCCCTCTTTCTTAAATAGATAACTATCATATCTGATATCATATCTCACAGTACAATAATATTGAATGGGTTGCATTGTTGTATTTTGTCATGTTTCTCAGGTCTTTGTCTGAATTTCTACGAACATTATTGCTAAGGATTGTCTTATTGCATTGGAGTCACACTGGGTTAAATATGTACACTTGGGTTTTAAGGGGTATTTATTATTTTCTTCTTTTTTTTGGGTTGTATGGAAGCCCCAAACGCAATTTCATTGTTCTTGACAATGACAATAAATAAATACTACTACTACTACAAAACTGGCAATGCACTGTGTTTTGAAAATCCACTTTTGTTTTTCTTTTTGCCTGTCTTAAGACTACTAAGTATGAGCAAATGACAAAGGTATTCACACCAGAGGCCCTAGTTAAATTGTTTTGTCTTTGGTGAGGTGAAATGCAAAATGTCAGCAGTCTCTCCTGTCAGACAGTACGAGCTCCCTCTGAATCTATGTCGGGAGGACGGTTCAAACTATTTCTGTTGTGATTGACTGGCATGCCAGCAGCTGAGCAACCATCAACAGCTGCAGAAATAACCCCACATGGGGTTATAGCTGTTTGTTTTATGGTTTGATTTTTGTGGGTCAGGATGCAGAAGAACATTACTTAGAAAGGAATATTTAACAATCTGCCAAAAACTGAATATCTTGGGACACACACACACTGTTGAAACCAGGACATATTCATCTATTTCAAAAAATTTCTCTGGACACCTACTGTGTCACTGAAACTGGAGATACAAGCTATATTTCAAGTGATCTATCTAATATCTCCATCTGTGACAGAATGTGGCGTGATCTTTGTCCTTTAAGCCAATAGAATGGATGGGCATTCCCATTCTTCCACCAGGACTAAACAGTTTAATTGGCAAAAGAAAAAAAAGGTGGGGGGAGAAGCATGCAATAGAACATAATTGAGCTTTGTTGCATTAAGCACTGCCAGATATACTGTTTCACTCACTCTTTGAACCCTTGATTGCATCACCCTGCAGGATAATAGGCCTACTATTCCCTTTGTGTTGGTCCCCAGTGTAAGTAATGGAACCTTATATGTGCTTAAAAACAAGCTAGAATTTTACTGGTGCTGTCTGAATCATTACCACCAACAACAACATAATATAGCCTACAGTATATTAGAGGGCTGCTCTATCGTAATATTCAGACCATTTGTCAGATTGAGGACAAATAATTGTGCTTCACCCGTTTAACTAAGAAATGTGAGTCATTGTAGATAGAGAGCAAAAGAGAGATGGATTTGATGGGGGTTGGGAATAACAGTCTGACACGAAAGAAATTAATCCTCAATACCCACTGCTCCCAATGCACCTCCACAATTGCAGGCTCAGGCTGTCTAGTCCATTCATGAATCACTGGGCCTAGGAGACACACTGGAGAAAACCACCAGCTCTCATAAATAAAGCAGGAACCTACTACTGTAGTGCCAATGAGTCATCCAGGTCTGTTCTCATTCAGTTTTGGAAAGGGGAAAAGCACAACAAACCACCTCGAACACTCACGAAAACTGGCCATGACTGTATTTACTCGAAAACTTAACCTCACTGCCACCGTTTCCATCAGCCCAGGAGCTGTATTAGACACCAATGCCAGAATGTGAAAACAAACTGTAGTTATGAGAGGAACTCTATTAAAATGACACAAAAAACACATTAGGTTTCCCTTTATTGATTGAGGGTGTTCATGTGGATTTTGGATGTAGCAATTGAACACTTTAACAAAACATTTTGAATATCTATCTATCTATCTATATATATGGTAAATGGCCTGTATTTGTATAGCGCTTTACTAGTCCCTAAGGACCCCAAAGCACTTTACACATCCAGTCATCCACCCATTCACACACTGGTGATGGCAAGCTACATTGTAGCCACAGCCACCCTGGGGCGCACTGACAGAGGCGAGGCTGCCGAACACTGGCTCTGACCACCACCAGTAGGCAACAGGTGAAGTGTCTTGCCCAAGGACACAACGACCGAGACTGTCCAAGCCGGGGCTCGAACTGGCAACCTTCCGATTACAAGGCGAACGCCCAACTCTTGAGCCACGATCGCCCCAATATGTATATATATATATATATATGGGTGTGTGTGTGTGTGTAGCCTACTATGATGTGAAGTACTCAACAGAGGTACTTCACATTGAAATGTCACTAAAATGCCACCAGGGAAACAGAAATATTTTTTCTCAAATACCTCTAATATCTGAGGGAAAAGGAGTTGTTTATCTCTATCGTATAAAATGGAAATGGTAATGCGCGGAATTTGGTCTTTAATGGCAGTAAGACTGTTTAAAAACTGTTTACATATGCAGCAAAAGTAATGTAAATTCTCAGTTTAACTGAAACTACATGTTATTGTAGGTAAAAGTGCTCTTTTATATATCTGTTGTCATGTATAAGAGCAAGAAACTATACAAACTGGTCTACAAAAGCTGAGGACTGGATTTGTTATGCTCTGCACCAAGCATTCAAAAAACTACTGACGGTCTTTAGTGAAGAGGTGCAGAGTCAGCTTTCTAACTGAAAGGCACGGACAGTTACTTTTACAGCTGGCCTTATTGCATATGTATTTGCATATGCGTTTCCCTTTCAGAGTGGGAGGGTTGATATAAATCAATCAAACAAATGTGATTTACGACACACAATTTACTGCAAATTGCAGAAAAAAAAGCATGTCTTATTTAAGGGGCATCCAACAGCCAACATGGAAAAAACACTGCAGGTTCTCCATGTGCCAGTTGAGGCTGAATCTAAAAGGGAGGCAATCATTCACAAATTGAAAAAGTTGATTTAGATTTTTCTTTAATGGTTTTGCTTTCAGTGGATCGTTTTCTCCATCAACAAAGAACTGACAGGGGTGAATTGTTTTTGCAGCTTTTTCACTTGGATACTGTATTTAGCGTGGCTAACTGCCTTGATTGACAGTTATCCTGATAATAACACCTCGACCCATTTGGTGTGTGCTAGGATTCTTTCTTTGTGCGCTTGGCTTCTCAGGGCCACTGTGCTCGTCTACAGCTACTGGAAGATGGGACCTCTTCACTGCGTGTTTGTGGAATATTGGTGTCTGTTGGAGCATTTCTGATTTATATTTGAGTAATACGATGGATCACTGTAATGTACAGACCACACAGGTAGTGTTTTATTAGTCCGTTACTGAGAGCTAATTATCCAGTATATATGTGTCTACTGCATTGGTAGTTTTTAAAAATAAGGTTTAGTAACAGTTAGTTGCACTCCATCCTTTTATCCATGTAAGGTAACTGCACTCAAAAAAATCTGTTGTTGGATGAACACAATTTAATCATGGCACCTTTTTCCAAGTGATTTATCCATGTACAATAACCCATTTTTGACCATGTCAAACCAACACGTTTGGCATTTGGTGGTTTAATGTAATCAGATTATGTTGGATCAACGTAGTATACTTGCATTGACTTGAAGTGATTTATTTAAGTATGTAGAGTGAAATTTGCTTTAATTCATTTTACACAAGTTAAAACTTTAGGAAAACACAATGAAATCGTGTTGTTTGAACAAGTACTTTGTCAATCAACTCTTGTTTGGGCACACATCTTCTCCTCTTTTGGAGACAAACACGTAAAATCTGCAATTAAACAGTAGTTATATTTGTTAGTACATTACTCGCTTTCACATTCAAAGGAAATCTAAAACTGTTTCTAAAGTTCTGAAGTGTAGCCCAGGCACTTCTATTTCAAGCTCTACTCAAATTAGAGATGGATTTTTGTGTAGTTGCAAACTATAGCTTGTAAACGCAACAGTTAGACATCAGGTCAGTGAATGTTCTCTGTCACATAAAAAAATAAAAATAAGCAAATAAATATAAAGTGTCAGCTTATGCATGATGTTTCTGCATTTGCTTTAATTATTTAATTCTTGCACGACAAGCTCTGTCATATGAACTGCAGGAGCCGTGTCCTGTGAAGAGATTTCAAATCTAGAGCTGCACAATTGTGGCCAAAACGATTATTTCATTCAATCCTGGGAGGATTTTTCATGATTATTCATGAATCTTTTTCACGATTATTCATTGATTTTAGTGAGGGGTTGTTGTTTTGTTGCACTGTCATACAAATAGAACATTGCTTTTGGATCTGTGAAAGACTTTCAAAGACCTCAAAATAAAATTGGCCTCCATTCTCTTAGAAGAAGAAAAAAGTCTAACAGAAATCTAACACAACATTAAACAAAAATGGACACTGCTTTCGCTTTTACATTGTGCTAATTAATCTTTTTCAAATTAGTCTTTGCAAAACAAAATGGAAAAAAAAAATAGGTGCAATAGATATAAATAGCTATATAAATAATTAAATAGAGCTCCAAGATTTCTTTGCATTTCCTCTGCAGTGTTTAGGATCCAGCAGAGGTTTTGCCACTTTGTGAAAGTAATTGCAATAGGATCAAAAATCTTTTGTCCAGCATGTTGTCCATTTTCCTAAAATGTTCATTACTTTGTTTGTTGGGCACATCTTTGGCCAAGTTGAATACGATTGTGTTGATCATTTCATTGTATGTTTATAAGCTGGATGGACACGTTGGCACATCCAGAGGCATGCTGAAGGCAAACTGCACTGTTTTTTCCTGACCCCGACTCTGGTTGCAGTGTCTTTTCAGGTGGTTGCTTTACAGCACAGACAGCACTCTTTGGATCTGATTTGCTTATAGTTAACATGTGTGTTAAATCCAAAGTATTTTCAAAAAAACAGATGATGATTTGTTTTGAAGGACAAACTCTTCACTTTCTGTTTTGTTAGATTAGATTTTTGTTATGTATCTCTCTTTTAATATCTGTCCATTACTCATCCAAATTAGTTCAGGAAGCTTCAAGCTACCCAGTGCAGGGAACAGCTGGCTCCTGCAAGCATGTGAGACAATGATTTAGGAAGTGCTTGATTTGCTATTGCTTTGTGTTTTAAATAGTTGACCAAGAAATTTAAACATTGCTCAATCATGCTCATTTAATTGCAGGAAGCCAAAATTTGATTATTGTCCAACCATACTAAAAACTTTATCCCACATTGATGTCTTCATTCTGAAAATGCTTCGAGTTGTGGCATTGATTATTTAACACCGTTTCTTTTGCCAAAATCACACAAATTTATGTCTTAAGTGAGTGGGTTTATAGACAGCTTGACTCACATCAAATTGTGAGGACAATAAAATAGTTCCAATCTAAGTCAAGTCTGATGAAAGCCAAACCACTTTTAAACCCATTAACTTTATTCACTGTGGCTTTGTGTGTTTGTCCCCCTGAAAATGGAGCTAAAATTATCATTCAGAAAGAAGAAAAATGTTTTCCACCAGCTATCATTAAAGAGTTTTTGTGAAAAAAGATAGGACTTGTTCACAGCATTAACTAAAAGCTAAAAGTGATAGATTGACTCACTAAAGGTCATACTGCAATGTCAAAAGAACTTACTGGAGGTCATTGGCTAAATTATTAACAATATGTTCATGGCTAGACAAGTAATATCCTTGTTTTGTAACTACTGGATTCCTGTAATCCTGTGAAGTTAATTCCTTTCAGGTAGTACTGAAAATGCCTTGCAGATGGTGATCAGTATTGACATTTAAGGTTGTTGTTGAATGTTATGAAGGAACAAATAAATATGGCATGCTGGCTTTTAGGAAGCCTATTGATCTGTGTAACATACAAAATATTTCATAACAGGCCTCTGGTCAATTCGAAAGCAAGCCTGAGAGTTAAAATGAAGAACATGCTTTCATTTAATAGATCAAATAAAAGGTCAGATAACTGAGCAAGATACCAGGAAATTCTGGACTCATAGTTAATTTCACCCCTGTTGCTCTTTAGGTCTCGCAAACCGTACCTATTATTTAGAGTTATTGAAGTGTGGCCCTTTATCTATTAGTGACAAAGCTTCTGACTCTGTAGTGTAGAAGCCTTTCCATGTGCTTATGGACAGGGTCAAATACCATGATCTGTATTTATCAGCAGGATACTGCTCCTATGCTGTAAATGTGATTTTAAAGCCTCTTTATCCTCTGTTTGAGGATTTGCAGTATAGCAATATGAGTCTCCCTGCACTTAAGCTACACTATTTAGCAGATTGGTAGAGTATCCATAAAAACACTTTCCCTTCTGATTTTTTTGTTTGTTTATTAATTTTTTTCTATTAATTTTTTGCATTTATGGAGGAGCTATTCTCATTGGATACTGTTCAAATTTATAAAGCAATCTACTAAGTGCCCTAGCATTACTACTTCGGCCCAGTGGAAGTATTGTGGAAGAAGTATCAGAATTGCATCTGCCTTTTGTACATAAAAAAACCAATCATAAATAACTAGTTCACTTTACGAAAAGAAGAAAACCAGATTAGATGAAAAGAAGCTTTAGTCTGTTCAGTAATGAGGTAAATATTTAGCTTTAAATTTAAAGGCTTCTCCCCAGAAATACGAAAACTGCTATAGTGTTTGTGTTAGTATAGAGGGGAATGAAAACAGATGGAGACTAAAGCGAACAGAAGGTGTATTCATTTGATGTTGAAAGCATCACAAAATGTGACTGTTTCTTTATTGTGTTTGGTGAGACGAACTATCTCAGTTGCTTCCTTTGTGGTTGAGATTCATTAAGAGATACTGAAATAAAGACTCTTGTTTACTTATTTATGCAAAGACTAAAGCTTAGATCTCTAAAATCATGTTTAAATCAATAACCCACTAAAAGAACTGTAAAATCAAATGGAGATCATATGCAGAACCGCACTGACGATAATTACACAGTACTCTTTGCTAAAGATATAATAATGAATGTCCATTTTATTAGACTATGATCCAATAAGCCACCTGCTATCTCCATTTAAGGACTATTCACTGATGTTAGAGTATAACCAGCTAAAAACAGGACATATTTGAATTATAAAGGTTAGATTTGATTGTATTTGATGGCCTGTTGGTTTAGGTGCTGTTCTAAGACATTCATGAGCCAATGCTGGTACAGAAGCAGCTTTTGGATATGTGCAGTTATAAATACCTGCTGATGTCAGAAGCCTATGGAACTCTTATAAAATAAAGATTTTGTTGATCAGGGCTTGTGGTTATTATTGTTACGTCTCCCAAGCTTCTAAAGCTCCTCAGCAGTGTCATCTTATTGTAGAGATGGCTTTCAAACATGACATTATACAAGCTTACAAAAAGCAAAGGTAATATGTAAGTGAATCTATTTTGGCAGCATGTTCTGTAACCACCCAAACAGACTTCATAGGGAATAAAGAAAGTGGGGAAGCTGAAGGGGGAGGCAGCCAGTGAGGAATCATGGGCTGTCAGAACCGTGTCTGTCTAAGCTTCAGGAATCCAGGAAGCTAATGCTGTTTGATGTATTAACCATGATGGAGGGGGCAGTGTCTGTGTGTTCGCACGCAGTCCTGTAAGGATTTGGGTACACTGTGTCTGTGCGCGCGGGAGAGTGTATATGCATGTATGTGTGCGTAAGTTTGCCCCTATAATGTGTACGTGGGCGTGTATGTGCGTGCGCACTCATTGACAAGTGGAAAAGGAAGGAGAATTGATGTTGTTTGATGTATTAATCATGCATATGTGGGATTGAGAGGCTCTGTGATGGGTTGCTTGGGTGCTGATTCTATCTTCAATCAGTGGCTCATTTGGGTCCCTTTGTTTAAATGCTTAACATTGTTGGAAAATAAGCAGTCTGCTTATTTGTGTGTGTTGCATTTGAGAGAAGGAGAAGCGGAGTGTGGGGGGTAGAAAGTGTTTCTCAGATTTTTCATCTTGCTTATACATAAAGCATTTTTGACGCGTTGTTTTTCATGAACCAGTTCATGATATGATATTTATCAAGCCAAATGCCAGATGCAAACAGGAAATGTGTTATTCAAACAGCAGCTCTGCGTATGAGTTAATCAATAATTTCATAGAAAAATATGTGACAGTGATCTATATACTATTTTGATTTATCAGCTTCACGCCCACCCTCATGATTGTTCATAGATTCTAGCTGAAGGCAGATGAATAACAGCTTCCATTAAGACGGTCCATTTAAAAACTGTACAGTTAATTAGTTGTGCTTATTTTGTGCTCATTCAGCCATCCATATCAGGTAGCAGTCAGTGTTCAGAAAGTTATTAAAGTGCAGAAAATTATTTGCCTTTCCCAATTCACTTTGCCCACCTTACCTATTGAAATCTTGTCCAAGAGGCACTCCTACTGTCTAAAATTTAATCCATGTTGCCTTTGGATTACAAATGTATTTCGTTTGACACTTTAATTCACTGCAGAGCTCTAGTTCTGTTGCCAGGCAACTCTGTTAAGGTGCACACAAAGGATCATTATAGATTTCTGGGGTGCAACTGTTAACTTGTACTCCTTTTAAAATATACTGTACCATTCTGTATCCTGATAAGGCTTCTGTTGCATTTCCCCATGCTTTCAGTGCACTTCTCGCATACAGTTCAATATAAAGCAGTCAGGTTCCCTCTTTCTTTTTCTTTTTTTTCCTCTCTCCTTTTTTTAAAAAATATTCAGCTAAATAGGCTTTCTTGCAGAAATCATTCCTGCCTGTAAATTTGCCAAGCCTGGGCTCCAGCTCCTCTGCAACACAGTGAAAGAATCAAGTTGAGTGCCTCTTCTTATGCATCTATCAGACATATGTTACTAACAGGAGATGACAGCATGGCCCACAGTATTTAAGTGGTTCATGGTGCTTGTACTCTGATGGCTACGATATGACATGATGAGCCATAAATATGTCAGATATGACTCAAATGAGCTCTGAAAGGATATGGCAATAGAGTATTCATACAAGATATTCTGCTTTGAGGCCCTGTCTAAACCCCATTGTGGAGCAATCCGCCAAAATTTCATCAGTAGATTAATCAAATCTGTCATCAATATCATACCATATCTGTATCAACAGTCTAGTGGGTTCTTCCTCAGTGTTACCAAAACTGTAAAGGTGTGACACAAATATGTTTATATTTTTCAGGATTTTAAAATGTGATTTCTCCTTTGCTGCAGTTGAGGCATTTATTTTAGCAGCTCTCTTTTCAACAGTTTTTTTTTTATTTGTTTGTTTGTTCTTATAACTGTGAACTTTACCAAGCTTTGGTAATATTTGCTGCCTGGATGTATGTATGTTGAAATTTTGGAACAGCTCAAGCATTCTCCTGTGTGGAAATCAGCAGGGCATCATCAAAAGGGCTTTTTTGTCTGGATGAAAGTTGTAAGTCATCTTTTGTTTGAAGCCTCCAGGAAGATCAATGCTCAGTTGCAGACTGTTGTTGTGGATAGTGGACAGCAGGGATACAAAAGAGAGAGATTGAACATAGGATTTGATAATGAGAAATGCGGTGGGATTACATGTGCATGTCTGGCAAATGGGCCTTGAGACAGAGGGCAGGACTTGTGTGAGTTTGTTTGCACAGTGATTGAGATGCAGTAGGTGGATTACAGAGCTCTTCTCACAAAAACGTGCTAACTCCTAAAGGCCTCAAAAGAGAGCAGCTCACTCAAACAGAGTAATCTCTTCATCTGATGATATTTTTGATATGTTGTTTTTCTGCCTCGTTTCACTGCGCCATGGTCTTCTCAATCCCCAAGTCTGCAGAAAGATCAATGTTGAGAACACATTCTGCTTCAGCAGTGACTGGGCGTTTGTAGCCAGAGATGAAAAAGGTCACTATGAATCTAATTAACCATGATTTTTCAGTTCCCTGATAAGATGGCAGAACATGAGGGCTCCCCATCCAGTTGCATTGGAACAATTACTTTTAGTGCAAGCATGAGATGCAGACACACTTCTGAAATCGCCTAGCTCTTGGAATGTATTGCCAATCGGCACATCTTGGATGTGGGGTAACAAATCAAGGCAAGCGAGACCATGAGAGATGCTATTTATAGCAACACATAGATGCCCATGCACAAGCTTGCACATGCTGAAATACCAACTTGCACACCCCTTGTGCACATATTAGGGGAAGTTTTAAGTATGGTTGAAGGCTTTTTTTTCCCACTCCCAAATCCAATTATGTTCCAGTTCAAACAAATGGAAGTGTATGCATGGTTTTCAGCCAGATGCTGCAGCAATAGAGATATAAACTCTGAAGATGGGAAGTTTGAGAGGCAATAAGGTACCCAGCAGAGACTGGATATTGAGGATTAATATCTCTCATGTTTGGTTCTGACTTTATTTCTGTCATCAGTCCATCCTCTTCAGTGTATGTCTTTACTTCCCTGCACTATTAACTATATTTCTTTCACAGAGACACTTTGGAAGTTACTTATATTTTACAGTATATTATAGGTAAGGCACAAATTAAATGTGTTCAAATACCCTCTGTCTCTCTCGCTCTCTCTACACACACACACACACACACATACATATATATATATACATATATATATAGTACTGTTATCGCTACGTGTTGGATACACTGTGTATGTTAACGCAGGTCAACAGCAAGCCAAACTCAATTTTCATGAGCCAGGAAACTGTGCGTCTTGCTCCTTTATTACAGTCTTCTCGACGGCTTACAATCTTTTACAACTGTGGCTTGAATAGCTCGATGAAAGTGCTGAGTGAAACTAAAAAATAAACCAGAAAATAAAATATCCTTTAGCTCTTTGACATTGTGAAATAAATGCACAAAAGAAATAGTTAGTGACAGAAAACATGTATCAAAGTTAGTCTTAGCTGCTAAGTAATGATAAACAATAGTTTTAACAATCCTCTGATATGCAAATTAGATCGCTAGCATCATTGCTATGTTAATAGACCATGCTCTAAGCAAAATCCGCTTCTGGGATAAGGCTAATTCCTGGCACAAACACATTCACAAAACGATCTCTAAATCAGCTCTTATAAACATATAAAACAACCAGAACATGTAATAAACTTACAGCCATTGCTTTCGATGGTGTATATAAAGATTCAGGCCACAGGAGATGAAGTTTAAACACAGATAGGCAGGTTTTCTGTACAATGCTTTTCCCGACTGACTGCAGCGTCTGCTTCCCACAATGCATTGCGAACACAGATATCTCCTTCAAAATAAGATACAGAAAAACTAATGCTGACTGTATAGAACATATTTTTAACTAAATGACTCTCTTTTTTAACATAAATTACCACAGATGAAATATGACATTTTATCACTAAATTATTATGAACCATTTTTTTTAATCTTTTACTTGGGACAGAACACTCCCCGCCTGGCATTACTGATGCCACTACTACTTTTTATCAGTCACTTCCTTTTCTAAGAGCACAACAACATCCGAAATGGGACGCAGGTAAGTCTTTAAGACTCCCTGGGAAGATGTCCTCACTTCGACCTTTCTGACCTTCCCATCACTGCTTGGAAAGGTGGCTGTGATGATAGCCATTGTCCATTCGTTTCTGGGTGCTTGATTTTGTTTCAACAACACAATGTCGCCTGACTGAAGATTGCGGTGTGTTCCATGCCACTTGCGCCTTGATTGGAGGGTGTTGAGATATTCGTTTCTCCAGCGACTCCAGAAACCATTGGCGAGTGCTTGCACTTGTTTCCATTGGTTCTTGAGCAAGTCTTTTCCACAAAAGTCTCCTGGTGGAGAAGGAACGCCCTGCTTTTGGGTCAGTATCATTGCAGGACAGAGTATGAATGGTGAGGAAGAGTCAGTCGAAATAGGGACCAAGGGCCTTGCATTGATTATAGACGATACCTCAGCCATTAGGGTACAAAGCACCTCATGTGTGAGACGGGTGTGTTTGTTCTGCAAGAGCATAGAATCCAATATTCGGCGAGTTACCCCAATCATCCTTTCCCAGACGCCCCCCATGTGAGAAGCATGTGGGGGGTTGAACTCCCATGTGCAACCGTTGGCATGAAGATGGTTGACAATGTCAGGAGGGTTCTTGTTTGGTTGTGCCATGCCAAGCTCCACGCTTGCTGCGATGAAGTTGGTGCCCCTGTCTGACCGCATTTGTTTGGCTGGGCCTCTTATTGCAAAGAATCTGCGTATTGCATTTATGCAGCTGCAAGTGTCCATAGATTCAATGACTTCGATGTGTACACCTCTTGTAGTCATACACGTAAAAAGTATCGCCCACCTCTTACTTTGTGCTGCGCCACCTCGTGTGCGTCGAGTAACCACTGACCATGGGCCAAACACGTCCAACCCAACATACGAAAATGGAGGGCATGTTTCAAGTCTTTCAGGCGGGAGATCTGCCATTTTTTGAGTCTCTAGTTTCCCCCTGAGTTTCTTGCATGTTACGCAACGGTGGATAATGGATGAGACCAGTCTTTTGCAGCCTACAATCCACAGTCCAGCTTGCCTAACTGCACTCTCTGTGAACTGCCTTCCTTGATGCACAACCTTAGCATGATAGTGCAGGACAAGCAACTTTGACACATGATGCTTGCTTGGCAGAATTTTTGGATTCTTTAACGATGGGTCCAATGAAGCATGTTTGAGGCGACCTCCAACTTTGATGAGGTCTTCACCCATGAATGGGTCGAGGGCTACAATGGGGCTAGAGGTGTGGATGGTTTGATTGGCTTGTAGAGCAGCGTACTCATCAGGAAAAGCGTCCCTTTGAACAGACTGGAGAATGAGGTTACTGGCCGCATCCATCTCCTCTGGAGTGCGTGGTTCTCTGCATTTATGCCAGCCCCTGCATGAATGATTTGACGAGTTGCTTGATTAGTGAGAACGAGCTTGGTGAATTAAGAAAGCAATGGCACGTACCAGTGAGGTCCAGCTTGAAAAGCGTTGGAAGCGTTCTGGTGTGAATCCGCTCTTCTGAATCTGAGTAACAAAGGTACTAACTTGTCGGATTTCAGCATCCACTTCAGGTTCAATCAGCTCAAATGATTCATTCGTCTCTGGTTCATGTAGTTTGTAAAGGAAGTCTGATCCCTTAAACCACATAGTGTCCATGAGCTGCAATGCAGGTACTGACCTGGTTGCTAGATCGGCTGGGTTTTGCTCTGATGTAACATAATGCCACTGTTCAGGGGATGTGGACTGGCGTATACGATGAACTCGATTATGTACGTAGACATAAAAGCGCTTTGAATCGTTGCAAATGTACCCAAGAACCACCCTGCTGTCACAGTAGAATTTTACAGTGTTTGGTTTATGATCAAGTTCATCCAGAATGAGCTCCGCCATCTCCACCGCTAGAACTGCTCCACAAAGCTCAAGACGAGGTATTGTCGGTTCTGGTTGGGGTGAAAGTTTTGCTTTGCCAAGCACAAATCCGACTTCACATTGTCCCTCTGCATTGACTGTTTTCAAATATGCTACTGCTGCAATAGCCCAACTTGAGGCATCACTGAAGACACACAGTTCAGTGTAAGTGGACATGGAAAGGGAGGCTGGTACATAGCAGCGCGGCACTCTTAGGCGGCTCAAATCTTGGAGGGACATTTTCCACGTTTCCCATGCGTCCATCTCCTCTTGGGGGAGAGAAGCATCCCAATCTTGGACTCCATTTGACATTTTGCGTAACAAGAGTCTGCCTTTGATTGTCACTGGCGATGCTAGTCCCAAGGGGTCGAAGATGCTATTAATCACTGAGAGAACCCCACGGCGGGTATAGGGTTTGTCATTGACGGCTACCTTGAAGGTAAATGAATCAGTGTTAATGTCCCAGCACATTCTTAGACTTCTCTGGGCCGGTAAAGCATCGTCGCCGAGACTCAAGTCTTTAATACCGGAGGCCAAATCCTCTGGCTTGAATGCTTGCATGACTGAGACACTATTCGAGGCGATTTTGTGGAGCTTGAGGTTAGACTCAGCTAAGGATGCACATGTGCGCCTGAGCAGATCGATGGCTGCAGACTCTGTGGGAACCGAAATCAGCCCGTCATCGACGTAGAAGTGTCTCTCGACGAAGTGTCTTGTGTCTGCTCCAAACTTTGCCTCACCTTCCTGGATGGCTCTTCGAAGGCAATAGATGGCTACCGCTGGTGACGGACTATTACCAAAAACATGTACCCGCATGCGGTACTCCTGCACCTCTTTTGACAAGTCATTGTCCTTGTGCCACAGGAACCTCAAATAATCTCTGTGGTCTGGTCTAACCAGGAACCCGTAAAACATCTGCTGAATGTCAGCAGTGGTTGCAATGGGCTCTCTCCTAAACCGAATCAGGACACCAAGGAGGGTGTTATTGAGATCAGGGCCTGTTAATAACACTGAATTGAGTGACACACCAGACTGCTCGGCACTAGAGTCAAAGACCACCCGTATCTGACCGGGCTTCTGGGGGTGATATACGCCGAAAATAGGCAGGTACCAGCACTCAGTGTTATCATCAATGGGTGGAGCAATCTCTGCATGGTTGTTTTTAAACAGCTTGTCCATAAATTCTGAGAACTGCTCTTTCATTTGAGGGTTTTTGGTTAAGTTGCGTCTCAGTGAGTTGAGTCTAGACAGCGCTTGGTCTCTGTTATTTGGAAGTGGCAAGCGAGGGGACTTGAATGGTAAAGGAGCAATCCAGTTATTGTTTCCATCTTGGTGGACTTCCTTTTCCATTATCTTAAGGAAGGTCTCGTCCTCAAAGGACAGGGCATGCTGGTTGTCATACTCTGTGCGCTCAAAAACTTTCTCTCCAAGCTTTTCTTCTGCTGCATTGGGTTTCGAACTGCGTTTTAAGAAGCTACTCTTGTGCTCCCCGCCATAGCATGGTTTTTCTTTGATCTTCATGCTGTTAGGACAAGGAGTGAGGACGTCCGTTGGAGAGCACGTGGGTTTTATAGGCATTGACCGTTGGCCTGTGAGCATTGAGGCATACTTCCCCCACGATTACCCAGCCTAGGTCTAGGCGCTGAGCAAAGGGAGCATTGTGGGGTCCGTTGACTTGTTGTCGTGCCTTGTGGACTTGTATGATGTCTCTGCCCAGTAGAACTGCAATCTGGGCAGCTGGGTCGTGCTTAGGTATCAGAGGAGCCAGATGTTTCAAGTGGGCATGGGCAAGAGCGACTTCAGGTGTAGGTATTTCATCTCTGTTAAATACTATCTCATCACATTCAATGAGAGGAGGAAGGTCTAGACGTGGGCCTTCACCTACAGGCTCAATTTGGAACCCCACTGCTTTCCTGCCGAGCATTTGAGTTAGACCAGCACACGTTCTCATATGGTATGTCAGAGGGCTATCCTTGATTCCAAATAGCTCGAAGAATTCAGGACGCGCCAGCGAGCAATTGCTCTGATCATCAAGAATGGCGTACATCTTAACAGACCGTTCTGGTTGACCTTTAGGGAAAACTTGAACTAGACATACCTTGGAGCAGGAACGCGGAGGACAGCCTTCACCGCAGATCTCAGTGCATCGTGACGTTACCTTGGGTAGAGTGTTGTATTGAGGCTGAGGCTCTGGTTCAGGTGCATTTTCCGGCTGGGGTTTTTGACCTGTGTCAGGGTGCATGGCAGAGCAATGTCTTTCACTTTGGCACTCCTCACACTTGACCTTCAGGTCGCAGTCCTTTATTGTGTGCATGGGAGAACAACAGCGAAAACATCGTTTGTGTTCTTTGAGTATGTTTCGTCTTTCTTGTAGTGGTTTGATCCGGAAAGCTCTACATTTGGCTAGAGAATGCGTTTTCTTGTGGACTGGACAATAACGTGTTAGATCATCCTCTCTGATACTAGCAGAAGCACTTGTATCAACCTCTGTTCTGTTTACAGTTAGAGGTGATTTGTAGCTAATTTGTTTGAATGGTGGTCTCTCACCTTTGTTGAGGGGTTGACTGCTGCATGACACAAAACTTGGATCGTTTCTCGCTTTTGCCTCCTCTTGGACAAACTTTACAAAGTATGAGAATGGAGGGAACATCACATTATATTTTTGTTTGTATTTTGAACCAGTGTGGAGCCATTTATCTTGTAAGCCTGGAGGCAGCTTTTCCACTATGGGCTTAACCCCACGTGGTGTGTCAAGGTAAGCGAGGCCTGGGAGGTAGGCTTCGTCTTTAGCAACCTGCAGCTCTAGGAGCAAATCTCCTAGTTCCCTAAGTTTAACATTGTCTCTGTTTGTAAGGCGAGGAAAACTGTCCAGTTTTTTAAACAGGGCATTCTCTACTACTTCGGGTGTAGCATAACACTCCTCCAGCCTATCCCATGACAACTGGAAGGCAGCTTTGGGGTTAGTGGTATAAACAGCCCTGATTCTTTTAACATGCTCTGAGGACTCTTTACCGAGCCACTTGACTAGGAGATCTAACTGCTGGCTGTATGTAAGATCAATGCCTCCAGTTGCATTTAAGAATGAAGACTGCCATGCTCTAAATTTTTCAGGGGTGTCATCAAACTTAAAGAGCCCTGTTGTGATTAACTCTCTGCGTGCAAGGAACTTAGAAAAGTCAGCCATAGGTGCATCACTATTGTGAGGAGCATGGTGACTGTTCGGCTCAACATACTCTCTTGGTGGGTCAAAAGTTTCCTCCTCTACGTACATTTTTGAGAGTACAGGTGGAGAGGAGGTTGGTTTCCTTGGAGTGAATGATGGCGCCTTTGCTGTCAGTTTGACTTGAGGTGTTCCTTCTTCAGCCGGATGTGACTTTAGCTGGGTTTGATGTTGCACGTACTCCATAGTTCTCTGTCTGATAACTTGTGGTGGGACTGAACTTTTTAAACTTTCTCCTTTTTCTTGTTCAACAGCTGCGGCAGCTTCTAGAACCTCTGCTTTTGCCGTAGCAGCTGCAGCTTTTTTCTCTATCTCTAACATCTGTAAATCCATTTCCAGATTTGCTTGCTGCTTTTTAATTTCCAATTGTCTCTTACTGTACAAGGCTTTGGCGTTTGTAGCGTCAGCAGAAGCTCTTGCAAAGATGGCTGCTTCCAATACACTGGACCTTGAGGACAACTTGGAAGATGAGCGCTTGGAGCCAGAGTGTTTGGATCGGGAGCTAGCCTCTGATGGTGCTTTGTCTCCTGAGTTAGCCATTTCTTCTGCCTTCTCCCCGTGGGCATCCATCGCTGTGGCATAAACTTTATCTTCCACCAACTGCTGACCTGGCTTTTCACTGTACTGTTATCGCTACGTGTTGGATACACTGTGTATGTTAACGCAGGTCAACAGCAAGCCAAACTCAATTTTCATGAGCCAGGAAACTGAGCGTCTTGCTCCTTTATTACAGTCTTCTCGACGGCTTACAATCTTTTACAACTGTGGCTTGAATAGCTCGATGAAAGTGCTGAGTGAAACTAAAAAATAAAACAGAAAATAAAATATCCTTTAGCTCTTTGACATTGTGAAATAAATGCACAAAAGAAATAGTTAGTGACAGAAAACATGTATCAAAGTTAGTCTTAGCTGCTAAGTAATGATAAACAATAGTTTTAACAATCCTCTGATATGCAAATTAGATCGCTAGCATCATTGCTATGTTAATAGACCATGCTCTAAGCAAAATCCGCTTCTGGGATAAGGCTAATTCCTGGCACAAACACATTCACAAAACGATCTCTAAATCAGCTCTTATAAACATATAAAACAACCAGAACATGTAATAAACTTACAGCCATTGCTTTCGATGGTGTATATAAAGATTCAGGCCACAGGAGATGAAGTTTAAACACAGATAGGCAGGTTTTCTGTACAATGCTTTTCCCGACTGACTGCAGCGTCTGCTTCCCACAATGCATTGCGAACACAGATATCTCCTTCAAAATAAGATACAGAAAAACTAATGCTGACTGTATAGAACATATTTTTAACTAAATGACTCTCTTTTTTAACATAAATTACCACAGATGAAATATGACATTTTATCACTAAATTATTATGAACCATTTTTTTTAATCTTTTACTTGGGACAGAACATATATATATATATATATATATATATATATATATATATATATATATATATATATATATATATATATATATGTATATATGTATATATGTATATAAATAAAATAGGCCTTTGACTTTACTCCATTCCATGTCTTTCTGTTAAAGTATTGCCTTTAAATTCTGTTTGCCTTTAATTCAGTTTTGTTTAGCACCACAGCTCTTTGAGATTGAATTGGAAACTTGCCCTAGGGACATTTATTTAGATGAAAAATACAGCTACAGTTGACCATTACAGGGCTCTGAACCCACAGCCAATCACACACAGATACTGCAATTTGCAATGCTGCCAGGGCTCCTGCTCAGCAACATTATAGTTTATGACCAGATGTGATCTGACCAAATTTGGGGCCAATTCCAGACATTTATGTAAAATTTGGGTTCCTTTTTGCTCAGAGGGGTAGTTTTAAAGTTATTTAAGTGACAGGAAGCAGTTTGTGAAATTAAATGGTTGTTGCTCCTTATGTATGGACACTGCTTGTGGTGTACCCAGGGGTCAGTTTTGGGCCCATTTTTTTTTAACTTATACATCAATGACATTTGTAAAGTGTCAAAGTATTAAAAATGGTACTCTTTGCTGACTATACAAACTGCTCTGGTCATGATCTGCACCATTTACTGGATGAAATGACTAATAAAATAAGTAAAGTGACGTTCTAGCTTGATAAAAACAAATTATCGTTGAATTTTAATAAAACTAAAATAATGGTATTTGGAAATAGTAGTTTACTGTATGTACAAATGCTAAGATTCAAATAAATGATGTTGATATTGAAAGAGTCAGTGAAAATACATTTCTGGGGGTAATAATAGATGAAAAACTTAACTGGAGAGCTCACATAAGATATATTCATTTCAAAGTATCAAGAAGCATTGCAATCCTAAAAGAAGGTATTAAATGAGATATTACTTTATATTCTCCACTGTTCACTGGTTTCACTATATTTAAGCTATTGGCAAAGGTCTGGGGCAATAACTATAAAAGTACATTACATTCACTTTTTGCTCTTCAAAAAAAGCAGTTTGAATCATCCACAATGCAGGTTATAGGGATCATACAAACTCAATATTCTTGCAATCTGAAATATTGAAAATTGCTGATCTAATGAGATTTCAAACTCCACAAATTCTGTTCAAAGCAAAAAATAATGAACTACCAATTAATATTCAGAGTAGGTTGTTTGTTTTTTTTGTTTTGTTTTTTTTTTGTAAGAGGAGGAAGCTGTAATTTAAGGGGTTTTTATAACTTCAAAGCTGTGAAGGCACATACCAGAAGAAAGCTTTTGTGTTTCTGTGGATGCAGTGAAGCTCTGGAACAGCTTGAAGATGGAGTTAAAGCAGTGTTCAACCATAAAGCAGTTCAAAAAGGGTTATAAAGATATGATCTTCATGAAATATGCAGAAATTCAGTGAATGTCTCTGTTTAGCACATTTTATGATGTGATGTATATATTATATCAGAAATAGGTTCCTTATTATTACTGCATTATATCAGTAAGGAAGCTGACTAAATATTGACCAATGACTTATGACAAAGGATTGGGATTAAATATGTGTGTGCTTCTTCCCACCTTCCTTTTTGATATGTAACTGAATCACAACAGTTGAAGCAATGTTGAAATGTATTAGCTTTATTTTGTAAAGCAATTTTCCATCTTTTTTCTTTGCTAAATGAACTTTGTGTATTTTTTACATAATCAAAATAAATTAACAAACAAACAGTATAAGTACGATAATAAAAAAAAAACATACAGTCTTCAAATGTTTCCACATTTAGAAACCTTTTCAGAGTCATTGGATACAAATTCCAAGAAACACGTTTTCAAGAAAACACCAAGAAAGACAAAACGATTATGCCACCTCTCCTTCCTGCCGTAGCTGGCCAGTTTCCCGAAATAGCGTCTTATCCCTCCAAAGGGCAATACAGAAAAATAGGAAGGAAAACTACCATCTCCAGAACAAAATTAAACAGATTGAAGAAGAGAAACTTCAACTGAAGGAGAAGTGCAGACGAATGGAACCACAAAATAAACACCTGGAAGAAAGACAGCTATAGCAGCCCGACATCAAAATTATTAATGAGGGCTGGGGAATAAAGTTTGGTCAAGCCCGAGAGCAGATTGTGTTCCTGATTAAAGAAAACAAGGAAAAGAGTGCTGAACTAAAATAAATGTCCGACTAGCTTCAAGACAGGAAAACTACTATTAAGAAGAAGCTAAAAGGAAAAACTGGAAAAACAACGTTCACATATGGAGAAAATGATCAATCAAATGGCGAGAAACAGCTCAGAGCTCATTAAGGGGGTATTATTGTCCGTCAACAATTTGAAGCACGAACATACTGAAATGCAGGCGCAAAAGAAACAACAAGACAAAATACATGAAGACCTGCAGTGTATGCTCCAAAAAATCCAGAGAAGAACTCAGCAGTTAGAAGACATGCACAACGAAGTACAACAGAGAAATGCAGACCTGCACAAGGCAAAGTTAACACAGGAGGCAACATACAAAGAAGTGAAAGAAAAGCTTGAAGAAAAACAAGTAACTTTAGAAGAAGTGGAACAAAGATGCAAGAAACTTGAGAAGCAAAACAGAGAAACAATCAGACAACAAACAAACAAGTTGAAAACTCTCATCCTGGAAAAAAAAAAGTACTTCCACTTCCTCCACCTCTGTTCACCCCCAACCAGTCCCAGCAGTTGACTGCCCCCTCCTGAGCCTGGTTCTGCCCGTTTAAAGGCAATTGTTCCTCCCCACTGTCGCCCAGTGCTTGCTCAGAGGGGATTCTTGGGGGTTTCGCTCCTCTCTCTCCCCTTTTATTTTTTTTACCTCTTTTTACCTTGTTCCTCTATTTACTTGTTTAACTTTTTTTTCAACTTATCTAACAAAATAATAAACCAACCTTAATTGATCCTTTGAGTATTTTTCATCTAATCTTTACAGGATTTTTACAAAACATTTTCAAACATTCAGACCTGTCTTTTATTTTCTTCTTGAAACCTCATCAATGGTGACCTAAAAACCTTGGAATGGTTTGAAACATTGAAATAGTTTCACCTGAAAGTGGCGAATCTATACGTGCGTTGTCATTTCCTGTTTGCCAGTTGTTTGTAAGTTGCTGTGTCTTGCTTTCACATCCACTTAGTGTCATTGCCTCATTGGAAACTTGATCAATATGGAAAAAGGAATAGACATTGAACTGGAGAGTTATTAATTCACATTTATAACTTGGCAAAACCAAGGTGGAGGAAGAGTGGCCTTGAATATGGAAAAAAAAACCCTGAAATTTAATGTGGTGGATAAGATGATGATAGCAATTGAATAAGGTACTGTAATGTATAACAGTTGAAATGTTTAAAGAGTAAAAAAGTAATCATTAGCGTTATATACAGAGCTCCAGGTAGTAGTAGACTGGATAAAGAAAGAGCTCACAAAAAAACTTTCATTTGTGGAGATCTCAATAATCATTTGCTAAACCCCCATGAAATAAAAATCACTGAGGAATTTAGTAACACAATGTACTGTTTGAACCTATTCCCTAACATTACTAGACCTACCAGGATCACATTATTATTGTGCAGCTCTCATAGACACCATTATTACAAATGACATTGTACGTGTGATTAACGACATCAGTGACCATCTCCCAATTTTTACAGTCTACGATAGGAATTACAAGATTAATAAAGTGGACAGTAAATAAGAGCACAGACGAGTAAGAACAGAGGAATGAATAAATGCATTTAAAACATTTTTAATGAAACAGAAGTGGGGTGAAATATATCAGAAACAAGACATTAATGGCACGTATGATGAATTCCTTAGAATATTTATATTATTGTGTAATACAAACCTTCCAAAAAAGCAATATAGTAGGAAACATAAATATATGGACTGTCCATGGATAAGAAAAGGTCTTCAAGTAAAAAGAAAAATGCACTATACAGAGATTTCTTAAGAAAGAGAACTGAAGATGCTGAAATGACATACAAAAGATATAAAAATAAGTTAATAAATATACTAAGCTATAGTAAAAAAGAATACTATAAGGACCAATTAGATAATGTAGAAATAATATTAAAAGATTATGGGAAATACTGAACAGTGTTATAAAACATGGGGGGTCTAGACTGAACAACTATCTGATGTATTTCATTGATAAAATAAAGAATATATTATGGATGTTGTGGCATTTTTTTGTAACTACTGGACCAAATTTAGCAAGAACAATCACTGATCCTGGGTAAGCACAGGAAAAACTGGATACACTGATGAATACACTTATTGAATGTTTCTCACAGCCGTTGATGAAAATGAAGTTTCTGAAATTTGACTTGAAATTGTCAAAAAATGTAAAAAGCTGAAATCTTTGGATTGTAATGATATTGATATGATAGTGGTTAAAATAGACATTGAGACTATTTTAAACCAATTTACATACATCTGTAATTTATCGTTTCAAACTGGTCTATTTCCAGACAGAATTTATTTATTACCAAGATATGCCGAGCTGCAAATAGTGCAGGCATCTATCATTTATCTACTTAAAAGCGATCCCTGCTGCTTACTTTCCCGCATGCTCTCCTGGCTT
The DNA here is from genome assembly GCF_964374335.1 of Astatotilapia calliptera. Lineage (NCBI taxonomy): Eukaryota > Metazoa > Chordata > Actinopteri > Cichliformes > Cichlidae > Astatotilapia > Astatotilapia calliptera. The sequence goes on along the minus strand of NC_137431.1, from coordinate 10,177,784 downwards.
CCAAGTTAGCCACAATATAGTCACTTTAATACAACAGCTCTTGGCTAAATGCAAAATTAGTGGTCGTTAGAGGAAATTACTCAGGTTGCAAGTGCACTTCAAGAGTGTAGATGTCTGGGTCCAAGAAAACGGACAGTCTTACTGAGCTTAATCACTCAAAGAGAACCTGATTAAAGTTTAAATCTAAATAGTCAGAGCAGTCAGTGTGACCATGAGAACTTCACATGAGGGAAATAAAACAATATGTTTAAGTTATATAACACTTTCTTATGGTGTATTGGATAATAAAACACAAACAATGGACAAATGAATAAAGGCACATTTGAGATCACAAGCTCGTGACTCATTAAACAGATATTTCGAAACAAAAGATTACAATGTGGAAGAAAATTAAATATAAAACATACAAGATTTTGAAAAAAAAATCATGGCAAGCTAGAGCTTCTGGACTCTCTTTACATCTCTACGTTTCACTCTTGTCTTTTCTGCACTGTGCCCTGTGTTTTAACCTGTCCGCTTGTTTTGGGTTTTTCATCCTTTATGAGCATTTTTTTCCCAGTGCATAGTAGCATTTTCCTTGCAAAAGCGCAACACTAAACGCTGCCTTCATTATATTTCCTATTAGCTCAATCATATTACCATATAATATTAGCATATTTAATCTCTGAAGTTTAAGACAATGAGTGTGTCAGACAACACCATCTAAACCCTAAACCAATCAAAATTTTAATCCCGTGCCCTTCCCAATTAAGTTTCAACACTGATCCTTTCTCTGGCTTCCCCAAAGCTAATCCCCCCCGTCTCCAAATCTGACACCAAAGAATATTCCACTTGTGCTTTCCCATTCCATCATCTTATGGCATTATGTCAGAAAAATACTAATTAACCAAATATAATATGCATTATAAACTCGGTCTGTGTGATAGTCAGAACTTGCAGTTCAAAGCTTTGACTGTGATTTTTATATATCAGTATTAATGTTAATATTAAACCCACCCAAAGTTAAAGAAATAGTTTGCCATGTGACTTGAATTACAAATAAAGGGATTGTTTGAATATTTGATTAACCAACATCATACTTAATGTGTTCCTTGAATTCTTCAAAAGGTACTTTTTTTTGTCAGTCCAACTTTTTATGCAGTTGCTTGCTGGTCCTACATTAAAGTAACACATATAGCCCTTTTCCAGTAACACCTACTTGGCTCGTCTCGACTCGGTTTTGGTCATTTTTCATTGGAATCGAGTACCATATAAGTTGCGTGGCAAAGCAACCGAAAGTCTCATAAGGTCATTTTGTATGCGACATAAACGGCACAACAAAGGATTATTTCAAGGCAATGGTATGCCTGCTGCTCAGAGTATAGCTTTATGCACTGGCCATGCCGCACATGAAAAGGAGACCTGATACTGCTATAGTACATGTTCCAGTCTGAGCAGCAATAACCCTCCTAGGAGTGGGCAAAACTCTGCCTGCTGACTGTCTAATGCTCAGCTGAAAGATCTGCTCAACAAAGATGGTACCTTTACTCCTGAAACATAGACAGGAAGGCAGTAGCTGTTTGTTACTCCGCTAACATGCCAACATCCTATAATTGTCTTTTGTGTCTGATGACTCAGGATCTCATCTATGCTTTATGCAGATGATGTGGCTCTGCTGGATCCTTTGAGGGATATCTTCCAGCTTGCACTTGGGCCACTCACAGTTGAGCTGATAGGATGAGAATGAGCACCTACAAATCTGACGCTGTGGTTCTCAGCCAGGAAAAGGGTAGAGTGCCCACTTGAGGTCAGGGAGGAGTTAGTGGCCCACTCACAGAAGAGCTTCACATCTAAAGTAGCCAGCTGAGGTGGTACACGCAGTTGATCAGCATGCCCCTGAGCTTCTTCTAGAGTATCTGGGGATCTTGTTCATGAGTGACTGGAAAGTGGAGGGGGAAGATGACTGATGGATTGGTGCAGCATCTACAGTAATGTGGACTCTGTACCAGTCTGCTGTGATGGAGAGAGAGCTGACCCAGCAGCTGTCGATTTACAGGTCGGTCTATGTTCTACCCCTCACGTATGGTAACAAGCTCTGGGTAGTGATTGAAAAAAAAATGAGATTGTGGATATGAGCAGAAATGAGCTTCCTGCGAAGCGTGTCTGGGCTCTCCCTTAGAAATAGGGTGAGGAGCTCAGTCATTTGGGAAGGACTCACAGAAGAACTGCTATGCCTTCACATCCAAAGTAGCCAGTTGAGGTGGTACAGGCAGTTGATCAGAATGCCCCTGGGCTTCTTCTAGGTGAGGTGTTTTGGGCATGTCCTAGGAGATGAGGAGGCCCCGGGGCAAATCCAGGACATACTGGATCTTTGGGCTGGCTAGTTCTGTCTTTATTTCAGTGATTTTATACATAGAAATGATGCAGATTCATTTCATCTGGCCGATTTTATTATTTAAATGATGGTAACGCCATTGCTGTTTTGTGCTAGATACAAGAGTATTCTCTTGAAAAGGAGAGAGGACGAGCTCTACGGGGGTTGTTTAGTACATCATGGTAGCACAAAGCATTCACAAGGTATTGTTGTTTGAATACAGACAGAAAAATCAGCTCTGCCCAGATTTTACCATGTGAGCATCACATTTTCATAACTCCTCAACCATTTTGGTGTATGAGAGAAAATTCAAATAGTGTGCGAAAGATGATTTTTTTTTAAATTTTACATTCAAAATGACAAACTAACTCCAGGCATCCTGTATAGTACCTAGGAGATAAAGGATAAGTAACAATATGGAGCATACTTGGGATGAAAGTTGCAAATTGTATTAAAGACAAGTATAGATTTCAATTGGATAAAATTATCAACCTAATTGTAAAACTGCAAAAAAATAATATTCATGAAAAACCTTTTTTTTTTTTTGCACCAGGCTAGGGACCTGTCCAGTGTGCACCCCACCTCTCACCCTACGGTAGCTGGGATAGGCTCCAGTCCTCCCTGAATTGGAATGAGAAGGAAATTAATGGATGTTAGATAATTAAAAGATTAATAATTCTTAAAGATATTAGGTTTTGCTATTATCATTATTTTTATTATTGCTAGTGGTGGTGGTATTTTGTTATTATGATTACTTCCTACGGTAGTTTAGTCTTGAGGGTCCAGCTGGCAGTTCCTCTGTGTAAAATATATTGGTAAGATGAAGGTTAATATTGAATATAATAGTCAAACGTGCTGGTATTGTACAGTAATATCATTTTATCTGTAACTGTGGCTTAGTGGAAAAGTCAAGTTTAAATTTTTTGGACCATCTTTATGCAGTTTAGGGTCTATGCTCACATAAGAAAGCCCAACACATACACAATGCGTGTATTTATTTATAGACTGCAATAAACCGGCGCAGAGCATCTATACATGTGGCGTGTGGAGAGGAGTTCAACAACTTATTCTCTACTGCTCTCCTCTTCCCGTCAGAACAAATGACTGCACCACCAGAGCAGTCTTAGCATGCACCAGAATTACCAAATGAGTGCAAGCAGGGGCAAGACTTCTGTTCCTAGTTTCACAAGAAAAGATGACTTTTTAAAACTGACTTGTTTATCAGCATTTTGCATCTTTCATGTCGCTAAATGGTTGTAATTAACTTCAAATAAGGTCAGAGATGGTGGGAGGTTTGTATTTGTGTGTATTAATGTTAGCTGTGGCACTTGGACAAGATCATTGCTGGATGATGGCGTGCGGCTGACAGCAGCGAAGCTACCAGAATCAGGTTTGTAGGTTCACTTGAAATGTGTTCAGTAGTAAGAAGTGTTCTTGTAATGGGAAAAAAAAGACATCCATAGCTCATTGTGGGACAGAGAGGCTGACGGACATCTTTTTGTCGAAGGGTGATGCATTCACACCAGCACTCCCACATCCTGTCATATGGAATGGCATGAACAGTCAGATTTGTCATTAGATGTGGCAGCTATATTCACACTTGGTGGGTCCTGCTGCAGTAATACTTGGTTTTACTGTGACAACATTATGGTATTTCAAGGCCAGTGCTCCCATTGAAATGTAATTCTGTGTTGAATTAAAAAAAAGAAAGAAAGAAAAGAAACTACTAGAGAATAGGCAGCAGCACAGACAGTGAAGAATGCAAATCCAGTCTTGCCTATCAAGACCATTACGGTCTATGTGATTGTTTTTTAATGCATTCACTGAGCTTTCTTCCCCCCCTCTCCACTTACAGTATGCGAACAAAAGGACTTCTGGTCTTTAACCACTCCTCACCCCCACCCATACCCTGTCTGATCACTTCATCCTCCACCCAAACCCATGCTGACTCCTCTGCACTCTCCCTCCCCCCCCTCCCTGCCTCATGCTTATGTTCTTCCCTCCCCCTCTCTAGCGTGTCCCCTAGTTTTCTGGTAGCTGTGTCTCTTTGATAATCCAAGACTCTTTGAAGACTCCAATTCCACGCTGCTTGCCTCGGAGCTATTGCACCTACAAAAACAACTGTGTGTGTGTGGGTGTGTGTGAGTGTGTGTGTGAAGAGAGACAGAAAGAGAGAGGAAGAGAGCAAGAGAGAGCAGTAGATGGGATGAGAATGGAGGACATAATGGAGGAATAGAAAATAAAAACAGTTCCATATGCATTTGCTTTGCAACTGCTTCTGTCTTTATGGTTTTATGCTTGCTGCATACACTGAGAGGTGCACTTCTTCATTGTCATATTTGTTGGTGCAGCTCATTTTTTCTGTGCCTTCAGAGGCAGCAGCTCATTGATTCCTGCATACACGCCCAAAATGCCAGAGCCAGGATGTACTCACAAACACGGTAACAAAATGAAAATTCTTGGTCCCGCACCAGGAGAGCTCTCCCGGGCTATCAATGATGCACGTTCTGTAGCTAATGGTACACTTAGAATCAGGCGCGCATATACGGCAGGCTTACTGTGAACCACCCCGAACACCACTTCACCAAAATTAGAAGTTTGTCCTGTTGGATCGCAACAGAAAATGACTTTTTCTGCTTCTGTCAGATGCTGCTGAGAGGTAATTAGAGAAAATTAGTTGGCTTTACTTAAAATGCCACAGTGATCAAAATAAATCATTACTAAAACATTTCTCTTCTATCCACTTCCCCCTCCACTTTGTATTACTGTCTTCTCCTCTTACCTTCCGCTAAGTGTGGCTGCTCTCTCTGACTCGTCTCCATTTCTTCATTGTTTCAGTCTCAGTCTTTAGTGCTTCTTTTTCCATCTTAGTCTCCAACCCTCCCTTTTTGTCTCTGTCATTCTGCCTCTCTTTGGCAGAGGAGCTTGCCATTGGGATTTAGAAGAAATTGAATTGAATTATGAAGGAATTTCTCCGCAGTACGATTGGCATCATTTCCTCCACACAATAGAACATCATTCTCATATCTCTCAGTGTGAGGGAATGAAAATAGGCCGTGCACCATTCTTTCTCTCATCCTTTTAAATTGAATTTTTCATATCACAGGGGCACTGAGACATCAGCCGTTTCCTTTAACATGGGCAGAAAACCCATTTCATAATATCAGAGAGACACATAACTGTGATTCAATAGGAAAAGTCTGGCTGCCAGCACCAGTACACACACGATATACCTCAACTCAGGATTGATAAACAGAGCCACATACTGTAGGTTTACTGCAGCTTGAAAAGTTGAGAGTATTCTAGTGGAGTATAGTATTGCTGTTTGGCCTCACAGCCGGTTAAAAGCATGCCACAGTAAGGCAAGGCAAGGCAAGTTTATTTATATAGCACAATTCAACAACAAGGTGATTCAAAGTGCTTTACAGAGACATTAAAAAACAAAAACAATAAAAAGCATGATTTAAAATTGATTAAAAAAACAGTAGATAAAATCAGAACACTAAATAAAATCAGTAGTTAAAATATAAGTTTTGAAATTTAAGCTTAAAAGTGTGGATTTGGTGCTTTATTCAAATGCAGCTGAGAACAGTAAACTAAAGAATGTCCTTGTTTTTTTTCTCCGTCTCTCTTTTTGTGAAACATAGTCCACATTCTTTACCTTCTGAAGTCTCCTATTAAACCAGTTTACTTTTATTACAAGTGCTCCTTCTTGTTCCCTAATTATCTTTCCAAAAGCTATATTTTCCACTTTCAAATTGCACCCGAGATGCTATTAACCAGTAGTGATTGTGTTTAGTTCATTATTATCCCCATTCATGTGTCTTGTTCAAAGTTATGAAACTTGGGCTCTTGTTGTGCTCTGCTTCTCCAAGTGAAATTCTGAATATTCAGCATGTTTTTCTGGCCACAGTGACTCAGCTTGAACAATACCACTGTGTAATAAAAAATTTAAATGAAAACATTTGGCATCAAACTAACTGTGACAAATACAGTGTTAGCCATTGGACTTGGAAGCAATGAAGAGATTGAACTTTTTTGTTTTTTTTAGCATTGTTGCAATGTGGCAGTGAATTGTAGTGGCAAATTTTGATTCTTTTTCTTGCATTTGGCATAGCTATTTTCATTGTTCTACACTGATTTAGTACAAGTTGCTGTCATCACTGGGATTAAATGAAAACTTGAGTGATTGTGTTTATCATAAATTCATTTTAAAAAAGACAATAAGGGACTATGAGCCAGACAGGTTTTAGCAAGCTTACAGAGTAGTATAAATAGAGGTAGTAGTCAGATGCAGAATTTTGAAACCACTTTGGTTTCAAATTCAGACTTTGATGTGGCTTATATTAAATGCTAGTCTCAGGCTAAATCTTAAATCTATATTTGGTAGGTTAGGTTAAATGGTGGTTCTAAACTGGCCGTAGGTGTGAATATAGAGTGAATGTTTGCCTGTCACTGAGCCCTGAGACAGACTAGCGATCTGTTCACGGTAAGACTCACTGTGACCCTGAACTGGATAGGTAGAAGAAAATGGATTAATTCCATATTGTATATAGGGCTGTGTGTTACAGTTTTTGCCCGTTGCCTGAACACATTTTGCAAAACTTTGCTCATTGTGCCAAAACCCTAAACACAAGTAAACATGACACAACACTGGGAAATATACCATTCACATCTGCACCAAATTGAAACTCTACTCTCAAAACCTAAACTCTGCTATCAAAACCTAACATTTCTTTGTCAAAATGTAACTCTGTTGACAAAATGACACATACTTGCATCATATGCAAACACTTACAGAGCAGGAGGAACACACTAGTCTACTTTATATAAAGCACTGCAGTCTTTGATTTCCATTGTTCATTCAGAAGGCATATTTTCAGGAGACACATTTGCAAACAACCAAAAAAGCAAATAGACCTACTCAATATTGTACATTGCAGTACCATGAATTCAGATAAAGCAAAAAAAACCAAAACAAAAAAACCCCCATAATACAGTAATAGAAAAAACACTATACTGTAAACAAAAAATCATGACAATTGTGCATACGTGGGCTCATGGATCCCGCCGTCTGTTGGGGTCTGGCCACAGGACCTCATCAACATCGCAAGCAATGTCTTCTCCCGCTGGGCACCGGGGAAAATATCCTCTTCCATGTCAAAACCATCCATGGATTGCTGTCACCTGAATGTCGCCGCAGGCCTGTTCCATTGCCTGCAGAAGAGGCATGCAGGCATGTAGTTGGCGGTCATATACACGCCATCTCCAAGCCGAAAAAAATTCCTCTATAGGGTTTAAAAATGGTGAGTAAGGGGGCAAGCATACCACTTCAAGTTGACTTTGGTTGGAGAACCAGGCCTGGACCAGAGCAGCCCGATGGAAACTGACATTATCCCATATCACCACAAACCTGGGCTGATCTGGTCTGTTCTGTACAACTATATCATGGAGAGCATCTAGAAATGTGAGTATGTGTTGGCTATTGTATGGACCCAGTATTGCATGATGGTGCAGAAGCCCTCGAAGGCATATGGCGGCACATAATGTGATGTTTCCCCCGCGCTGCCCTGGGACGTGCACAATTGCCCTTTGGCCAATTACATTACGACCCCGTCGTCTTGTTTTGCTCAGGTCGAATCCAGCTTCATCAATGAAAATGTATTCATGAGGCTGTGCAGCTCCATCCATGGCCAAGATTCTCTGGAAAAAAGGGGAACATATCACTGTACTACAGTGCTACACATACAGCACCCTCACCCCATCACACAGGTACCTGTGTAGCTCTCAGAATGGATCCATGTGGTACTGATATGGTACATATTCAGCTGCTACTGGACTTCACCAATACTCTATTGTAAATGTAAGGGACAGTTACACGTACCCGTACATATTCAGCTCGAAGTCCTTTGACCCTGTCACTGTTCCTCTCGAATGGGACTCTGTAGAGCTGCTTCATGGTGATGCTGTGTTTACCCAAGATGCGTCTGATGGTGGTGATGCTCACATGGTCTATGTTGCTGAACACTCGCCTGTCTGCAAGTATTTTCCGTCGTAGCTGGTGGAGACGGATGGCATTGTCTGCCCTCACTAGGTCCACAACAGCAAGTTCCTGCCGTTGTGTGAACAGGCGTTGGCGTCCTCCCCCAGAAGGTCTTCGAGTCATTCTAGAGAAATACAACCACATATTGTCATCGGTTTGCTTATTTTTCTTACAGTACTTCACTGTATATACTGTATCATCCACTGTACAACACTGTACTTCAATATAAGTAATCATGGTATGTTTCACAGAAACTACCACTTTGGCTGCAAAAGGAGCATTAGCACCCTGCAATACCCTGTACACTTGATATGGTAACTGTAGAACAGTACTATGAAAACCATCTGAGTAGAGTAGAAGGCAGTGAGATGAAGACAGACCTGTTTTCTAGTCGGAATTTTCTTACAGTTTTTTCTGAATGCTTAAACCCTAACTGTGATTCTTGTAGCACAATCTCTAAAACTATTCAGACTTATAGCAAAACCACTCACTGAGTTTGCAAAACTAAAAGCACAAAAACTGCTTTGCACTCAGTTTGCAATTTTGTAACACACACTTTGCAAAACTGTAGGCACAATTCACTGCACAACACTCAATTACCAAATTTCCAACACACTCCTAGCAAAAGCATACACATGTATGGCTATCATTAACACTAATTTGCCAACTGTCTGGCACACTTTCACATGTGAAAACTTTTTTAGATAATCAGTTCACTTTGCAATCAGCCTAAGCACTATAATACAGGTAAGCTGTGTGTGCGGAGTACAATGGAGGGAGCAGAAAGAGTGAGAAGTAAAGGAGGCCGAGGAAGAGAACGTGGAGGTGAAGAAGTAGGATGAAGAGGACGACAAGGACAAGGAGGAGCAAGAGGAAGACGAGGAAGGGGGAGAGGAAGATGAGGATGGGGAAGAGGAAGGGTAGGAAGAGTAAGAAATAGAATTGCTGATGACATCAGAGCTACAATAGTGGACCATGTAATCAACCGTGGAATGACCCTGAGGGTAGCTGGCCAACGGGTCCAGCCTAACTCGAGCCGCTACACTGTAGCAAGTACCATAAGGACATCTTGAAATGAGAATCGGTTAGTACAGTCACTTCGCACAAAGATTTGTAGCACTGCCATATGCCAATGAGAAACACACCAATACCATTGATGTAAAAATACTGAAATTGTTATTTTACAGAATTGCTAGATGACCAGATGCTGGGGGCAGAGGAAGCATGTTCACTGCAGACCAAGTAACCCATATAGTCATTATGGCGATTGCAAATAATCCTATACTTGGAAATGAACACTTGTGTTTGTTTTGATGTGTTTGAATAAACACCAGTACTTGAAGTTTGGATCCCTCTATGCTTATGGATCTATGACAGAAGTATGAGCTCAAACTGACATAGCCTACCTTGTGCACAGAGAAAGCAAAAGCCAGATGTGTTTTGTATTCATACCATCAGTGTGCAGTTGGCGCATTGTGTGCTTAGTAGATGATGGCTTGTGTGCACTGTTTGATACGGAAACACCATTTTTACGAAGGTGTGAAGAGTTAATCTAGCTGTGTTCGCTTTTGCAAGAGAACTACAATGTTTTGATGATTGGGTGACAGGTTTTCTTATTTGTGTGAAGAGTTTTGCAAAATTAGCCAATAGTTACAAAAAATGTGCTTAAGCAATCAGAAAAAACTGTATTACAGATGCCACTGTGAAGCGGCTTAGATGTGGGTGGACTCTCTGCCCAGCTTCCCTCATAGTCAGGCCGTGGTTGATGACATGGTCCACCAAAGTTGCTCTTATATCATCAGAAATATGGGTCCGTGCATGGCCTCTTTGACCTCCTCCTCCTCTTCCTCTTGCTCTCCCTCCATCCATGCTTGCAAAGTTCTTGAATTGGCTAAACTGAGGGCTTTTTGTGGCTGGCTAATTGGTGTTCAGTTTTGCAAGTAAGTGCCTTCAGGTGTATATTTGAGTGGTTGCAATTACCCGATGTGTTTTGTATTTTGGATACATGTGTTTTCCAAATGGCACCCTGAAATTTCATTTTTGAACGAAGTGTCTTATGTATGAAATAGAGTGTAGTATGCAGGACCATGTGTGTTGCATAAAGGAGTAAGTGTGTTGCATAATTGCAACCAGAGTGCAAAGCAGCACTTTTGTTTAAGGTATGGGTACATGTGTTTGGGGTATGGTAACAAAAGCTTCAAGTTGTGTTACTTTAGTCTAAGCATGGGTTTATAGTGTTCAAGCAACGAGCAAAAACTGTATGACCAAAATCTCATATCCCAGTATAAGTCATCCCATATCCCAATAACAATACATCATGACATAGTGCATACACAAGTTTAGAAAATGTGTAAAATAGTGTATTTTTTGTAAAATTTTAAATGGCATGCTCAAAAAAGAATCATACATGTTCATATGTGATTATTTTTATCTTTTTATTTAGAATGTCAGCTCAAATCATTAATTTAAAATGTTAAAATATTAATTCATAATAAACAAAACAGTTTAAAAAAATGATTACAAGCCCAACATAAATGATTTTTATATAAGCACTCTTTTGTGCTTGTCATTTGTAAAACTCTGTCCATACTCTCTGTCTAATAGTTCTTGTGTAGGTGGTAGAAGAGGTTCGTGGTGTTTGAGCCTGTTGTCATGACTGGCAGAATACAGTTTTCTGGTTTGTATCAGATTTTCACAGTCAAACCACATCCATGCTACAGAGGTAGAACTTCATTTAGGAACGAGCTCCTCGATTTGCCTTGTCTTGTCCGTTTCCTGTTCCGTCTCACCCTCACCAACCATGCTGTTATTCGCGTGTCCATCTGCATCCATGAGGTACCGTGTAAAATTGACATGGCATTTAAATGCTGAAATATATTGTCGTAAACAGTCGTGAGTGCATAATTTGGTCATCCAGTGTATATAGTCCTAACTGTATAAGTTTTGAAGCACATACAATTCAGTCAACAGCTCGATCGCCATATGTTTACTCATAGATGAATGAAAAGACAAATACAAACTTTGGAGGAGATGGGCATTCAAAAATTCAATGTACCTCACCTAAGATTCTTCCAGGAGTTTGCCTAAAAAGTGTCTGAGAGCATGAAGAATTTGCACATCTGCATAAGCACTAGCAGTGATGTCCAGGGAAGCCTGGCTGAATGACAGGGCACCTGACAACATGGTGTTGGGTAGCCCTAGGACATCTACAGTAAACTGAGACCTCCAGCACAAGAGCACAGCAGTATTGGGGTCTGTGGTCCCACCAGGGAACAGTAGTGCAAATCAGCAGTAATATTAGAGATGATCTAAAATGCTATCCTTTTTGATAAAGCACAGCTGTACACCACCACAATGTCTTTCTACTCTTCCATTCAAGCTGCAGGCACCTACATTATTATTATTTTATTTCAAAACCAATCCTTGGGACAAACTGTCCACGCTATTCCAATATAACCATTGACGATAACCCATTTGCGTCAGTTGCTATGGAAACGGCATAGGCGTAAATACATTCACAAACTGGTAGTGCCTTTTCCCAATGCAGACACAAAACAGCAGGCCACAAGCTGGGTGAATAATGGAGATGTATTCTCTCACTCTTCACACTGTAGCAATATCTAGTCACAGTGCACAAGTCTTCGATCACGCCAGAAAACCTTAGTGACAGTCCGCACCGAGCTAGCAGTTCTCTGGGTGTGACGTCACTGCTGTCTGTCAAATACAAAGTGATGTAAAGGATCATTTGAAAGCCAGTTTTTAAATCAGATAGCAACCCGCTCGGGAATTTGGATTAAATCTGATTTGAAAAATGAAATATTTGTTCTGATATCTCAGTCTGCCAAAAATTTAATATGGGCTGCCAGTTTAAACATAACCTAAAATGCACTCTTGAGTTCAGACCAGCAGGCTTCTCTTCCCTTAACCTCACACTCAAGATTTAACTCACATAAATCATCACTTGTGATTATCTGCGCCAGACTATTTCACTCCTTATCAGTTCGAACGTAACCAGTTCTTGTTTCAGGCAAGACATCACATAATGTTGTGTTATTCCGTTGATTTGATATTTTGATGTATTTAGATGAAAGTCTGGTCCTTGCAATTCAACTTAATAGATTTGTCCCCACTGTGTTATATGTTTGCTTCTACAAACCAATGAAAGGGTGAGATAAAGAGAAGGTGCAGTCCTCATTAATTTTTTTAATTAGTTGAATAGATAGTAAATTAAAATAAGTAGTTCCAGCTTGCATAACAACTTCAGATGCAAGCACATAAAAAGTCTTTCGAAAATAGCCTTTTTTTTCCTTTTCTGTGACAATCCTTATTTATTTGCCACTTTGTCCCACATTTTTTCAAAATATTTAGATGGTAAAAGTTCAAATCACATGACCATTCTAGCATTCATTCAGTTCAATTCAGTTTTATTTATATAGCTTCAGATCACAAGAGCAATCACCTCAAGGCACTTTATATCGTAAGGTAAAGATCCTACAATATCACAGAAAAAGCCCCAATAATCAGATGGAAGGAAAAACTCCATATTTTGTCAAGGGACTCACCGTTATTCACAGTCACAGTCAGTTTACCTGTGGACAATTCCCTGGCTTTTATTTTGAAAGTTCATTTGCTGCTAATGAGACAGCTCATGTCTGTTTTGTGGTTTCCTGCCATTTAGCTCACTGTTGCTCATATTTAGTAGCAACTCCATGCAGAGAAGAACAAGGAGTGCAGTCTTCAGCTATAGTCCAAGGCCTTACAGTCAGGTCATATATGCACTGAAAAGGCTATTAATCTGTTATGTGTTTATCACAAAGCACTTGGTTATTATGGTATTTGCAAAGGAGCACTGTATGAATGTATAATTAAATAGCCTATTTAAGAAAGCACACGGCAGCCTGCTCTCACAAGAGTGGAACATGGTCATGTCAGCAAACTGTAAAGAAATTAAGAAATAACATCATCATCTTACTAGTAATCAGCATGTACGTTCAGCTAAAACTCATTCAGTTATAACCATGTTTAGCTCGAAATTATTCTGTGACAGCCTGACTAAGAATGCCGGGGGGAGGGGGGGGGGGGGAGGGGCAGTTAAGCAGTGGACAATTGCTGTTTATGTAAAAATGTATCTTGGTCCTCTTATAAAGACAGAATCATGCAATATCTTTCCATCTGCTTTGGGACTACATTATTATGAACAAGGCCATTTTAGCAAAATCTAAATAGGGTTATGAATTCTAGATGTCATCATAAATGTCCCGTCCCTCATTCTCAGCCCTGTAGCTTCTTACTCCTACAACAATGCCCAAACAATCGTACTCTCCCGCCTCCAGTCTCCCAGAATCTAATCCTTCTGCTTGTCCCCTCTAGCCAAAGCGCCGCCCGTGTCTGCCTGACCAACTCCCCACTCCTGCTCAGCCTCCCCTTCCATCCTTCCGTCTTGCCGCATCCCTGCAGCCCCCAAGGCCTGGCAAAGGATTTTTGTTCTGACTAAAAGGGGAATCTATTTCCCATCTCTGCAGTCTTTGCTGGTTATCATACTCAGGAAACATGCTGACTCTCTGGACTGATGCCTTGAGGAGACGTGTAAGCAAGAATCCATATTTGAACAACTAAACGCCCCCTCACTTTAAACATATAAGGAGCCGAAGAGATGACCAATCGGATTTTAAGAATGCACCACTGGAATATATAGTTTGTCTAGTCATGTTTGTAAAATACCATAGAAGTGAAAATCCTTAGCAGCCAGGGTGATGGAGGAGTCTCTATTTTGAATTTGTGTGTGTTTGTCATGTGTGGGATCTTTCCACGATTCATACTAGTAATATTTTCAGAACTGAATTAGATCAGCTGAAGTTTGAGTGGTATAATAAACAGCGTGTTCTTGCTTTGTATGTTTAATTTCAAATGAAGCTTAAAAATATTTTATGTGTCTATGTACAATCAAAGAGCACATTTAATAGAACCCAAACACCCCCTAACTCCACCCCCACCCTCCCAGCACCTTTTCTTCATTTGTTTACACTATATCTGAAACAAAAAAGACATAGAAGTCTTTTTTATGTTTCTTATGTATATAATAATATACATAAATCTATAGAATCCAAGATGAGACTATAATTTATTGATGTAGTGTTGTTGTAGCTTTCTTGAGAGGGAAAAAGAGAAAAAATAACTACGAGGCACCAGCGAACTCACATAGTCATTATTCAGATAAAAGTCGAGATGCATCAGTGCACTGAGAAAAAACAGTATGATGGGTTGGGATGATGGAGAGATGAACAGGTTTCTGGAAACATTTTGGAGCCCGCTAACATGCTGTTGATAGCACTTACCTAAGCCCTAAAAGCATTTCTCAATATCTGGTGTGTGTATGTACTAAAAGCTGATGGTTCGAATGATTTCTAGCATGGATTTGTTTGCCAGAAAAGTGGTTGAACGGTAGAAAGCGCAGACCCGTGGTATTGATCGGGGCTGACTCGTGCAGCACTGGCAGGCCTGTTCTGCTGTATCAGTGCTTTCCTGACTTTTACGAGAGGTGCTCATGTGTGGGGGTGGGGGACGATTGCATGTGCACTGCAAGGAGTCATCTTTCTGTTGTGGATCGGTGGGTAGGTAGCCATTAGTAAACTGATCTTTGGAAGAGGAAATTTAATGGTCTCCTAACTCTATTTACAAGCCATTCAATTTGATAAAGGGTGTGATCTCAAATGATTTATCATTTGTTGCTCTGCTCCTCTTCAAGCTATCAGTATTTTCATTCATTCATTTACTTTTTACAATCTTTCATCAAATCTTATCAGCATAAACCACTGAAAGCAAATTTAATGAAATATTCTAATGCTGGCAAATTGATGTGTGTCACAAACTTTATTTGCAGTGCCCTTTTTGTTGTTAGCCTTATTTAGATCTTCTTTGGATTCCTTTTTAGTTAGATTGTGGAAATATTGTCTAGCTTTCCACTCAGTTAAACATCAAAAGCTGGGGAAAGAGAAATATTAAAATATGGAGATAGAAAGTAGCTCACTGGGGCTACTGATTAGTGTACCAATCATTGTCATCAGAATTCATTTGGCAGTGGCAGATTTAGAAAATGAAACTTTTGTCTGACTAATAATGACAGTGACAGCAATAATCGTACATATCGCGGTTACAATTTCTATGACACCATGAGACGTTTGTTTAAAATGTTTACTTTCATGTCCATGGATATCAAGGAAAATCAAACTTTGACAGTTTGCACTACAAGGATGCAAAAACGAAAGAGAATTGGCACTTATTTGTTGCAAACTAATTTCAATCACTTTCCATAAACAGTCAGAATATTTAAATGCATGCCCCCCATTCACACTTTGATGCATCTATTAATCTACTGTAGAATATATTGGAATGTTGTGGTAGTTAATTCATTTCTGTTCCTTGTTATTGAAGTCCATCTTCACTCCTTTCATATAATTCTGACCTATTCAATCTTCAGAATAATAATAGACCAAAAAACGATTTAATATTTAAAGGTCTTTAATATTTAATACTATTTTCTGACTTTTTATTAGTGAACTTTATATGGCCAGCACAATCTACAGAATAATTCTAAATGGATGTGTTTTGAGCTGTGAATGTAACTGTGCAGACCAAAAAGGAAACAAAAAGAAAAAAAGGGTTATAGGGGGTTAAAAAAAAAGTGTCTTTATACTGAACAAATTCATTTGTTTTCTCTCTGTGTTTTAGCATCCCCATCGGCGAGTGACCTTTTCCACCACCAACCCTGTGCAGGACCTGCAGGATGCCTCTCAGCACAGCTACTATGACAGCGGCCTGGAGGAATCTGAGACTCCAAGCAGCAAGTCATCGTCTGGTCCTCGCATTGGACCCCTGACCCTGCCTGAGGACCACTATGAGAGAACCACTCCAGATGGCAGTATTGGAGAGACTGAACACCCAGAAAATGGTACACTGACAAGCCTCTTTATTCTGGCATATTCTTTATGAATATGCATTTGAATGTTGATGGCTCTAACGGGCTTTGGTTGAGACATGCATTATGTAGAAGGTTTGTTTGTGCTCCCTGGCCATTTCAGCCCAAAAATGTTGTGGCACGCTTGACGTTGACTTGCTGTGGTTGTTGATGACTGTGTGGAAATGTTATTGGTTTTTGAGCAGATCTGTGCTGCGTGGGTGCGTGTGTATGTGTGTGTGGGGAGTGTACCAAGGCTGGAGTAAGCAGTGTCTCCATCCCCCTCATCAGCAGGTCCTCTGTCAGACATCCTTAATGACCCTCTCTCACAAGTGTGCTAATTAAAAAGCCCAACTAATGAAGCATTTGCCCTCTAAATAAATCTGAACCTTGACATCTGTGCAGACTACACTATGTTTACTCATAGCAGTTCCTTGCTCCTAGTCGGACACGAGTTACACAGCAGCTAAGGCGTGCAGGTGCCATAATTTCTTGGTTTAATAATCAATCCACCAGCAGAACACTGACGGCCTCACTATTAAGTTTATATTGCAAAGAACACCCCCCAAAACAAACAAACAAACAAACAAACAAACAAACAAACAAAAAGACTTATAGCTAAGGCCATAGCTGCAAATCTGTGAGCAGTGCATCAAAATAACAATTTTGCTGCCTTACGCTGCCAAACACAATCCATTACATGTCTATGATAAGTGATACATATGGTGCATTTCCAATTATTGTAGCATTTTGTGTTGCAGTGCTGCCCGGTCTTACACTTGTAAATTCTGATATTTCACTTCTGACCTACAACAACCTCGCCCTCCTGCTTGCATTTCTAGAATGTTAACTTTCTTCATTAATGTGGTCTTATCTCAAAAGCAGTGAGGGCTCAGCTCTGTTAGCATATAGATTTTAAAGGTAGACCTTTGACTGCCCCATAAAAGACAAATGCATCATTGAGGACTTGATGAATTGCTGATCAACACTGACAGTTAAGGTGTCACACTGTGGGTGAAACAGACCCAGATGCATCTTTTGTCAGTGCAAGTATACATCACGGTTGGAAAAAGATTAAGTGATGAGAGGGGGGAAAAAAAGGAAGACTATTTCAGTCTCAAGCATTCCCAAGTTACAAAACATTGCAGGATCAAAGGCTAAAATGTGTCACTGTCACCTGAAAGCAGCAGATGATAAAGTTCCATTTTTAGTAAAGCATCTTGCATTGTGATGCATTGCCTCTTCTTGTGCTGGGTCACATTAGTTAGTTTATTCATCTCTGCTGCAAATGTTGGTGTCAATTAGTGACATTGGAATTCAAGACTGGAGTAGTGGTTGTGCAAAAAAGGACAAGTCTCCCAAATGTTGCACTTCCTTCTGCCTCTACACAGGTCTAAGTTTACTAAACATCAGATTAAGTCAGCCCATATACAGTCTCGCTCTTGCGGGTTCAGGAGCCAGCAGTCAACTAACACATTTCTATCTTGCCCACATAATTATGTTATGGGATATGTATGATTTCTTTTTTAGATTGTTGTGGCTTTGTTGCATTTTTGCCATCTGGAAAACACATGTTTTTGTGATGTTGCCTTTGTTCTCAGCAGCAAGGGAGCAAGATGGCAAGTGAAGACAGAGCAGTTAAAGAATGGAAAGGTGGCACAGGATGGGGACAACGTTAGATTGTGACAGGGTGTAGGGAATCTCTGACAAGGATGCAAAGCCCACAGGATGAACACATAGGACAGGGAGATGCGAAGATGAACTGCTAACCAAGGAAAGACCTAATTAAAATGTGATTTCCACTCCAGGGAGATAACAGGGAGCCTACATAAAATGAAAGATTAGACAGAAAAATCAAATGAGACAGAGGAATTCCTCCCAAGCTTCACCTGAATAGTGACATGAAGTCTTTTTTAAGCATTTTGAGTGACAGGCTGTACTGGTACAGAGCTTTATTCATTGCAGTAAAGATGACTGACAGGCAAAAAATGGGGAGGTGAGGACGATGTGTCACTCCATTTAAGTTGGATAAAACGCAATATATGAACCCCAGACTGTCAGCCTTTGCATCACCAGGCTTGGAAAATATCGACATGGATGTGTGTTTTGTTATACAAGTTGAACTCTGACACTGGCGAATCTACATTTTTACAAACTTTGTAGTTCAGTAGTCCATTTCAGTTTGGGAATTCAGTGAAATTCTGATTGTAGTCAGGTTTTTCATTCCTATAATAAACTGGAAATACAGAATCACTTTTATTACTAATAAAATTACACATAGAAAAATTACTATTATGCTTGTCGCTATTAATTTTAACACTGCTATTAAAGCTGTAAATAATTTATGAGGTAAGTATATTAGCTTTTCGGTTTATCTATAATTAGTGGTACTTTTTTATTGATTGATTGATTGATTAAATGCTTGCGAGTTAACCAAGACTTGTTGCTTTTAGGCTGATTTTTTAATTCCCTTATCACTAAAACATAATTTAATATGGTGCTGACACATGCATCATAATGTTGTGGATAAGTAAAATGCCCAAGATTTTCACACCCTTCTATTGTGTTGGCACCCAACTAATGATCTCTAAACCAATCCTGCTAGTTTCTATGTATATTCCCATGCTGCAGTCCCAAATTTGTTCCCTAAAATAAATCATTTACCTTTGACTGACAATTTCCATCATCTTAAACAGAATTTTAACACATTCCCTCTGACAGAAGCACAATATCATCTGCATATGGCAAAATGGCAAGAATTAAATTGTCAAATGTGTACTTACAGTTTCTTACTTTCAAGAGCCTAATCTGGTTAACAGCAATGGGAGTAGTGCTGGGTGATATGAAGATATATATCGTGTGGGCGATAGAAAAGTGTCTATCGTGCCATTTGTCTTCTATTGTTCCGAACCTAATTTTATAAATGATTACATAAAAAATATCATTAAATAGCTTGTGGCAAATATATTAGTGTTGTATTCTCACTATACATACTCTTAACTTTAGCAAGAGAAAATAAATTATGAAAAATGATATTTTTCGGAAAGAAACTCCATCTTGTGGTTTTGCGACATGATGCTGCTTTATGTGCACCCGGATTTGCGACATGCTTTACGGTAACTCAAAACCATGGATGTGCGACAGTTTGCATTTTCATGCCCGGACATGCAACAGGCAGAGACAGCTACACAGGCAGCCCAAGAAAAAGCACTTTTACCGAAAAGAGGGGGTACGTCTATGATTTGGTTACATTTTGGGTTCAACAGCACCAACATGGAGCAGAAGACGCCCATTTGCAAGCTATGCTATAAAACTATTCCTGCACTCAATGGCAACACAACAAATCTATCACCTATAGAAGGTCCACAAAAAAGAACACTCAAGAATCTATTAATCTAGTGCTGGGACAAAGTAGAGAAGGATGTTTGCAGTGTCGTGCATTATGCCTTGATGATTGACCTATGGACAAGCAGAGATATGCAGCCCTACATGAGCGTAACCATCCATTTCATTAACAAAGACTGGACCCTCCCCGCTCGCTGTTTACAGACCGCGTACTTTCCAGATGACCGCAGGTCAGGTGGTATATCGTGATATATATCGTCATCGTGATATAAATAACTATAATAATAATAATAAAACTTTATTTATAAAGCACACTTAAAAGCAAGGGTATGCCAAGGTGCTTAACAAGTAACATCGAGAATAAAAGGAAGATAATATGAAAAGGACCAAAGCAGATCCCATAATTCATATCGTGATAAATATTCTTTCCATATCGCCCAGCACTAAATGGGAGTACTGAGTAATCAGTTTGTACATGGGGAACATAACAGCTGCATAGCCATGTAATACTTAAGAAGAAAAAAATATCTAAAAGAGGTGTCTGTGTAAATACAATCAAAAGCCTTTTGAAAGTTAAAATGAACAAAAGAAAAAAAATTTCCCTGTCTGCTAAGATTCTTGCAGACTAAAGTAATATGACCTTGGTTTACTGGGCTGAGTAGCTCAAAGGAAAGTGTGTATGTAGTCTGTAACAGCTTCGCTCAAGTGGGCATAAACATATTCCGTTATGATTCTTGGCTTTGGTATTAAGAGTTCATTCAAAGTAGAGTAATAAAAAATTCCGCTATATGACATCTATGCTGTCTGATCTGCAGAAATTAATTTCTGGAGTTCCTCCCCCCCCCCCCCCCCATGCCTTAGCAGCTGCTCCCTCCTCCCACTTTTTCTTATTCTTGTCTCCCGGCTGTGTTAGTGCACTCCATTTCAGTTTACCCATGTGCATTTTCCACTCTTACGTTCACAGTGTAGCATGCACATTGCTCAACTGTTAATCTAATCAGAAATGAGCACATGCATCCAATGTCCATTGGATGCATGTGCTCATGTGGGGGGCATGGGTGGGTGCGCATGTGCACCTGAATACAGTACATGGATGTATTTGTTTGCAGTGGCGGGTGTTGCATCGTGCTCTAAATCTCTAAATCATTTTGATTACAGTGCTATTTTACTTTAATAGACTCTCATCATAATCACTGAGCTCTGTAATTCCATTTAAATTGATTGCTTCAGACAGCATGAAAACTGCTTATCTTGTATGTCTGGTTGCTGTCAAGATGCATGATTTGTCATCCACAGTGAAATCACAGATAGACTGACGACTGGTCTCTGTTTGTCCCATCTGTCCATCCACTCTATATCAGACATTACTGATTAGATTTTGATTAGTGGTAATGTCAGAGTGATTTACAGTATTTATTACTGATTGGCTCAAAAAGAAAATGCATCGTTTTGGGGATTTGATAAATAAACAGACATCAGTATCAAAAAACTCTCAGTTATACGAGATAGCATCAGGCATCTTTAATCATCTTTAATCCTGAGTTCACTTGATTTAATTTAAAGTGTTTTTTCTTCAGTTGCTTTCAATCACTTATACTATAAGGAGAAAAAACATGAATGACTGGAGTTTTTGTTCATTTTTGCCAACATTAGCTTAAGCAAAACAAATATATTGTGTTTCAGCTGGAGTCACATAATACAACCTATAAAAAAGGCTCACCTATCCCAGACCTCTGAGTAATAAGTCCCAGGACCTACGATAAGCCCTCCTCTCTTTTTGGGACACTGGTTTGACCATCAGTCCCACCTTGTTCACTCCAGCCTAGACAATAATCACTCTTCCAGGGATCAGTGGATGGGGATCTTGGCTGTGATATGAGGGCTAGCACAGACATAGGTAGATTGCAGACAGGTACTTACATGCGCACCCCCCCACACACACACACAAACCCAATTGACCACAGATGGAGGAATTTTGATGTGGCCGCTTGCCCAGCATGAGGTCTCCCCGTGTCTTCCTCTGTGCGGACTCACTGCCATATGGGCTATTGAGAAGGTTGAGATAAAATGGGAAAAATGGCATTTGCATGATAATAAGGTTCTTTAGAAATGCTGTCTGATTTTCCCTGCCTTAGATCTCACAGATAATGCATGAAGCGTCATATATTTGTTCCGTTTGAACTGTTGTCATGGGGCTTTCCTTTGCTTTCCTCTGCTTGCCATATCAGTATCACACAGGCAGCACTACTGTTTTTGCTAGTCTTCACTCAGGACATTGAAACACACACACACACACACACACATATAAATGTTAGGGGTCGATATTGAACCGTTCGATACAGTACTTTCGGTTCGGTACGCATATGTATCAAACAATACAAAATTTTTAATTTATTTTATCAACTTTCCTTCTGACGATGCTGTCTGTGTTGAGCGCTCAGTGGATCAGCGCTCGACAGTGCAGCCTAGGTGGAGTAGTCGAACGCAGATTCACTGAGCACAGGGCAAGCTAGCGAGACAGAAGTTAAGCTCTCCTTGCAACATGGCAAATTGAACCTCCCCCACCCTAATTCAGATCTGGCGTTTGGAACTATTTTGGTTTTCATGTGAAGCATGATCCTGAAGGTAAGCGCATCATGGACAAAAGTAAAACAGTATGTCAGATGTGCCACGCAATGCTCAATTACATTGGTGGGAACTAGTGGTTAGCGCAGTTAGCTCGTTAACGTGTTGGCCGTCCAGTCCCACGCACGGGGTGATCCGCGGTAACTCGTTAACGGAGATTTGCCGTGTTGTGGCGTTAACGTCATTTCTCGGCTTGAGTGAACGCTGGCGCGTCTGGCTGCCGCTACTCACCGGTTCATTTTTCGATTATTTGGATTTATTTGGATTATTTGGATTATTTGGATTCAGATTTGAATGAACAGGGACATTCACACTCAGGACCAGATCGATCTCTGCCAGGGATTGAATTGCAACGCTTGTCCTCAACTTCTGTTATTTCAGCTGAATGTGTTCTCACGTCTTCTTCTCAGTGAGCAGCACTAGCTTAACTGTTTGAGCTATTTTAGCCTACCTGTTCGTTGCTCCGGCCGGCTCGACTCCTTTTCCTCCACACAATCGAAGATGCGGACCAAGATGTTCCTGAGCTGGTTGGCACTATTTTGGATTCTCCTGACGCTCGTCTACCATCCTACAGCTGGACTGTTCCGCTATATCCTGCGCCTTCGCGGGCAGCTATCGCTCCCGTCGCCGGCGGAGCTCCACTACCACCCGGGCATCACTTTCCAGCCTCGCCGGAGATACATCCATCGCGGGTCCCGCAGGATTTTCCATAACTCCAATGGAACTAAATCGTTCTGGTCTGCTACTCGCCGCCCTCGCAGGAACCCTGATCGGGCTGTCAACCATCGATCTCTAGCCCACCTGCCTAGGGCGCCCACCGCGATTAGCAAAAAAGAAGATACTCCACTCAACTTCGGTCTTCTAAACATTCATTCATTGACAAGTAAGGGACCTCTCATCCAAGACCTCCTATCTGACCGTAAGTTTGACTTTTTCTGCTTAACTGAAACCTGGCAACAACCTGATGACTTTTCTCAGCTAAACGAATCTGCTCCTCTGGGGTTTGTTTACTTTTCTAAACCCCGCTGCTCAGGTCGTGGGGGTGGTCTCGCTATCCTTTTTCGCCAGCACTTGAAAGTCCTGCCAGTTAATGTTGATACCTTTAGTTCTCTAGAGGTCCTTGCATGTGAGCTGACTGGACCCATTCCCACTATCATAGCTACTGTATACCGCCCCCCCAAACCTAACCCTGTCTTCCTCAGTGACTTTGCTAATCTACTAACCCATCTTTCATCTCTATCCCCAAATGTGATCTTGGTGGGAGATTTCAACATTCACATGGACAATAATGACCTTCTGCTCACCAGAGACTTTTCCTCCTGTCTCGAAGGCTCTGAATTTAAACAATTTATCGACTTTCCCACTCACTCTAAAGGACACACCCTGGACTTGGTCTGCTGTTCTGGTCTTACTCCCTCGAATCTTTCTGCTACTGAAATCCCCATAACTGACCACTTCCTCCTTTCATTTAACCTCACTCTCTGCTGCTCTTCTACCAAGCCAACCCGTCTCATCTCGTTCCGCAACATCAAGAACATTGATATGGACATTCTCACTACCAGTTTGGACAATGTTCAGATTCTGGACTTCTATTCTACTCCTGATGATTTGTTGTTATATTATAATAATTGTCTACGCACTGTCCTTGATTCTCTGGCTCCTGTAAAAACCAACTCTGTTTCCTTCGCTCGCTCTGCTCCCTGGTTTACCTCTGACCTCCGAGCTCTGAAGGCCAAAGCTCGGCAGCTAGAGCATAAATATAAGAAATCTGGTTTAACTGTTGATTCAGAAATCTATAAATACCACGTACTTCAGTATAAAGACTCCATTAACAAGGCCAAACAAAGCTTCTACTCTGGTATTATCAGTTCTTATGAGGGTAATGCAAGGACTCTGTTTTCAGTTTTCAACAAGCTAATTCAACCCCCCAACGCTTTACCACCGAACTTCTATTCCTCTGAAACATGCAACTCCTTGATGCTGTTCTGGACTACGAAAATCAATAACATCCACCAGCAACTCAGATCAAATGTTGTGTCTACGCCCTCTCCAGAACCTCTTCTCCTTTTTGAGCCGTTTTCCACTTTTCATCTTCTTGATTTATCTGATATTTCCTAGTTAATATGTAAATCAAAGCCTTTACTCCCACTCATTTCTGCTATCTTTCACTCTTCTCTCACCACCGGTATCGTTCCCTCCTTATTGAAGACTGCTCTAGTCACTCCTATACTGAAAAAACCTTCCTTAGATCCTAACAACTTTAACAACCTTCGTCCGATTTCCAATCTACCCTTCATTTCTAAGATACTCGAAAAAGTGGTTGCAGCTCAACTTCATTTACACCTGGTTAATAATAACATCTACGAGAGATTTCAATCTGGTTTTCGCTCATGTCACAGTACCGAAACTGCTCTACTTAAAGTCACTAACGATCTTCTAATCGGAGCTGACTCTGGTCTTCTCACCATTCTCGTCCTTTTAGATCTGAGCTCAGCCTTTGACACCATTTCTCACTCTGTCCTTCTAAGCAGACTTTCCTCTCTCGGCATCTCTGACACACCCCTCGTCTGGTTTCAATCATATCTCCTCGACCGCTCCCAGTTTATTCAACTAAGATCATTCCGCTCTCGTCTATTCCCCGTCACCTCTGGTGTACCCCAAGGCTCAGTTTTAGGCCCTCTTCTCTTTATAATATACATCCTCCCTCTAGGTACCATCTTCCGCAAATTTGATCTTCAGTTTCACTGTTTTGCTGATGACACCCAGTTATATCTCTCTTGCTAACCTGATTCCTCCCTCCCACCTTCTTCCCTTACAGAATGTCTATCCGAGTTAAAATCCTGGTTTACCTCTAATTTTCTAAAGCTCAATGTGTCACGGTCCTGGGTCTTATGACCCAGTGTTTTGAGTTTTAGTTCATTTTGATGTTTATAGTTTATGTTAAGCCCTTCAGGTTTTCTAAGTTCATTTGTTACCATGCCTAGGTGATTTTAGTTCTTATTAATTCCCCCTCGTGTTTCCAACCCATGTTAAGTCTCCCCTGCTCTTCATGTGTTTCATGTCTGTGTCTTACGTTGTCAAGTTCTGGTTGTCATGTCTGCGTTTCATTATGTTTCCTGTTTTATTTTGGAAGGAGTCGTGTGTTCTTGGTTCTTTGTATTTAGCTTCACTGCTCCTGTCCTTAGGTTCATGTTAGTCAGCTGTTTCCTCATGTGTCTCCACTTCCCCTGATCACCTCATGTGTGTATTTAAGTCCTCTGTTTTTGCATGTCATTTGTCAGGTCGTCTGCTCATCCATACCCTCACTTCAGCATTCTATGTCAGTTCACCCCGTTTAAGGTTTTTCATGTTTAGCTTTAGTTCACCCAGTTTAGGCTATGGTTTAGTGTTCACCTGTGTCCTGCTGTTTGTACTCCCCTTTTGCTGGCCTCAATAAACGGCTTATTTTCTGTTAAAATCTACGCCACGTTCAGTTTATGGAGTTGCGTTTGGGTCCTTTTTGCCAACACCTACAGTCTGCCCTCGCCAGACTGTGACACAATGAGGATAAAACTGAGATCCTCCTTATTGGCACCAAATCCAACCTTTTGAAGGCAAGCCATTTCTCACTCACCATCGATAACTCCACAGTTTTCCCTTCTCCTCAGGTTAAGAGCCTTGGTGTCATCCTAGACAGTTCACTTTCCTATAAATCTCACATCAATAATCTCACCCGTTCTTCCTACTTCCATCTACGTAACATTAACAGATTGCTTCTCTTTCCACCCACTCTACGTCCATTCTTGTACATAGTCTTGTTACCTCCTGTATTGACTACTGCAATTCTCTTCTGCATGGTCTCCCCCAAAAATCCCTCCATAAGCTTCAACTGATTCAGAACTCTGCTGCTCGCATTATCACCAGAACCCCCTCCTACCAGCACATCACCCCTGTTCTTCAGGAACTTCACTGGCTCCCTGTGAAATTCTGGATAATTTTCAAACTTCTTCTGCTCACCTTCAAGGCCATTCATAACCTCGATCCTTCTTACCTTTCTGACCTGTTAACCACCACTTGTTCTGCCCGTTCACTTCGTTCTTCTTCTTCTATCCAGCTTACTGTAGCTTCCTTCCGCCTCACCACCATGGGAAGCAGAGCTTTCAGCTGCTCTGCTCCCAGGCTGTGGAACTCTCTGCCCCCTGAAATAAGAAATATTGGTTCTCTCCCCCAGTTTAAATCCCAACTCAAAACTCATCTGTTCAAATCTGCATATTCACTGTGAATCCACTGTTTGTTCATTTTATCTTGTGCTTGTATTTTATTGTTCTTATTCTGCCATTGTTTTACTAAGTGTTTTATCCTATTGTAAAGTGTCCTTGGGTGACTTGAAAGGCGCTCATAAATAAAATTTATTATTATTATTATTATTATTTCAACGAGATTAACGCTGACAGCACTAGTGGGAACACAACGAATATGACTGCACATTTACTCCGACATCATCCTAGTGTAAAGACAAGTGGAAGCAGACAAAAACAACAAGCACGCATGCTACAAACTTTACCCGAGTCATTTAGACAGCCGTTAGCACATGATTCTCCTTATGGGGACCTGATATGTTTAATATGCTGCTGAGAATATAGCCCAGAAGAAGCGTATAGTATAGCTTTTATTTTGGAAAGAGCCATTTCTCTGTAATAAACTCTCTTTTCCAAAGATGAGTGATTTCTCGATCAGATAGATTTATTTATTTTTATTACTTTGTTGTTTCAGCAACATTAAATTTAAAAACTGTACTTTTGAGTTAAAATATATATTTAGAATTTTAATAAATGACAAATTAAAAAGCATGAAAAAAATTTTTGTATCGAAAAAATATCGAACCGTGACACCAAAGTATCGAACCGAACTGTGAATTTTGTGTATCATTGCACCCCTAAAAAAAAAAATATATATATATATATGTATATTTTAGGGGTGCAACAATACCGATACCAGTATCGGCCTCGATACCACATTTTCTAAAGTACTCGTACTCATTAAAAGTCCCCCGATACCGAGGACCGATACCACGGTCTGAGACCTGTCTATGTTTGAGCGGCATGTAAGGGGTTAATCACAGGCGCTGAGTGCCCGCCCCCACGCTTATTAGCACAGAGGGGCATAGCTGATGCTGTAGCAGTGGGACGGAAAATAGTTGGGCATTTTAAACATTCCGCCTTAGCCTACTCCCGCCTCGAGGACATTCAGGGACAGCTCAACCAGCCAATAAAGAGACTGCAGCAGGACGTACAGACACGCTGGAACAGCACGTATTACATGCTCCAGTCCATATGTGTCAAACTCTGGCCCGCGGGCCAAATTTGTTCCATATTCAGTTTTCCAGCAAAACTTATTTGAGTCCATAAGAAAAGATTCATTCTTATATGTGGAGGAAGATTTTTTTTTTTCAATAAATATTAACGTTAGCCCGCGACTTTGTTCCAGTTTTGAATTTTGGCCCACTGTGTATTTGAGTTTGACACCCCTGCTCCAGTCCCTCATTGAGCAAAAGCGAGTGCACGAACTCCCTGACTATCTCACCGCTCACCAATGGGCTCTTATGGAGACGACTGTTGCCATCCTCGCCCCCTTTGAGGAACTAACTAAAAAAGTGTGCAGCTACGATGCACTAGCCTCTGATGTTATTTATTCTGTAATATGTTGCATGCAACATGCTTTTCATTTTAAATAAATGTTCTTAATTCCAAACTAGTCCCTTGTTTGTTTGTTTTTGTTAAATTATAGGACTAAAGCTGTTACCTGCAAATTTAAATCATGTTTTTATTAAGTACTCGGTATCGGTATCGGCGAGTACTGAAATGCAAGTACTCGTTTCCAAAAAAGTGGTATCGGTGCATCCCATATATCTATCTATATATATCTATATATATATATATATATATATATCTATATATATATATCTATATATATATATATATATATATATATATCTATATATATATATCTATATATATATATATATCTATATATATATATATATATCTATATATATATATATATATATCTATATATATATATATATATCTATATATATATATATATATAAGGAAATTATTATTTAGCAAATAAAGATGTACGGAAAAAAAACAAAAAACTGAAAGATGGAATAACTGAGCCTATTTGTCCATGAGTGCCTGCTTGGGCTCCTGCCTAGGTGCCAGTAAAGCATGCTGATGCAGGGGTGTGAGTTTCTTCCAACTGATGCCATTATACATTGTCAGTGTCTCTGCCTGTTTGTACTATTGAGTGGACTAGAGTATGCCAGGCTACAACAGCACTGTGGCCTATGCCAGCCACTGCTGGAACTGCCACCACCCAGAGAAGGGGCAGGTCATGGGACTGGCAAGTTTGTGGAGGCTTCTGCAGAAAAAAAGTCCTTACAAGCGGTCCCCTGAGGCATGTTGTCATGAGTAATACGCTTATAATCCTGAGCTCATTCTAGCACACGCATTACACTATGCTCACATCAGCTGCTGCTATTTTGTTACCCCCTGATTGTTTGTAGGTTTATTTCAGAGCAAATAGGTCACTGGAAGAGCCTAACTGGAGCAGAATTAAACTCAATAACCTGAATGTGGCTTTGACACCATGGACAATGGTAAACTATAACGCTTTTACAAATGACTTCATGGGACAATACAGCTGAATCCAAAATGGCACTGATGATGTGTCAACACGTCACAGTTTTGAATGTGTCTAGATTTTCCTTTGCCCAATTTGAAAATGTGCTCTCGCTTGTGTGATCACTAACAATGAGCCCCGTGCTCTCATCCCAAACTTTGGCCACACATATTAGACTATTTGTCAAATGACTGCAGACCTTTGAAAGGGGCTTTGTGACAGAAGGGACATGTTATTACATCTCAGACCATTAACTGTAGCAAAGTACAGAGTTGGCTTATTGTCTCTTCGAGTGAACTGACTTATTGTGTGCCAGAGATTGCAGCCACATGTGAAATAGATGGAACCCGAACAGAAGTCCCATTATCCCAATAAATCTAGCCCTTGCATTTGATTTCAGACTACCTTCTTTTACACATAAACGTGATTTCTCTGCAGTTTCATCATTGTGACCAGCTGACTCAAAGGCTGTGGTAACATCCCTTATAATAGTATGTTTTTATCAGAACCTGGAATATATCTGGGCTTTAGTTCTTAATATTGTAATATTTGTCCAGTTTTATTGCTTGTTTTGCAAAAAAAAAAAAAAAAAAAAAAAGCAAATAAATGTGAGAATTTGTGGAAGGTCTCTGTTTCATAGGGACAAGTCCATTGCCCTCTTCAATATGATTTACACAAGCCACTCAACTCTTATCCACATGTATATAACATGGCTGAAAACCCAGATAAGTGTTTAGAATTATGTGCTGAAAGGCGAGGACATGCATATAAGCGCACATTAGGCTCCATAAATAGTGCTTTTTA
Organism: Astatotilapia calliptera; assembly: GCF_964374335.1. Taxonomy (NCBI): domain Eukaryota; kingdom Metazoa; phylum Chordata; class Actinopteri; order Cichliformes; family Cichlidae; genus Astatotilapia; species Astatotilapia calliptera. The sequence continues at coordinate 10,147,997 of NC_137431.1, read as the reverse complement.
CACCATGCTGCCACTGAAATTGTCCGGTTTTAGCACTAAGCTTGTAAAATGAATGAGTGAGCCAGTGTGCCTAAGCCACTATCCCTAAGCTTTAGATGTGCTCATGTATTACTCTAACAAAAGTGGATAACTCCCTATACTTAGGCAAAAATTGGATAGCACACTGCCTGCTCTTGCCGTGCCAGTGAGTCTGGGCAACAGAGTGCTGAAGCAGCAGGTTTGGAGGTGGTGATGTGTGTGTAAATTTGTGCTTAAAACTACAAGTTTATAAACGCACATAAAGAAAGTTTTCTTAATTAGCTTGGCGTCGCTCGTGGCTTCTTTTCAGCTGAGTGTCCACCGGCAGAACCAGGGGATCTTGACTTGAAACTTCAGGGATCGTTATGGAGGCAGAAATAGAAAGTGGTGGTAGAGCGCTGTTGCTCTCACTGGGTCTTACCCAGTCTATGTGATTCATAGAGCAGGTAGAGTGCTATGCATCGGGGGGGAGGAGAGGCTGGCTAGGGGCCAGTTCCACTTCAACCTCAGTTGGTTGGGCAGCTCAGGCCGGCATCAGAGTAAGCCCGGGGGTCATCTTTCCATCATATTGTGATGGGGACTGAGAGCCGCTGAACCTCCCTCTAACTAGTGTTCTGCCCTTCAATGATGGATGGCACTTGAGGGACTGGAATTGTACTGTATGGGTCTGACATGCATTTCCTTATTTCCAGTGAGTCTCACAGGGACAGAGTCGCTCTCGCTTTAAGGCTTTCTTACAGATATCGCAGAATTCACTACAGTTCGGGGACCATACAAACTCAATGAGGCCTGCATCCAGTGAAACTGAAACTGTCCTCTGAACACAGAATGAAAAGGAACCGTGCGTTTTTTTTAATCTCTCTCGCTTTTTCCTCTGGTGGAAGAATCAATTCTTAATTTGCAGTTTTATGTTAACATGGTATATCAGGCAGTCAATAGCATACATGCCTCGAGCTAAATAAAATGACCTGAATTAGTCTTGCTTACCCTCATGGCCAAATATAATACAGTTGTGCATTTAAGGTGACATCACTGACATTTTACTTCCATACTGAACTAAATCATCAGGATATTTCCAGGGCCCTGCCCGTGTTTTTGATCCATGTTGCACCTCACTGATTATTTAATCAATTCTTAAATTCTTTGGATCTTTCAAAACTCTGTTTAAAGCTACATTATATAGTGGACTATCCCTAAATAGTCCTTGTTTCAAGGCAAAGTAATTCTGACAGAATATTGCATGACTACGCAGCTCGGTCTCACCATGGATTCCTGTTAGATCTTCGGTCTAATTAGAGCGTGTATTGACTCTGCTGTTTAATCGTGACTGATATTTTCTAGTTCCCAACTACAGAGCTGGAACAGAGACATGTACTGTTGGTTTTCATGCAACCTCTTTTAACTTTAGAAATTATATCTTTTTCTTTCCTTTTTTTTTTTTTCAATTTCCCTTTGGGTAACTTCCTCTTGGATGGTCATGCCATGTGCAAGGCCCCAACACTTGTCACTCATCTTGATGAGCTGTCTACTGAAACAGTATCTAGCCTGGAGATGAGGTACCCATCAAACATACAGCCGCCACAGGCCCTGAGAAAACAGATGGCGAGAGAAGACACTTTAATGAAAAGAAAAATCTTCAGATGTTTACTCTTGTTGTGCCTTTGGTATTTGCTTTTTTCCTTCAGGTATTGATTTACCACTTAGTTATTTTTATTACCATGGCACTTGATTGCCTCCCACTAAGCATAATTACATGGTAGTTAAAATGTAACACTAAAAAAAAAAAAAAAAGACATGTTTTAGCCAAACAGGGACTGCATGCCATGCACACCCAGGGTCACAGACAGACCCAGACGACTGCTGTGTACATGACCCAATTTGCCCATCAGTGCATTAAATTTTCATTTTATTATCTCATAATGAAGTATATGTCCTGGCCATTTATGACATTTTAAGCTGATAAAACATTTATGGTGCTCCTTTAAAAGTGCCTTTAATATATTAGATGTTACTTAAGTGAAGGTGTGGTCCTCATTCTAGTAACCAAAATACTCAGTCTCCCAGACAGGCCACATTACAACTACTCCTGATTCTCCACTGAGAAAATATTAAGTTCATTTTGTTATTTTATTAGATGATTACTTCAGTAATGTCAAAAAAACATCAAAGTTGACTATTCTTCACCAAACAAAAGCTTCATAAAAGTCAAACAGTAGCAGCTAAACGCAACAGATCAGAACAACAGGAGAGGGCCGAATCAAGCTGGTGTTAAAAGCTTGATGACCCCCTGCCGTCTTCGTGCATATTTAAAAACTGAAATTTTCATTTTCCTTTAATAATTACATATTCAATCATGTTTTTGATTCCATGTGTTATTTTTCCCCTTTCCCTAATCAAAGCCTTGTCAAAAAAAAAAAAGAGGATAAATGGGTGGAGAAGCACTGGGAGATTGCCGCTGTTCTTTTCCTGTAGAATTTCTGCTACACAAAAGGCAATTTTCATATTCCGCTGTGCTACAAATTTGAATTGTCCTGCTCCAAACACATAGCTGTATTGTTGAGAGCATTGTGGTAACAGAGCTTTCCATCTCACTGCGTTAGTATGCTGACTTTCCAGAGAATTGTCAGTCATGCAGCAACACTATCTACAGTAAATAGTCGAATAAAGCTTTGCCTCTCCTGGGTCATTATTTATCTGCCACATGGGCGGCTTACGCGATTCTAAAGATCGGATTTTGTGAGATTATGTCAATGTTTGTCCATACTGGTGGTGGAAATTATGTACCTCCTGTTAATGTTTTATTTAAAGTTTTTCATAATAGCTTTATATCGCATCAATACATGGCCTTCAGTACATGTAGATGAAAAGATACTCTGCTATAAATCCAAGTCTGCCACATTGGTTTCTGGTTAAAGGATATGAATTAAGATTAGGTGTTAAAAGTCATCACGGAACATGCCGTAGGCGAGGTTCTGTAACCTACTAAAAATATATCACCTCAGATTGGATACAGTCTCTGTGTGTGACTTTATCATTTCTATTCTTTTTATTCAAAGCCCTGTGCAGGTGTAGGCTAATTAGCAGCTAATGTTAGTGCTCCCAAGTTAACCATGTCTCACATTGCAGACTGCTGAGATCAAAGGCAGAATTAGCAAAGCGATACCATCTTGATCGAAAGGTGAGGAAGAACAACAAATGGATTATGGAATACATCCGTGTTGCATGTCAATAAGATCAATGAGCGAAAGATAGTGAGCATCAAAGTTCTGCATAGAAATATACTCCAGGGGAAAATCCTGAGAAGGAAATAATTCCTCTTTGATAATTAGACATGGACATCACATGTAAGGAAGGCTTTGATTTTCTTATTGATGAGGGAAAAAATGTTTCCAGTGCAACCACTTTTTTTTTTTTTTTTTTTGCTGTCATTTGAAAAGCAGAACATTAATATTCATTAAGTATATTGTGCTTCTTGGAACTTGAATTCGACAAACACTAACAGGCCGGGGACTCAATGTTTAGATTTTCTTTTCAGCATTTACAAAATGAAACATCTTCTACCTGCTAGTATGTGGCCATGAAGTGCTGCCACTCTGAAAGGGGCCATAGAAAGGGCCTAAAGCAGGAAAGGAAAGCTTCAAAGGCAGGGACTAAGAAAGAGACATTCAGACAAGAGGAAGAAAGAACGTTTGGGTGTGAGACAGGAATAGACAAGTGACTCTTGAAGTAAATGTCACACAGTAATCAGAGAATGGCTTGGGTGATGAAACGCTCCGCTTAATTATCATGACAATATTTCCCAACCGTAAACTTCACATAAAAGGTATTTTTGGTGGTCACATTTCTCGGCTTCATCTTCTCTTCCAACCTCAGCACTGTCACCAGTCATTACACCATTTTGCCTTTTAATAATCAATTAATTTGCTCCAGCAACTGACTTCAGACAGACACATAGGAGCACAAAGGATAGCAGTTGATCAGATTATTAGCTAGAAATCAAGTTTTTATATGCTGATGACAGTCACAATGTTATATAGTTGTATCAAGGAAAAAAAAAGAACACTTGATTATTGAGCATTCAGTCACAACCCAACACCACAGGGATTTTGTCTGCATCTCCAGGAGTATTTCTAATTAAATTATAAGGAAAACTGAATGGGAAATTTGAGGTTTCCTATTTCAGGAGTAAGAGAACCACAGCGCGGAAGAAGCAAAGTGGGTTTAAATATAATTATGCAAGTATAAATATATTATAAGACTGCAAAAAGCACTGGCAAAAAAACCTGCAAAGCTAAAATGTGTATGTAATCATTTTACTTCTTATTTAATTTAAGATGTTCTTCGACTGTATTGACAGTGACAAATAATTCATGTCCCTTTATATTGTATTTAACTGTGTTTAGCATCGTAGTTAACATATTTCTGAAACTGTATATTTTAATCACAATCAGTGTCTCCCTGCTTAGCATTACATCCTTCATCAAATGTGGCACAGCCCACGGTAAAGATTTAAATGAACAGCATTAATAAAATACCTGCATTGGCCTGAAGAACATATGCAAATTTCAAGATTTACAGTAGATCACTGATGTCTAACTAATGTGATTCAAACTCAATGCGCACATTCAACTCTGTCCCCGAAGCTCTCTCTGAATGAATATGAGAGTGAATACAGCATACAGAGTAATACTGTTTATAGTCTCCAAGCTTCCAAGCTGACTGCCTTAATAAAAGATTTAGGTGAAGTGATATAGGTAATTAGTTTTACTTTAGTAGCGTAAAACATGCAGAGTAACAAGCATGATACATCCACATATATATGGACATGAACTTTATGCTAAGTTTGGGCTTTTAAGGATTCTTTTCATTTCTTTTTTCACCCCCACTAATATTTGTTTGAATGTCCCTCAGCAAGTTTCACCTCAGTCAGATGCTTGTGGTAGCCATCAGCAAGCTTCTGGCAAAACTTCTGGCTGGATATCTGACCGCTCTTTCTCGCAGAATTGGCAGAGTTAATTTATTTATTTATTTATTCGGCACAGACCTGTTTTTTAAGCATATTCAGCAACTCTTCAGTAGGACTGAGGTTAGGGCTATTCTCTAGTGTTATCATATGAAGCACAATGATTAAATCAAAGGTTATTTGTAATGATAAAATAAAATAAAATTCTCAAGAATCCTTTTTTTTTTTTTTAAACAATCCCTGTCAACCTTTTAATACTGAGAAGTTGTTGTGAAACATTAGCTTACCTTAAAGAAATAATCTATCACAGGGATAACACAGAGATACAAATAGCCATTCATGTTTAAATCCACATTCACAGCCAACTTAAAATTATCTGTTAAGTCATGCTTTTGGACTGTGGAGGGAAATGAGAGACTCCAACGTCCAACGAGGCAAAATTTGCTTCAGATGCTATATCATGCTACTCCTTTGAATATGTCTCATAGATAAAGGTATAATAATCATGCTTTTGTCCTAACCTAAATATGCCCCCAGTCAGTTTACAAAGAGTCACTCTCTGCAAGCTCTTTATTGAGATTGGTTAACATGGTGATTAAGCCTTTTTTTTAACTTTATTTCTTTCTTCCAAAATCCATTTGACCTTAGTTGCAAATAATATTTGATATTAAACAGATTCCCCAGTCTCTGGCGACCTTGTTGCTGGTTACAGGAATGCAATAGCTTGAATTTAAGTTTCGTGATAATGAAATGATATGTTGAACTTACTCGGTAGTACAGGCCCCAGGTGTTACAGATCAATACTGTCAAGTTTCAGGATCCAATCTCCAGTCCGTAATTGGCCGGCAAGCCAAACATACAACTGTCAGCAGAAGCATGAAGCTTTTCTCCACACACATTTTTCAAACACATGTTTGTGCACTAACAGAGAAACAATTATATCACTCACGAAACAAAGCGTATTGCTATCTTTCCCAGCCTATCACCTGTGTTTTGAATCTATTTTATCTGAAGACGCCTTGCGTATGTGTCACAGTTTGACAAAGCCTTAGTATTGGTTGACATATCACACCGCATATCAACTTCTCAATTGGAGGAGCTGGTGCATAGCGTGATCTGTCAGCAGGTGCTAAGGCTTTGTCAGACGCAGTGACACAAAAGGCAGTTTTCAAATACAGGAACTCTAAGACAAAATGGTGGATGGTGAGAGAACTGACAGGAGGTGTACCATCACCCAATGAACCATCTACAGCATATTTTCCTGACGTGCGGCTGGCCGACATGTCCACTCATCAGCCTCTGTCAGCGAGAGGCCAGCCCGCTCAGCAAGCTGAGAATTCAGATCTTAAAGAGTCTTTGAAGGAGGTTCTGACATGCGTTTTAAAACTCAATACACATTCTTATCCTGCCATCATGTTCTGTACAGTTTCACTGAGAATTGCTGAACCTGTCTCCACCAAAACAATCAACCATTAAGAGTTCAAACAGACTGAAGTTTTTCGTTAACAGAAACTAAACTATGCTTAACATCGTCATCTTTAGAGCATCATTTCATGAAAGAAAAACATACTGATCTTGAAAGCGGGGGTTGTTCCACAAAAACGATGCTTTAAGAAATCTACATCATCTTTAGCCACAGTATTATAACAAAAAGAGCTTTACCGTGCTTTATCTCACCCATCAGTTTCTGTGTAGTTAAGGTGACAAAGCTTACAAGCCTGCATGTTCTAGTTAGGCTGGCAAGATGTGAAAGTGCACGTCTGAGGTTACAAACTCTGTTTTTGTTCTTCTGGATTCCATTACAATGAGCAAGGAAAATGTGCATGTCAACACTATGTTTGTGCACTTGTAGCAAGTTTCAGTCCTTTAAAAATGTACTCCTCTGGAGAGAAAAAAATGTTTTTGGTAGCTTCTGCTTACTGTGCTTACTGAGAACACTTGAATAACAAGGCTTGACATGTCATAGCTAAAGAAATACAAAATCCTGGTTTCTTGTTTTTCTTCCCAGAGGATGACAGCCACACTATGCATTCACACCCAGTTATTATACCGATAGCCACCACACACACACACACACACACACACACTAACGTCTGTGATCTGGGATATTTCTTCTTCTTCCTTTTGTTTGTTGGAACTTCTGTAGTCATTTACCTCATAAACTGTTTGCAGGTACCACAAATATACCGTTGATATCTCTTGCACACTCCCAAATGATTGTAGCTGGGTTTTTTCCACTGTTATCCCTCCGTAAGCTGTAGGTCTCTCATATTTGTTCACCATCGATCATAGCGGTCTGGCGCGTACGCTGGAAAGCAGCCGGTGGGGAGAGGCAGCATTTGCAATCAAACAGAGAGGAGCAGTGTGAAATCTCAGGAAGAGGCAGCTTCCCCCATACCCGTGGGCAGGGGATCAGACGATGAGGAAGCCTGCCTCAGACACTCAACACCTCCCACTGGCACCCTGATGCAAGCAGCATGCAAACCCACCCCTCACATGTATCTGTCAGCCAGGGGGTTAAGCTCTGTGTGTACCCCCACTCTGTAACTGCACTGTGGAGTACATGTTATGCTACTGCAGCTGAGGTGCTTTTAGAAGCTTGGCTAAGGTTCACTGCAAGTCGCTGATGTGGTTCTGAATTTGGGAGAAGGTAGAAATTGCTGTTTTTCTTTTCCATGATATTGCTTTAAGCAAGCAGATGGGACTGACCCACTATAAAAGGAGAACGCTACAGGTGCAATCTTTCTGTGAGTCTAGAGGAAAAGGATTCTGCTGTGCAGAAAGGAAGCAATGTCATTGAGTCACTGCTCTTCAAAACCAAATCGCAAGCTCTCTAAATCCAGTCAGCCTGTTTCAGCCACTGGCATAATAGTGCTGTGGTTTGCCCATCTGTTCTCAATTGTCCACCTTGGCTCGCCATCCATGACATACACGACTATAAACTCTAAAGGGTTTGTTCCAGACTGTGAGCAGATTTATTTCAGGTATAGGTACAGCAGAAAACAGGCTTGAGTGGGTGAGAAAATACCTATTTTCCCACTGCGCCTTTGGCTGCTCCTTCAACCTGTGGTTGACCCATTTGCTTCATTGTGTCCACCAAATATTCAAACAATGATCATTTCAGCTAAGCGTGGGAGTGTGTTTTGATGCACAGAGTGGACAGTTTTGTGCCACACTGTAAGTGGACTGTAGTACAGCTACAGATGGCTAATGGCCACAGCAAAAGGCGGACACAAAAGTATAATTACCAATATTGATTTTGTGTGTGTGTGTGTGTGAAAATGGATTTGAGTGTGACAGAAAGGTCAGTAGAAGCAAATGTAAAAATTTGTGCTTTCACAAATGAGACACACTATCATAACATTCTGTCATCACTACACAATAACTAATCCATTATTATTGCACGTTAAAAACTGTTTTGAGCTGACATGGGTGGCTGGGAATGACACGCACTGCAGAGTGCTAATGACAGCATGCAGCAGCACAGCGAGCTGAAGTTGAATATACCCCTGCTATTCGCTAAATTGTGCATTAAGAACAGCTTGTATGTCAAAGCTAGATTATAAATAAAACCATATGAAATTTAGATAAAGCACTAACAGTCAAGGTAATGGCCTACTAAAATATCTGACATTAAAGTATCTGCTGTATGTTCTCGCTTAATGACGTGTGATATGTACTTTGGCACCGTCGGAAGAAAATGGCAGACTTTGGCAAGCTAGTCGTGTATTTAGCTGTCACTGCTGATTTTCTGGCCCTTGATGATGATGAGCGTGGCTCAGAATGTGCTCTAATTCCTGTCAGTGGTGCATGGCATCATTTCACATTACATGTTTTCTTTTAGTTAAATAATTCCACATTATATTTTGTAAAAAAAATAAAAAATACAGCCGACCTGAAGTCAATAACCAACCTGACAGTGAGTGAAGACGTCACAGTATTCAGTGTTCCCCTATATGGCATTTATCTCTACTGAGTTCAAAGAGAAATCATAAATTAAACAGACCAACAGGACATTTGTGAATTTCAGGAGTTTGCGGTCCTATATGCAGACACATAATGGCAATGCCTAATTTATAAGGAACATGCCCAGTTGTGGCATGTGAAGTCTCTCGGAAACCAGTACAGTGAAGTCTTTCCTTTTTCCTGTACAGTAATTCGTAGATGTGGAGCTGTGCTGATTTTAACACGAGGCCCTCTTGGTGTGGCATAAACCTCCTGGAAGCTGTGGAGAGGTTTTAATCAAGTGTGAAATCCTTTTGGGGTAGATTCCTACACAACTGTGCCTGCGCTTAGAAACAGACTCCTCAACCCTCTCTCCAGCTCTCTTCCCATGAACATCTTTTTGTAGCAAGAGTCCACTTTGCTGCAGCGATGCATACAGACAATGCTCTTAGCGGAACTGAGAAAATGAAACTCCAGTCATCTTGCATGAGGCAATAAACACACACACACACACACACACACACACACACACCTCAACGTGTACATGCTCGCATCCCTCATTTATTGTAGCTCCTTGTTCTTAATCAACCATAAAAGTGTTGTTCATTCTTATGAAATTAATATTAGTTCGCTGACACTGACCTACTAAACAGATATAGGAATTTGCCACTTAAGCATAATGATGTAATTAAGCATGAGTAAGAACAGTGCTCAGTTGTGAAGTGAAAGTATTAAATAGCCTAAACATCTAGCTGTTTAGGATTACAGGAACAATGAGATTAACTGCAACAATAGATGCCCGATCATTATTATTATTATTTTAATAAACAAAGAGGTAATTGTATGTAGCTTACCCAGGGGAAATGAATATTTTAGACACAAATAGGGACAATGAATTAAGCTAAATGCCATGCTTTTATTTTTAGTAAACATCAGAGCTTTTAACATCTTTAGCACACAAGCTTTTCCCACTTTCGCCTTTGATTGACTGAATTTTCGTTGAACCAGATGCTGTGCTTTTTTCTCTGTGTTTTTTCCCGTAGCCTCAGAGATCTGGCATTTTTGTGAGATAATTATCTTGCCACTGGTCATGAGCACAATACTGATGTTGTGTCTCACAGGCTTACAGTCAAACTGGCATTTTCTCTGTTAGCTGTGAACCGCTGCCTCTAATACGTCACCTCTTGTGGTTACATCATTCACATGCACCAGCTTCTTTCAGCAGCGGACTTTCTGCTTTCTCAACAAGAACATTTGCTCTCATTCGCGCGCCGTCCTGTAGCCGCAAAACAAGACAGCTCTCCCACGACGGATGTCTCGTTCGATGGTGTGGTCACTATTGTGGCATTTGCAGTAATGCATTTATCACGGCAATCAAAAGTTTACACATCAGCGACATTGCACGCACACGCAGATCTCAGCTGTCTGCTCTTCAGACATTGATCTGGCCATCTCAGGCTGAGTCTGAAGGGATAACAAAGATAAATTGAGTGGTATTTAAATTTAATATGGGCTGTATGTTTAGTTTGTCAACAGGTGGTCTGCTTAACCAGTCTGCTGCCTGGCACCTGAACATTAGCGATGAATAAATAAATGGGGCCTTTGTCGCTTTTACAAGCATGAGAGAAACATGTGAGTTGTGAGAGCTAGCTGAAGCAAACTTATTTTGGAAGATTTCACAGCTTCCACAGTGAAACGAGGTCACTGGGTCGTGGACCCATTTATTTAATTAGGAACAGTTGAATAAAAAATTGATGAGAATCAAGGGCAGGGGAACTCATTTCAGTACTGTCAATCAATAACTCATTCAGCAATGGTTTTGCCCAGAGGGATCGAGCTATTCTCTCTGTAACCAAACACTGTACTTCCCCAGTATGTGTGGCTGTTCCATTATGTCCATTCCTGTAGTATTTTTTTTTTTCATGTTGACACCTGCTTGGAGCATCAGTTGCAGCATGCAAATCACAACTAATAGAAATTAACTCACTGCTGTTGAACATGTTAACAACACGATGATATATTACAAACATAGCAGACAAACTGCTGTTGGATACTTCTAAATGACATAGACACAGCATGCCGTCTCTTGAATGTATCACATCAGCTCGTGGGCTACACACACACACACACAGTAGTGCTCATTACACAGTGCATAGCAACAGCTACATAGCAACTGCTGCTTACTGCTTAGCAACAGCTGCAAAGATCTCAAGGAGGGGGGTGGGTTTCACGGGGTGTTTCAAATGACACCATTTCTGTTCACAAATGCCTTTTTACAACTTTTTTTTAAATGAAAATTGCTCCAGTGTTTGTCGCTGTGAAACTCCCTCTGATGGTGCTTTTCTTCTCTCTCCTGCCCACAGATATCCGCTCCCTCCCTGATGTGGCAATGACTGGAAACTGCACAACCGAGTGCAGTGAACTGGGCCATTCAGACGCCTGCTGGATGCCTGGGCATCCCTCCCCTGTACGCAAGACCAGGAACCCCCCGAAACTCTCCACCTTCGTGCCTTACCAAGACAGAGGGAGCCTGGGACGCCTGGCTAATGGGAACGCCAGGCTGGGTGGTGAGGAGCATCGGCCGCGCCTTCCGCCCTCCCGCAGTGCCTATTCCAGCAGTGGTCATGATGCCAATCAGGACTGCCCCTTAGAGGAGGTGCCCCTGAGCGTAGCCTCTGAGTTTCCACCCACCTCTCCTTCTGCTCACACTCCAAAAAGAGAAATTTACCTGTGAGGAACATATTCATCTGATCAATACACAATTAAAGAAAATACACACTCCCCTCAAGAAGGAGAAACAGGCTGTCCACACATTGAAGCCAATGCCCAATCTGAAGTTAACAATATAGGCTGTGACCCATTCGATCACTGCTTTTCTCATTTTCTCCTTAAAATATTAATTTATTAGCATATTTATGAGTGACTCCACAAAGTTAATTGATGCACTCACTCATTTATTTATTGGAAATCTTGATGGGATACAATTCAGTCAGATGAATAGGAAACACAGATTGAACCTAATCATTACTGTAGTTAGCAAAGTCCCATTCTGTGAAGTGATCTCTTGAAACTGAAAGTTGTGATCAGTGCTCTTGTGCCATTGCTACATCTAATTTAATAGACAGCCAGTCAGGCCATATCAAAAGGCTTAACACTTTTGACTAACAATCAAATAAAATGGTCTATCTTAATGTACAGTGCTGTAAATACATTTGAATGGTGTGTTCTACATATATTTTTGTCTGGCATAAGCTGAAAAAAAATGCCTCAGAGTTTTAGCATATTTAAGCTTTTCTTTATGCTGCTGTTTAAACTTGATTAAAAACCATCTCCCGGAGTGGAGCTCAATATTGTGGAAGGCATTTATCCGCTTCACACAATCACACACACGCACCCCCTTCGACCCCTAATCATAGTAGAATGGCCTTTACCTCTGCTCCCTGTAGAGCTCTTCCACTTGGTGGAGAGAGCTGTGTGGCAGCATTTAAACTGACATTATGTCCCACTGACTCGCAGCACTGTGACCTATCGTTCATCATGAAAACGGTTGACTTGGCCACAGTACCCCAGAGTCACAATGACCAAACGCAGAGTACTCGCGAGACACGTTCTGATTGGCTTTTTACTCTGCTGATGACAGTATACCAGTGTATCGGTTGAGAAAGCTCTTCTCTGTTGTGACAATCAGATGGGCTCTCTGTGTAATTCACAGTCCATTTTTTCTAAAACTCATACTGCTTTCCGCTCACGGCTTAGGAGAACTTGTGTTGATCTAATGAAGGCCTAAGGAATTATTTACAGGAAAGGGCACTTGAGTGTTGAGAGACACTAGAGAGATAGAGCACTTATTGAGCGTGAATATGATGTGAACTGGATAGGTGGTATGTGCTATTTTCAATGTTAATTGTCAGCTCTCACTGGACACAGGCTTCTGCAGAGGTGAATTCAATACACACTGAAGTGAGTGATTTAACAATGTTGGTCTGAGATGAAAGATTCCAACAATAAAAGCTGAAATAAATATGTAATTCATTTCAGTAAATGAATACCTGCAAATACAGTGACAGTGGTAGGAGTATGGCTCAATTTTGCCGCAACTGCCTGTTAATTATATATTTCCTTGTATTGAGGACAACATGCTTAATAAGTTATTAGGCATTTATCCTCCTCTGGCTATTGAGTAGAGAACAAAAACAGGGCATGCCCATGGGCTTCATTTATCTTCGCAAAGATTTTCCAAGTGAATCTGAAGGATACTGTGTGTCTGAAGGACACCATGTATTAGTCAGTAATTGGGTGTTAATGATGACTCCACTAGCCTGCCTTACAACATCGAAGAGCTAGTCGTTGTCTTTGATTTAAACATTGATTTGATTAGATTTGTAGATACCTTTCACCTCTGTATAGTATTTCCACAGTAAGACTGTGTCTCTGAATAAGGGCGGAAGAGCCTGGAATGGACATTTCCTAATTAGGGTGAGTAATAAGTCCTGAGCTGGGGCATGTGTGAGCATACCCCAGGACACGGCACCCACCAGATAATGCAAATCCACCCACAGAGCTACAATCAGTTAAAGGGGGTATTTTTTTATCAGCACTTACCTCATCATGCTGCCATTGAAAGCCACGTTTAGAATAATTAACGCAAAAACATATGGAAATTACTGGACATGGCCATGATTAAATAAGGTGGGCGATTATCCTGCCTTGAGGGGGAGAAAGCACATTATGCTGTTTTCAAAGCCATTTAGCGACTTACGTAAAATTCAAACAACAGCCATGATACACTGTGATTAAACCCCCACGGCTCTCCCGAGCTCCCCTCTCATAGCTGTGGCTAGCTGCTTCATGAACTGAAAACAGCGGGTAAGATCACTGACCTGGAATTAATAACAAGTGAGAAAGATACCAATGAGGGATAAAATCAGTGTCACATAGCTTCAGTCAAAACTCGATCTGTCTAAAAGCATTGACTGGATTCAGATTCAGCTCCAGCCTATGTGTCACGATGTAAATTTGGAATACATGTTTTGATTTGTGTCTTTGATCACAAAAAAAAATATCTATATATATGGAATAAATAGGCTTTTAGCAGATGTGTCAGAACTGTCGGTTGCTGATCCGAATGGATGGCGAGAGTTTGATTTAAGTCCAAAACAAAAACAAGCCTGGGTTTCTTTTCCCACTCTCTTGATAAGTTGGACTCTCTTGCTCCAGCCAATAATGACCTCCTGCTACTCACTTCTGGAACAATACATCACCAGGTTTGACCTTTCTTTTGAACTCATGCTGAATGAACTGTGGTTACTTCTTTCTCAAACACAGAACAGTTCTCCTTGATCCAAGTAAGAGGACATCACGGAGCACCTAAATACACTCGAAACTATGTTGAATAATGTTTAATTTGTACTTAACATTGATTTAATGTTGAATTCACTTGAGTATCTTTTGCCTATCTGTAGTGTGTATTGTATGGTGATCATTTCTGTGGACAGATGGACAAATTACTGTTCTGAAATTGGCAAGAGATTTTTTTTTCTTTTTCTTACTGATCAAAGACTCTTAGCAAACTGGTTGTGTGAAAAAAATAAAGAAGTCTGTTGGTGGTGTAGTGTACATAGATCTCCACAACGCTGTGCCTGCTGTCAGGCAGGCAATGATTTTAGCATGAATTCCAAAGATAATTGGTAGATACTGTTTACTCTTTTTTCTTTATTTTTAACTTTCTGAAATGTCAGTGCTGGTTCATATTCAGAAGGCCCTCTCCCAAACGAACTGAAATTATCTGAACATTTCATTTTTTCACTGTTCATCTAGAACAAAGACAATTGCCTTGAAAATACGTCTTTGCAAGAGAGAATCTAGTTGTTATCCTAATTGTTGGTATATTTATATAGGATAAAATGCTTGTGATGCCATGTTTTTGTACAGTTTTATGTACATACAAGTGAAGCTTTCTAAAAGTACTGAGAAAAGCCGATGGCATATAAAAATTGTAACATGTTTTCTTGAGATGTGCACATCTTGCCTTGGTTGGATTGACCTTTGCTGAGTCAGTGTGAATGTGGCCGTTCTATGCCTGCACTGTAGTCATTCACCGGCTCCCACCTCCTGAGGACTTAATCAGTTTTTATGTTTATCGTGAACAGTGGATTGTCTTATCTTACCAGTTTGTTAAATCCTGTGTTCTGCTTTGTTCTGTTTCAGCATGTTGACAAATTCTCTTGTAATACTGTAAGTCCTCATGAACTTTGTAATAAAATCACTTCAGGGAAAAATGAACACTGTCAGTGTTTTCTTTGTTTGTCGTCATTATTCATCACTTCCGGTAGCTAAACAAGTGTTTGGATGTTAGGGTTTGGGGTTTGTTTGTTTTTCTTGCTTTTTTGTAAAAGGTTTTGCAGCCTTAGAGATACATTGTGTAAAATGCATCTCACTCCAGGACCTGGGCTCATTAAGAAGAACTAGTATTCTTGTCATGCGGGAACAGGCGGCTTATTTCTCAGTCAGGAAGCCTCTGAATGTTGAGAGGGAAGCATTCCGGAGGTTGAAGTAGGAAAGTCCCAGGACCTGTGTTCACTACTTCAACTAGAAAAACAATGTGCCAGAAGTACACAGACCCAGTCATGCACTTAGGAAGGAACATTCATTCAAATTGCTTGTTGCGACACATTTAGTGCGAGGATAACAAGGTTGCTGCTGTGTTTTTAATATGCATGTGACTGTAAGATATTTAAATGCCATGGCTTGAAGTCAGAGAGAATAGATATTAAAAAAAATATACTATCCTATTTTTCTTTTTCTTTATGTGTACCTACAGTGTATGTTACTTTAATACAACTGCTGATCTGAAACATATTAGTTAATTATGCGGTAACAACAATAACGTAACATATTTAATCGAGAAAGGTTTAAACACAATATTGTGTCTAACAGCACAGCAAAAAAATCCCTGTTTTGTTTGTTTAGTTACTCTTCTGGGGCGTTTTTTCACCTGAAAACAGAAAGCCCACATCCTACTGAATTTACCAGAGGGGTTGGATGATATAGATGACAAGAGACTGCCCTAAAGATGAGACAGTGAAAAGCTCCAAATAGTTCATAGTAATGCCAACAGCTCTGTAAGGCTATAATACTGTACCCTCTGAATCCACTCTTCAAACTACACAGTGCATTTTAGGTACCAAAGGAGGAGACAGACGCCCAATGAATGTCAGTCTTCAGCAACTTCTCCCAACTCCTCCAGGGGGATAGCCATCCAAACCCAGAACAGCTGCTAGCCTAGTCAGCCTTTTCCCAGCTAGCTATTCTTAGTAGACTTCTGTGAGTGGCACTCACATCAGGTGAACCTCCCTCAAATGGCTACTCACTGCATTTACACTGAGACCAAATGATAAATCAAGACATTTGTCTTGTGGCACAACTACCTCTACATTTCCTCTTTACCAGTAAGGCACAGTACAGCACCCAACTCTCACCGTCTCGTTATCCTTTCTTGCTGTCATTTCCCCTGAGACCAAGTATTTTAAGAAATGTTTGATACTTTATGTTATATGATTCCCCTTTACTAGAAAGGAGAGTGCTATCCTTTGGCAGAGCAGAACAGTGGCTTTCAAATTTAGATGTATTACACTCAGCTGAAAATCATTCGAATAAGCACTGGAGGTCCTCCTGAAAGAGGCACAGAAAAACACTGGAAAGCAGATCTCCTGGCTTTTCTCAAGCTATGTCTTTAAATCACATCTGGAAAAACTACACCAATGGAGTTGAGACAATGGCAAAGTTTGCCACCTATCCTGTCTAAAATGCAAATATAACAGCTGGCAGAAGTGGTTTTAACATCCCTTACTCCTTAAGAGCTATGGAATCCCTTGGGTAACCCAGGCATAAGCCTTCTTTTAGTCTGCAAACCAATCCAAAGTAAATTGGACTGGCAGACTTCCAGCCCCCTTGATCATTTGTTAGAAAGTAAAAAGCTGGTCCACTGTTCTACAGCCTCAACAGAATCTGTGTTGCCCCTCTGAGAGCTCAGATATGACCATCACTTTTAAGCTCTTTTCCAGTACACAGCGTAGGGAGGGAAGGAGGCTGAGGATATTGGCGAACAAGCGCCCCCCACCCCCAGTATGCAAAAACAGATCATTTAACATGGCTAAGTGAATAACTGTACTCTTGTTTTTCACAGATTATCTCAGTGAACTGTGCTAAAAAGAACAAAAGGGGGACACTGATTTCATAAAATGATTTCACAAAATCACATTTAATTGGATGTGTTAAGGATCACTGTTTTCATTCCTAAATATTTCTTTTTCAAGTAAAATTTCATATTCACTTTAACATTAGATCTACCCATGTGAATGCGATGCTATAATCTAATAAAAAAAAAGCAACACATTTACCCGGTACAATGAGTATAATACTTTAGATGCACTGAATGGCTAATTACGAAGGAAGGGAAGCATAACGCTCTTTTACTTCCTTCCGTTTTCACCTTTTAGCCTTTAAGTGGAAAGATATATCCATGTCAAGATGTAGAAACTCTCAAAATATTCACACTATATACACACACTGTGCAGGGGCCTTAAAGGCTTGAGTTTTTAAGCCTTTTACACATACCATTACAGGCCATCACAAGTCCATGTCTCTTGAGAATGCAGTGTACTGTATGTTCTTGGATATGGTGTAGATTCAACCTTTTTGCTCCCGTGGAGCTCGCTAGTAGTGCTTAGCAAAAACCGAGGCAGAGGTATATGGGCATTGTTGAGAACAATGCACACTGGAAAACGGGGGAAAGGCCTGACTTGAACCACAAAATAAAGTCTAATAGAGACCTTGAAATCTTACATGCTCTGGAAAGTGCAAGGCATAATTGTAAGTTTTTCTCAAAGATGGAGAATTAAAAGTGAAAAGTAAATCGTACTGGACTCGAGAAAACTCCAAGGGATGTTGGAATGAAGTATGAGTTCTGCTTTAACAAGGCATAGCTCAAAGAAAGCAAAGATCTAACAGCCTTTTATTTAATGGCAAGAGATGGATTCATGTTTGTGATTTTACAAGACCTTGTCTTAAGGCATGTCTTAAGGGGTCTTAAGAACCGCCACAGTTAGAGGAAACTCTGAGCAACATTGCATATTTATTCATACAGCTCCTAACAGAATGCTTTGACATACACAATTTGTTGTGGTGGACACTTCTACAGTCACATCTGAGCCCTTTCAACACAATGCAATATTGACAAAAGAGTATCTTGCTGACAAAGTGTCGGGGCATATGTGGTGCCTCGTGGGGCAGTTGCTTTCTTCACACAAATGCAGAATTAAGCAAAAAGCCCACACAATCCTGACGTGACCTAAAACTTGCACCCATCTCATTTTTCTTATTTTCTTGCAAGAGTTTTATGATGTGCATTTGTTTACTCCAACATTCTCTTCTTTTACTGTCCGTGCAAAACAGACCTTGCATGAGTAACTTTGCTGAGTTTATCAGGTCTGATGCCATGCTCAACTTGCTGCTAATTTTAGCTCTCAGCTTCCCAGGGAGTGAGAGAAAGCCAATATTATCAATAACATCTAACCTTAAAGCTCAACAGGGACTGCTGCAATAGAAACTCAAAAAATGAAGCATTTTGATGAGGCATGTACAAACTGCATCACAGTGTTTGATAGACCAATAAGTTAAGAACTACTTCATCAAACCAGACAATCCACATCCTTGGTGCGGCTTTTTTTTTTTTTACCTTTCACAGATGTTTTGTGATCTCAATAGCACAGGTTCAATTGTTACTCAGGCATTACAACATTTCCATTCTCCACTGAATTCTGACTCAGGGTAAGGGTTCCATTTTATAATTTATTAGTCTATTAAACCTGCTCGCCATTCCCTTCACTGTTGTAGTGAAAGATGACATAACTGCCACCTTCAAGACCTATTTGCTTCTGGAAATTTCTCCTGTGGCAGGAACTGAGCTTCTTAGAATTGTCTGGCGATGCTGGCTTTCTATCTATCTATCAATTATTAATGTGTCTATGTTCTACTGGAGACCCTCCTACTTGAGGGATGTGCTGTCTCAGTATTATGGTTATTATCTGCTTTTTGACTCATGGAAGTGTTTTTCTATTCAGGGAAGTCAACTTGAATTGGACGGGAGAGACCCGAGACCATGTGGTAATTGACAATCATATGAAGATGGGGCTAGGAAGATGATAAATTGAAGATGTTAAATTGAATCAATAACTCCATACATATCTCATGAGCAGCCTGACTTATAATTCAGTTATACAGATCAGATTCTCTTAACAGTCCAGCAGCCTAGCTTCACCTGTGGTAACATCTGAGGTTGTTTGTGGGATAAAGAAGTGTGAATACCAAGCTCGGAACTCACAAGAAATCTTAAGAATTTGAGCAATGACCATTAATAAGAATTATTTATTTGACAGAAGATTTATTTGAGTAATGACAGGGCATGAGTTAGTAATGTTTGGCCACAAGTATAGGGAGCATGTATTTTACTGGTGAAATGTAGAAAGTTGAGGGCATTGTGATGCATACTTATAATTCTTCTCTAATTTAAACATATATACAAACTCAAGGCTGTTTTGCAAGATGTCCTCATGCAGTTTTTCTATGAAATAAAAAAATCTTTGCAATATATAATACTTTTGAAAAAAAGAATACTTTTAATAGGGTTGTGTAAACCGTATTTGTATATATTACGAGTGCAGCTTAATTCTCACATAGATTTAGTTTGAATGAGAGATTTTATGACGCTTAATGACATTGTGAATCAGATTTGATATTGTTTTAGTTCACATCAAGCTGATTATTGCCTCATTGCTCACACTGGCTTGTTTAAAATCTAAGTGTCTTCTCTTAAAAATCTTGACAGTTCTGTATACAGCCATATAAATTATGGATATTACAAGGTCATATTATTCAAACAGTGAAAAAGCCATCCCTGAATCACTGGGGATTTGGGGATATTCCCTTTAGCAAGTTTTTGCTTTATTTCATCCATTACTGACCGTTAGGCTAATGCAACACATCGGCTACGCTCTGCCTATCTCTCTGTTTTCCTGCTGGGCATATTGTGTCCTACTTGGAACACATGACACACATGGATGCGGACCATTGGCAAAAAGGAAGAGAGAGCAATTTCTTCATAAATGATATTTTAAAATAACCAAACTTTTATATGAGCCTAGGCTGGAGTGCAAAAGAAAAGAAAAAAACTTGAACCGCTATTGTGAACCATTGTGTACATCTGTAATTGATTAGGGATACATAAGAGTTTGCAGATCTATATAGCAGTAAGATAAGCAGGGCAAAAAAATGACTAGACCATTTCTTTGTTCAAAACCATGAGACAGAAGGCTTTCAAAGCTTTGGCCCAGTGCAGTTACTTTAAAGCTTGTACGCTATAATCTACTTGCGAAGTGTCCTACTCAAGTCTAATCCTGAAGTTTGGAGAAAAATTGTTTCTCTGGTGTATTGTAAAGGCCTTACTCTACAGGTTTGCATGCATCTTTCAACTCTGCAACATTTCCACAAATATATCTATTACTGTATAGATATTCATTATGGAGCTGCAGGAAGCACCGCCGGGAAACACTGCTCTCCTGTAGCCTTTTCCTCAAGATGAAAACACTACTCAGCTACCGCTGCTGTTGCCTTGGAAACCTGGTCACTCTCACTCTTTTACCCACACTCTTCACCACTCGCTTCATTAAGTGCGTAGCTGCTGGCAATTAGAATAAAACCAGCGGCAGGGCTGGCTGTCTTGAAATGCAGTCTCCAATTAAATACTTTCAAATAGCAATGTTTTTCTTTCCAAGCTACATCTGCTTTCTATATAATAAATCATGCACCTGGGAGCTATGCTTCTAGAAGTCTACACTATGCTTGCTATACCATTGAATGACTTCAAAAAAAAATCTGTCTTTTAGTACTGTGTATACAAATGTAATATGGATCAGACATCGCCTTGTAACTAGTGATGTTTTTCCCTTTCTTGCTCAAGCTCAAATAGGCAAAACAATGTTCTAGACGCCACGGTTATTTCACAAGAGCAGAAAATGCCTGAATGATCAGTGCAAATCTGCATCAATGTGTGTACACTTCTATTTCAAGTACAGACAGAAACACACAGCAGTTTTTTTGCTCATCCATTCAAGGCGATTGCTATATAAATGATTGATAACTGAAATATAGGTGGAATTAATGACGGTCCTTAATGAAGTCTTTTAGTCTGATCAAACTCTCCAATTTATATTACTTCCCAGCATTTTTACTAACTGAGCAGGTTATTATTGCATTAAAATTGATGAAGTAAATTAGAGTGAATCATCATCACGGGACATTTGCTTTAAGTGAAAAAGTACTCTGGAGAAGTGCACTTGGTATGTTTCTTGTACAACATCATCATTGATTTAACCTTGCCCGTCAGCTCCTCACATGTTCTAAAAACAGAGAAAAAAAATATTAAACCCTCACCATGCACTTCATTAAGTACACCTTTTCAGCTGCCTGTTAATGCAAATAATTAATCACTCCGTCACGTGTAATCTAGAGATGGTCAAGACAACCTACCCAAGTTCAAACTGAGCATCAGATTGAGGAGAAATGTGATTTAAGAGACTTTGAATGCCATATAGTTGTTGATTTCAGATCTGAGTGCTTCAGACATTGCTGCTCTAGTGTGATTGTCATTTGGTAACAATCTCTTGGGGTTTATAGACATTGGTCAGAAAATATGCAGTGAGTTGCGGCTCTTTGGGCAGAAATGCTTTTTGTTAATGTTAGAGGTCAGAGGAGAATGACCAGACAGCTGATAGGAAGGCAACAGTATCTAAAATCACCTGTTACAGCCAAGAAATGCAGAAGGCTTTCTCTGAACACACAATGCATCAAATCTTGAAGGAAATGGGCTATAGCATAAACTACAATGCCACTCCTGCCAGCTAAGAACAGTAAAAGCTTCAATTAACATGGGCTCACCAAAATTGTACAATTGGACATTCAAAACTCATCACAACCTTTCCTGTTATGATGAGTTTTGATTTCTGCTGCAAAATTTGGATGGAAAGAGTAGAATTTGGCTTAACTAAAAAGAAAGAATGGATGCAGCCTACCTCATATAAATGGTGCAGACTGTTGGTGTTGGTGTAATTGTGTGGGGGATATTTTCTTGGCATGCTTTGCATCCCTCACCTGAACATTGTTTGAATGCCAGAATCTACCTTAGAATTTTTGCCGACCATTTCCATGTGTTTATGTCCACAGTACGCCCAGCAACCTGTCACAAAGCTCACGACATGTCCAAGGCTACGGTCACACTGCAGGCGAAAGCGCATCACATACGACTTTTTTGACCCTATATGCGACCCATACTCGATCATGGTATGACAGTTTGAACAGCACAAATACGATATTTTCAAATCCGACCTAGTCACTTTCGTATGTGGTACTGAATCCGATACATATCTGATGTTTTAGAAAGCGACTGCTGTTTGAATGGTCATGTTGCATTAAATCTTTTATGTCACTGATACAAGATAGATGCCAATTATTAGCGGCGGAGAACACAAACAAGAAAGCAAGGTGGCAGAAACTGGAGACGGAGCGAGTCAATGGACAGAAACTGAGGTTTTGGACTTGATTAGCATATGGGGAGAAATGATAGACTGCTGCAACAACACCTACTAACTCTGTAGCCGCCATTTTTACTTCCGTAAACAGAGCGATGTCTTCTTTTGCGCATGCGGGCCGCTTTGAGGGCCATGAACCGTTCACACTAGAGCGCATTTGCTGTCACAATTTATTTGTAGTGTGAAAACCAGACAAAAAAATCGGTTTTGATCAAAAAATTGGAATTGAACTTTAAGACCTGCAGTGTGAATGTAGCCAAAGTGGTTCCTTGAACATGGCAGTGTGTTCACTGTATTCAAATAGCCCTCACAGTCACCAAATTTAACCAAAATCTTTGAGCAATGTTTCCAGCGTGTTAATTCTATGTGAAGGAGAATTAAAGCAGTTGATTTCAGTGCTATTTTAGCAAAAATGAACCATCGCACATCTGTCTCCAATACAATTCTTTAAACACTTTTGTTGCTCTTTGAAGAATCTCACCAACTCTAGCTTTAGACATGGCTATATGATAACACAGAGGATAAATTTACTTACTGCCACTCAAAATATAATCCACTTTAACATTCCTCAAAGTTGTGTAATTTCAAACGTTCCCTGGTTGAAATCTGGAAAAAAAAAATTATTTTTTTCACCTGAACAATTACTTGTCTAAACAGAGCCCGTGCTTCAGTTTTCGTTTTTATTAATTCAAAAGATGAGGTTTTCTGCCACCAAGATGGAAGACATGTTAAGATTCTCTGAGTGAGATTAATTGTAGTTTGTGATAATGACTTGCTTCATAAGGAAAATTTGCAATGGCTGAGAGGCTGAATGATAGAAGGTTCACTTTTAAGAATGATATCGTTTCTTTAAAAAAAAAAAAAGAAAAAGTACACATTAAATCAGATAATAGGTCCACTTCCTGTGCAATTACTGTAAAGCAAATGTCTTTTATCCTTCCCAAGTGTGTTGCCTTTCAAAGAATTCTAATGGGAATATAACTTGCATCTGCTCATCATTTCATCATCTAAACCAAATATGATAAAAGAAACTAAAATTATAACTTCCTAATGAGCGTTTTTGTTATATAAATAGATAGAAAACATTGCTGGTACCAAAAGTGCATAAAAACTACACAATTAAAAGCCTTTTTGTTAGACATCAAATATCTTAACCAATTTAAATTGTACTGAAATATTGAAGACATATTTTTAAGGCAAAGCATTTTAACAATGTTTCACCAACAGGGTGAAACACATAAATATAGGATGGCATCTATTACTTTAATGAGAATTGCATCATATCTGAATTATTATTTTGCACAAAGCTAGGAACTCCTATTACATGAATGGCTTATGACTTTATTGGCACATTAAAAGACAATCAATTACGGTATATTCGGCACATGCATGATTCAAGGGTGGAAGGCTCAGTCTTTTGATTAGAGCTCCATTTTCCACTGCAAATCTCAAATTTCCACATTGTTAACGGCAGCGAATGAATAAAACAACTCCCCTTTCCTGTGACATGAACTGAGACTTGTCCACAAGTAACAGTGAGCCCCTGCGAGTCTCCCTCGAGCACCTGCTGGCTTTCAGGGTCGGGGCTGACGAGTTAATGCGGTTCAGGTGTTGTAATTGAAGATTGCCACCAGCTGGTTGTGGTGTAGCTTGGCAGGGCAGAGAGGAGTGCAGTTGGCTGTTGGGTTGAACTGGTGAGCGGCGCTTCAGTGCTTCTGGCCCCTGTTCATAACAAGACCCTTGTTTATAGAGAGGCACTTGTGTCCCTCTAGGTAGATAAGGACTCTAACAATAAAATAAAAAAGTAAAGAATGAGTGCTTCATTGAATATTAATTTGAAACTGAAGATACTCTAAAATGAAAAACCTACTAACCTCATTAGCATCATCTAGTTGAACATTTGAAGTAGAAAGAGAATGGAGCCAAAGTATCAAACACAATTTCATTGTCCAAATACTTTCTGAGATGACTGTAGTACCAAATATTCACTTAGATTAATATAAACCACCCACACACTCAAAGGCACGTGGGCCAGTCGCAATCAGCCACAAATTCTGTTCCAAACTCTACACAAGCTCTCTGTTAGCCAGGGAGAGCTTGTTCACTAACTCTTTGTAGACTTAAAGGATATATTTAATTCTTCCCATTTACATCTCTAAACCTGATAAACATGACATTTATGCAATAATCTAATAAGCCACTGCTACAGGTCCAAATGGAATTAACACAGTTTGCATTATCCTGAGACACATTAACAAATACATATATGTTTTCAGATAACCAGATGCCTGGCTTCTCGCATTAACAAGATCAGAGGACACAGCGGAAATCTCTTTTTTTTTCCTCCTTTCCCACGTACCCACTTCATTTTTTTTTTCATATCCTGTTAGAAATCCGCCAAAACCTATTGCATCCATATATGCTTAGAAAATTGATTGCATTGTATTAACAGCTTATATTTTATTTCATGTGAACGCATGAAAACTATCCAAAAACACTAATGGGGGTATCAATAACATGTTTTATGTAACTGAACTAATCTGGAGTAGGCAGGCACACTAGAGTACACACTGCACATGCTTTCAAATACAAACAGCAATTTTCTTCATCTTTTTATGAGGCTTTTTTTAGCTTTTGCTGCCAGGGGGACATAGAATATGTGAGCACAGAGGGAACAAACAGTAGCTGATACTGCCCAGTGAAAATGCTGCAGGCAAAGAAGTTTGGATTCTCTGGTTATGGATTAGTTTGTGTGACCATTGGCATTCCCTGCAGCTCTCAAGAAATTTGAAATTGATCATTGCATTTACACACTGTGGCACTCGTGTAGGGATGGGTGCAAAGCCAGCACCTTATGTGTCTCAAACAGTGGCACTGCACCGTGAGAAGCTGCACCACTCTGTACAGAGACAAGTCAATAAACAGTTACTTGGGCCATTGGGTTGTTTGTCAAGTGCAATTACAGGAAAAAACATTTTTGAGACTGATGTCACAGTTCAAAACAGGTACACGCTGGAATAGAACGTACATTTTAATGGACTATAAGAGGCTTGTAATAATATTTATTTTTAACAAAGCAAGGGTTAAATGAGGGCAGGGAACATGTGCATAAAGTAGACAAATGATAATGACACACACACATAAATATTAATGCAAATACAGTGCTATAGAGTCACAAAAAAGATTGCTCATTGTTGAAAAAAAGAAACAGAAATAGGAGTGCAGTTATTCCTCAGAGTGTATTCCCCTCGGATTCGAGAATTACCAGCAAATAAAATAACATAACATATTCAAAGAAGACTCTTACAACCAATGAAATGTTAAAGAGGAGCTACGTGTGGAACATTGTAATGCCCGAGGACATTATAGTCTGTTGTTGGAAGGTAGTCTTGGTCTATTATATTTTTATACGCATGGTTTGTAATTAAATATTAAGTCTAATTTGCAGAATCTTTCCTGGTAATCCACAGCATCTGAGTAAACCTTCAGTAAAATCAAATGGCATGACATAATATTACAGTCATTATCAAAATAAAAGTACAGCGGAAGTTCTCGCTTCTAAATATGTATTTTTAATATTGCCAGTGGTGCATTGAGTGCACAGTGTAAGGTTTCTAGGTATTTGACAGCAGAGGCTGTTTCAACATTTTAAATGTTTCATTATGTTTAACTAAAAAGTAAGAGGAAGCTTGTTAGGGAGTTTTTCAAGGAATTATTAGCTTTTTTAAATATTAGTTCTTGTAACAGTTCTTTAAGAGCAGAGTTCACAGCCCGATCATCTGACACTTAAAACTAATCACCGTCCTCATACAATCTGTCAACCTTCTACAGAGGCCTCTAGGTGATAGAATAATTGGTTGTGGTTCACTTTCTTCTAGCGGGGAGATGTTGTAGTTCCTCTTTGCTTTTTTGTGCCTTCTTCTCTCTCAGGGTATTTTGGTCTAATTGATGGCAGAATCTTGTGCAAAACAGAAAGACTCAGTGACATTATCAGGCAGTGGTTTGACTTTGGTGAGAGCCAACTGTCAACTTGAGCAGATCCCGATAATTGATTGGCTCATTATCCTAACGCCATATTTTCTCTGTGTGAGGCTTAACATTGTTTGGTTGCAGCAACCTATTATTTCACCAGGGGTTTTATTGCCAAATTAATTTGTGAGTTCTTACCAGCCTCATAACTAACATACTGCACTGTTTAAACACTGCTGATTTTGTTCGTAATTCAATGATGAGAGTGAAAGTGGCTATTAAAACAGTCCAAATAATATCATTATTTGTAATTGGGCAGAATGTCCACGAATCTTTGGATTTTATAGTTTCTGAACATTTTAGTTGCTATCTGTGCTGAGATGCTCTTTCAGAGGTGATCAATAATAAATACTAGCAAAATGTATATTACTTATCGCAGGGTATTTCTTTTACTCCTAAAGAAAAGAAAGAAAGATATTAATACTTTTTCTATTTTAGGTGAAAAGCAACTCTGTCAGTTAAAGCATGTGAAACACGTATTTTCACCTATTCAGAGCCTAATTTACTCCATCATTCTGCACATTCCCCACATACAACCCTGCCATACAATGGTGGCAAGCTGACTGCTATCTTCATGAATCCCTCATCCTCTTCCCTACAGTGACAAAATGTAACCTTTGGGAGGAACTGACCCATCTCCTCAGGAACAGTCAGCACAGACAGCAAATTCACGGAGACCAAGTCTTTTAAGAGGCATCAAAAGGGCACTGCCTTGTTCGGGATATGCCTGGATGGGGGTTGGTTCGCATGTAGTTCACGAATGTCAAACCCTCGGAGCTTTGCCGGCTCACCGTTTGATAATTGGTCATCTATCTACTCTCCTGTGATCACCAGTTTAGTTCCAGCTCCATGCATCAGTCATTTATTTCTGGTCTCATTGGAGCTTGTTTGTTTCCAGTTGTGTAGTCAGCTGTTTACTTCTGGTCGTATGATCAGAAATGTATTTCTGGTGCTGCAGTCAGTAGTTTATGACTGGTCTCAAGGACATTGCAGTGGATTTGTAGCACTGCAGCTGATTTTATTAATTGGCCTTAGACTTACTTAATGCACTGGAAACATTGTGTTTCGGACATAAATTCATACGGATGAGGGAGAAAGAAACCCCATTTGTGCTCGCTCTCTCGTGCACTCTCTCTCTTTTTCTGTGTGTATATATATATATAGATATAGACAGTTAGAGTTATATTATAAGAGTGTGGTATGTGTAAATGCACATTTGAACGGAACATTTTCTGATTTTCTGCTTTCATGCCAGCAAACAAGCATTTCTGTATCCTCCTGCAATACTGCAAGTCCCTTCAAGTAGGAGAGTATTCGAGGCTGTGAAACACAAATGGAAAAGCAGAACATAAAGCCATGCCTTTCTTTTCTTTTTCTTTTTCTTTTTTTTTTTTTTTTACTATCCTTTGCTTGTTTTTTGCTTGTTTGTTTGTTTTGCAGTGAGTAAGCTCTGGTTGCAAAATTAATTTGGGAGAGACATCTTCATGTGCAATACAGAATGGAGCCATAAGAGCCGAGTGGGATCATGACAGATTGAGTCAGCTCTATTCACGGAGAGAATGAAATAGGTAGTTGCTTCCATATTGACAGAAAATTTGGTTGATCTTGAAATCTATGTGAGAAAAAAGCAATTCAGTATAAATATTATTGAAATTTTCAGAAATTTGGGTATAACGTGGTAGTGGTGATGGTGGTATCACCCAAATTTCAATCTCACAGCATTCATGTGTTATGGAAAAACAATGATCAACTGGTAATGGGATATTATTCTCTTTTAGTAAACAAGTTTATTAAACCCACTGCTTTAAAATCACCCTGGAGAAAGATTTCAGTCTTTCATTTACATATAATGATTGGTTCAACTTATTGAATACCAAAATGGTATTCAAGGGAGAGAAGAACTGGATTCATTTCACATTTAATCATTAACCAATTCTATGGAACGCCTCACACTGTTTAAACTCCATTTGAGAAAGCATCTCCATGATAGGTTTATAGTTACCATTCAGGATTGGTTTGAAAACACTGTAATACAATAATACTGATAGTCATCCAGTTTTGTGTTTGACACCCCAGCCCATGCTTAACATTCACATGAGACAACACAGGTCAAGCAGCACTTATGTTCAGCTGGATGCTAGTTTAAAGCTACTATAATTAATATTTAATAGCAAAGGAAAGGATGACTGTGCAGCATGAAAGGGGCTGATCAGAGAGATGGGCCAACATGGAATTATTAGACTGCAGTTCATTGTGAGCATTGTTATACTTTTTTAGCCTTTTTTTTGAAAAATCTGAAACTTTGCTGTTTTGCTTCATGTGCTGCAAGCATCTGTTTCACTGAGAAGAACCAGCTAAGCAATACACAACAGAGAGACAAAGTCAGATAAAAGGTGCTGAACACAGTGGAGCATTTAGTATAAAGAGAAAGACATTTCCCTCGGGATGGTAGAAGCCAAGAAAAAGCTTTAAATAAAGAAAGAAAGAAAGAAAGAAAGAAAGAAAGAAAGAAAGAAAGAAGAGGAATAGTGGATAAAAGCTAGTTTTGAACCATCAGGTTTTGTTACTAGTAACCTATAGCATCAAAAACCAGTATAACTGAAAGTCCTAGATGTACGTATTTATGCATTTTATATTTTCATAATAAGCGGGAAACCAATTACGCTAACACAACTTACATTATTATTTAGGCAAACACTATGCTATTTTCACCATGCCGTAGAAACAATGCATAGTTACATTATGCATTATGACTATGAAATTTAATTAATTTTTTTTATGTTGACAAGGCAAATTGTTGTGTCAATTGTTTTCTATTACAAGGTGATTGCACAGTTGTCTGGTAGGAGGCAATCTGTCCCCAAACATTCGCAGTCCTCAGACTGACTGCAACGACTGTAGGACAAGTTGGCAAAGGTTTGCAAATGACTGCTGCCTGATTTTTAAACACAAAAAACTGCCAACACATTGCACTCTGAGTCAGGCTGCACTAATCTCTGCGATACACACCTATGCAATAGGGAACTCAACTCAGCTAGTTATATTCTGACTATATTCTGGTGACATTCCCACAGCGCTGTGAAATAGTACTCACCCCATTCTGATTCTTATTGTTTTGCATTTTTCTTACACATTTTTTCAGATCATCATACACTTTTTAACATTACACAAAGATAACCCAAGTAAATCCAAAATGCAGTTTTCAAATGAAAAAAATTCAAACACACTTTGTATTTGTAAAAAAAAGAAAAAAAAAAAAAAAAAAGAATTGCCCCTAAACCTAATAAGTAGTTATGCCTTGGCAGCAATTACGCATTTGTGACAATTCTCAGTGAGTCTTTCACATCGCTGTGGAGATGATTTAGAGGCAAAACTTGCTGGTATGTTTCAGATAAGCCCATGTGTGCTTAAGCTTCAGGGAATTAACTGATGACCAGACAGTCCTTCAGAATTCTTTTGGTAAAGAACAGAAGTCATTCAAGTTTCATTAGTCACAGTTCACCATTTGTGTTTCACAGCCTCGAATACTCTCCTACTTGAAGTTCTCCAGGTCCTGCAGCAGTAAAATAGCCCCAAGTCATCACACTACCACCATGTTTGACTGTTGTTATAAGGTTCTTTTTATGAAATGCTGTTAGTTTTACACCAGATGTAACCGGGCTCAAACCTTCCAAAAAGTTCTACAGCTTTGACAGTGATCAGGCCTGGGTGACCAGGAAGCGTTCACGATGTCTTCTCCGGCGATGATAATTAGCGTCTGTCTTGTGTCAGTGACGTAAAAGACGGATTTAATGCGACATGACCGTTCAAACAGCAGTCGCTTTCTAAAACATCGGATATGCATCGGATTCAGTACCACATACGAAAGGCTACGTTCACACTGCAGGCGAAAGCGCATCAAATCCGATTTTTTGGACCCTATGCGACCCATATCCGATCATGGTGTGACTGTGTGAACGGCACAAATCCGATATTTTCAAGTCCGATCTGGGTCACTTTCGTATCTGGTACTGATTCCGATACATATCCGATGTTTTAGAAAGCGACTGCTGTGTGAATGGTCATGTCGCATTAAATCCGTCTTTTACGTCACCGACACAAGACAGATGCCAATTATCAGCTCCGGAGAAGACATCGCAAACGCTTCCTGGCCAATAAGTGTAGATGTTAGTGAAACTGTTGGGAAGACAACGTTGGGGAAACGTGAACATTTTATTTTCACGTATATTTTATGTACTGTATAATCTGTAGATTCTGACAGAAATCTGCAACTATCCTTTGAAGCACCGCTCCTCTCTAAAACAGCAATAAAGATAATTATTAGGTTATCTACATTGTTATGTAAATAACAAAACTTAAAGCAAAAATTGGGAAACGTAAAGTCCAAAGTCTTTATATTAAGGCCCATCAGTCAAACAATATAGTTTGCTCTGGGTGTACAGAGCGCGTTGTGTGTGACGTCTTCTTTTGCGCATGCGGGCCGCTTTGAGCGTTCACACTAGAGAGCGTTTGCTGTCGCATTTTATTTGTAGTGTGAACGAGCAGACAAAAAAATCGGATTTGATAAAAAAATCGGAATTGAGCATTAAGACCTGCAGTGCGAACGTAGCCAAAGTGACCCAGATCGGATTTGAAAATATCGGATTTGTGCCGTTCACACTATCATACCATGATCGGATATGGGTCGCATAGGGTCAAAAAATCGGATTTGATGCGCTTTCGCCTGCAGTGTGAACGTAGCCTTAAAGTCAGCAACTGACCATAAGTAGTTTAAACCAGCATTTCACTAATTATGTTTCTTTAGGGGTTTTTTGTTTGTTTGTTTCTATTTTTTTCTTCATATCAATGTATTTGATCGATTAAATATAATCACAAAAACAGCATGTTTAATGAAGATGATAAAGCGGTTATTTGACTGTTTACGCAACTGTTTCAGATGAAAGAAAAGCTCATTTAAAGGGCACTGCAGAACATTATTATTTCCATATTTGCATAAAAAAGATAATTGTTTTCAAAGAGTTTTTAAGCTGGAGTTAAGAAAACACCACAAACTGTCAGCCAGTGGCTAAGACATAATAGTCAGTTTTATCATCTTCTTCTCATATTTTGCTAATACTAGTGTCACGAAAAGCTGTGAAATTACCAAGTAAGTGTCGACTGGAAAATACCTGCTTCTTCATGAAGACACTGTCACTTTACAAGTTCACCGAGCTTCATCTGTTCTGAGACAAAATTAGGGACATTGGTATTATGGAAATTCAACTGACAGGAAATTCATTCACTAATGAAATAGACAAAAGAACTAATCGCTTGTTATCTAAAATGTAGCCCAGAGTGGTTTTAAAAAGTACACTGGCCATGTATCGCTTTCCTGGTTTCTTTCAGCTATAATGAAGTCTCTCATTCAGTTGAGTGATCCCACTTTCAAAATAGTTTTTTTCAGACATGCCTAATTAGACTTCACAACCTCTCACCGTCAATCTTGTCTAATTAAAGGTCTCTCATTCTTCCCCTCACCTCCTGTGTCTAGTACTCATCAAATAAAGGTCTCAGTCTTTCTTTTCGTTCGGCTCCCAACTAAATAAACCCAATTCCTCTTCTTTCATGTCTTTGGTAAATTAGAAAATCTGTAATTGAATATCACTGTCTCCCTCCTTAGGCTCTAAGCATGCAGTAAGCTACTTCAACATACTTCTCACCTTAGTTCTCAGCCAGTAAGGTTTTCTTACTTGTTTACTTCCTCCCTGCAACTCTAGTGTTCTTTTTCAGAATGTTTAAGATTTGAACATTTTATATGTTTCCTGCTTCACTGCAGAAGGTTCTGGTTGCGTCTCAGGAGGTCTCTCTTTTGTTGCCTTAGACATATGGGACGCAAATCTGTTCTATGAAGAAAACTGAACTGCACTACATCTTCTGTATAGTTTTCCCCCGTTGTACAGCCTCTAAAAGAACACAAGAAATGTAAAACACGTCATTTTTTTCACAATATGTAAAATTCTCAAATTTTAACTGTGCATGATGTCTCTTTCCATTTTTTTTGGATTTAATGGAACAGAAACATAAGATACATATTTCTAACACATATGCAATGTATTTAAAAGGGTTATGGAACAACAGAAATGCAAATGATGTTGTCAGCGATTCTGTTTTCATATTTTGTTTTCATTATCAAAGACTCCATAGACTCCATATTTTCTTTATTACTCAAATATAAATGTGTGCATGTGTGACTTTTACTGCAATTTTAACTGCAACACTTATCCCCAAAATGTATTTGATAACATGGCTGGATTTGGCTTTGTTTTGAATTTCATTTTAGTTTAAAAAAAAAGATATATATATGTATATGAAAGAAGTTGTGTCTTTAGTGGCTTTGTGAATGCATGCACACCTCTGACCACAACTAAACTTTTACTTGTTTACTCAGAAGCAATCCCTCAAGGTTTCCACTTCCTGCTGTGCAGGTGTTGGGGGCATGGTCGGGGGTAGCTGTAGCTTGAGAAGTTGGAATGTAATGCTGGGCTGCAGCAGCTGCTCACGTCCTTGAGCCTGGTTGTTTATCTCCTACTGAGCAGCAAGTATCTGAGGAAACTGATGTAGTCTATCTGGCTGCCAAGTGCGATGTTTAACTTCACGTTTCCTCCCAATGGATCTATTTAAGATTGAAGATGTTTTAATTTTGTGCTGCCTAATGAGCCTGAATTAGGTTTTTGCTAATGTATTTGCTTGCCCACTTATCGAAAGATAACTTTTTTTTCTGATTGAACTTTCTCAAAACTTTGGGAATGCGGCGTATCTGAAGGCAAATTTACAAAAGAAGCAATATGGACTGCAGCGAGAAAAGTTGAACAGTTGGGGACACTGCTTGCCAAACACTGAGTTTCAAGACATCCAGACTTATTTGATTGCCAAGCATGTGAGTATTTCTGGAAGGTTACACAAGAATTTTGAATTCGTGTGTGTGCTTAGCGGTAGCAAAATCTAGTCATGATAACTCATTACACAGTATTTAAGGAAATCTTAAAACTGGGAGGAATTGTGATTGTGGTTGAAGAGATTTCACTGCAACACCTGCTTTGTTTACTAGGATTACAATTTGCTGTTTAGATTCACTCGTCTTCTTAGCCGGACGGAAAGTTTGTAAAATGAGCAAAACGTCTTTAAATACAAAACACATGTGCACAGAAAATGACAGAAAGAGATTTTTGCACAGTGTGAAGATGCTCGGAAGCACAGATGATAGCTTTATTTCAAAAAAACAAAACAAAACAAACCATTATGTCAAGCTTGATCTGTAAAAAGTGGAAAATGAGTTGGTTTTTTTCCACAAGTTTTATTGTTATAATTGTTATAAATTCAAGTTTCATTCTATATATTCAAACGATCACTCTATATATTCAGACTTTGGTTGGAATATATATATATAATATTTTCCTAAAGGGCATTCCATAATTTATATATATTATATATATATATATATATATATATATATATATATATATATATATATATATATATATATATATATATATATATATATATATATTCGCACTGCAGGTCATATATTTATATAAAAAAACACCCAGCACGCCCCTGCGGGCGGTTTATCCTTCAAGCTCGGGTCCTCTACCAGAGGCCTGGGAGCTTGAGGGTCCTGCGCAGTATCTTAGCTGTTCCCAGGACTGCGCTCTTCTGGACAGAGATCTCCGATGTTTTTCCCGGGATCTGCTGGAGCCACTCGCCTAGCTTGGGAGTCACCGCACCTAGTGCTCCGATTACCACGGGGACCACCGTTACCTTCACCCTCCACATCCTCTCGAGCTCTTCTCTGAGCCCTTGGTATTTCTCCAGCTTCTCGTGTTCCTTCTTCCTGATATTGCTGTCATTGGGAACCGCTACATCGATCACTACGGCCGTCTTCTTCTGTTTGTCTACCACCACTATGTCCGGTTGGTTAGCCACCACCATTTTGTCCGTCTGTATCTGGAAGTCCCACAGGATCTTAGCTCGGTCATTCTCCACCACCCTTGGGGGCATCTCCCATTTTGACCTCGGGACTTCTAGGTTATACTCGGCACAGATGTTCCTGTACACTATGCCGGCCACTTGGTTATGGCGTTCCATGTATGCCTTGCCTGCTAGCATCTTGCACCCTGCTGTTATGTGCTGGATAGTCTCTGGGGCATCTTTACACAGCCTGCACCTGGGGTCTTGCCTGGTGTGATAGACCCCAGCCTCTATGGATCTTGTACTCAGAGCTTGTTCTTGTGCTGCCATGATTAGTGCCTCTGTGCTGTCTTTCAGTCCAGCTTTGTCCAGCCACTGGTAGGATTTCTGGATATCAGCCACCTCCTCTATCTGCCGGTGGTACATACCGTGCAGGGGCCTGTCCTTCCATGATGGTTCCTCGTCTCCCTCCTCTTTCTTGGGTTTCTGCTGCCTGAGGTATTCACTGAGCACTCGGTCAGTTGGGGCCATCTTCCCAATGTATTCTTGGATGTTCGTTGTCTCATCCTGGACTGTGGTGCTGACACTCACCAGTCCCCGACCCCCTTCCTTCCGCTTAGCGTACAGCCTCAGGGTGCTGGACTTGGGGTGAAACCCTCCATGCATGGTAAGGAGCTTTCTTGTCTTTATGTCAGTGGCTTCTATCTCCTCCTTTGGCCAGCCTATTACCCCAGCAGGGTACCTGATCACGGGCAGGGCGTACGTGTTGATGGCCCGGATCTTGTTCTTACCATTCAGCTGACTCCTCAGGACTTGCCTGACCCTCTGCAGGTACTTGGTGGTTGCAGCTTTTCTAGCGGCCTCTTCATGGTTCCCATTTGCCTGCGGGATCCCCAGGTACTTGTAACTGTCCTCTATGTCTGCAATGTTGCCTTCTGGTAGTTCAATCCCCTCAGTTCTGACTACCTTCCCTCTCTTTGTTACCATCCGCCTACACTTCTCCAGTCCGAACGACATTCCAATGTCATTGCTGTATAGCCTGGTAGTGTGGATCAGTGAATCGATGTCTCGTTCACTCTTGGCATACAGCTTGATGTCATCCATGTACAGGAGGTGGCTGACAACTGCTCCGTTCCGTAGTCGGTATCCGTAGCCAGTCTTGTTAATGATCTCACTGAGGGGGTTCAGGCCTATGCAGAACAGCAGTGGGGACAGAGCATCTCCTTGGTAGATCCCGCACTTGATGGTGACTTGTGCTATGGGCTTGGAGTTGGCCTCTAGTGTTGTGCGCCACATCCCCATTGAGTTCCTGATGAAGGCTCTTAGGGTCCCATTGATCTTGTACAATTCTAGGCATTCCAGTATCCAGCTGTGGGGCATTGAGTCATAGGCCTTCTTGTAATCAATCCAGGCAGTGCACAGGTTGGTCAGTCTGGTCTTGCAGTCTCGGCTGACTGTTCTGTCTACCAGTAGCTGGTGTTTTGCGCCTCTGGTATTCTTGCCAATTCCTTTCTGTGTCCCGCTCATGTATTGACCCATGTGCCTGTTCATCTTAGCCGATATGATGCCTGACAGGAGCTTCCATGTAGTACTGAGGCAGGTTATTGGTCGGTAGTTGGAGGGGACCGGTCCCTTCTTGGGGTCCTTGGGGGATCAGGACCGTCCGGCCTTCAGTTAGCCATTCCGATTAGCCATATATATATATATATATATATATATATATATATATATATATATCTTTTTAAATGTATAAATAAAACAGTGAAGACTTTTGTACTCTACCTGTAAGAGATCAAACATTTCACTTTTGCTGTTGCTTTCCGCCCTACACAGCATTCTATTGTATTGCATCAGTTAAAGACTGAAGTAAGAAAGAAAGAAAAAGGAACATAGCCCTCTGCAGGTAATCTTTCCTCAGAAACTACTCATTTGTGATCTTTTCTTAAACCAGTGCTTAAACTAATTCTGCAGCTGTCAGACCATAAATCAGATCTTGTTAGAGTTGGGCTACATGACACACTGCCAGAGGGAACATTTTTTATCCAGTGCAAATCTTGTCACGTTTACTGTAATTTGAAAGATCTCCTATTATACAGTATGAAGTTATTATCAACACCATATGCCACAACGATTAGTTGTTTAGAAAGTTGTTTAACAGTGTAGTGAATTTCAAAAATGTCAATTCCATAGCTGCCAATAGGACATATTTCACTTTCATAATGAGACGTTCTTTCACACTCGGCTAAACCTGTATTTCCCCTCCGTACTCTTACGAGATGAAGGCCATTTTTACAGTCTTTGGCCATCACAGTAACAGTCAAGAAGATTTGACAAGCATGGCAGGTTTCTTCTTCGCAGCCTAGAAATGGAGGGCAAGAAGGTTGCAACTTCTGAAGCCAATTACTTAAGTTTTGCCTGTTTTCTTTCATTCGCCTCTCACAGGAAAGTACGGAATGAAAACTTCCTACAGTCCTCTTATCATATGGTAATAATGTGCCATGCCCCGCATGATTTTACATGCCAAGTCATCTTCACATCATTTATTTTCTTTATTTTGCAGGCCATTCTAATCTTCCTCCGAAAGAAAGGTACTTAGAGGATCTGTCTGAAGAATAGCTGGTTTCTGTGCAGCTGAAGTGTGCCAACAGGGAACATTTACTCAGAGATTCTTTGCAGTGTTTAGATAAGACTTTGGATGCTGGTGACAAATCAAATGCATGTCTGTGGGAGTGGGAGAGGACAGCAGTACAGCCAATCATGCAAAGCTGTGTTGCCTCTCTGCCAAAATGAGATTCATATTGAGAGTGAATAGCTGTTTTCTGGAAAAAAAAAAAAAAGCACCACTGAATAGTACAAAAATATCCACTGAAATGTTAAAAAAAAGCATCCATGCCAAATAATTGTGATCACAATAAAACTAAGCAAGCAAGTATTACAATAAAATAAGATTTTAACTTTTCCAGAACTGTCCTATTTAACACCACACGAGAAATAAATCAAAACACATACAAGTGTAGGATGCAAGCAATTTCCACTCATACTAGATGTTAGTTTAGCCTCATGTTAACCACAGTTTTCAGTTTTATTTCATTTTATTTATTTTTTTTTTTATTTTTTTTTTTACTTCAGATAGTTTAAAAGGACAAATACAGTGTTTGTAGCTTCATAATGAAATGTTCTAGCTCAAGGTCTGTGACTCTGTCAAAGGGCTAAAGTTAAAATGACCTCCTTCTCAATTTTGCGTGTTGGTGTGTTGTTCCAGTAGCCAGAGGGGATACAGTGAAAGAACGGAGGAGGACGAGCCAGATGCAATCATCTGTCTGTGTTTTCTAGTATTGCAACAAAGAGTCTCTCATCTTCTGTGAGAGCAGTTGAGAAAATCATGTGCAAATTTTAAGTACTTGCAAAAAATAGTATTCTATATGTAGAAGAAATTTGCCAGGATTTTTGGCACTAAGTCCATTATGATCAGAAACTTGATAGAAATATTCAAATATTGTCAAAATATTCTTTCTTCAGCAGTATTATTTTGTTTGATAATTCATTGCATGTGTATATTTTGATATTACATCCACAATTAAAGGATTATTATTCTATTCTATCATACAGGTGAGCAAATGGTATTAAATAACATTACATGAGTTAATTTAAGTAACTACAGCAAACAATTGAATGTGCAAAGATGCATTCAAATGTAGTCTGCTGTATGTGCTCATAAAAAAATAAACAACGGCTGTAATTTTTCATTGCCTACACGTTCAATACTAACAGAAAAATACATGTAAATGATATTTGTGCAAAGAAAAGAACAAAAGTGCTTTCTAATTTCTAATCTAATGAGCATTTTTGTTTTTTAAAACTGAATACATAATTCACATCACCCCAAAGGTGTTATTCCATTTTATCAATATCATAATCTGACCATGACTGGTCTAGATGCTGCAACCTCAGTTCGCACCTCAACATGAAGGACTTGTCTCATGTCAAACATCCACCTGGATGTTTAGATTAATTTGCCTTCTTTATCCTGTAACATCATCCATCAAAATATTAAGCAGCTTTTTGTTTCTTTTTAAAAAGTATAATTTCAGATATATTGTTTGTCACAAAACTGAATGCGAACGAGACATATCTTTGCAAGTGAAAACACCCAACTGCATAGCTCAATAAGTTTGATGAATCATCACCATCACAACACAACAATGTCTGTTGTGTCATATAGATGTCTGTTAAGCTTTACTCAAATTGATTGATGGATGACACTAATAAAGCTGCAGTCTGTTCTCTTCTTGATCAGACTGTCACACAACTTGTCACTTTTAATTTTGAGTCCCCCCATTCGCCAGTCAGTGTTATGATTTAGTAGCAAATGCCTGCCATACCATAAAGATGGTGATAAAAGTCTCCCTTTCGTCAGCAAGTTTTAATAATACAGCAGTGTTCTCTCACAAGCCAATAGCATTTAAATACAGTATACCGTTGCAACATTAAATTATTATCACACACATTGGATTTGATGGGAATAAAGCTATCAAAAATTATGACTTGGGTTTTGTTCAGTCAGTGAAACCTATTGCATATGTGAATGTTTATGCGGCTAAAGAGGGATGCGCATGGAGTCTGATGTACTGACTCAGTTGGGTGGGTGGGTGGAATTAGAATGGGTTGAGCTCACCAGATCTCTTTAGCACACTACTCATCTATGCCTGAAGCTGGTAAAATGAGAGTAGATGAATTGCTAAAATGAAACTGATATGAAATGTATATAAGAAATGGACACGGACAAGTTTCTGGGTCTGAAAAGCACAGCCAGTCAACAAGTGTCCTAAACCTGTATTCATTTTAAAGAGCAACAGTATACAGGAAATAATTTTCTAAGAGTTTATTGTCTGAATAGAGTGTTTCATATCTTAATCAATAAATTTAATAAATAATAGACCTGGTTAAAGTAAAAAAAAAAAAAGAAAAAAAAAAGGAAGATTAAGGGTCAGCCTGTACTGTTATGGGGAAATTGCTACTGTATGAGTGTCCAGTATCCACCAGCACGAGAACCACCAAACACAAGAGGATGATGGTTAGGAAGCTTAAGGTGAATTCCAGTGAATATGTGCTTGTACAAATCTCAAATGAAACTGTTGCCGACAGATCCTATAACGCAGATGAATGCAAAAAATAAAAGGTGGCAATATATGGGCTTCTTCTGCATTGATTTTCAGCCTTTAAAAATGTCCATTGCAAGCCCAACAATGCTACAATTATTCAATAGTCTTTTGTTTTAAGATCATATATTGCATGTTAACCAAACTATATAACTATTGTCTCTATCTACATTTAAATAACAAAAATAGCCTGTGAAAGGGAATGTACTAAAATAAAATGTTAAGTCAGATGACAATGCCCGGCAGAGTTGCTTTGAGTCATGGTGTTTCCTCACCTGCTATTTCCAGTGTTTTACATCGATTGATGTCGGTTCTTTTTAATTATAATCTTGAGGCTATTTCGGTTCCTCTGTGTCTGTTTTGAGTGTGGAGCGACATGTTGACACTGTTGTCTGAATACTCTGAATATTTTTGACTCAGACTGGCACAGCAGACCAAAACATACACACAGAGTATGCACTGTCAACTCAATATTGACAAACAAAAAGCCTCACAAAAAAATAAATATTAAAATAAAAAGCATGATATTTTACTGAGCGCAATCTCACTGGATAATAAAGCCTGTTTGTGACATTTTAAAATGGGCCAGTTATTTTATTATAGACTGACAGATAGTAACTATTCTGACACAGTCACTAACCTTTTGTCGAACATGTAGACCCAAATCATGTTTTTGACCTTTCTCTCATTTCATACATTCTGACAGTGCGCCTCATGCTGTCAATATTTAGTTTAATAAAGATTGTTTTGTATTGTTCCTTGCAAATCAATCAAGACAAAGCCTCTCTCATTGCACCATTTCTTCCTATCTGTAGTAATTCAATAAAACTGTCTGCTTTTTTGTTATGATTTCCAAGTATTTTGTGTGTGTGTGTGTGTGTGTGTGTGTGTGTGTGTGTGTGTGTGTGTGTGTGTGTGTGTGTGTGTGTGTGTGTGTGTGTGTGTGTGTTTGATATAACTCATTGTGCATCTGCTGCCCTTCTAGTTTGACTGCATAGACTTGACTGTGATCACTCATTTGAAAGAAAAAAAAACTGTGAAAATGTGAAAGCTGTTACTGAAATAATACATTGTAGTGAGACAACAGACAGCTTTGAAAAAAAAAAATAGATACCTGCTCTTGTCTGTCAGGCAGACCTGCGAGATGATTGTTGAACCTCATCACGGAGAACATTTGTTTACACAAATAGATGCTTCCAAACATCCTCAGCACGCGGCAGCCTTAAGGCGGAGTTGTGGTATTGTGTCTGAGATGAAAGGGGCAAACTCCTTTGCCTCCAGAGATTCAAACTTGGCCCTCAGTGGGCTGTTCCACTGTAATTAATTCAGCTCTATGTGTCGGTATTTTGGAAAACTCTCTCTTGCGTCGACTGCAGATGGTTTCGTAAAACTTTCAAAAGTTTATTTATGTGCATCAAGGTTTGTAAACCAATTCCTAAAATTGTACCTTTCCTATTGCGTTTGGCTCTCCTAGTGAAGGCAGTTTTGTCTGAAGTGCCTTTTACTGCAGCATGCATATTCATGAATGCCCAGTTTGTGTCCTTCCAGTGTTACATTTAGATGTTAGGGGTATGGAAATTCTCTGTTACAACACATAGAAAAGACAAACTGCTTCTGCTTTTATTCGCCAGCTCTACAACAAACATTTCCCTTACCAGCCATGAAACTGGTAATGTCCTCACACATTTCATAGAATCCGAGCAACGCTAAAAGCAAACATGACTTCTCCATTCTCTCCTTCAGGTAATGCCCCATTTCAATTATACACTTACTTTGTCAGCTCTTTATTCATTTATTTATTCAGGGTTTTTTTTTCTTTTTTTTTTTTTTTTTAATTCCAAGGTGTTACATGGACCATTCTGTTGCTTGATTTTTTTTTTAAATTTGTGGTCTCTGATGAAAAATATGCCTGGCACAGGTAGTGATGTTAAGAATATTAGGGTTTTGGTATTTATAGCTTGTGTTGTTTGGTGGATGCGATAGTAGAGCGGGGTTGAGGGGTTATGCATGCTAGGGCTGCTCACTGGTACAGCAGCTACAAACAGTGACACTGTATGTAAAAAAAATATGTGTGGCTGCCTACACCCTCTCCAGGCCAGCAGCAGAGGCACTCACACTGCTGGGAATTGGCCATACTAAACTGGGAATTTGCAATGGGCTGGGTGCCATCTGTGCCTCCAGTTTCAGAGTTGAAAGTGATGATAATTATGATATTACACAAACTAGAAAAAAATAAAAATAAATAAATTAATAATTCTACTTGCGTTTCAGTGCCAGGGTAATAATAATCAGAGTATGTGTATTTTATGAAGTGAGTCACTAATTTATAGTGGTCTCTCCTTTATAGATAAAGCTGTCATTGAAGCTTGATGTGAGTGAGACACTGGGGGTAATCTAATGCAAATGCATATGTCTTGTTGGCAGGCAAGCAGCCACCTCTAATATTCCTGCGGTGTTGTTTTTGGCACAGCGGCAGCACAAACATGTTGCCACGGAAGTGGCTACTTCTACTGTAATGTATTTACTGTCTAATTTGTGTCTCAGTGAGAGACCATATATCCTGTTTAGGGAGTGACACCTCTCCTCCTCCACTTTATGGAGCGGTGCAGGCATTTGATGGGGACTTGAACATGCTGTGCTGATGGATGAGCTTGTCAAGGCAGCCCCATGATGCTCTCCTCCCCACAATGTGCAGGACTGGAGAAGCTCACTCATATAGAATAGCATAGCTCAAAAGATGGTTAATAACGCATTCGCCACACCTGAAAATAATCCTCTTAACAGTATAAGTGTCGTGGGTGAGGAATTCTTTACAGTTTACGGGCAGGTTCAGTGTCACTTTTTATACATAGTTTAAAAAAAAGAAAGGAAAAAAAGTATATATATGACATTTGGCAAAAAATGCTAATTTATTGTGTTGTGACAACTTACTTTTTATACTGATAAACACCCCTAAGGTTGAGGGTGTACATATGTCAACAAGCTGTTTTTTTAAACACTCATTCTTGCCTTCACTAGTCTGCTGTGTACAATGTTGAACACTATTCCTTTAATGTCAGCTTTTCAGCTTGAGACTGAGAGTTTGATTCCCTGAGGCAGAAGTACTGAATCGCTGACAGGTGTTTCAAAGTGTTCAATTTGTGGATGTTCTAAAACAAATTCTTGAAACACTGTGCTCTAATACATCTCTTTGAGAGACTTTCTGCACTATTTTTGTGCCTCTATTTTTACTCTATTTTGCTCTTCTGTGCAAAATTCCAATCAGCAGCATTCCTGAGTGAAAGCGGTTCTAAAGGGCTGAGTAACTCACAACAAGTACTAACCCAAATTGGAATATAATCAAACTGTAGAATCATTCTGCATTATACATGGAGCAACATGCTGCTGTTTAACTCAGAACTCATGTAAAAAGTTACTTGCATGACTGCTAGTCATCCCGAGGCAAGCTTGCAAGGTGGTGTATATCCTGTTCTCCCAAATGACTGCAGGAGCTGGAACAATGAAGGTCTTTTATTTACAAAGGCTTAGACTCATATAGTGTACTTGAAAATGAATAAGACAGATGGATGAGATACCAACAAGCTGGTACACAAATACTTTGTCTTCATCTATGTCTTAGATAGATAGATAGATAGATAGATAGATAGATAGATAGATAGATAGATAGATAGATAGATAGATAGATAGATAGATAGATAGATAGATAGATAGATAGATAGATAGATAGATAGATAGATAGATAGATAGATAGATAGATAGATAGATCGATCGATCGATCTCAATCACACCTTTCTAGGTAATACCAATGCCACATACAAAACAGAATCTCAGCTAAAGAAATAATAGGATTACTGATATAATAGATATCTGTATTCATATTGACTTGCTATTGTATTGAATAGTCAGTATGCACTTTAAACTTAAATTACAACTTTGGTTACTTTATCTTATATGTTCAGCATCATCTTCTTCTGTTTTGTTTCTACTACATGCACTGTGATTTTCTTAACAGCTTTTATAGACCTCAAGGGAAAGATAGATCATACTGTTGTTTCAAGGCTAAACAAGTATGCGCAAAGGCAGAATATGCATTCTCTGCACCAGATTGCCGCATGTTATACATAACCGTCACAGTAAGATTGTGCACACATGCAAAACCCAAGGTCTGGACCTTCTAACACTGGAAAGGCTTTTGTGTGTCATGCACAACCATCGCATACTGTAATCTGAGCCATATTTATCGACAACACATATCCTTTCATTGTTACTTGTGTATTAACTGTAGTATTTA
The DNA here is from genome assembly GCF_964374335.1 of Astatotilapia calliptera. NCBI lineage: Eukaryota > Metazoa > Chordata > Actinopteri > Cichliformes > Cichlidae > Astatotilapia > Astatotilapia calliptera. The sequence goes on along the minus strand of NC_137431.1, from coordinate 10,104,002 downwards.
AGTGGCAATATGTTGACATTTTTTTTCAGAATGACAAAAAATTTATATTGTTGGAACCCAACAGGTTATTGCACTAAAATCTTTTCTGAATAAAATGTCAGTCACGTTTTGAGTGAAAAGTTGTGCATGCATGTATACCGGCGGCCCCCTGATGTCTACTAAAGCTCTGACAGCTGACAGGTAAATTGTGAAATATTACATGGTTCTGTCAAGGAGCTTATACACATCTCCTCTCTCCGCTCCTGGTGTGCCTTCCGTGGTAAACACAAAAAAAAAGTCTTTAAGACAGGCAACAGAGAGAGCAACAACAAGCATCACATTTGTTTTTCATATTGAGGAGCATGCTAAAGAAATATCCACTATACTGATTGCAGAAATAGTTGGGAAGAGATGCTCTCCTGCACACTAAGTCAAGTCACCAATTTTACTTAACCATTTAGGCAGACAGAATACATTTTGGCTGGAAAAGTTATTAATTATTGGCAATTTTCTTCAAGTAATAACATCTCAAATAACACCACATATTGATTTTTGAGCCTTGAGAGATGCTCAAGTAATCCCACTCTTCTGCCAGACAGCAATGTTGTCACTAAAGAACATCTTGTTTTCTCTCACTGATGCTGTTGCGATGCGTCACTCATTGGTTTTTGAAAGGATGCAATTATTTCCAGAAAGTGTGGCTTATGACCAGAACATGTTAAATAAATAAATAAATGCACGGCCAATACAAGTCTTACAGCCATCAGATTCACAGAGACACTGATTTACCTCACTTGCATGAGTTGTCCAAAAAAATATATACTCTATTTCTGTGGCTGTGTGACCCTGAAAATGTCTGGGAGATTTTATGACACTAACAAAAAAGATTCGCCAGTTTTGCTGACTGCATGTCTTATGCTGTCACCGGTGCATAACGGATTCCTCCATTCAAAACCACTAATATACTAAATTGTCGATATATACAGACACACAGAAATGCACACCTCCAGGGCACTGTAAGGAGAAAAAAACCTCAGGAAACAAATGTTTAAAAGCAAGAATGACAAAGAAATAAACAGTCTGGGGGTGAATTCGTTTGGGAATCATCCCCAACACATTCTAACTGATTTATGTCTTTGTACAGGCTTTGGAGTTTGTTCTGTTCATTCTATTTCCATTATTTTTTATTTTTTTTATTTTTTTGCTACAGCATTATACTTTTGCTGACAAAAATAATCTCATGCTTCACAAAGTTGTCCAAACTTGTTGTCTTATACCCTTTTATCTTATTCTGTTAGTGGCACAACACTTGACTTGGCACTTTTACTCTCAGAAACACTGACAGACAAAAAGAGCAAGAGTTTGAGGTGAAACAGTTTGTTTAACTGCGAAGAAATGCTTCTACTGTTTGACAAAGTAGTAGATTGACTTCCATCCATCCATCCATCCATCCATCCATTCACTTCCGCTTGTCCTTTTCAGGGTCGCGGGGGGCGCTGGAGCCTATCCCAGCTGTCATAGGGCGAGAGGCGGGGTACACCCTGGACAGGTCGCCAGTCTGTCGCAGGGCCAACACACAAAGACAGACAACCATTTGCACTCACATTCATTCGCACATTCACACCTAGTGACAATTTGGATTATCCAATTAACCTATCCCCACAAGCTGCATGTCTTTGGACGGTGGGAATAAAATTGCATCTGTATTTCAAGCTAAAGGAACTAGTACGCTCTTCCGGAGACATTATGCAGCCTAGATGAATATTACATTGAAATCTATAGCTGGATTCTACAGTAGTAAAGATGGCGACATAAATTCCAGGGCAAAAAAAAAAAAAAGTCAATTTATATCACTCATAACTACCCCCCCCCCCCCCCCAAAAAAAAAGTGTCCAAAAGTGCTCTACTGCATTTTGTTAGTGGGTAGTAAACATGTTTGGCATTTCCAGCATATTGCGAACCAGACTTCTAAATCTGCTCTGCGGTCTGTTTTCATGAATTGGAAAGTTTAATCCATTAGGAGAGGCTTTAGCCAATCACAGATCTTTTCAGACCAGATAAGGCGTGCAGTATAAAATAATATAATAAGCAGCAAAGTCCTCGTTGAGAAAAGTCACAGAGGCACAGTGAGATAATCAGAGGCCTTCACCTGGGAAAGCTGATCTTTAGTAGTGCCAAAAGTCAGCATTGATTTATTTTTAGTATGCCCATGCTCATCTCGTTGTAAGGGCTTTCAAATTTGTCTTTCTTTTTCCTTTTACGGATATCTGCATAGTGCAGCTTTAATGTTTCTTAAATTAAGCATAAAATTCGGTTGCATCTCAATTTGCCTGGTTTTATTAGATACCTCTCAGTTTGAGTGAATTTCATACATGCAGTGTAGGCTTTTCAAATCCACAGTCAATTTCACATGTCAGTGCTTGATGTTTTCGAAGTGAGAGTGGTTGCGAGTGGAATGACCCCCTGTCAAAGGACTCCCTTATCTCCTTAAAAAGTGAACTGTGTGTGAACTTAATGGGAGTGAAGTCCTCCTGAGAGGCATAACACGTTTATTGGGTTGTGGAGAGGGAGAACCATGTATATCTGTACTGAAGTGGAGAGGATGTAATATACTGTATGATTTGATGTATTTGAAGAAATAAAAATAAACTTGCTTCATTGTGTTTTAACTTGGATGGCTCCTCCAGCAGGGAAGCTGTTGACTAAAAGTGCAGATTAAATAAAAGTACCGGAAGCTGAAGACATCTGCTCCCCATCAAACTCCACATGCAATCAGAATGCAGCAGAGGTTAATAATTTTGACAGTTCTAGCCACTGAAATATTTTTTGGAACACTCCAACTAATGATTTGACTTGAATTCCAGTTTTTTTCCCTTTTAAGGAAAAAGTTCTACACAGTGACATTTGCATGCTTGGAATGAGATGTCAGGATGACAAAAAGCAGCACATCAGCGTACAAATCTGACCACGTAATTCACAAAAGTACATCACTCAAACAAATGACACACCACACAGCTTGGATTTAAGATGAGGATAACCTGAATGGAATGAATCTAACACAAACAGAACTGTCATGATATGAGGATGTTCTTTTAGCTGAAGATAAGAATAGTGTGAAAAGGAATTCAGGGAGCACAGATAAGAGATATGTGACCTTTACAAAAAGCTTGGTAAAAGCTTCAAATCTTAAGGCGTATATATGTTGAAAAAACTTTTTAAAAATGTGTGTGTAGTGGTTTCTTGGGGGGGACTTTTTGCTTATTTGAATGAAAAAATGCAGGCAGTTTGGTGATTAATCAGTGGTTAGGGGCATAATCATGTCTCCTATCATGGAATTTGATAGCTATTAACATTTTTGCTGTAAACAAGCAATGGGATATAAATTAAAAAAAAAAAAAAAATCTACTGATTCGTTAATGATTGGTTTCTTATTATTAAACATGGTTGGGATAAGGGTGACAAATTATCCTATTTTATGTAGGAATGGATAGCATATCCCTCCCCTTTCTCCCAATGTCCACAGTGTTAATTACCTCTTTAGTATCATGTCCCACATTTTTATAAAACATAAAGTAAACTGACTCAGTGATGGGAAGGAAAACAGACAGACACAACCACTACCTACAATGAGGGAGAATATGGCAGAGAACAGAGGGGAACACAGGCAATATATACACACAAAGGATAACGAGGAAACGGGCCACAGGTGGGAACACAGCTGACACTAATCAGACTGACGAGACGGGAAGCAAAACTAAACTTGATGCACACAAGGCGGAGACTATCAAAGTAAAACAGGAACCAACGCCAAGACACAGATAAAGACACATGAACTTACGACTAGGACTGGGAGTAACCTGACAAGGAGACACAACAGACTGGGGAGACAGAAGGGAACATAGAACCCACACAAGAGATAAACAAACATGAAGACAAAGTGGCAGACATGGAATGTGGAACACAGGGGAGGCATGGAAACAGAAAATGAAAGACAAGATGACAAAACTAACACTAGAATGTACAAATACTACACAGAGCAGAATCACAACAGTAAGAACCAAAACCAGAAACATCAACTGAACTTTAGAATATTAAATAAGTCAGAAACAAATCGTCCAAGGAGGTGATCAGTGACAGAATGCTGGCAAGACTGCTGGCAATCATGGACACTGACTCCCACCCCCTCCATAAAACACTGGACAATCTGAAGAGCAGTTTCAGCAACATGTTCCCTGAACCTCGCTGTCTGAGGGAACATTACAGGAGGTTGTTCCTTCCTGCTGCTATCAGACTCTTTAACTCATCCACTTGGGTTAGGTCCACACATGTGGAAGACAATTAATCACACTTCAGTGCACCCTGTCACTTTTGAACACATACTTGTCTTTTTATATTTTTATGTATATTTATATATCTCTATATGTATCGATTTATCTTAATATTTATATCATATATTATATCATAACTCTGTTTCTACACTCGTTTTATATGAGTTCTTGTTGTTTGTTGTATATTTGCTGCTATGACAACTAAATTTCCCTCTGGGATTAATAAAGTTTCTCCGATTCTGTAACCCTGGTCATGGGCCCAGGAACATGACACTTAGCAGCAGATTAGTATCAAATGTAACAACATTGTATACGTTTTTTGCTAAATCACCAAATTAATGCATGCACATTTCCATGAAAATGCAATGGACAGTGGTTTTAGTAAAGTACAGCTTAACAGTTTGCATATAAGAAACATTTCCTCCCAGAATCTATATTATACTTAAAACATGCTATAAGTCAAAAAGTAAATGAAAAAGCAGCGCTTCCAGAAAATTTTAAACCAAAACTCGGAGCATAACTTGCGAATGGCAGCTTCGGCTTTTATTCTCTCAGGGTTTGAGAGTAAAGATTAAATATAAAAACAGAATTCAAACATAGTAGTCTACGTTCAAATTTATTATTCTTTATGTATAAGCCAGAGCTTGTTATATAATAATAACTTCAATAGCTGAAGTGATTGGTAATCAGAACATTTTTTATATTAATCTAAATATATCTATTTCTGATATTTAAACAACTGATTTAAATGATCAGTTGTTTAATATTGCTTTAATATATATGGAATTTAAACAGGTTGTTTATAGAAACCTTTGTGCAGTCTAAATAAATGCAGTGAGTATTTCTATATAACTGCCTGTTCCCATATTGTACGAGAAGCACTAGATACAAGGCATTTAGCAAGGACCAACAAACAACCTTATTTATTGATGGAATGAGAGGCTCCTTCTCTCCAGTGCAGTAATTGGCACGTTTGTCATTTTTTCATTTTGTCTTCAGCATCAGATGTGCATTTGACTTTGCAAAACATTAAAATTACTTGTTAAAAATGATACTGGTATTGATATTTTTAGTCAAAAAGAGACATCAGGGTTGAAGATATTGACATTCAAGCATTGATTTGCACATTTTAACACTCTGGAGGGGTTCAAATCGATAGCAGGGATAACACATAGACAAACATATTCACACTTATTTTCACACATGCGCAGTTACTGACTTCCAATTCAACCGCGCTGCTTTTCTTTGGAGGATAGGAGGAAACTAGTAGAGCCCGGGGAAACTCACAGAGCAAATGAACAACACACAAAAAAGAAACAGCCAATTTCAAACCTAGGATCATCATGCTGTGAGGCAACAAAGACAACCGCTGAAAAATACTTCTGCCTAATATGCCGACAAATATGGTGACTGAGCAGCCACCAAATCCCTAATGAATATTTTTCATGCAGTTATTTGTGCAATATACATAAAGACATTTACACACCAGTCACATGTCACTGTTGACTATTTTACAATACTGACATGCCCTCCAGTTTCTTTCCATGTCATTAGCAGCAGATTTTTTTACATCACCATTGCCCTTCGTCCTGCAATCATTTGCTCAATCATAACGTAATTCCCTCTGCTTCAGTTCACTTTGCATACCACAGTTGTGATAAGTAAAAATCATTTCGGTCCATTCCTTACACCACTGAGCACAGAATAACAGGATGAGAAAACAACCAAACCCAACTCGTCAGTAATTCAATGTCTCCATTAAAGGATCATGATCTGTTCTATGATTCATGATGGCCACGCATGAGAGTTATGTAGTTGGAGTGTACAAAGCAATGGCCTCTCAACAGGGTTTCAGCTCTGCTATCAGAGTAGTTACCGTTCCACTGTCACTTCTCTCCCTTTCTAGTTGCACATCATATACACATCAAAGTCATATTCCAGCACTGCACTGCAGTAATGAATGCCCCACATTTCTGCTGTTTAAATTGGATGATGTCCCATTGAAGCTATCTTTTTTCTGCAACTTTTTCTTCATGTTCCATCAGAGCTCTCAATTTCTAAGATTATTATGGTATTGTAAGTGATATTGCAATTATTTATGTTACGGACATTTTTCTGATGTGGACTACACGTATTTTGCAATTTTAATTCTTAATTTAAAGTCGCATTGAAAAATGGACAAAAATGTCGTAGAAGAAGAAGGGACAAGAAGACATAAAAGTAAAGGAGACAGCTTAAATGTAGGGAAAATGATAAAGATGATACTTTGTGCAGAGTTTGTGTTTTTTACTCAGAAATATACACTATTTCTGCAAAATATTGCAAAAAGTACTAGTTATTACATAAAATGGCAAGTGAGTACAGTAAAGGACAGACGTCCAAAAGTTTATTCAAATTTTTTGTTGATAATTTTTTTTATAAAATAGTCACTCACCAAAGTAAAAATGTAACAAGCATATAACAAAGACAAAAGTGCAATGAGCGGACAGAAAAAGGATTATTTAAATAGGATAAAATCTGAAGTATGTACTGCCAACAGAGATGTCTTTCAAAATTGGTCAAGGACAGACAAAATGTTTAATCTAAAACCAGAACATAAAAAAGGTATTTCAGTCATGAATGAATTACACATAGAATTTCCAGCTTCTAAACCAGGATAAAACATGTTAGATGTATGGCAATAAAACATATCGAACTTACGAGTGGATATATTAAACTGGGGTTTTGCCGGCGACTAAAATATTTTAATACATTTCTCATGTTGGTCCTTTTATCTAACTAACATACTCATACTGTAACAATGAAATTGAAATCTTTGCAAAAATCCAAAACAACTCAGCCTGGACTCATTTTATTTTCTTTTTTGTTCAAAATATGTCAACATTTTGTTTGTTTTTGTTCTGTATCCCTCCACAACTTGAAGTCCTACTTTTGAAATTCAAATGTTTTTGTCCATTTGGGAGTCACTACATACAATTTGGTAATTTTTTTGTTTGTTTGTAGACATTTGACAGTGTAAAAGAACAGACATATTTTCTTCAACACATCCACTTTGACGTGATAAAGGTTTTTTATACAATGACCTATGATCAGTTCCGTCTGCTATTGAATTTATATTGGAACTTACAAAAAAATATATTTTTTTGTTAATCTCTATAAGTCCGAAGTTAAATGCTACCAAATCTGATTCACAGATTTCTTGGATACTAGAAATCACATGCTGTATGCTAGTCAGATATACCAAGCGATGAACCTTGCAGTGTCATACTGCATTTAGTAATGTATAATAGTATTGCATTTGACATTAGACCAGCACAGTGCTCTTTTTGTTGTTTCCTTAATTCTGACACTGATTTTTTTCTTCTTACATCATGTAGAAATATGCAGGAAGAACACTGAAGAGACTACGCTGTCTTACCCCAAATCATTTACTGCAGCAAAGGAGATTAGAGTCCAGGAATAGAGATTGACATATTCAAAGCCACTGTCCATTTTAAAAGCCAATCTGATAATTGGGCACATTTATATAAAAATATTAAAGTATTGCACATTCTTCTCTGCTTTCTGAACACATAAATGATTTGACAGCTGTTACAAAGGCGAAGTGACATTTTCACTATGTAAGGCGTTGAACAGATAACATGTTTTTTCTTAAAGGGAAAGGCGGGCGCTTTAACTCATTTGTCATTACAATCTAACATGTACACTCATTCATCAAGCATAGTGAGTCATGTTTATGAACATGGATATAAATGTTAATCTTGCTTAATAAGCTCACATATAACATGTTTAAAAAAAACATGTATTATAGCTTGAATATGTAGAAAAATCTTAGGTCAAATCTTTCAAATGGTGTCACTGCATACACATTTTCAATTCATTTCAATCACACAAATGCAGAAATAATTATTTGCAGTATTTTATCTGATTTATTATCAGTATAATATAGCTGTGAGACTCAGATGAGCACAGACCTTTTAGATATTACATTCCTATTTCTTGAATACTATATATTATGACTAAAACTACCACACAGGTTAGTATAGGCGCACAGTAGCTGAAAGATCTACTTTGTTATAAAAAAAAGTCAGGGAACTGCATACAGAGTGAGCCCTGGTCTAATACCAGTGGCCATTTTATTCAGGTGTGTTTCAGCAATGACACATTTAAAAGTTTCAGGACAACAGCCCTCGAGGACTGGAGTTTGACATCCCAGAGTCACAGATTGTGAATTACCATGGGCCAGTTTTGCCACACTCCCATCTTTTACAGCAAACAAATACAAAATGATTGTCACCTGTTAGCTTGTGGTCAGAAACAGTTGCCTAACCTCAGTGGCGTGTCCAGCGGGGTGGCCTGGGGGGGCACAGGCCACCCCCCCCAACCAGACTGGCCACCCCAGGTGCCACCCCAAAGGCAAAACAATAAAATTCAATCAAATATCAAATGTCCGATTATGTTTTCACGGTGAAGCTCAGATATCCGAGTGTAAGTGAATGCAGCATTGGCTTCTGCGCTATGCGCATCACGTTAGCAAAGGTAGGAGAGCCAAGCACAAAAGACACACTGCAGGAAACAATTTTTCGGTGAAAGAAAATGAGAACAGAATAAATGTCCCGGTAAGTAATATTAAGTTTGTTGAGTTTAGTAAACTTCGGTGAAATTAGAATACCAAGGAAAAAAATAACACTTAAAGAATTATTGCAGCTGTGGAATATTTCAGACAGTATGCTACTGAGGGCAGCTAACATAAGAGTTATGAGTTATAAGCTATAATCTAAGTCGTAACATTGCTGTATGGAGCTGCAGATTTGGTTGCAGGTTAACATAGCTGGACTGGCCATCGGGCATACCGGGCACATGCCCCGTGACTTATTTTTTATTTTTTTTGTAATGGCATGAACAATGAGAGGTGGTGGATTGGCCAGATGCAGGTCGATGTGTAAAAATAACTCAGTTGTTTGGTGGTGGCTATGGCGGGGCTTCCACAGAGGCCAGCAGGTGGATGAGGGAAGGGGAGGCAGGAGGAGAGCCCCGAAGCGGCCACCAGTCCGAGTGTCAGGTGAACTGAACTTCAGGTAAGAAGTTATGACCTGCAGTCTATCTGGGTCAGATATAAACCAAGTTTAGGTGGAGTTTATTTTTGTTGTGCTGACTTTTTACTGTCAGTTACAATAACTCGTACTGCGTTCTAGCCAGCTTGACGGAGTTTTTATACAGCTGGGTGGTGCTATGATGTTACTGATAGTGAACTTCTCTCATTCTCCCCCCTCCCTCTCCTGTTGCTACTTCAATCATGAAACTGATCAATGATCAGCTGATCGGCTTTTCTCTCTTGTTTGTTTATCGCCCACTTTGCGCCAGAAAGGAAACCAGCAGATGTCGCGCTAAACAACAGCAGCACGTTTAAGCTTGATCAGCTGTTGTTAGAATTTATTTAATATTAATTTCTAGTATCAGCTGATGTTTGCTGGAGCCACAGCTGTAAAGCTGCTGGTCATGATGTCGGTTTGGATATGTGGTGAGAGGGAAACATGAAGATGAAACCAGGAGATGTCCTTACTGAATCATCAGAGCTGAACAGGTGATGGAGAAACAGGTTTACCTTTTAGGTGACATGGATGAGTTGAAGGGAAGTTATGAACTGTTTCTGAGAGACAAATAACACCAGGATCCTTTTTTATGTAGCTGACAGCTGGTAACTGTGCAGGGGCGGGTCTAGGAAAGTTTTGCCAGGGGGGCAGGTAGGGCATTAACAGGGAGAGGGGGGCACAAAGAAATACCTTTCTTTCTTATTCTCATTTAAAATGTCTAGCTTTTATTAAATAATTATCTAAATCTTACAACCAAAGTTTTTATCTGATGTAAAATGTATAGAAATCATACATATACCAACAAGACGGTGTACATATGGAAAAGATATATATAAATTTTATAAAGTTTGTATCTGTCTTGTGTGAAACTTGTATGAAAAGCATACAAGAGTAAAAACAGATATAAGATCCCTTGAAAGATTATATAATGAATCTTGTATGTTTTGGATACTAAAACAACATATGAAAGTAATAAGAAAGTGGCCACTTTCATGAGTAAATCATGTAAGTTTTTACTATTTCTTTTCCATATGGGACTGTCACAACAGCATTTGTTTTCATTCAAAGGCTTTATGGCTTTAATACCTGGTGGGCCGGTCTGTAGTCAAAATGCCCGATTTTCTGTCCCAGTCCAGCCCTGCAGGTTAATACTGGCAGTGTCACCATGCCAGCTGACTGTATTTCATCATCAGCCAGTGTTGTTCTTGATCAATATTACCAAAGTTTACCATAAGGCAGCATAGAAAGTATTTACTTGCTTTCAGGTTTCATTCAAATGTTAGTCTTTTCAGTTGTTTCCCCACTTTTTTCCTGTTTCAAAATCACCAGTTTGTGAGAAGATTATCTTCTTTTTTTAACAGGCAGATAAAGTTTTACATTGGAATTGGCTAATTTGTCAATTGTTTGTTACAAATGTTCGTATTTTAATATTCAAAAATGTTTTTGCCCAAAACATATGTGCACTATATGTCAGTAAAAATACTATGCAAATATTGCTGTCCTTGAATACTGAGTAAACACTGACAAAGCACTGATTGTATCTCTTGTACTTTATCAACACAGTATCTAAAAACTTTGCACCATAGTGGTTAAAATCTCATTTGAATAAGAGTTAAAAGCGCATTCGGTTATTAGGTTTATAGGGTTATTGAATTATGGTTAACGGTTGGTAGGTCTGTGAAGGTTCTCAGTCATCCAGGTCATCGTAGTCAAAGGAGCTTGCAAGCTCCTTTGATTAACGGTTGGTAGAATTTTTTAAACTTTATCTGCCAATTACATCTGCCACCCTTCTCCAAATCTGTGCCCCTACCTGGCCCCCCCAACCAAAATTTTCTAGACACGCCACTGCCTAACCTTACAGCTGAAAGATGGGCAGCCATCTAATCTAAATGAAGACAGAGTACCCAACCCTAGTAAGTTCTATTCTTGCTTTGGTACAAACTTATCACAAACCTTAGTTTTTGAACTAAGTTTTGAAGTTTTGAACTTTCGAGTCTGGCTGCAGACTGCTATCTTTATTTATACACACTGATTGCCTTTTGCATCCATTTGAACACAACTTGTCATTTAGCTCGTCCTCTAAACGTAACATTAAGACTGCATTCTTTCATCTCTGCAACACCTGTGTCAGAGTGATGCTGAAAAATAATCTGCGCTTCTCCCTTCTAGGCTGGAATATTGTAATTCCTTAATACTAAAGCTCCATGAGAAAAAACAAAGGTAAAAGCTTTCTTCATTTGATGGGTCTGGATCAGGTGACTGATCAGGTTACTCTGACCCATCTCCTTGTGTAAAAAACAGGGATACTCTGACCCAACTTTTTCCACCTACAGTGGCAATACTTTTGAGTCGGATATAAATCAAATTATCCCCCCTCCCCCATTTAAATTATATATCATATTAACAGTACACAAGAGGGGTGACGAGGAAAGTGCATGCAAGGTGAAGTGGAAGGAGACAAATGTCAGAAGTGATTTGTGACAAAAGGATAGCAGCAAGTGAAAGGGAAGGTTTACAAGATGGCAGTAATACCGGCTATGATGCATTCGTTTAGAGATGGTGGTACTAAAAAAAACACCGGATGCAGAGCTCGATGCTAAGAAGATGCTGGGATTTTCATTGGGCGAGACCAAAATGGACAGGATTAGAAATGTACATGGCCCCCTGCCCGTTCAGTGATGGAAATGTTGCATACAAATGAATTGAGTCAACTTTCTAGGAATCTTTTCACTTGCTTTATTGAGCATGCATTGACATTTTTGGATACACTGTACATGAAAAGAGCTAGTTGTTTGCCAGTGTATCAATACTTATTTCATACTCAGAAGGTCAGAAGAACCTTTAGACAAACTAATCTCAGTTATTTCACAAGAGAAAAAGAAAATAGACAAAGAACAAAGTGATACAGATCACGCAAATACTTAATGCAAGATACAAACACAACTCACTTAAGGTTTGCAGAATATTGAAATGTAAGTCAGACAAGAGTGTGAATGGTAGCAAGTGTAACCTTGCATTAAAAACAAATAAAGCCGCAATTTATGTGTCAAATTTCCATTTAATTTATTAAAGCAAAAATATACTATAGTAACTGCTGACTGCAGATAACTGTAGTGTGACGATAAACTTGCTAAAAAGCAAAAAAGAATTTGCATTGATGTAAAAAATGGTAGAATAATCTGTCTGAGAATTGCAACACCAAATTAATACTTTGCATATAGTATTTTTCACTGTGCTTCACTTGTTCCATTTCTCTTGTCTGATGAAACTAATACTTAACTCTTACCAAAGAGAAAACCATACACCACTCATCACTTGTTCAGTATCATCCCTACAGTGAAGCATGGGTACTACTGCTGGTGTACCTGGAGAGAACCTATACAAACAGGGGTAGAACAGATTTACACAGACCACAGTGCTAACCACCATGCCTTTCCATGCTGGCCTTTCCACTGTACAGCCATAGGGACTTTATACCATTTTGGAAAAAGGCTGCAACATGACAAAATGTGGAACAAGTGAAGTGCTGCGAATACTTTCCGGATGCACTGTAGTGGTAAATTGATTTATTGTCCACATATTCTGTACTGTGTTCAAGTTGTATTTTGAAGTTTTGATTTTAGATTGATTATAGGTATTGAATGTCGGTATTTACTGAGGTATAACTAACTGCCCAACCTAACCATGAATTACGATGTGAAATAATTATTTATATAGCCTTGACACACTGAAACACAACTCATTTCATAAATTCATCTATAAATGCACATCTCAGTAAATGGTGTTTTTAAGTCCTCATTGAGATCAACAGCAAATCCAAAACATGAGGTTTTGTGTCATGTTGAATAATGTATTTTTATTTTTTTTTTGCAAAATCTGGGCTCTCAACCCAAACAACAATGTTATGGTCCTCATGCATAAGAGTACTAGTACTAGGTATTCTGCCAGATAGTTACATAACAGAAAAGAACAGACACTAATTCATCCATGTGGGAGCAACTCATTCATCTTCTGTTGGGGTTCCATAAAATGACACACAAAAAAGTCAAATGAAACAAAGTAGTGCTAAGATATTGAAAGAATTCTTAAACGGACCAGACTAACTCTTTAATCTTAGATGGAAGGCACACACAACAGAAGGCAAATAGTAAAATTTTATTAATCATATTATTAGAAGTCTTCATGAAGTGTCATTATATAATAATAATAATAATAATAATAATAATAATAATTATAATAACAACAACAATAACCAGTTACATCACCAGTAACTTTTCCAGTAACTTTTCCACTTACCAAAGATGGTAAGTGGAAAAGTTTTGATTTAACACATTCACACATTCCAGGTCATTGCAGAAATGAAGATTAAATGAATGTGTAAAGGTGCAGGCTTAACAACACAGATATGGTCTTAAGATAATTAAGCTGAAAACCAGTTAATAATGCTGGGCCATTAGAAACTGTATTACTATGGCTACAAGTGCACTGGAATACTGGAATAAATACCAGTTATTTTAACAGCACGCTGAGTCATACTGTGTTACACACAGAATTTTGTTGACCGCGATGACCTCTTGAAGAGTTAATTGAAAAACAGAAAACGAAAAACAAGAAAGTATAAATCTGGTTGACTGCAGAAGTCAAAAAGTCAGCCTGAAAAGACCCAAAGCATGCACTGAAGCTCCACATTTAATAACTACACCTATCCCCCATGGCTTGACTTTGCTCAAGAAACACTTTTTGTTTTTCTTTTCTTTTGTTTTTTCCATTTTACTTGAGGTCTGTCAGAGTTCCCCAACAAGTTTCACTTTTTTTCTTTCTTTTTTTTAATGCATAACTTACACATTGTGTAGATATTACTTAAACATGTACAGCTATTCTCATAGTTATTTCAAGTGGTGTGCACATTCACCTAACAAGTGAGACATCCCTGGTTCATTCCTGGGAGGAGACACAAGTCCCTTTGGGGTTGTGCCAGGAAGTGTGTCCAGTGCAAAAGTCTACCAAATCAAACATGCACAGCTACTCACTGTGCTAACCCCTTGTGAATAAAGAAGCAGCCAAAAGGAGCTTCAAGTTCCTTTCATTTTCAATGTTGCAGTCTGTGTCCAAGGCAATTGATCCATAATCGGCCTAAGAATCATTTGGCAAGATCACTCAGTGATCAGTGGCTTGCTTCAACATTTATGCTTTACCCAAGTGGTTTAATAGCCCCTTAAATATGAGGAGCTTGTGGAGAGCCCTCTTTGTTATTGTACAATTGTAAAACGCACGAGTTCATCTGATATCTGCTGACTCAACTGGCATATACTGTAGATTCCTGTGAATAGTATTATGGGAGTCTACGTGCCTGAGCCATACTGTGCAATACAAGTCTCTTATTATATCTTACAGACTTTCTTACCTGACACTGTGCCCAGACACTTGCTTCTAACCAAGGCTGCAGTCTATGATATATCATATCAATGCAATTTTTTTTTTTTCAGTAAAGGGTAGCTCCCTTGGTGATAAGATTGGTGAATAGGGTCGTCAAGCCATGGCTTCAGTGAATCACACCAGCCCCCTAAGGACAGCATTAATATGATGAAAAGTTGAAATCGCAAAGGTATAAAGTTGTTAAATGTCAAACCATAATGTTTACCAATAAGGCATGTTCACCTGAGCTTATTCCCCAAATGGCTGCATACAGGAACCTTGACTCTATATGCCTATATGTCTAATATATCTATGTACTTAAGTTTTTGCCTCAAATGTATTTGAGTTTCTCCACTTTAGATACCAAGAGTATACCGAGTAAGACTGACATATTATTTGGAGCTCTCAGAACAAATGATTTGTAACCCAAATTGCCGTTTGAGTTTCTATTATAATTCACTTCATTTTTTACTGGAAAAATTAGCAGTTTTTTTGTTTACCTGATATTTATCAAGTTGAGTTTCACCCCAACCTAGGCCCTACAATCATCATAAAACCAGCAGCACTGAGGCTTTCTTCTCCATTTGCCTCTATTCGCTCCTCAAGTGTTTATACACCACCACTGCATGTCAGGTTCTTCCTTCCTAGTGTCGCCAAGTGCCTGCTCAAAGAAAACCATCTGTTGTTGGAGTTTTCTCTCTAATATCGTAGGTTCAGTAACCTTACAATACAAAGAACCTTGAGGTGACATTTACTGTGTATCAATATCAGGGTCTTGCTTTAATTGTTACTATCAGTAACACGCTCTTAAAATACACGGAAACCTAGGCTCGTGTAAGACTTTGTAAGTTGCTTTACTCAGCTTCAAACTTTCAAATATCTCAACCATATTAAATTATAAAGATCTGATAAAAAATGCTCACTGCATGTTTTAGTCACTTAGACCTCATGAAAAATTTCCCAGAGTGCAATGAAGCGAACAAATGAGGCGAGTGGATGACTTCTTCCAGGCCTGGCCACAGTTCTCACATTAGACAGCCCATCAACAGGCACATTTGCACGGAGGGAAACACTAATGGTGTGATTAGACTGGAGGTGAATCTCAAGGCCTTAGACAGCAGTTTACATCTTGGCATCCAAAGGCCATAGAAAATGTGTGTCCAACTTGCTATTATATTGGCTTTTATAATAAACATACTGGCGGCAAGTAATTATCTCATTTTGAAATAAATAAATAAATACGCGGTTACAGTACATTATACTCACAGCAACACTGGAATCTTAGGAATACTTAAAACAGAAGGATTAAATCTTAAAAGCTGAAAGAAGGGCATGTGGCAAATCTGTTAATACTTCACCAGCTGGGCTCCACCATAAACCAGGAACTAAAGCATGACTCGTACGGTGTCAGTCCATCTGGATTTGAAGATCTAGTACAGCTGGACATAGTAAATGAACTATTTCTGACTGATACTATTAGAGTAGAATGAGATTATGAAAATGATTATTCTTACCAGAAATTGCCTTAATTATTAGTATTAAACAACAAATTACTGTGATATAAATGTTTAATAAACCTATTCAGCTATTTCAGAACCATACTATAGCACCTTTTTTTTGCTGAGTATGCCAACATTACTAAATCTATATAACTCATACTGTTTCTAAGTAAACTCTTATGCTCTCTATCTGTTAAAATCACAGATATGCTTTAAATATGAATGTGCAAATGTGTTAAGGCAGGGGTGTCAAACTCTCTTTGGACAAAACACATATTAAGTGACAGAGCAAACAGAAATCTAATTGCATTCTGCATTGCAACAGTCTGAGCCTGTAGTATTACTAAAGAATGGCTCAGCGTCACCTGATCCAACCTTAAACTATTAGTTTTATCAGAGTGAAAAGTTTTATGTCTGTCTTTTCAATTTAAACTGGGAATTGGTTCCACAAAAATCATTGGTAACCTTCACTAAGTCTGTTTCTGTGCTATGGTGAACTCTAAATCTTGACTGAAATGCTTCAAATAAATCAATCTTCTGCAGTTGTTCACCCAAGCTGTTTCACAACTACTCACCTCCACCACCTTAAAAACATTTGGTGCGTAAATAATTAATTTTATAAAAGGGCCTGGTCCAGTTGAATTCCATGCAGTGCTTTGTGAACACGATTGAAGGGTTCTTCTTAGTGGAGTGAAGTCTACTTTTTATCTGAATTTGTTGGCCGCTGGTTGTTCTGGGACCATGGGATGGAATTAGAACACTTTTTCCAGTGCTTGCTTTTTCAGACTGTGGTCCAGGGCTCTGTTAGTAGAACCTTTAGTTTGGCACCCATGTGATCCATGGATCTGAAGCATGGGGCTGGGCCTGGTACAGTGGAATCAAGGTTTTCACTGGTTTAGTGGGGCCAGAAGTTACCAGAGAGCCCAGGAGTTTTTCCCCATCTTTAATCTAGTTGAGGGTAGAGCTCCTTTGCTTCAGTTCAAAACTGTTGTTAAAATCAAATTGCCCATTTTTATTTGAATGTCATTTGAAACACAATAAATTAAAACAAACGCTAAATGCATCATCTACCTATGTTAATTAAATTAATTTCTCATATGTCTAATCTGAAAAGTCTGCTGGAGTCTACACATGTTCAACTTGCCTGTTTAATAAAACCCATGGTAAGAGTTGATGTTGCCATCATCACTGTCAGGACTTTCCTAAAGTGCTAAAATAATTATTAAATGCTAGTCCACACCAGTGGTGTCAGCAGGACCCATTCACATAATGCACCTATCCTCCCCTCTCAAAGTTGACCTAATTTGCTAATATGGAGAATTTCTGCATGTAACAGAAACACTATTATTAAAACTGGACACGGAAACAATATCAACTATGTGCAGCACTCACATAAAGCAAAATGTCAGATGACAAGATAAAATGAAGTAGTTTTTCTAACCATTTGAAGTGCATTCTGTGTCTCTCCATCAAACTGCAGCAAAATGGCTTCAGCATCAATTCCAATATTTTGATAGTTGTTCATCGATGTGAGTCCACTCTTTTGCCAGTCATCCTAGAACAGGAGTACTCAGCACTGGATGAGCAGATGTCGATAACTTAAATCTCCATCATCACCTCCATCAAAATGCTAGTATCATTGCAACAGTTGGAGACTCAGCAGTGTGCTTTGTGCCTTAAAAAAAAGCCTAAAAGAAAAGTGGTTTTTGTTATTGTTTTTGTTTTGCTCATTTCTAAGCTACTTTTTTGTTCCCACATAAAATTAAGTCCAAACCTAAGTGAAGCTTAAGTACCAACAAAAGTTGACCAGGCAATTAGTTGTTTCCAGTGACATTAACAGAAATGATGAGCTTCACATCATCACTTCAGTGAGAGAATGCACTCAAAAGTGAATGTCAAATATGATATATAAATAGTATTTGTGGTTGTCGAAATTGTATTTTCAAAATTTCAAAAAAAACACAAAAAACAAACCCAAAACATTTTACAGAGATCACATTTGAAATAATGGTTGCCAGTGACAACCATTATCACACCCAAGTAAGCCATGGTCATTCTGAATCTGTATCACAATTTGTGTACAGATCCATATGTGCTTATTTAGATGAGTTCATGATTTGAACTACATTAGCACATAATCCAGTCTGAATGCGCATACTGTATTCTTTATTCACAATAATCCTAAATATGCATGCATGGATTGGAATATAAGCACAAAAAATGTGAAAAGAATAGACCCATAACATCTGCATGTGCATAGTTTCTCAAAGCTTTATCCACAATGCGCATGCACAACAGCCAAAACAGTCAGCTCCCTTCTCAGCTTATGAGGCTTCTAGCCTTTCTTAAAAAGATATAAATGCTCATGAAAATGACAGAAACAACCGTTTAAATGTCTGGTAGTCAAGCTACAATCCAGCAACCAAGCGCAGCTGCAAAATGACAGTAATTTAGAGGATGGATGCCAAGTAGTAATGGATGGATGAGTAATATTACATTGAAATTTATTTAACTGGGTAATGACAGGCCAGAAAATGAAGGCAAAAATGTAATAATATTTGCCTATAACAAACTATTCTGCAATCAATTAATAATAGTATAGCAACATATTGTTAACAATATAATAACCTGCAAGCAATAGCATTGTATTGACTGTGGACTAGAACTTTTATAACCTTATGTGGTAGTAACCTCCTAATGAGGTAATATTGGTTGATATTTTGACATATACTATTATCATATGGTATTAGTATATACTTTATGTTTCCATATTATTACCCCCCTGTTTCTACCTTATTACACCAGTACCATATTATTAACAGGCTGTATTAGCAAGTGCTACCCGGTAAGCGCTGCGAGATTATTCATAGGACGAAGCATATTCCTATAAGGAGCAAGATTGTTTTCACCTTGGTTATGTTTATTTTAAAATTTCTCTGCGTAAGAGAAATTTGCCTTGGTTGTACTGTACTGTACATTTTACATTATTATTATTTTTTCCTGGACCAATTTATTTAGTTATTAGACTTTATTTATTATTGCGTGCTAATTTTAACTGACATGCAGCAATACTTGTCTGTAGTGATGAGGAAGTAAAATCATGAGCAATCATCAGACCCAACTTTGGCACATTTTAGTGCTGTTGTAAAAGCATTTTTTTTTCATAATCCTAAATTCTTGAGTGGCGAAAGTAAATTTCAAGATACAGGGGCATCTTTATTGCACGTGATCAAGATCTTTTCTTTAGGTTTGCAGGCATCACTATTTCCATGTAGAAAAGGAAGGTAAGTTTCCCATTGTTTGAGAAGTCATGGTGCAGTGCAAAAGCTGTCGACAGCACTTTCATACAATAATAGCTGCAAGGTAGAGAAAAAATGGATGTAAGGTGCCACACATGCCTTTGTCCATTGTACTCACTTTTCACTCCCCCACGGGTCCTCAACAGTCTCTGGCATGTGGCACACAAAATCCTGGCTGGAGACAGAGACTGAGTGGAGAAGAAAACTTTGATGAGATTCCAAGTATTCCTAGAGAGGAATCACTTCTTCAATATTGTTTTCTAAGCAATTTTCATGCTGAAGTTTAATAATACTGCCGTATAGAAAAGTACAGAAACAAACTCATACATCTATGGTGCAACACTGGTCACAGTTAAAAACAAGCGTGTGCTGCAAATAAAGCTTGTACCATAGCAGCAAATATGGTCAAGAATCTGATACAGTGACCTCACTGCTGTCATCCACCATAGCGGAAATGCCCCTGAGCAGGACACTGAAGAAGACATGGAGAAACTGCAGTAGTACGTCTGCTCTGAGGGCAACAAGACAAGGCTCTTTTGTTTGTACACGGTAGCTCCCAGCTGTGAGTGCTGGTTCACATAACCTCTAACTTCTTTCCACAGCTATTGCTTTAAAAAGTCAAACATTTTTAGTAAACACTGTTAAATCAGGACTAAGAGGACTAAGAACTCTGGTTTATGATGGTACAGTCACTAAAGTTCTACAATACCTTAAAGGTGGATGCACTCCAGGCATTATATTTTTCTGTGTATGTAAGCCATAAGCACAAGTTTAGTCAGCAGTCTTGTAAATTTGCAGAATAGAGAGTGTCACCATCTCAACATCTTGTGCTCAGCAGGAAGTAACTTGGCTCCCGGGTGATGGCCTTGTTTAGTTTCCATGCTGGCATGCAAAAATAATGAATGATATGCTTGTAGTTTTCCTTATGAGCTAGTATAAATGGCAAGCATATATTTGTGCAATGAAATACTTCTTCTGAGACTATGTGGGAAGAAGAGTAAGGGGAGAAGGAGTAATTGTTTGAGAGCTTATTATATCATCACCTAGTAATAATTGCTGTAATTAGTGAGAATGTACATCTATCTTCTTCAGATCGACTCATGAAAAAGGGGATAAATTTCACAATAGGGCAAACAGATTGTTTTGTTGCAATGATTATTTAGTTTAAAATCATATCAGATGTGGGGCAATTCTCCTCTGTGTTCAAACAGCCAGTGATAAGACTCTCCGGTCTCCATAATGTTTGTCTCCAGTAATTAACTCGAGGTGAAGATTATGGGAGATTTCTTCTCTAGTGTGTACACATCATGCAGAATTCATATTCTGACCTAAGCCCAAAACAATGAGCCTCATTTACAGCTTCTACTCCAACTGACAGCGAATGGGTGTGACGGCAGTCAAAACTGCATATTAATCTCCCCAGCTGGCATTTGTTATCGATACATATTTATGGCAACTGTACTGTGCATGGCAATGCACTTTTATACCATAAGCAAGAGAACAAAGCGAGGGATTTGTATTGTCCCTGTAAGAACCACATCTACAGAAGAAGCCTATGATTGTGACTGCCAATGTTCAGGTAGTCATGGTGAGGCTGTTGTTTTGTCAGACATGTTTGGTATGCTGGCTCATCTGTAGACTTGCATGTGTTTATGAAGAATGTAGTTCACAGGTTAGTAAAATATATGTGCATTTTTAAATAGAAAAAAAAACAACATTTTATCGTCATTTGTGGAAAGGGTAATTTTGAAAAGTATATAAACAGTAATGTGTTAGCTTAATCTTTTACCTTTTTCCATAATTAAGCTGTCCATGCAGACAGTGAGGGCTGAAATTGCTAATTTTTATTTTATCACATCAGATATCACTGATCATATCATACCAGGCATTATAAATCAATTCATAAATATAATTAAATTAGTATAGAGAGTTGTAGATCATTTACAGCTCTGATTGCCACCTACATATACAGTTAGTTTTCTTTTCTTTTTCTTCTTTTGTTAAAGTTGCCACTTTATATTTAAATTATGATCAAAGCACATATTTTCAGCATGAATTTAAGGGATTAAATAGAAGCACTGCTCTGATGCTCTGAAGTAATCGAAGTATTGAGTGACAACTGATTTTAATGGCCAGGTGAGAGCTGTTCCCTTGTTATTCCATGACAAATTAAACAGATAAAAGAGAGAAGAGTGGATCCCATGTGTAATGGATTTAAAAATCCCATGAAGGTATAATATGTAATTTTGTATTCCACAAATAGCCTTATCTTGTCAAAAAGAGACTCCTGATGTTAACAGTGGTGGGCTCAGAAAGATGCACTGAATACAGGAATGCTGTAATGCATTCAGCATTGAGTGAATATGGAATATTTAAACACAGAGTGCCAAGTCCTTTTTATGATTACACATTAGCAGCTTTGAGAACAATTGCAAGTTGCATGTGCCACTTTCCAGTTAATCCATTATACATCCATCACCAATGTTACAGAAGCCACCTCTTGTGCTCTCTGAACGCTGCCCGAGCCAGCGAAAGGGTTTGACTGTGGAAGCTCCTGCTATTAACAGAATTAACTCCAGCCAGGAGCACAGCTCAGGGAGAACACACCAATTCCATTATCTCAGCTGGACGGAGGCCATTCTCCCTCTGCCACACTGCAGCCAAAGTGCTCTAAGCATGAGCCATGAGCCAAACCCATTGTAGAGAGACACAACATGCACCGACTCTCAAATGCACTCTATCAAAGCTTTTCTGCTTGAAATATTCATCTAGCTGGAAAACTACATTTGAATCTTTTTTTTTTTTTTAAAGGTACAAATATTTAATTCGTTTTCCCTTTTTACCGTGTGAGTAAAGTGAACTACAGTGAACCCAGTAATATTTGGTTTACTTTAGTTTACATCAATACCCTTTTCAAGGACATGTTTCCCATTCTTCTTGCTGTTGAATAAATTGGAAAAACACCCTAAACAGGCAATTGTTTAAGTCAGATTATACGAAACAAGAAATATTCTGGTAAATAAGTCATAGTGGGTAACCTTTTAACACAGTGATGATGTGGTAATAATGTGAGTATGATGATAAGAATAAATTGATACCTGAACGATTAATTTCTTTAATGGTCAATAATATAGTAAAATAGTTTAAAAGTAATAACAGAGAAAGCTAATTAGAGTGGAAAACACTATGTGCGGTGTTAGAATGAGTAGCAATATTGTAATGATAAAATAATAACGTCAGATTAGAATCATGTTTCCACAATATGCATTAGATTATTTCAGGATAATACCTTGAGAAAGATATTTGGCTGCCTGCCTAACACATACTGGTAACGAAAAGCTAATTTACACTTTACCTCTCCACTGCTCTGTGCCCAACCCAGTGAGCAGCTCATACTGCTAATGTGTTTCCTGTTGTTCTGCAAGAGTAAACAGGGAATCTGACTGGAGATGTGCATAGTGCATTAAAGTAGATCCATATACGTGATTTGTACTACATTGAAGATATATTACATTCTTCAAGGAGCAATAACAGAGTTTCCCAATCTCCTTTTTATATTTCAGTTTGTCAAGTTATATTAAATTAACTTTATACAATCAAAGAAACCCTTTTTTTTTTATCTTGAACCAGAGGGCAGAGCACAGATTGTTTGTACTTCACAGTCACTTAATACTGAAGACAGTGAAGAGTGCAATTATCCTGATTACTACTTTAGTATTCAAAGTAAAATGTATATCTAAGAGAGGACATCCATAATTGACTGTGTGCAGATATTCTAGTGGCTTCCTCTTTGTTGGAGGTGGTTGGGCTCATATAATTATACAAAGTAATTCTAAGCAAGACTGTGAAAATGCTTTAGTTCAGAAGAAAAAAAAAGTGAAATTTTCAAACATGTAGTTTTATAGCTAATTCAAGCTCTGAGTAAAGACAAAATATCTAGCCCTCCGTTTGTGAAGGCAGAGGCTCTTCCATTAAAAATCGAGAATTATTGGAATTAATGGATTTTGCCTTCACGGTGTGTGTGTTCTTAAAGGCCTGAGACACTTTGCCAAAAATATTTCTCAAGACTGTCAAGACTGTGTGAGTCAATTCAGTACACTAAGTTTACGTTGACTTAAATGCCTCATTTTTATGCATTTTGGTCTGTTTCTCTAAGCTGTTAGTTATACAGTTACCAGCCATTATATTAGGTACACCTTGCGAGTAGCTGGTTCAACCTAATGTTGGTCTCAGGACCGTCTTAATTCTTTGTGGCATAGATTCAAAAGAGTCCAGGAAACATTCCTCCAAGATTTTGGACTTTGTTGACACGGCAGCATCACCCCAGTTGCTGCAGATTTATTGGTTGGAGATTCATGATGTAAATCTACACCTCAACCGCATCCAAAAGGTGCTATATTGGGTTAAACTCTGTTGATTGTAGACCAGAGATGGGCAGTAAGCATGTGCAACGTTCGTGGTAACCTAACAGACAACAATGGATAATATATAGAGTGTGGGATAGAGTATGATCCTGCAGTGTTTAGAGTGAAAGCACTGATATTACTTTAACAAGTGAATAAAGTGATAATATTAATATTAAAGTGATAATATTAGCGTCTGCTGTACACTCTGCAAGGGAAGTAAACTTCTTTCTACAGCAAACCCCCCCAAACTTCTGAGCAAGTAATGTGAAATTCACAGAGAAACCCCTGGATTCACCCACTGACCTGACCACTGTGGCACCGGGCAAACCTCCGCCTGCTCCACTTCTGCTAAACTGATGAAAATAGATTTAAGCACAACAAGACTCGGTGCTGCTGATTTTATTTATTTTCTGCTGTGTTTTACTTGCATCTATTTGAAAGAGTGAGTGTAAACAGAAAAAAATATTTTATTTTTTATGCTGGAATATGCAGAAAATAGGTTTAAATGTTAAACACATTTCTTCAAGTCAAAGACAGTTGCATATAATTTTATTTTTGCTTGATGCAATGTGCATACAGTTAAAAGATTAAAACTAAGAAAACAAGTTTTAGAAAGAGACACATTCATTTGATTGCCTTTTATATGATGAATAATGGAGAAAAATAGAATTGGGCTAAAGGTCTATTACTTTATTACCTATTCAGGTTGTGTATCATGTTTTTTTTAAAGTAACTAAGCAACTAAGTAACTAATTACTTTTGAAAAAGTAATCAGTAAAATAACAGGATTACTTTTTGGAGAAGTAATCAGTAATTAGTTGCTAATTATTTTTTTCAAGTAACCAACAACAATGACCAGTCACCAACAATGCTGTGGAAACTAGAGTACAGTAAACTCATTGCCATCTTAAAGAAAACAGTTTAAGATGATTGGAGCATTCAATTGATGCTCACTTGGTACCAAAGTCCAAAGTGCGCAAATGGTGCTGGATTAGCTCAGTGGCTGAGCAGGCAACCACATGCCGCAAGGCCAAATAGAATGGCCCGGGGTCTATTCTGACCTATGGCCATTTGCTGCGTCTTTCTCTCTGTTTTCCTATCTCATCTTCAACAAAATTTGCAGGTGAGAAAAAAACCCAGAAGAATAATTTAAAGAAAATATCGCCTATATCCATGCAAGGCAAGATGGCTCCAGGCTTTCATGTTTTATGCCACATTCTGACCCTACCATCTGAATATTGCAATGCACATCATCACCCATCATTCCAGGCAACATTTTTCCAGCCTTCTATTGTTCAATTTGGGGAGCTCGTGTGAATTGTAGTCTTAGTTTTCTGTTCTTACAAGAAAGGACTGGCAACTTGTGTGGTCCTTTCTTACATGCTGTCTTTTTCGGGTCATTCTATCTGAACTCATTCTTCCTCATGCCAAGACTTGGTTTGAACTTCAGCAGGTCATCTTGAGCATGTCTGCATGCCTGAATGCACAGAGTTGATCCCATGTGATTGGGTAATTAGATAGTTGGATTACGAACGACTTAAACTGGTGCACTTAATAAAGAACCAGGTTAGTGTTATTTTATCAGTAAAAATAATGAGGAAAAAAAGCAGTCATTGTCCACAGCCATGAGGTTACATTTTTATATATTTTTTGATAAATCACCTGTTTTATCCCAGGCACGCACACAAATGTCCACTTCAAGCAAAGACAAAAAAATTATGAATTACTGAAGGCTGTATTTGTTCTCAACCTTTAAAGGGGATTTTTCTATTTGTTTTGAAACATTAATGTTTTAAAGCAACATTACTGAACATTGTCTAAACAAGAACATTTCCGTTACATGCCTCTGGCTATTTCTGTTGGGGATGCTTGAATATTTTTTTTTCCTGCATTTTATGAATATCCTTGAGTGGAAATATCACATTTATTAGTAGACTGAAACCGAATAATAAGAAAGTTTATGGACTAAGTTGTAATGTTTTACCTGTTTTTGTAATTGCTAATGGAACCCATCGCCCACCTACCTGTAAAGACAAGCTATTTATCAGCCAAATAGCTTACTTTGGCACTACATATAAACAGCCTATTGTGTCCTTGTATCTGTGCAGCAGACTATTAGCATTGTTTAATAAGTAATGTTTATGTTCAATTTTAATGTTTTACTTCATACCAAGTATGGTGTTGTTCTTGGCTGCTGTTAAAACAGAATCAGATAAAATTTGAAAGAGTTTGAAAGAATGATAGCGCCTGCAGGTAAAGCAGACAAAACATCAGAAAAGACCAGGTGAGGAATATGAATCTGAGTTATAATAATGTATTATCTCATACAGCATGGCATTGCATCTAAGGGTTGTTTTACACAAATTTGCCTCCTGGCTACACAGGCTCTGGAAAGAATATTTGTTTAGTTTTCTTCCTGAACATTAGGCATTTATTGGGGGGGGGGGGTAGAGATGCAGAAACACTGGAAAAATCTCAGTATTACTGTTGTGCTGTGACTTGTTTACAATATCCTGCAATAAGACAAAAATTTATTACCATTTGTGTTTGACATGTAGCAACTGTTGTTCTTTCCGACAGGAAGAGTCGAGTAACCATTCAGGAGCATTCTGTGAAACCCTCCCCAATCTTTCCACGCACAAAAACAGAACAAATTCAAGCCCTGGTGTCTTTCAATGCAGACATCAAAGAGAGATGCAGACATGAGAGCCAGGCAACAAGAGGAAAGAACAGCTAAGACTGCACACTGTGAACTGCATTGTTATTTCATACAGCGCACACTCCTGTGACATTTTCTGCAACATACATGGGTAATTCATAGCAAGTGAAAGATCAAAACAATACAATAAATTGCCCGGGAGTTTTATTGAGGTTGTCAATACAGAAACCCCAGGAGAACAGAAGGAAGATACAGAGAGTAAAAAAAGGAGACCAACACACAAAAATAAGTGACCAGCTCACTCATATTGTTAAATAGAACATGGCATTGGTTTTTAAACTCCCTTTTCTCTGAGTACGCCTCCAGAAAATCCATGGTGAATTACTGAAAATGTAAGACCTCTGCTGTAAGGACAAAGATTCTTACATTTCTTACAAGTCACCGAGTGTACAGATACACTGCTAATACAAACTCTAACCTTGTACAGTATATCTTATAACTTATTTCTTACTAGTGTGCGTGTTAACAATAAAGGTCTAAAGAAACTGAACACCAGTCTGCTGAATGCACTTCATTTGCTTTGTGCATTGACTGACTGGTGATGCAGACTTTTTGTTTTTGTTTTTTTGAAACACCAGTGAGTGGAATTAGAGTGGGGAGAATATTCTTTAATTCTCGTAAGCTGTCCAACTGCAGTGAATACACTCAGGGACGGTTCATTTGATTCGCGATTAATTCCTGTGAATGTGGCTGTTCAGCCACATGTTTTGGAGAGCAGCCAGCCAGAGTTGAAGTTATTCCCAAAGGTAGATAGAAAATAATTGTGTTTGCCCCGAACACTCGTTTTATGTTAGCAAACTTGTCAACACACTTTGATCAGGATAGTGTAGGCTATAGTACAACCACAGGACATTGATCTATCTGTACTTTCAGCAAAATTGAGCTGAGTCATTCATGATATTGATACTTAAAGTTGGAGCAAGTCTCATATATACTACACAACTTTTAATCAGCTGAGCTGAGTCATTCATGAGATTGATGATTGGAAATGAAATAAGAACTCTCATATATACCACATAGAATATATATATTATAGAATCTATAATTTATATCACATAGAACATAAACTTAAAAAATACGACAACATGACAAAAGTAAATGTATCCTAAGCTTCCAAACTCATATACTCCTCTTGTGACCTCAATCAAAGCAGATTTGTATTTATTTATTGGCACTGTCCAGTATTCAGGCACATACACTTATGTGTTTGTGCCTGAATACATATTATGTCCCCATCAGACACATAAGTGTATGTGCCTGATGGGGACATAATATGTCAAGGTCAAAATTTAGAACCTTGTAAATATTGTAACTTACAATCCACCAGGTTCACTTTGATGAAACCAGGACAGATGGGTCACTGAATTATTGAAATCTTTCTTTTTAAATTTCATTCTCTATCTCCTTTGTGACTATTTAGTCGCATTCTGCAACATTTTCATAACAAACATATTTCTTTCCTCACATAAAAATGTGCATTTATCTCTGAGCAATTTCTAGTTCTGTGCCCATCTTGTAATGCCCTTCATATATTTATCCTAATGTCATGTTTCTGCTCTGTATAATTTCACTAAATCAGCCTGCAAAGTCCGTATTTTGAGTCAACAGTTCTATTTCACTAAGGTTTAAAAGGATATTAATATTTTTTTCAGATTAAAAAAAGTGTTTTGTACAATATGCAATGTGGACCATGGGTTAGCGCATGGTCTTTCTTGAGGTAGTGGTTAATTTCACCATTTATGTGTTAAATATTGAGTGAGTCGTCCCTGTCACTTAAACCTGTTAGAACCGTTATTTGAACGCTGCTAAATTGGTCAGAGCTGAATATCTTTTAATTTAAAGCAAAACAAAAACGCCTGCAAATGTAAGATTGTTTATTAAAACAATGAGAAAAAGTATCACATGATTTATTACCTTACCTCTCCAGTCTACCGTGTATGTTTGTATATTTTGTTTTGTTTTGTTTTGTTTTTTTGTATTAAATTGTGTCCGTTTGTAAATTAAAATCCCATTTACCTTAAAGTGTGCAATAAAGTTGGTTATAAGGTTTATAAGGGTGTAGATAACTTTCTGTTTAACAGAAACACAGATCTGTGCCAGTAAGAGAAATTTTGAGTCTACAAACTAATCACTGGCATCTGTTATTTATACAGTAAACAGCGTATGATTCAGAGAACTGTATATTTATGATAAAATAGTTAAGCCATAATTACCTCATTTTCATTCCTCTTAAGACGTTTGTTTTAATTATTCTTAGTTTTTTAAAATTCTGGTGAAGAGAACCTAAAGTGTAATGTAAAATTGTGTAAACTCATATTCATCAAGCTCGTTAAGTCTGCTAATTAGTAATTTTGCCTTATACGGCATCTGAGTTAGTCATTTGCGAGAGCTCATGGTACACTTCAGCAAGAACAAGTTTACATCATTTTTTACACATCGCCTCTTCCTTTGTATTCAATATTTAAGAGCTATTCCCTCTGCACTGACACATGACCACATTCCTATTCTCTTAATCTGTGCCTCTGAGATGGGAAGCTGCTGTGCACAGTTTTTAGGGTGTATCTTCAGTGTATACAAGCTTTATAAATGAGCCCTCAGAGATATATGTCTGTGATCTGTGATGTCACATTGATGTACAGCCTGGAGCTGTTCTTCTACTTCAATGGATGGGAAACTGGGTGGATTTTTTAACCATTATTTATCCAGTGAAACCTGGATATGTGAACATGTCTTGGCAGTGGTTGGCTGTCTAGTATAACTGTTGCCTGACTCTATTGATCAGCCATCCTTTGTTTCTTGCTGCTTTATTATTTTGAAGGTGGAATTTGTGAATCAAATGCTTGCAAAAGAACAGATTGACTACTAAATGTCAAAAACCACAGAATTCAATCTCTTTTCAAATGACTTTAATAACGAGGAAAAACAAGTGTAGTCAAATGATTAGTTTAAATGCATACAGAGTTGATGGCCACAAAACTATAGGGGATTAAAATATTTCCAATTTTTGTGCAAACTTCTCACTTCTTATCAGTCCTTTTCTTTGCGAAATCTGTTCAAACCAGTAAGCATACCCTAGATTAGAACACTATTCTGGTTATGTCACCGTTTCCTTTTCTGTCCTTTTCCAAATCAATTATGCATCAGTGTGGCATCCTAGACTGGGGCTAAAACAAACTCCTTTCTATCTTTTTTTTTTTTTTTTGGCTACACAGGAGGAAACAGAGATGACCGTTAAGTAATGCTGAATAAATTGTCCAAGGGCGAAGGGATTGCACCTTGAAATTCACAAGTGTTCCCTTGGAATTTCCAAATTCAAATTCAGTAGCACTGAAACAGAATTTTTAATAGACTGCTGGAGTCCAATAAAGCTCTGTCGATTTACCTATAAAGCCAGAAATTATCTATCCAGAAAAAAAGGACAAATATGCAAGTTAAATGTCACAGAATGATTTTTGCTCTTATGTAGACCAAAAGGTTAAAGGCTTTTCATCCATGAGGAAAAATGCTCTTCCCATGCATTTATTTATACTCTGGCTGTTATGGCTTTTTCAAGTGTCCCTACAGGGCTGTCTGCACTTCCAGCACCTCTCCACTCTGACGCACTTCCCCTAGTGGGGCTTGACTGCACTGGTGAGCATGTAAAGCTCGTCTCAGAGCACTCTTCCTTCTGCCTGGGGAACGACACCCTCAGAAAACACCTACATGAAAATGCAATTAAAAGCCTCCTTCTCTGAAAAGTACACCCTTTTTTTGAGGGACGGTGGCAGGAAATGTAGTGTGAGAGCAACATGGTGTGGGATGGACAGAGATGGGGGAGAGTATGCCATCTGCATTCTCCATGTAACTCATCATACATTCATCATTTCAGCACTCAGCTTTAAATTAAATGTTTTTGCCTGATGAAATACATCTAAAACCACACACACATTTTATAGCAAAACACCCAATATTATAGTGAGTTGAGAAATATGATATATAACAGGACTTTCAGATTATTGTTTCTATTACTTAGACCCAGAATCTGCATTTTTAGTCATCTAAAAGCTGCACATACACTTTTTTTGTAAGTCGTACCCTTGAGAGAATCCAGTGAGTGCAGAGTGGCAAAGGAAAGATGATTATGTGAGCCAAATATTTAATTGTGCAAACATTTCTGTTAAGGATTAGTCTCTCTCTTAAGAATTCTTGGAAGAATGCTTCAACCATGTGCATTTCAAACTGTGCTGTATTTATGGATTTCAAGCAAGATCGACATTTCCTCCAGAGTGTTGGACTATAATAAAGCAGAAAAATACTGTGTATTTGTCTTGATTTTCAGTATCTGACAATCTGCTATTTTACCTCAGATTGCAAAAAAGGCAATGATTATTCTTGTTTCCCGTTGTTTCTTATATCTGTTTTGACTCTTTCATAATCTGGCTTCAACATTGTGATAGATGAAGGGAGCCCATGTAAAGGTTAACTGAAAGCAAATGCAATTTATTAAAACTAAAACTCACAGAAGCAAAGACTGCGACGTGGAGAACAGAAGTACTAAAAGATGGCAGGAGTGGATATGCATTCTGTGTGTGCTGTGGAGGTGTTGAAGGGGCAAAAGCAAAAAAGGTGATGCGGAGAGAGCACATGTGCCAGCTTTTAAAGCGTGTAAAGCCCAAGTAAACAAGACCAACTACTCTTCCATGGTAGCCAGGTTTCTGCTGAGGTCGGCCAGGACAGCATCCAATACAAAAGAGGAGGGCATCACATAAGCCCTTTGGCCATAAGAAACCAAGCAGCAATATTCTTTAGTAGTGTTTATGACTCACTAGTGTTGATAGATAGAACACCAGCAGACGCAGTATAGTGTTTAAGAAAATGTCACAGGTGAATTGATCTCTTCAGATAAGTCTTTGTGTAAAGTGGAGCTGGGTCCTTTATGTAAGCCCATTCAGAGATTTTTTTTTTTAATTGACATTGAATAAGGCACATTGGTTTGAGCCAGTGACGCTGCAGCAAATATTAAAAAGAGTTAAATATCTTAATGTGCCTCTCCATGGCTCTCAAGAGTTTGACTTCAACCTTGAGGCAATGTTGTGCAGATGAAATTTGTAGTTTCGGCGACTGCTGATTTTAGATGGCAAATGACTTCAAGCTCAGGACTCACCTAAGGTGCTGTACCAGCATTTTAACAAGGACTCAGAAGCCAGTTAAGAGAACACAGTGTTGTTGTAGCAACAGCTAGGTCATTTATCAAGTGTTATCTACTCTGTTAAAGGTAAGAGCTGGGGCTCATATATACCCATCAGTGTTATTATTATTTTTTTAAATCTGTGTTTCTATCATGTTTTGCTTGTTCTATATCAATTTTGTTTTCTTTGCTATATACTATTTGTGTCCTGCTTGATATCTAATTATAAAGAAGCAACATTAATTTAGTTTTTTGATTGTCGTCAGAGAAGCCAGGAAGAACATTATAACTATTACTGTAATCCATTATATATGTTTCTATAAGGAAACCATCAGCTTTCTGGGACCCTGATTTTAAGTCTTGCAATCATCATCACTATATAATTGTTCTATTGCAGATATGGGTAACCTTGTTACATTGTGTCCCATTTTTAGCTTCAACATTTTTCAGCATGGTGTTGCAACATAAATAGTGACATGGTGAGATTTAATTGTTGCATTTGAACGTCTGAAAGTTGGTTGCTTTTGCCTTTTCAGCTGCCTGATTGTGAGTGCGCATTACACACAGCACGCACAATTTAATATAGTCTTATTTGTAGTCTGTGTTTTGAGTGAAGGCTCGGCGCACTTTAAATCTCATTATGCTTCCAAAGCAATGTCAAAGAAAATGACTGAGTTGTTAATACACAATGAGCAATGAAATTGACTGAAAATACAAGGTTTCTTCACAACACTGTATACCATTTGCTGCATCTGCCATAGCTGGCTTTAACAGGACACCCAGGGTACAATATTGTAAAAGGCATTTGCATAAATATTATTTTTCTGTAGTGCTATTCTCCAGCACAAATTAGATTTCTGTGTTTTTTGGTTGCATATTTGCTCTCTTGTTGCAAGTATTCCACTGCACAGTATGCTTTAACCCAAGGTTCAAATACCCTGCACTGAAAATTACCATGGGCTTCTTCTCTACTATAATTGCTTGAGATGCTAATTGGGCTGTGGAAATGGCCTCCTGAGTTCATTTAGGAATCCCACAACCTGAATTCAAAAATAAGAAGCAAAAAGGTTTTCCAATTGCCACAAGACATCTGGATGGCCTTGCCCTGAAAGCATATTCATAATTAATACACGAAGTCTGGTGGAAGGTGGCTTTTTTTTTTTTTTTGATTGAAAGGTCTTTCAGTCTTACCCAAGCTAAATATGAAAAGAAGATGCAAGAATGTGACATTTGAATTAGAGCATGCAGCATTCCTCATTAAAATTGAAAAATATAGAGACCAAATGTAATTTCTCTGTGCACAGCCTTGTCAGTAGTTTTACATACGTGGTCATGAAACCTCATTACAAAAAATCTAAATGCCTGAAATCTTTGCTCAAGTATTGTGCATCTCAAGTTGCAGCTAAATCTAAACATAAAAACTGTTTAAACTGGAAGTAACCAGGCTGTTGTAGCATTTTTTTAATCTTCATCTTTTATCATACCTAAATAATAAGGGATTGCAAATAAGATCGTGCTCTCGATTTCATTATATTATGTGGAAAAAAAATGTGAAGACACTGCCTTTGTATGACAGTCATGCAGCCTCAGACATAAAGGTCATATAGTGTTTTGCTGACATTGTTACGCTTTGAAAAGTGTAGCAATCTGAAAGCAATGGCTGCCTTGGATGACTATGTTACAGAAAGGGAAAGCTGCTAATGGAGACAAGCTCATTCCATTACAACACCATCTGTTCCACTGAAACATTCTGCTGGCAGCTACACAGATGTTGGAGCTGTACCTTGAAACCAGACAGAAAGGTCCGAGTGCCCTGTGAAAACCTGACAGTTATTTTATGGCGAAGATTTTAATTAGCTCAACCTAAGAGTGAAACTCCTTTGATTCCGCTGCTTGATGCGTTTTGTGACACCACACCATGAGCTCACCTTTTCAGAAGCTCTGATGTTAATTTGATTGAATAAGGTGAAGTATCTAAGGCAGCAAACAATTACAGAATATTAATGTTTCTGTGATCATAACAATGTGTTTAACCAAAGTAAATGAATGATTTTATCTAAACTAAAGGAAGACTTGACTGAGCAAATCCAACATTTAAAAAAAAGTAAAGTAATATAAAAAATAATATAAGTAATAAGGTACATTCCACACAGTACATTTTTGTCATTGCTGCTCTATAAAATAAATGAAAGCAATAAACTGCGGCTGTTGATTTGGTCAGAGGGATTCACTGTGGAGCTATCCTTCCACATGAAACATTTATTTCTCCTAATTCTCCTTGCAGAACCTTTGAGTGGTAATAACATGTTTCTTTCCGCTTGGTCGTGCCAGACGAGCGACAGGAAGACTGTAGGCCATAATTATCCTGTTTGTTCAGAGGCCCAGTGCTTTTTATTATTTAAATCTCCTAGGGCTGTGAAAGTGCTGGGAGGCAATTCTTTCTCCCATTTTTCGCCATGCTGTGTTAGTCAGTGTTAATGCTGCTCTGTAATTTTTTGATGTTCTGTTTGCACAGTGTTCATCAAGAATGTGAAAGATGCCTTAAACAAGAAAAAGAAGTGGCATGACAGTGTAAACAAATAACTTGAACAAATTGCTTTATGCAGGCATAAGTACTGATGATAAAGGACATCAAATACCCCTATTATTATGAGGAATTAACATTGGCGCTGAATGTACAATAAACTGATTCCTTTCAGCAGTGCAAACATTTCTGCCTTACAAAGACGGCACCATTTTTCTCCCGTCCCCCAGACAGTTGTCACTCTATGCGATTGTTGCAGTACAACATTTATGAATTCTTATGACAAATACATCGGTCTTCACATGTGTGAGTATTAAAGTTTTATATGATGGCAACATGTCATCATGGCTGACTTTCCCTTTTACCAGTACTATAAGGGCTCAGGGCATTATACACCGTTTCCCCAAGAATTCCTAATGTTATGGTAAAACTTTTATCAGATTTTAGGCAAAAAATATGAAATGATAAAAAACAAAATTGTTTAATAAATAAAAGATCAAAATTGGTAAAGGTTAGAAATTTGTTAACTTTGTTACCAAGTTAAAAATACCCCAAGTGCTATAAAACAGCTTTCTGATGAGACTGTGTGTTCGAGTTTAAAGTCTCTGGCTTTTTTTTTTTTATATCTACCCTTTTTTCAGTGTTGCCCTGTATAGCATAACAATGGATATTAAATCAAACAAAAATCAAGTTGTAATTGAAGTGAGGGCATTCAGATTTAAATCAAGTGGCTTTAATATATAAGCTGTTGTCACATCATGACATTTAAGTATGATATCTATTTTATGTCATGCAACAGAAAAAATTCAATAAATTCAGTTTAAGGTTTTGCAGAGAATGCACATCACAGGTAATAACATTTACATAATAGGATTTAGTAACAGCAATACTTGTTCATCTATCTTTGTTACTGTTTATCTTTAACAATGAAAAAAGGGGGGAATTGACTTTAGTCATCACAGCCATTTTTATATACAGTGCTTAAATAACTTAGTGGTTGTGTACACAGTGCTGCGGAAGAGGAGGAGATCTGGCTGTACTCATTAATATCCTGGTTATAGGGGCAAATTAGCACAATTCCTTATATTAGCATGGTTATATACAAATATGATATAAGGAGTTTAAAAGGTTGGCACCAAGGATCATTGTCTCCAATTAAGTATCTAGCTAAATGTAATACTTTGTAACAATTCTCCTTCTTGTTCCTAAATCATGGCATTGAGTAACTGCAAGACTTCAACATCTTATCCTACTATATTTTGAGTCTTAATTAGCAAATGAATTCTTGACTTATGACGAAAAGCATTTCTCATTCAACCACCAGATTCTAATGAATAATCTAATTAGAAAATTGTCACCATAATCTAATTTACAAGTTATTCCTTGTGTACGAGGGAATGCTTGTATCAGAATCAATGAAATTTCCTGAATGTCTTCGTATGCACACGAGTGGAACGGGCATGAGGTAACATGACTTTGACCTTTAAGTCACAAATCCAATCATTTCAACATTTAATCCAAAGGGACATGTGCCAGACTTGGAAAGAATTCCCTGGATGTGAGGTCACTGTCACCATGACCTTTGACTACTGACCGCTAAAATCTAATTGGTTCCTTGTGTCTACATTAACATTTGCGCTAAATTTGAAGTGATTTCCTCCAGGCACTCAATCACGAGAACAGGTAAGCAGGCAGACAGACTCGTTTGCTTGTATTTATTTAACTCAAAGTTATCTTCGGCTCATGGATTTCAAAATGATGGATCATAAAAGAAAAGAAAAAAGAAACGGCTACTATAAAATGTTCAGCAGTGACACTGCTACCTTATGTATATTGCTATCATTTGTATTACCGACAATAACTACATAACTTGAGTAGAATGTCATGTGAGTTTTCATCCATTGGCAGTCTTATGTCCGCAGACCACATCTGTTGAGACACAAACTTTCAAGACAGTTGTTGTTCCTCTTCACATGACCTTGTTGTTGTCAATTATTAGTGACACTTAAGTGAAAATATATGTTGTCAGTGATTCTTGCAGAACGCATCGATCCTATCATCTTTCTAAGCAGTTAGTAGGAGAGTTTTTAAATATAACTCATTCCTAAATAATGCACTTATCTTTTATCCGCTAGTCTTGTACATTTTTGGAATAATACATGAAAAAAAAAAACAACTCATATTATATGCAGTAGCTGCTGCTTTGATCTCCACCCCTTTAATCATTCCATGTCATGCTACCTAAGTATTTCACTTTTTATGTCTCTATAAATTGCCATGCGTTTCTGATTAAGATTTTGCAGTGAGTAAAATATGATATGAGCTTGTAAAACACTTAAGGTCTTTTAAGATAAAACAAGTGCTTTTCACCCTTTTAGTATCACTTAATTGGAGTCATTGATTTTAAATGTTTACAATTTTTTGAACTTCTATGGGGGCTCTACTCTTAGAATGGAAATCAGGGGATGCCCATAAGCATTCAGTAAAATTATCTCCTCATCAACTATTTCTGTGCTTATGTGCTTGTGCTGTCCTGCATTTATATTAACAACATATCTTGATTATAATGTTGTTTGCAGTTATTTTGGTAATAATCAGTCAGTACCCTTACAGAGATCTATTTTTTTTCCTGTACTTGAAGAACAGAAAGCCATAATTCAATCCTACGTAAGATAAGATAAGAACATGTCACGTTTCTAATTTTAGCATTTAATTATCTCCTTGGCAAATCAGCAAATGTCCTTCTTCTTCCGCTGTGAATAAACACTTCTGTACTGACACTTCCAAGAAATGCTATCAGACACTTTTGATTTTTGAAATCTTCCCATTGTTTTAACACAACATTTAATATACACTGTTAAAATATTTCTTTTCACCATGCCAAATCCCCCACAGACTTTCTATGAGCATTTGTTTAGAGCTGATTGTGGGCAGTCGTGCTTAGCACACAAGCTCATGCCAGACAATTGTATGCAAGACAGCCGAAAGAGAAAGAACCCAGAGCATTAGAGAGCAGGGATATTTGAGCAAACCTAGAGTCTTGGTGCAGCTTATGGTGCTTGGAATGAGAACCCAGCACAGTGGTACTGTATTCTCTGTTAACTCAAGTGTGTACCAGAAAGGGAAAATGACATAAAAGGTGAACTGGTTAAGCTGTTCCCATCATTTCTAGTCATGTGTGTCTTCCTATCCCACTGAGTGCTGTTTTATTCCTCTCCAGACAACACTTTGCAAGTTTTCAACAAACTGATTTCAACACTTGTTCTGCCGTGAAAGAAATTCATGCTTTGTTGCCCCTCATTAAGGGTTATTCTTCTGTCTCTTGTCTGTATCAGAGTCAAACCAGCATCAGCATTTTAGTGCACATCAGTAAATTAGAAATGCCGAGGTACAGTCGCACAACAATAATAAAACCTGCTCATAGATACGTATTTACTGGTTCGCGTATGTGGGATAAAATGCACGCTATTTCGAGGTTGTCTGCAACACATTTTATCAACACCTTTGTTGAACAAACTGTTTTTTGTTTGTTTTTCTGTATTTAATTTTTGGTAAACTGTATTTGGTTTATTTCATTTAAATATGTAGGTGTTATGAAAAAAAAATGCTATTTTTACTTTTTTACATAAAAGCAAAACTGTTCACAAAATGGCCATCTAGTGGCTTTATACTACACGTACTGACCTTAAACTATGATTCAACATTAGGGTCTAGCTAAATATTGTGAAGTGGCTGATTATTTTTGTCTTGCATTGCTATATATTAGCACAGGATGTTTCAACTGAACTAAGATACTGATGTTAAAGGAGGTATATATATATATATATATATATATATATATATATATATATATATATATTAGTCGTAAGTAAATAAATAAAATTGTTTCTGGAATGCAAAGAAGCAGCAGTTTTAAAATCATTCCAAACATGTGGCTTGGCTCATTATGGGACATGTTGTATCCCAAGAGCCGAAATGTAGTTTTTGTACTGGCCAGCCTGTCCACAGTCCAATATAAGAGGAGGAAGAGGTAGCATTGCTAGTAATCACATACCCCCCCCCAAAATATAAATAAATAAATTCTGACTTTCTCCATTGTCCATACATCAATTGATCAGAGGGCAGATTTCATAAATCCTTGAATAAGGCCAAATTGAACAGTACTGTGCTTCAGGCTCCTCTATATGTATGCAAGATTAATGGCATTATATCAGACACATTTATGCATTGTGTTTCAGAAATATCTACTAAAGCCAGCATGCTAACCAGCATGTCCTACCCTTGCTCCTCACAACTCACACTTATACTACTCATGTCAGTTTAATTTCCAAGGTAAGAAGAATTCTAGAATCTGTGTTTGTGATTCTTTTCAATCATGTTGAAAGAAATTCTGAGAAAAAAAAACAGTAGACAGTGGTTGAATACCTTGGCAAGTAAACATTAAGGAGTAGGATTAACAGGAGAACTGAGATCTGCACTCCCACTGAAATCAGCTGAAAATGGTGATGCAGTCTACATCATGGACATGGACATTTATTACAAAAAAGGATAAGGGCACAATGGTAAAGGGGAGAACTGCATCCAGGAAAGAAACAGCTCGATTAACTGTTGCTAACACAACTTTGGTTCTTTGCAAACATCGGCACACACCACTATGCTAATGCTAAGCTAGCCAAGAACCCAGACTGAAAGCTGAACAAATGTCAACCCCAGCAGCCAGACATTTTCTAAAGCAGAATCACTTTTTGTGCTGGTTTTCATCTTTGCTTTGTGGTCAGCTTTGTATTCTACTAAGAGAAACATCTTAGTGTGTCATTATGGATTTATGGTGGTGTGGGGGGTTGCAGCCTCAGGTTTATATTGTTAAATGGTGATTATGAGGCAGTTTATTTCAGCTATTTTACAGAATAACATGAAAATAATGTAACTAGTATTATAACAAATTACGTTTTCCTGGGAGTCTGCCAATGATTGCAACAAGGAGGAGAAATATTTCAAGACACATGAAAAAAAAATTTCACCTGCAGCATGCACTTAATTTGCTTAAATCTAATTTCTTTATTGCTGCTTAGCAATGAAGGTTATTATCAAAATAGAGCCAATGAGAACCAATTGAGAATTGATTAGTGGTATCAGAAATGGAATCGGAATAGCTAAATTTTTATCAATTCCCATCCCTAGTCCCTATATTGCCACAGCCAGTACATAAGAATGCTTAATAAGTAGCAGAGCTTTGCCTACTGTTGTAACGGTGGTCTAAGGAGCTTGGAAAGAAAAGGTCTGGACTTCTTTAAGTTGCTTGAAGACGTTTCACCTCTTATCCGAGAAGCTTCTTCAGTTCTAGGGTCATATGGTGGAGAGTCCCAGATTTAAGCTCTGTGGGAGTAACCCACCGAGAGGGACAATGGACCCCCTAATGATCTTGTACTCCTCTTTCAAACCATCTGTCCTCTCTGTCCAAAATGTGAACATTGGCATCCTTGAAAGAGTGACCTTTGTCCTTTAGATGCAGATGGACCACCGAGTCTTGTCCCGCAGAGGTGGCTCTTCTATGTTGTGCCATAAATTTGTGAAGTGGCTGTTTGGTCTCTCCAATGTAGAGGTCTGGGCATTCCTCGCTGTACTGTACAGCATACATCACAATGGTGTATGCTGTTGTCGTCATCTGTTGCTGATCTACAAGAGCATCATGCTGAAAATGATAAATAAACCCTCAATGGTGTCTCTAAATATTTGACATTTTTCTTATTTCAAACCTAACAAAAGAGCAAACTTGTATCTAATTTATATGTGGTAAGTTCTGGCAAATCCTAGAAGCTACTAAGAAGTTGCTAAGGAAACATCCGAATTTTCCGCATTATTCTATCTGCCTCTTAAGTCTGACATCATTAGCTGTTTCCGGGTCCAAACTTCTCTTCACTTCCCAAAGTCAAACAAACACTATGGCATCTCTGAAAGTTTAATACTGTCTAAATTATTACAATTTTAATATAATGATCAGTGTGGCAGCTCTGCCAGGTGTAACAATAAAGTTTAGCTTTCAGGCATCTATGAAAAACTGGATATAACAAGTTTAATAGAGTTAGAAGTTAGCAGGGAGTTAGCTCGCTTAAGATGATCTACCATGTTCCGACTGAGGGATTTCTAAAAAATTAATTACTTTTTTTTTTTTTTTTTTTTTTTTTTTGCTGCCTGTCCCGTTTGGCTCTTTTGCCATCAGAATTGTTGTCTAAAGGCAAAGAAAGATGCCCAACGGATTTACTTTACCAAATTGACCATCCCAGCCTTGCTGTAATGGTCCATTTGATTCACCTTTTATTGTTCATTTTATTTTCACTTACTGAATACGGGACAGACTTGACTGGGGGAAAGAAGGGGAGAAAGAAAGAGGGAAAGAGAAACAGCTGAGAAGAGGGACGGGGGAGAAGGGCAAAAGACAAAAACCAACAGAATGAGCAGAAAAAAAAAGAAGAAAAAAAATGCATATATCAATCACCTGGATCACCTGCTGAGAAAGAAAAAAGAAAACAAGCAGAAGAGAACAAGAGTAATAGAATAAACAACATCACAATGATATATGGGAATATGACAGTAAATACTAAATATTAAACATTATTGTGCAGCACATAAGATCAACAGAACACAGTGTGCTTTGAGGTAGGAGCCAAAAAGGGTGTAGTTTGTGGGTGTGATCACCCGTGTGTACACCTGTGAGCATGGACGTGCTTGATTTTTTTTTTTTTAAAAGGTTCCTTCATGTAATGATCTGCTAGAGGGTGTGGGGGGGCCACAGCCCCGTCCTCCAGGGCATGAAGCAGGTATGGAGGAGATCAAAACTCCAGACATCCAGAGGCCCCCAGAACACAAGAGACCAAGGAAGACCAACAGAGGGGCAGCCGCACCACTGTCCCAGAAAGAGCTGAGGAGAGTCCCAGATGAGGGCTCACTCAGCAGCCGCGGAGCAGAAGCCAGGGGGAGTTGCAGTGACGCGCCCGTGAGCTCCGCCGGCAGCCAGCCGCGCCTAAATGACCGAGCCCCAGGCCGAGAGGGGGTGAGAGAAGACTCCAAACCTCCCTCCACCCGCTCATTGTAGTGTTGATGCATGTGTGTTCTAAGGTGCATTTAAAACCCAGGAGGGCATGGAGCTACCTGCCATATATATTACATTAAAATATATAGCTCTGCTATCACTTCAGACATACACAAAGACAGAAAACTAAAGAGCAGTGACTGTTTGTAGGGTTACTGAAGTTGGACTAGCTGGCATATAATTGTGGCTACGTGGTGACTAGCTACAGAGCTATGGTTAGGATAATATAAACACATAAGCACAGTGAAGCTAAAGGACAAACTGTAACCTTTTTTTTCCCTTCAATAAAAGTTAACGTGAGAGTCCTGGATGAGCAGAGACAAATGCAATCATAGGGCAGGAAAAATATGCTGAAAACCAACCTTCAGTCAAAGGAACGTGTGAGCTGATTTATCCTCAGCACTAGGTTAGTCATTAATGCATGGTTTGGATTACTCACTATGAAAACTGTCCGATCCTCATCTTGATGTACCCATTAAAGTCTTCCTTAGCCCCAAAGTGATTCTTTTCTAATCGTTAAAATATGTGGTGTCTGGCAAACCATGAGCCAGTGGGCTGTAGTTACATCATAAGGTTTAAAAAACTAAAACGTACTGCAGATGAATAGTGATATTAAAAACCCAGACAGGCTGATAGTGACCACTGACTATTTTTAGGGCCTTGTTCAGATTAAATAGAACAAGATACAAAGCATTAGAACACATTATAAGGACGATAGCCTTAATGAGCACAGTAAAACTTGGACTTGGAGTTTATATATCATCACTTAACAACCAGATTAGGCTTGTGCCCTCTTACTTCTCAAAATAAATAAACATGTGTAAGTAATTATAGCACAAAAAATATTAACAGATTTATAAAATTAATTATGTAAGGTATAAGATGGCGCCGGTGAGGTCGGCTGCCGTCACGACTGCTCCGACCACTTTTTCTTTGTCTTTGTTTTTTAAGTTAGTTTTCAGCGTTTCTAAATCGGCAAAATCATCACCATTGGGTACATTAGGTATGACAGTGACACTCTTGTTTCTATTGGTATACAATGTACTCACAATTCGAAGTTTTTAACTCTGGATCCGAGCTGTCCGAGTGAGATCTCGAGGGAGAACAAAGGGAAGCGGCGGCGGCCTAGAGGGAAGCGAGCCGGAGTCAGGAACAGGCTGAGAGCTCGTGCACACCGCACACCTCTGCCTAGCATCCTGCTCGCCAACGTCCAGTCACTGGAGAACAAGCTTGACGACCTCAGGGCCAGGATAAAGTTCCAGAGAGACATTCGGGACTGCAATCTCCTCTGCTTCACCGAGACATGGCTGAACCCAGCGGTGCCGGACCACGCCATCCAGCCGGCCGAGTTCTTCTCGGTTCACCGCATGGACAGGACACGGGACTCGGGGAAGTCAAGGGGAGGCGGCATGTGTTTAATGGTGAACAACAACTGGTGCAACAGTGCGAACGTTGTTCCTCTCACACGCTCCTGCACACCAAATCTGGAACTACTGTCCATCATGTGTCGTCCTTTTTATCTACCTCGGGAATTTACATCGGTCATTGTAAGTGCCGTTTATATTCCACCACAAGCGGACACGGTCAACGCCTTATGCGAGCTGCATGAGGCACTCACACAGCACCAGACACAACACCGGGACGCTGCGCTTATTGTGACGGGGGACTTTAACAGCGCCAACCTCAAACGCGCAGCGCCGAACTTTTATCAACACATCACCTGCCCCACCAGGGGTGAAAGGACACTGGACCACTGCTACACTACGGTCAAGGACGGCTACAAGGCACAATCCCGCCCCCCGTTTGGCAAATCTGATCACGCCGCCATCTTCCTCATGCCAAAATACAAACAAAGGCTGAAACAGGAAGTTCCGGTTCAGAGGAAGGTCGCGCGCTGGACGGATCAATCGGTGGCCGCGTTACAGGACGCACTCGATGACGCAGACTGGGGCATGTTCAGAAACAGCTCCGACGATGACGTCAACGTGTTTACGGAAGCGGTTGTGGGATTCATCGGGAAACTAGCGGATGATACCGTGGAGACAATGACTATCACAACGTTTCCCAACCAGAAGCCGTGGGTGGATAAAACCATCCGCGACGCTCTGAGATCCCGCACCGCTGCCTACAACACGGGACTCATGACGGGGGACATGGACCCGTACAAAGCCGCGTCATATAACGTGCGGAGGGCGGTGAAAGAGGCGAAGCAGCGCTACGGGAGGAAACTAGAGTCACAACTCCAACAGAGTGACTCTAGGAGCCTGTGGCGGGGACTAAGGACAATAACGGACTATAAAGCACCAACAACCGGTATGACGAACGCGGCCGTGACTCTGGCAGACGAGCTGAACACTTTCTATGCTCGCTTCGAGGCTGCAGCTAAGGTCTCCAACAATGCTAGTGTTAGCGGCGCTAACGGCTGCAGACAGGAAGATACTGCCAGCACCGGAAACGTGCTCGTCATCTCCGAGCATGAAGTAAGGAGAGCCTTCAAGAGAGTGAACACCAGGAAAGCAGCAGGACCAGACGGCATCCCAGGTCGTATCCTCAGAGACTGCGCATACCAGCTAGCTCCTGTGTTCACTGAGATATTCAACATCTCTTTATCTCAGTCGGTGATCCCCACATGCTTCAAAGAGTCCATCATTGTTCCTGTCCCGAAGAAACCCCACCCTGCTTCTCTCAATGACTATCGCCCTGTAGCCCTCACCTCAGTAGTGATGAAGTGCTTTGAACG
Source organism: Astatotilapia calliptera (assembly GCF_964374335.1). Classification (NCBI taxonomy): domain Eukaryota; kingdom Metazoa; phylum Chordata; class Actinopteri; order Cichliformes; family Cichlidae; genus Astatotilapia; species Astatotilapia calliptera. Next base: position 10,059,743 of record NC_137431.1, on the reverse strand, counting down.
CCTGGTCAGAGACTTCATCATTTCTTCACTACCAGACACACTGGACCCACTACAGTTCGCTTACCGTCCAAATCGTTCCACAGACGATGCCATCTCTCATCTCCTCCACACATCACTCACTCACTTGGACACTAGAAGGGGGAATTATGTTAAAATGCTCTTCATAGACTACAGCTCTGCATTTAACACCATAATTCCCTCCACACTCACCACCAAGCTGGAGCATCTGGGACTCAGCTCATCTATGTGTCAGTGGATCTCCAACTTCCTAACTGGCAGACCACAGGCAGTAAGGATGGGCGGACATGTCTCAGCCTCCACCACTCTCAGCACTGGAGCCCCCCAGGGGTGTGTTCTGAGCCCCCTGCTGTACTCTTTGTACACATATGACTGTGTGGCCACTACCAGCTCCACCACCATCATCAAGTTTGCTGACGACACCGTCGTGGTGGGCCTGATCTCTGATAACAACGAGACGGCCTACCTGAAGGAGATTAGGAATCTGGAGAACTGGTGCCAGAGGAACAACCTCCTTCTAAACGTCAGTAAGACAAAGGAGCTGATAGTGGACTTCAGCACTAAGCAGGAGAGGAACTACCAGACCCCCGTCATCAACGAGTTCCCAGTGGAGAGAGTGGACAGCTTCAAATACCTCGGAGTTCACATCACGCAGGACCTGTCATGGTCCTGTCACATCAACACCGTGGGCAAAAAGGCCCGACAGCGTCTCTACCACCTCAGACGCTTGAGAGACTTCCAACTGCCCTCCAAGGTGCTCAGGAACTTTTACTCGTGCACCATAGAGAGCATCCTGGCGGGAAACATCTTAACCTGGTTCGGGAACAGCACCATGCAGGACAGACGAGCTCTAGAGAGGGTTGTGCGGTCAGCTGAGCGCACCATCCGCTCCGAGCTCCCTGACCTGCACTCAATCTACAGCAGGCGGTGCTGGACCAAGGCCAGGAAGATCGTGAAGGACCTCAGCCATCCCAACAACAGACTGTTCTCTCTGCTGAGGTCAGGAAAGCGATTCCGCTCCCTGAAGACCAACACAGAGAGACTGAGGAGGAGCTTCTTCCCGCAGGCGATACGGTCTCTCAATCACACCACCACACAGTACTGACCCACACATATAGTTCTTACACACACACTGGACTTTCTGGACTTTGGTTTTGCACAACACTGGTCACTATATTCTTCATTTCCGGTTAATACTTGTACAGCTGCTGTTATTGTGTATATATTTATTTATATTTAGATTTCTTCATACATTCTTATATAGTTCTATATTGTGTATTTTGTTGTACAGTTATTTTATTTTCAACTTGAATTTATATATTTTATCTTATTCCTTCCCAGTTAAATTTACCCTTCATTCTAATTTGTGTTGTACAGTTATTTCATTTTTAACCTTAATTTATATTTTATTCCTTCCTAGTTAAATTTACCCTTTTTAATTTTTCATATTTATTTCCTATCTTATTCATAGCCTTTTCCTTTTTTGTTTTCTTTAGGTCACGAGCAGTTGTCCAAGCATTTCACTACATATTGTACTGTGTATGACTGTGTACGTGACAAATAAAAATTTGAATTTGAATTTGAATTTGTATGATTTATTTTTTTGTATCAGTTTAAATGTACCATCTGCTAACATAATACCTACAGCATTTTTCTGAAAAATATGACATTACAAGACGTTATTTGTTCTTGATTTTATTTTCAGACTTCAGAACCACAAGTGTTTTACACATTGCACCTTTAAAACATAAGACATTGTGTTTTTTACAGACATACCTTCGCACTAAACAGGCTAAACTGGAAATTACCTTCTAAAGAAATCCTGTCCTCCTGTCTTCTTGACCCTTTTCCTCACCCACTCTGTGTAGCTGTCTCCAAAATGTTGCAGTCTGATATTTATAACCCTTAAAAGCCATTTGACAGTTCACCATAAATTAATAAGACATATTTATCAGCAGTACCAGGCCACTCATGGCATATTAAGTAAATAATCCTAGAAAGATGGAGCCATATTTGTTCTATGTATGTGACTGAGCTTTGATGATAATAATTCCGAAAATAGTGTACCATTCATTTAAACTTATGGGGGGGGGGATAATCATTCCCATTTGAATTATGACACTGATGCAAATATCACAATAAAATAAACCTAACCTTCACAATATGAAAGCTACTGTTTGTCATAGATACACACTCCATATTTGTTTTTAGTCTTAAGACTCTAAATTACAGTATGACATTAAAGTACAAGTACCTGAGGGTAGCACTGTCCTTTGGTAAATGCTGAGGAAGCACAATAGCATCTCTTTCCCTCCGATTCTGGTTGTTTACAGTGGGCTCAGTAACAGAGTTTGGGATTTATAGGCAGTTGTGATATGGACCAGCACAAAGACATGAAAATGTCACAGTTTGTCAAATGGCTTGCGACCTGGAAAAAGGAGCACTGTTTATAAAACAGAATAAACCAATACAATGTACAATACAGCATGCATAACAGTGTCTAATTTTCAAATAATCTTCTGTAATATCCTAACATACATTATAACAAATGTTCATAAATGCAAACTTCAGTTAGTGGACCTTTTGGGTATTGTTTAAACTTGTTATAGTTTGCAATGTGCAACAAGATAAAAGAATCATCAACCATCTGCACAGGACCTTTGTTTTCAAAGCCTTTTATCCTAATAACAAATAAATATTACTTTAACTTCTACCATCAACGTTTCTTTGATGGTAGATGTAAATGTAACAGGGTGAGAGGCCATTTTTTTAACTGGTCAGGAGAAAAGCAGAGGAAGTAAAGTCTGCATAGATACAGTATATCAACAAAGATGTGGCATAAATTGTTACATGAAAATCAGTGCTGAAAATTAAAGTAAAGTAAAGATTATATAATCTAACTACTGTTATTCAGCTGAAGAACACATTCGATAACACTAATACTGCCTATTGCTGTGGACATTAAAAGTGTTTAGAGCATAAGATGACACACCAGCTTTTTGTAGTAAACACTTGAGGCCAAGATGCCACAGCCAAATGTTACATTGTCATGGTTATGTTAAGTTTGTGATCTTAAAAAGAAAAAAAAAATCAACTACATGCGGTAATCATGTGTTCAGCAGCTCACTGTAAGTCAATAACTTGATGCATGTCACCTTGATCGGGTTTGTGTTGACAGTCTGATTATGCACAGGACATTAAAAGTACCCTGTCAGGTTAATTTCCAGCTCCATATTTTATTTCTGGGGCTATGTGCAGCCCTTCAGCTCATGCACTGTCTGCAAAAAGATGTTATAGTTCCAGTTCCCATTCCTTTCAGCCAACTTTTTTTTTTCTGATTTGCTGCTTCCCATAAAAAGATGTTTTGAACTGGGTAGTTGTAGATCTGGTATGTTCAGATCTACAGTGCCTGAGGTGACCAGATCAAACATGTGACCTAAATTCTCTCACAAACACACACACACACACACACACACACACACACACACACACACACACACACACACACACACACACACACAGTGTGACAACGTGACAATGCATACATCCGTTGATATTTTCCCGGATAGTACAAGTACTCGTTATGGAAGATGCTTTGGTAATTTGTTACATAAATTGAGTGTATTTTCTATACTGCAACTTGTGTATAAATACATATATATATAATTAATATATCATGACTGCTATCTTAATATGAACACATAGTGCTTTAAGAACCTATTACCAAGAAAACTTTCATTTAACTGATACTCTCACACTGGTGTCATAAATGCTCTGGCACATTTCTTAATTTCCTTGTGGTGATCCAATATGGTTAATGAATCTTGCTGAGTGGATTGTAGAACTTAATGGGAGCTAGCTGTGCAAATCTTCAGTTTTAATAGCTGATTGTTCAGATGGTTGTTTGCCTACTTTAAAATAAACCATAATCATTTTTATCATTATTATTCTGTGATGTAAATATTCACTTAAGCCATTTCCTAAATTAGATTTAATTGAATAACAAAAAACGAACTTGGAATAAGGAATCACATCATGTTAAACTCTGGATGAACTATAACGGTGGCACGCCGCGCTAACACCTCAAGGACGAGGAATTTCACTGAAAAGAAACTATTGCACTGGAGCAGAGGTGGACCTTATTAAGTTGGATGCCAATTACCAAGATTTGTCAACAATACAGAGGCACTGCCAGATAGCACTTCAATATACGTTTTCAAAGCTAGACTAGCCAGTGGCTAAAGAAGCAAAGAGGCTAAATCATCTGTGGTCAGCCTGAAGGCAAGCTGGTCCACCTGTACGGCTTTCATGAAATATTTATGTTATTTACCTCTGTATATTACTGGTCTAACATATTTAATAGGGTAGTATTTTCAGTTGTCAGTTCCAATTGCTTTCTCCCCCTATCCCCTCGTCCTTACATCTAAACCAAATACCTTCTGCGTCCCACTTGAGTTAAAAGGCAATTAAACGTCAAAACAACAATCAACCTCCTAGTTATGAACGCTGCCCTCAAGGGAACCCCCTCCTGCATGTTTGGCTGGATTTGTGCATGGTTGTCAACAGCCCTTACCAAACTTGTCTGCTGCAGTGATGCAGCATGAAAAGATCTGAGGTAAAAGGTCAAGGCTATATAACTGAGTCTAATAAAATATATTGAAGTAGTGCACGCAGCCTGTAGGAACGGGCTTGTTTTGCACCAATGAAATAATAAAGTTTTTGATCATTTATTAGCTATTTCGTGTTCTATGTACATGTGTGAATATGCGTATATGATTGAAACTGAGTAATATGGTGTAATAAAATGAAATTATTTACCTGAACTATGTATCATACTTGCACCAAACACAGTCTTAATCCTTTTTCACATGTCATTCTTGGTCAACTGCAGCACAGTCCCACAGCATGTGTTTTGCGAGGTCAAACCAAAGGAATCCAAAATGGAAGTTCCAAATTTCAGATACGCGGGCAGCAGAAGTACAAAATCCAACTTGTATGTCGAATCTCACTGCTTCAAGGTTTGGCACAACTCTCTCTTTAAACAATGGCTCAAGCCCAGCATGTAAACACTGAAACTGTTATACGCTGCCTTCGAGCCTTATCGTTAATAGGACTTGGAATTGAGTTTTAAGTTGTGGTGTGGCGAGGGGCTTACTCTTAATTCGGATGTTCAAACACTAAACAAATCAAGTCCGTCACTGCTGCAACTACTGTTTCTCTGGTAACTAGTTTCAGCCTTTTGCACATTGTATCATTCCAGTGAATTGAGACCAATAGCAAAGTGCACCATTTTTCAAAAGTAGAGCAAATAAGTATGGATTTGGCTGCTCAATGTTGCTTAACAGAGCACATTTATGAAAGCAAAGTCAATATTGTATTAAGTGGGGCATATGTGTTATATTACCTGCAATAAGGTGATGTTACCAGGAGATGGCAGCAAAACTCATTCATGCACCAGATCAAAAATAATTTCCTATTGCTTGTTTTGACTGGTGTGTGATGAGAGAGGCGGCTCTCCATGTGTTGTTCATTTGTTGTTTTTATTGTTTTATCACAACCTAGTGTTTCATAGTTGAACACACTGCACAGTAGCGACAGTGTAAGGCTCAAATGCATGCCAAACTCTATATCTGAACATTTTCTTTCATCTGCCATATTCCAATTTAGTTCATTCCTATTCAAATACACCTCAGTAGTATGTTTTTCCTCCTTTCCTCTGCCTTCAGTGCAAGAATAATGATTTAGTCACGTGGAATGACTCCCAAAAAAATAAAAAAAAATGTTGCTTTTCACCACTTGATGGCAGTGTAACTGTGGACATTTGATTTTCTTCATTTGATTAAAACAATATATTAGATCAGATAAGGGGGAAATATGCACCCTGTTTAATTCACAGTTTAATTAAAAGACAAAACCAAAAAAAAAAACCAAAACATCGACACATGGAATAGGAATGCTGTGTCCTAGAGATGTGAAAGAGTACCTCAAGAGATCTGGATCTACTGCCTATTGGTCAATAGGCAGTAGATCCAGATCTCAAAACAGAAGAAGAACTTTTGATTTTTGAGGAGATCTCTATTTGCCTGTACTTTGCCACTTAATCTGTGTGCCACAAACATTTTAAAAGCTGCATATATACTGATATACTCTTTGTTCTTTAGTGGAATCTGTCTTGTTTAGTTGAGCAGGAAAAAGTCTGAAATGGTTAACAGCCTGTTGTGAAGCAGTCTCTGTCAGTGTTAGGAGAACTAGAGGCAGCCTGCTGGCAAAGTTTTAATGCTTTAAACAAACCACTGTGTATTGTGCTAAGATGAATATTTCATTATGAATGTCACAGCATGTAATGATGTGACCCCAGCTTTGTATATAACCATCACCATTCTGCTGCTATCCGTGCAGTGCTTCAGCAGAGATAATTAGATGGTTCTATGCCCTGAAGTTGTTGGGCTGTTCTGGGGGCAAAGTGGAGTCCACTCCACTCCCAGATGAATGTAAAGTAATTACCTTGTATGCAACCTAGCAAATGTTTTTGGCTCTTAATGCTCTTATGTAGACAACCCGTGGGCATTTTAAGGTCACCGACTTTTCATCTGTGTACTTTAGACTAAACCAGCATTTTTGGTTCTTGTCAACAATAAGTAGACTGCCTGCATCAAACAAATACAAAATTGTTTTTTTCTTGCACCTTGATGCATTGAGACCCCATATTCTGTTTTGTCAAAATTGTCAACCAATGAACTTTTCTTAAACTCCCCACGTCACCTCAAGTTAGGCGCTGCGGCTGTCATTCAGCCAGGAACACGGGGACGTTATACAAGGTGTGTCAGGGAGATACAGCACAGATTCAAAAGCCCGGGGCACAATGTGTATTAAGGTTAATTTGAACTGATTAGATTAAGAAGAGAGGGGGGGATGTTGCTGTTGGGAACAAATGCATTGTGGTGTGTCCTGCTGTGGAAGCTGCACAGAGTGCTTTTTCCTTTGCTTCGTAGTGAGTGACACTTAATGCTGAGGGAGAGCCTCAGCACAAAGTTCAGCTCTTAAAATACCCAGCACCTGGTCATGCTTGAAGAGAGAGTCAAATTGGCAGCATCTGCAACAAGGAAGGCACTCTGAATGAGGCGGGTTTTTAATAGTATAGCTCTCCTCACTACTTTCCTATTATTGTCGTCCTTGATGTCCATTAAATTGAGTTGTGTTTACTTTTCTCTGTATAGTGTCTTCATATTATGTGGTCTGCCCCAGGAGAGTTCAACTGATTTCCCCTGTTTTCTTCCATTTCTTATTTGTTGGTCCCTGTCCTGCCACCTGAGACCGAGACTGAAGTTACCACTTTTTTATCTACGTGTATGTTACATCCACCATCTGTTTGTCTTTTCCTCTCTGTTATTGCTCCTCATTGTAAGCCTCAAAATATATATATTTTTTCCCAGTCCTTGCTGTGTTGTTGTGCTGGGTTCTTTGGAAGCCTAATTTACTCACTGTATATAGCTTTTGCACTTTTAAAACACTTTGCATGATGAGCACTATAAACCCGAAACACACCACAAAAACTGGTCATTTGGGCTTAACAGCTTGCAAAAACTGATAATTAAGTGTCCAGAGCAATGCTAGGAACTCTATGAAGCTGTATTTGTCCATAACATTGCTTAAAATTCACAATACGACAGTAGTGACACACTTGCTTAGCAGCTAAAGTCATTACTAATTCATCTTGTAGGTAACTCAAGATTAAAAGGACTAATCATGAAACTGGGAAAGGAATGAATATTTTTGTTTGTTTGATTGATTTGGTTTTTTTAAGTTAAAATTGCAAAAAAAAAAAAAAAAACAATTCAGAAAATAAAATTTGCAGGAAATTAAGGAGAGTATTGTGTGAGCATAAAGAAAATTATATGTGATTTTTACTAAGATATGCTAAGAGAAAAATGGTGAGTGAGTCAGTTAAATGTTCCGAACCTGCATGGGGCTTAGGCATGCAGAGTTATTGCTTAGTAGGATATGAGAATGTGACTTTGTCCATTTTAGTGGGTTCATTTGATTAAAAGATGCCCTATATTGTTACATTTCCTATATAACCACTATGCAGAAATATAACACCCCAATGACTCATTAACCACAGAGCTTGCAAATGAAGGCAACGTCACTGAAATATTCATGCCCTCTGCAAGCCAAACTTTACCACTTGAAAAAAAATAAAACTATGTAAGAACTGCGTCTATCACATAACTTCATATCCTCCTTTAAGCATTGCATTTCTGCTGGTAGATCGCTCATCATAATGCATACGAAAAATGCACATTGCTCTGTGCCAACTTCTGTCAAATATATATCACTTGAGGAAAATTAAATCACAAGGAGACACGGCTGGATATGGATGGTTCACTTGCATCAGTGTTACTATTGTGTAAAATTACATCAGCCAGGAATGAAAGTGTCTGCATCTCCTTTCCAATTAAGCTCCCTTTACGACATATTAAGAGCTCAACTTAAGCTGTGGGCAGCAGAGGATGCATTTCAGCAGATCTGGATTTCCCTTCATTCCGTCTGGCATAGTGTATATGTGAAGAAATTACTAAGCCCCACAAGATTTTAGTTTTTGGAATAGAAAAAATACTGCAGCCAATTTGAGACTCTTCATCTGTAAGCTGTTTTAAGCCTCACTAAGAGCTTAGCTTTTCCTTATTAGTGCTTGCTGCTATATTCAACAGATATTCCTTTTACCTCTCTTTGCCACCCATCTATTTACCTCAGATGCAGTATTATGTGCTGATGACTTGAAGCAGACACCTTAAGCTCACTCCTGTCACAGAGCTGCATGTTAAATTCAGGGCATAGTGGTGATAACACTACAGGAGGTAGAGCTTACTGACTGTTGGTTCAGCATGCAATGTACTGTATGTTCTTCAGCTACAGCTTTCAGTCTCAGAGTTTGCCTGAGAGTCCAATGAAGGAGAATGTGCTTTATTTTAAGGAGTCCGTTCAAGGATGGATATTTTTTGTTTTGTTTTTAACATTTAAGGTGACATTACTCCGCATGAATATTACTTGCTCCTGAAGACAGCACCATATTTTATGTATATGAAAGGAACTTTTTTTCCCTCCCTCTAAGAATCTAAGAATAGGCTGATTTTCAAACTAGATGTGCAGTGCGCAGCACCTCTCCAGGGAATGAATGCAAATCTGTTGGATATATTCCTTTGTAACTCTGCTGTCTTGAGAGTGCCATCTATAGTATATTATGTATACGCTTTTCTTCCATTTATTCTGTCTGTTTGACACTCAAAACAATAGCACTGAATAACAAGTGTCTAGAGGCTGCTAGAGACACTGACGGTCTCTCTCATTTTTACTTTTGTACATTTTTTAGAATAGAATAGACTTCTTTTTTCTGAACATGGGAAGTTATTTGAATATTTTAAAAAGTGCAAACAAAAATGCATAAACATTTTTTCAACTTAGTGAGCAGTGGGTGTTGGAGTGGCAGCAAATGTGCAGTTTTGTAGAAACAGATGTCTTTGCAACATAGTGTATTAAAAAAAGAGCGCATTGAATACCTCCTAGAAGGTTTATTTACCACAGCCCATAAGTAGGGGGCAGTAGTGCAATACAAACAATTGGTAATTGCAGCAAAGGCAATAATCAAAACAACTGCAGAGGCAGACAAAGCTGTGGTAGAGGTTGGATAAACATAGTGTGTGCTTCTGTGCAGCTCAAAATTGTAAATACCTGTAAATACCTCTTAAATGTGCAGGCAAACAAGACTGACTGTGATAGTGTGATATTCAGAGCTGGCCTATGGAGGAAATGTTGTGCTTTGATTATAAATATACACCGGCAGCAAAGCAGGAAATATGATTTGTCTGAAGGAAAAGGAAAAAAGAACACTAAGCTGACGGTTGCCACAAATATTTCAATATTTTTTAGTACTTCAACAGCTGCTTAGCACTCTGCCACAATCTCTTTGATTGCTTCCACTGTACTCAGTGTGTTACATAAACATACTAAAAATAAAAAATTTAAAAACATAAGATGTTAAAAAATTCTTTCCAGACATAAGTCTAAGCAACTCGGTAGGCTCAGTTCAGGATCCCGTCCAGCTCACTGGGTGGTTTTGTGAGATGGTTTATTATAAAGGGATTACAACATACAGGTATATATTAATTGTTCATTGTTGTTCCACATTATGTGGCATTTCTGATCTAGTGGTCTTCATCCATCCATTCATCCAACTTCAGACTTCCAAGGACAGTTCCACAGTTTCATGATGTCCCGGATCTTCCAGTGCAGAAGCAAAATTAAGGAGAACGCTAACAAGAGCGTGTTAAATAGTCACAAACAGCAAAGTTATGCAGTAAAATAGCTATAAAATAGAATTAAACTTGTCACAACAATTAATACCTTTAACATACAGTGTCACTCCCTCTTTGTTCACGTCTGCATAGCCTTGGGCGGTTCAAAATCATCTTAATCCACGCTGTCAGCTCTCCACTGACACCAAGGGAAACTTTCCCCCATTATTCAAGCTGACATGACTGATATCTTTGCAAACTTTTGGATCTCCACTTGAATTTAAAATAAAGTTGCATGGGTTTTAGAAACAGAACACACTGTGTTTGTGGCAGAGGTCTTGTCTAACATAAAGAGAAAGCCACTATATTTTCTTATGTCATTCAAACATATGGAACTGAACAAAGTCTCAGACCAGCTTGTAGGATGAAAAACTGTTTGGAACAAAAGAAGCTACAGAAGCTCGTCTACTCAACCTGCTACAAAGTCATCAAAAAGGCTCCTTATGCTCAGCAGCAGAGAATGGCCTCTTACTCTGACTGCCATGGTGACTGCAGCAAGTCACAATACTGGTGTCAGAGAGAGTGGTTTTAAATTTCTTGTCTTGCTTTTTGAAAAACATAAATTACAACTCGATCATTTGGGGGAAAATGTGAGGCAATCTCCAGTGACAGATATATGACACACAAGCAACAGAGGTCACAAAACAATTTTCACAACAGTTCAAGAGCGATCTCTACAGTTGGTTATGTTTTTTCTAGACCTAAAAAAATGGCACATAGATCTGTGTGTGTAGCTTTTAGGTCTTAAGAGTACCAGCTGTCACCATAAATCTGCATAAGGCCTATTTCCAATGCATGCAAATGTTCTTCAAAACACTGGAATTTAGCCCAGAATCCCAGCACCTGGAAAGTGGTATGATTGCAGCTGGGATGCATACTTTCTTCCCTTCTATTCACACTGTTGATATGAGTATTCAGTGCAGGGTTACAGTGACCAAAGGGTATTTAGGGCCACAGGAATGAACATTCTTGGGTACAATTTTGGTATGAGCTGTCTTTACACTAAAACATGTCATTATGCCATATTCTTATTATTAATTGGTTCCTTTGTAGACATGAATATCAGAGAAATATCATAATCCATACCATCTATATGAATAAAATGAGTTTGTAGTATTTAGATATAAACCATAATGTATTGTAAACTGCCTAAAGATTTAAATCAGAAGTGTAGAATAAAAAGCTATGCAGTCCTATCTGTCTTTCAGTAATGGAGATATTGCTACTCGCTATTTCCCATCATTGTTTCTTGCTAAAACAATATTGAAAAATACAATTTTCCAACATAAATGTCCAATTTCATTTCATTTTTTCAAATATTTACACAAAGTAAACTAATTTCTCTCAAGCCTTTAGGTCATTGCTTTGTTTTCAGGTTGCTGTGGATTACCAGAATTTAACACAGCAATAGCGCATTAGGCCTTATTACAGCTACAGAAATAATCCACCTGCCTGCTCATATTAGCGTCATCTCTCACAGGAATATTCGAACAAAAATATCTCTCGTCCGACAAATCAGCAAAGTTGTATTACAAGAAATGCACAGAAGCGCATACTTATTACAAGAATTCACCCAGCCAGTATGAAGATTTGTGTACAGTGTTAGAGACTGCAGCATGTAATATTAACAATACTTGACAGTGATCTCTAAACACGTAGCCAACAGTTACCGCCGCCGTTCACTGTAGGAATATCACTATAGCTAGGTCTTCAGGTAGAGTTGACAAATGAAGCTATAACAAGTTCAAGAGCAACGACTACTTTGGCAAATTAAAATTCCTTTACCAGCATCTCCTCATCAAATGTCTCACTTCTGTTTTCAGGCAGACAGCTTCTCAAGCCTGTGTTCTTCTATACCTAATCACTCTCCATTCAATCTGAGTGTATTACCTGATTTAGCCACAAATAATGAGCTTCTCCTTGGACATTGATCCATTTAATGAAGATCTACCAAGACCAGTCTAATCCCTGCTGGCTGTTCACAATCCGCAGTCTGTACTACTTTAGCGATCAGACTTGTCTATATCCCCCTAACCAAAAAAGGGGGACATGATTGAAAGACATAGCCCAATTTGATGCCTTTGTTTCTCCAATAAAAACCCAACTATTTTACAAAATATGCCCTATATGCAGTGTACAGTGGCACTGCTGTAGAAGCTACATATCTGAGAATTCCTCTTCCTGATTTCCAAGAAATCAAAGGCCATTCTCTAACATATACTGAAATTTAAAAAAAGAGAAATATATATAACACAGAAAGGTAATTCTAAGTAGCTTGCTTGGCCAATCATTACCAGCTTCATATTACTGAGAAGCTAATACACAGTATAGCTGTTTTCATTTGAGTATAAATCTGATATTTCTCTCATATACAACAGCCTTGACCCTCTCAGCTGTGTATTGCATATTTCTTAAGGATTAGAAGTATTTTAATACTATGTGAGTAATATAAGACTATAATATGTATGCAGCAAAATTCGAGCAAGCTGCTGTATCCCATTTCCTTCAAGGTTCAATGTGGTGTGTGTTCAGAAAAACTGCATACCTTGATTGTAACAAGTGGTTATTTGAGTTACCGTTGCTTTCATATCAGCTTCAAGCACTCTGACCATTCTCCTCTGGCCTCTAGAATCAACAAGGCATTTTCACCCAAAGATCTGTCACTCGCACAATATTTTCTTTTCTTTTTCGGACCATTCTCGGTAAACCCCAGACGTGATCGTGCTGGAAAATCCTTGTAGATCTGCAGTTTCTAAAATACTCAGACCAGCTTATCCGGCAGCATTAAACACATTTAAACCACCTTTCTTCCCCATTCTGATGCTCAGTTTAAAATTCAGCAGTTTGTCTTGACCATGTCCACATTCCTAAATGCAATTTAGGGATGTAGACATGAGTCAATATTTCATCCAATTTATATTCATATAACACTATAACAATTTCTTATAGAATTCTTCTTATTGGACCTGTTGAATGACTTGCAGTACCATCACAGCTAAAATGTAAAAACAGCAGTTTTTGTCTCGTTTATGTTATTTTAAAGTTGTTATTTTAAAAGCTGTATTTTTTAAATTATTTAGTAGTGGGTGGGGGGCAAGGACCATATAACATGGCAGTTTTAAGGTTATGGTTTCCTATTTTTTTCAAAGGCATAAGAGTGGCATCAATTTTGTCAGCTAATGCTTCGTAAGAAGGCATAAAATATTTCATAAGATTTTGAACCTTTTCTGTAACAAAATAGGTTTCATAATAACAAACTTCACGAAGAGGTTTTTTTTTTTTACATTCATGAATAAATGCTTTTAGTACATTTTCTATTAAACTTGGCAAAGGCTCCAGAGAGAAGCCTGAACAACCTCCTGCCAATGTGAGGGAGCAACAACAATATCAAAGTCTTTTTGGATCACTAAATCCCTTACCCAGTCACGCAAAGTCAAGCCTTAAACCCTCAGTCACTTATATCCACTGGCTCATTCTTTCGGTCACTGCCCAGAAGCCTTATGACCACAGGTCAGTGGCAAAGAGAAGACTGATCAGAAAACAGAGTTTCATTTGATGCACAAAACCAGCAAACTCACTGTTCCTCTTACTCCTGCTTCCTGACAAACCCGCACTGCTGTGCATGGATCATATCACCCCATTAATCGAGCGGCCTGCCATTTATCTAGGAGAGAACTTTTCCCTCAGAAGTAGAGGAGCTGTGTAAACTCGATAGAGTAAAATGAATGCATTATTTTACTCAAAGAAATGCAAATTTATGCAGGAAAGTCATCCAAAATCTAATAAGATCATCTAGTATGGAGGAGTGCATGACAGATTTCAAGAGGAGACCTGTGGCGTAAGTACAATTTAGGTATTAGCTTTCTGGCATGCATTGTTCTTGGGTTATTATGTTTCTCAAGACTGTGCCTACACACAAGCATGTCACAATGATGCATAATGTCCCACACCTATTGCACTGTAACAAGACACAGTACGCAGCAGTCCTCACATTATTAATACACATCTATCATCTGTACTTCTTATGAATTGGAATCCTTGGGCTACATTTGTTAATAAAACTTTGCGCTGTTAGGATCTCAGTGCAAACACAAACTTTAAATGGTTTAATGTACTAATAACAATTTACAAACTGTCATCACTCACTTCAGTTAATATCACATAAACTTTTCCACATGTGAAAATATATAACCATGAATTGTTTAAAAAAAACTGCTATGTTCACAACATAATTGTTCATAAACAATAATGATGGGAATGATATGAATCCAGTCACAGGAAGAGATGGTGCAGATTCATTTTGTCATTGGAAGCATGTGTAAACCTAACATGAAATTTCTTGTTTAATCTCCTATATTAAATTGGTTTCATACAGGAAGTTACAAGAAACAACAGAAAACATGTTTGGGAGGTGGGGGGAGTATTTCAGCTGTGACATATGGCCAATAACCTGTCACGTCCATCAGCAAAACATATATTAAAAGAAATTATATCTTTGTCATTAACAGAAACATAATTTTTAAATCAGATTTCAAATTACAAATACTGACACAAGCTTTCTGTCTCTCAATGTTTAAAAAACAAACAAAACAAAAAAAAAACACAGAACCAGTGCTATTTTTAAAAACATCTAACAAGATTAAGAGGTGAGTGCCACATAACTCTCTCACCCATGACTAGCCGTTTGAAACACAGAAAGAGGCCATTTCTATGGAAATCCAATGTTTACACGCATGGGAGAAGTCTATTATCTGCCATTTTGAAAATGTGCACAGTGCTTCCTGGGGTTTCTACCTCATATTGCTCTCAGCATTTTCTTCCTTGTTTTCTTCTTTCTCCCCTGTGCTCATCCAGAGGAAAAACAAATGGTTTAAATGTCCTTTTGCCTGATTAAGCAAAAACCCTTTCTGCTTCTTCTACATCTATATATTGCCAGAGAAGTTTCCCACTAGTGTCCCCAAAGTACCTCTTTCAGAAGCTGAATGGGGTCTTTTTCACCTTGAAAGCATTTAAATGGAGTTGCTAGGATTGGACTCTTCTCTCCCCACTCTTGCAAGGTATGTCAGGAGTTCAATGGTGTCTTGTGAAGCGTGAAGTTATACAGGGGAAGCAATGTGACTACGGCAAGAGAATAAAGTGACAGTAATGCATTGACAACACCACTCATCTCCCAGAAAGTAAAATACATCTCTTGAAAAGAGACATCTTGCGATGTTTAGCTTTGATTTTTTAAGAGTCCTACAAAAGTATCCCAAGAGGTATGGTACACTTTGAAATTTAAAGAACAGGTTTGATCCAGAAAAGCACAGCAACACGGGAACTCAAAGGAACCTCAGTGGAGACAGTTATTCCCATGGTTTTTGATTTGCATTGCATACTTACTTTATTCACAGCCTGCTGGGTCTGGAGGATAAAATCTGCCTTCTCAAACTCAAGGAGACAAAGGGCAACGTTTCAGAGTGAGGAGCCAATACTCTTTGCCCTTAAACAGGTGGGATGGCATACAGTGATGTCCCTGCGCATGTGTTAGATGACGGCCTTTTCTAAGCAGCATCTACTCTACTTTATGTACTGTAGTTGTTCTACAGCCTAATTCGGTGTAATTATCCCCACTTTGTTGTGTAAACTCAAATTTACAACTGGTAAATTCAGTAATCATGATGCCAATACCAATCGCGTTGCCCTAGCCTTAAAGAATCCAGGTCAGAAAGGAACACAGAGGTTTCCCCCAGCAGAACCTCATTCTTTTTCCTGTGAAGCTGTTTTTCTCAGACTTCAGACTCTTACTGTAATAGACCCAAGTACAGTAGTCCACCAGTTAACAGACATTCCTTGTGACTGTGCCTGCTGTGTTGTTGTGTTGTTACAAAAGAGATCCCAAAGAGTGATTTGATCCCTCATAAGTCAGTCAGACCTTCACAATTTTAGATTTCCATTCTAGTTTTTTTTTATAAGCTTCCAACTACATCGTGTTGTATTTGGAAGGAAGGTCATTTTTCTATGACATGTATAAAAAAAACCACACCCACACATGATCCTTATAATTCATGATGTTCAACCACATTTGAAAATAGGGGGAGGAGATGAAGGAAGAAACTTACTACCACAACAAAATACTTTTTTCATTGCAACTGAAGCATTGCACTGTTTTGGAATACATTGATCCTTGAGATAGCAATGCAATGGACTTGGAACCTGTCCAGGGTATATTCTGCCTTTTGACCACCCCCCCTCTGGGATATGCTACGGCACTATCCCAGAGGGTGCCCACTACCACCCTGTATCCTAGCTGAATGAGCAGTTAACAGAATGGAAGGATGGATGAATCAATACAGCTTCATGTATCTTGTGGAATAAACAAAGAAACAAAATGATTCAGTGATCTCCATTAACTAGTCTGGTTTGTTAACCTAGTATTATCAGTCCTAGAACTAATTGCTTTTAATGTTTAAGTGATCTGTATTACTTAATTAAGTAAGACCATGTGGATATTATTCTATTGACTTGTAATTGACATTTTTGTTTGTTTGTTATCTGGAAAGTATTTGGCTTTTATATTGTAGAAAAAAACAGTAAGTATAATATAATACTTACTTTTAATAGTATAAAAGCAAGAAAAGTTAAAAAAAATGCTCTTTAGAAATTGAAAATGGAAAATACACACACACACACACACACACACACACATATATATACAGTGGGGCAAAAAAGTATTTAGTCAGCCACCGATTGTGCAAGTTCCCCCACCTAAAATGATGACAGAGGTCAGTAATTTGCACCAGAGGTACACTTCAACTGTGAGAGACAGAATGTGAAAAAAAAATCCATGAATTCACATGGTAGGATTTGTAAAGAATTTATTCGTAAATCAGGGTGGAAAATAAGTATTTGGTCAATAACAAAAATACAACTCAATACTTTGTAACATAACCTTTGTTGGCAATAACAGAGGTCAAACGTTTACTATAGGTCTTTACCAGGTTTGCACACACAGTAGCTGGTATTTTGGCCCATTCCTCCATGCAGATCTTCTCGAGAGCAGTGATGTTTTGGGGCTGTCGCCGAGTAACACGGACTTTCAACTCCCGCCACAGATTTTCTATGGGGTTGAGGTCTGGAGACTGGCTAGGCCACTCCAGGACTTTCAAATGCTTCTTACGGAGCCACTCCTTTGTTGCCCGGGCGGTGTGTTTTGGATCATTGTCATGTTGGAAGACCCAGCCTCGTTTCATCTTCAAAGTTCTCACTGATGGAAGGAGGTTTTGGCTCAAAATCTCACGATACATGGCCCCATTCATTCTGTCCTTAACACGGATCAGTCGTCCTGTCCCCTTGGCAGAAAAACAGCCCCATAGCATGATGTTTCCACCCCCATGCTTCACAGTAGGTATGGTGTTCTTGGGATGTAACTCAGTATTCTTCTTCCTCCAAACACGACGAGTTGAGTTTATACCAAAAAGTTCTACTTTGGTTTCATCTGACCACATGACATTCTCCCAATCCTCTGCTGTATCATCCATGTGCTCTCTGGCAAACTTCAGACGGGCCTGGACATGCACTGGCTTCAGCAGCGGAACACGTCTGGCACTGCGGGATTTGATTCCCTGCCGTTGTAGTGTGTTACTGATGGTGACCTTTGTTACTTTGGTCCCAGCTCTCTGCAGGTCATTCACCAGGTCCCCCCGTGTGGTTCTGGGATCTTTGCTCACCGTTCTCATGATCATTTTGACCCCACGGGATGAGATCTTGCGTGGAGCCCCAGATCGAGGGAGATTATCAGTGGTCTTGTATGTCTTCCATTTTCTGCTGATTGCTCCCACAGTTGATTTTTTCACACCAAGCTGCTTGCCTATTGTAGATTCACTCTTCCCAGTCTGGTGCAGGTCTACAATACTTTTCCTGGTGTCCTTCGAAAGCTCTTTGGTCTTGGCCATGGCAGAGTTTGGAGTCTGACTGTTTGAGGCTGTGGACAGGTGTCTTTTATACAGATGATGAGTTCAAACAGGTGCCATTCATACAGGTAACGAGTGGGGGACAGAAAAGCTTCTTACAGAAGACGTTACAGGTCTGTGAGAGCCAGAGATTTTCCTTGTTTGAGGTGACCAAATACTTATTTTCCACCCTAATTTACGAATAAATTCTTTACAAATCCTACCATGTGGATTCATGGATTTTTTTTTCACATTCTGTCTCTCACAGTTGAAGTGTACCTCTGGTGCAAATTACTGACCTCTGTCATCATTTTAGGTGGGGGAACTTGCACAATCGGTGGCTGACTAAATACTTTTTTGCCCCACTGTATATATATATATATATATATATAACACCCAGCACGCCCCTGCAGGCGGTTTATCCTTCAAGCTCGGGTCCTCTACCAGAGGCCTGGGAGCTTGAGGGTCCTGCGCAGTATCTTAACTGTTCCCAGGACTGCGCTCTTCTGGACAGAGATCTCCGATGTTATTCCCGGGATCTGCTGGAGCCACTCGCCTAGCTTGGGAGTCACCGCACTTAGTGCTCCGATACTATATATATATATATATATATATATATATATATATATATATATATATAGATTATTAAGGTGCTGAGTGCAGTGGCAATGCCTTGAAAATCCAAAAAAGTCACTGATCTGAGCAATTTTTATAATAGTTTTATTATATCAATTACTCGGATCACTAGTTTGATTTTCAAGGCATTGCCACTGCACTCAGCACCCTGAGCGGTTAGACAGAGGTTTGACACTTGTATGCAGGTTTGGACTTTGTGGTCAGGACACATGTCTACTCTGTCTACTCTCAGTAAGGCTGAGCGTGAGCGTGTTGAACACACTGTCACACACACCATCTGTTACCTCCAACACTTCTGGCTTGGACAAACACAGCTATGAGCAGGTAATGGTGCAGACAAAACTTCTGACCTTGACACTGTCTCCTATGTGTGATCAGCGCGGGGAGAGAGGTAGATTGATGAGAGTCTTTTTGATTTTGGTTTGTGTGAGAAAGGCAGCAGAATCCCACGTTGCCTGGAAACCTGTCTATCTTGTAGTGTGTGATGAAAGATGGGGTCTTTCTCTGCCTTCCTTATCTTATTCAACTTCAAGATAAACATCAAATCACCACACTCAATAAATGTATTTCTTTTTTTTTAACCTTATGCAAGATCTCACATGCCAGTACACAAATACTTATGCAACATAACCTTTTTCAGGTGCATTCATTAATCTATTTTAATTGAGGGATACTTAAAAATACTTTTACTTAATAAGTAACTTAATTAATAACATTTGGGATTTTAAAATAAAGCACAGAAAAAGCACCATAGAATATGTGTTAGCATGTGCTATTCATCAGTGTTAATGATGAATAGCAGCATTATGTATCAAGTTATTTGCCACAATTACACTCACCGTGTTCTTGAAGATTCCTCTACTTGTCATTAAAGTTCACCTTGATGGATTTTGTGAGGTTTTTAATTTCTTGAAAAGCCTATTTATTATCTCCTCTTTGTACTTCTGAGAGGCAGGGCTCGCTGTGGGCTAAGGTCACTTTGAACATCAAATTTTGAAAAACTTGGTGCCAGGTCACTTAAAGCGACCATTCCTTTGTGGTTTGGCAGGAATGGTAATGCAGTACTTTATTCCTCCCAGATGACACTTAATGACAGTAATCTAGTTTTGGTAAAGGCTTGCCCTTTTAAGGCAAAGAGTTATAGACATAAAAGATGTCTCCACAACACCAAGAACAAGGCTGCTGCCATAGGAAAAAAAATATTTTGAAAACACAATTGTGTGATAAATGAGATCTATCCAGTGTAAATAATTCTGTTCACTTTACACCCCTTTCATACAGACTAATTTTAGTCATTGTCCACAATTATTATTCGATCTACTGCTGTGAACACAGCACTAAAAAAATGCTTTAATTTCACTCGCCAGATCAATAGCACCTGATACAGCCTCATCTCATTCTCATCTAACAGTGAGGCACTGCGTTTATAATGCTATTGACAATATTGAGCAGTATTGACGAAAAAACTGGATAAGAGCCTCAGGCAGCGGGCAGGAATGAAGTGCCATTTCTTCACAGCTGTACACCTTTGTAATAGCTCTCTCAACCATGAACATGAATATAAAATGCCAGCTACTAAAAATCAGACAGCTTTGTTTCAATCGTTTTACTCAACCGTTCGTGTCTTTTGGCGGGGTGACGCTGGGTCGAGTTCAGGAGGAGACAAATGATAACAGAAATGATGCATCAGCTCTGCGAGAGCACATCTGCAAGATAAAGGAGGAATGTTTGTGTGCTGGATAAACAAAATGGCTCTAGTATATCTAGTTGCAGGTGCAATGTTGGGAATGGGAATAATGTGTTGGGGGATCTAACACCGAGTCTCTAAAAGTATAAACCGAGCAAGTGTATGTTACGCATTCTGATGTTTTAATTCATTCAAACGGAGATGAACTAGCTAAATATATATTTATACATGTATAATAACATTTTGAAATAACAGTTAGGTATAATAAGGCGTGCTTTAAGATCTTATCAGTCCAAGTACATACAAATTGAATGAAAGGAAATAAAATCTAATAGAAGCCAGCCAAAACAGCGCGCTTTCATTTACGCGACACTCATCATGTTGCTGACTATGCCTATGAGTATATCAGCTGTCTGTGATCTCCTTGAAAAACAGAAAGAAAGAAAACGACTCCTGACCATAGCTGTACCAGTTCAGATCTAAACTGCTGCTGAGTTTTAATGCTCAGATTTATTGTGCTTGTTACATTCGCGCGGCTTTTTCTCCCAGGGCAAGAGAGAGGAGAGGAGGGGCTGAGCTGTGCTGTGCTGCACCGTTCAGCTGCTCACCTCTCACTGAATCCCGTCTCCACCTTTCATCCCTCAACTTGTCCCACGTAGGGATGGATGAGTTCCACCGCCGTCGGACCTTGTAAAGTATCAGACCAATGCGTCTGAACTGGGGGACCGACAGTCACTGGAGGGTCTTTGGGCGTCGGTGATGTTTGCAATTGGTGACTGCAGAAACTGCCAACGTGTCGGCGAGTCGACAGACCACAGCTTACTTGTGCGCTCTTGGAGTGGGAGAATGGACATGTGAATGAGAACGATTTCCCTCGGCGGCTACAATAACTGTTTTGGTTCTTTTAGTTCACAAATCGTCACAAAGTCTCACAAGTGAAAACAGGATTGATGAGATTCTTTTTCTTTTTTTCTTTTTTTGTTTCTGCTTGAGGAGGAATTCATGCGCCGATAGCTCACGAGGCCAATATGCCAGAATGGGTCCTCTACAGTATTTATTTCTCTGTGGACTTCTGCACACCCAGACCTATGGTAAGTTCATACAGTGCATGCATCTCTTACTTAGCGTCGTGGTTAAAAGGATGTCTCGTCCCACGTCATGCTATAGAAAGAATAGTCAACTGTGACCCGATGCGTATTCGACCACAGTGATTCCAGCTTAAGTCCACCAAGAAGATACTGAGTATGGTACGCGATTAACAGCTGGCACCCTTCAATTCTTGGTCATCATATTATATACTTTCTTCTCTTTCTTTTTAGTTTAGCCCCTGTATAAGATTTTGTTCCAGACCAACTATTTAATGGTTAGGTAGACAAAGTGATTATTTATTTATACGGGGTACCCTTAGCTGAATAGATTTCTTACTTGAATTAAATGGTTGACAGCTTATCAATATTGAGTAATCTGACAAAAAAAAAAAAAAAAAGTCCAGGCAGCCAAACTTTTCCCCCCTATATTATCTGAAAAAATAATATTTTCTGCTCCTTCAGTGTCATGTTCTACTCATGTCGAAACCTATAATGGCTCCTGCTGGACCCACATATTGCTTTAATTCTCTTTATCTTGCGTCAGATACGTGGCCTCACGTTCAGGTTGATCAGTTAACTTAATGGACCTTCTGCTGTCTCAAATTTGAAATGTCTAGTCTGACGTGGAGGCAGTGTACCTTCACATAGTCTTAAAATCTGTCCCAAGCTGTGCATGTGTTCAGTACAATGGACCTTTTAACATAAACACTGTATGCACAAAAATTCATTTGCACCTTTACATTTCAAGAATCTTGCGTTGTTCAATCTCCTGAAGTGTTTTGTGCTACTTTGTCCCATATAGCACAAATCTGTGTCAGTAGAGTAAATGTGTGCAGGTGTAAGCACTACACAGCACATAAAGTGGCTTTTGAAACGGGTGTTTCCTGTACACTGGAAATGCTGAGTTTATATGGTACAGTGTGTCAATGCAGCACACAAGAGCAGCAATCATCTCATCTTTATGAAACCTGTAGTCGGGGGGCGGGTGTTGATTGAACGCTGAGGTCATCATAGGAGTTGAAGTTTGTATTGGACTCCTGCTGACAGGTGTTTCCTGTGATTGGCACACCACATTTTTCTATACATTTACTGGGTTGAATCAGCACATTCTGACAGTTACATCATAAGCCATTGTTAATGCATGGCTGTTGCATTGGTTTTAATGGGTTTCTGTGGATATATATGTATTAATATGGAGATATATGTTAATACACATCCAGCATACCCATTCTTATGTTTTCAGTTAAAGGAATCTTCCAAGTTATAAGCTGAAGCTTGTACTGGTAAAACACTGTCAGCGTAACCTGGTTTTTATCAAAGTGTCCACTGCATGTAAGCTCCCAAATAACTACTTATTTTCTGCAAGGCTTTGAGTGTGGGCTTCAGCACCATGGATAGTTCTCACTAAATGGACATATTTGGGAAGAAAAATGAGCCTCAAAGGCTGGACCTGGACAAAATATTTTAAAAATATTTTAACTGTTCTAAATGTATCTAAATATAACTCTTTACTTTCAGACTCCATTAAAATTATATCTGCCTTTTTAACCCCCATTTTAAGGAGTTACATTTAAAAAAAAAAAATCCAAATCTTTCCCTTCTTTTTTCACTCATTTACATTCAGGGTCATAGTGTCCATGGAGCCTGCCCCGAGTAAGAAATAGACAACCCCCTCCTGATGAGATGCCAGTCTATCACAGGGCCAACAGACTGACAGGACCCCACAGGACCTTCTTGCTGTTAGATGACAGTACCAACCACTGAGCCAATGTGCCACCCACAACTTAAATCATCTAATTTAAATTCTGTTGTCTGACAGAACAAGCCTCAAACTCTGCATTAGCTACTGTGGAGACCGGGTAATGGGAAGACCAATTAAACAAAGCCAGTATTTCACAAAATATGTGTTTGTGTGACTTTGCAGAGCCACACAAATGTTATAGATTATAGAGTTTTAAAAGCATTTTTAATACGCAGTGTATCTCCCTGCTTTGGCATGCTGGTGCCAGCTAATGGAACGCTTTTTGTCAACAAACCTCTTAACATTATAGACCATCACATCAATTTTTATTCACTTTTATGACTTTATTTCAGTTGCTGTAGAGCAGTCAATGATCACGGCTGCCTCTGCAGTTTGTATGATTTGTCCCCCTCACAGTTAAAAAGACAAGAGAAGCCAAACATCACTTTCATTTATTTATTATATATCTTATTTATTTTCTCCGTAAGACAGTCGAAAACGTAAGTTCTAGCGACTTAAACACTACACACTTGACTTGTTTGTATGCACACGACAGAGAAGACCTTTTAACTCAGATATTTTAATGTGCTCATACACCATGGAACAGATGAAAGTTGTGAGATTGTCATGTCGGTAAACAAACACAGTGCCACTACATTCGGGTCATTACTCTGTGACATTTAGAGGTGGAATATATGAAACACCACTGAATTGGTCAATAAATGGAAAAAAAAAAAATCAGGCATTCCCGTGACATTTGATGGAGATCAGCTATCAAATACTGGGGGTTAAAACGTAAATATTATTTATGGCGAAATATAGCTGTTGATTTGAAAAGTACATAGTGAACTTTTCACATCCTTAGTGTTAAAGTACAAATCAAAAAATCCATTGTAGCAGCTGCTGTTATACACCCACTGTGACAACATGTTTGATGATGTCAGTGTTTGATGGAACGTGTTAATGAAAAAGTTAATGAGATGTAATGACTCCTCAGCTCCTGTCTGTGAAAGTAAATATGGAAGCTTCAGTTTAGAAACACAGTATATTGTAGAGCAAATAAAAACCTGACACTAATCAGCTTTCTTTTTTTTTCCAGGTACTGTAATCACATTATATTTTGTGTGTTCCACCAATCATATTTACAAATTGATGCAGAGGCATAATTTACAGTTTAAATTGCAGTGGAAATTATTATTTTAGTGACAGACGAAAACCATTACTTATTTTCCAACATAATTCCCCAAGATTTCTCTCTGTCATCAGCTGTCATTATTTTAATCAAAAGAAGTATGATAATCAACAATTCCCTGTTTTTCTCTTTTTTTATTTTAGAGAAACTGTGATAAGCCAGTATTGCTTTACTGCTGTTGTATGACACAGTGCCTATTAACTTTTAAAGGTTGCTCATTTGTAGTTGATATTGCTGTTTTTGGTAACTCAGGGGTTACCAACCTTTATCCCAAACATACTGTTGGTTAAAAAAGAAATATATGTGTATATGAAATAAACATTATCATCATTCCTTTCCTTTAGGGTCTCGTCTTCGCCAGGAAGACTTCCCTCCCCGCATTGTGGAACACCCTTCTGACCTCATTGTGTCCAAGGGGGAGCCAGCCACTCTCAACTGTAAGGCAGAGGGTCGTCCACCGCCTACGGTGGAATGGTACAAAGACGGGGAGCGTGTTGAGACAAACAGGGAAAATCCCCGTTCCCACCGTATGCTGCTTCCCAGTGGGTCCCTCTTCTTCCTGCGCATCGTTCATGGACGACGGAGCAAGCCAGACGATGGCATCTATGTTTGCGTGGCCCGAAACTATCTGGGGGAGGCCAAAAGCCGGAACGCGTCTCTAGAAGTAGCACGTAAGTTTGACTTTTCATTGTGCCCCTCTAGGCACAAAGGTAATAACATGGTCAAAGAAATCTCAATGTCGCATGAAAAAAAAAGGGAAATAAATGAATATGGAGCATGGATGAGGGTGGTAACCTTTTGTGGGGTATATGAAAATATGAAAATGTGCTAATATTGCATAAAAAAGTAGAGGTTAAATTAAGCAAACAATGTGGAGCTGTTGTGCTACCGTATATGTCATCTGATGTCATCTGTCACGGTGCACGCAAGATCACATAACCTTTCCGCTGAACCTACAAGTGTGTGTTAATTTACCCAGCCGTGTGCATAACGTGTGTGCGCATATGTGTGTGAATATGTTTCCTGACTGCTAGTGAGACCTGTTTGGATGACCTGTTTGAGTAATGTATGGGCAAAGCTGTGAATCGCTCCAGGGAGGGAGAGCAAAAGGAGGCAGGATTTTAACCCAGCGAACTCCCTTTCAGTGTTTGGATTTGGAAAGACGCAGCCAGCTCCCAGCCAGTTCTCTCCCTGTGTGGGAGAAAGGCGCTCTGGGCTATTCACATTTCCATTATGTGCTAAACTGAGCTGATTTCTTGCCATGAACAAGATGCACACACGCTCGGACGCACATGCATGCACACAAAAACACCCACACCGTCTCCCCTGCTCTGTGTTTATCATTAGCACAGATGGGGAATTCCATGCAAACAATATATTGCAATTTGGTTTTAAAATAATAATTAAAAAAAATATTCACCCACCCATGGCATTCTGTTATATTTGCTTTTTAATTCCAAAATAGGTGAATATAAGACATGAACCTAATGACTTGACTATGATGTACTACAATTACATTACTACAGTTAAAACAAGAACATGTCAGAGTCAGAATTATGGCACTGTTGTGGCTTCAGCTGATTTGTCACCCTTGGCTTTATGGGCAAGTCACAGAAAAGGAAGGGAAAAAAACTGAGATAAGAACCATGAAGCTAATTGTAGCTCAAGACATTATCTGAAATCTCTGTGCCTTCTTTTTGTGCACCACATGATCTCTTTGCCTTATTGCTGTATTCAGTCCCTGTTGTCTTGTGTTTCTGTTGTCTTCTTTTACTGATGATACCTCGTCTTTGTTTCAAGGCAGTGAACTGTCCTGGAAGTGCTGAGGCTTACGCAGATGCTGGCAATGTAATAGGACATACAAATCGAGCCATAAGAACGAGTGTGTGTCTGTGTGTCTGTGTGTATGTGTGCGTCAGAGGATACAACATTGGCTTCCCCATACAAAACGAGACATTGTGGTGTCGGGTATTATAGCTGGTATTATCTAGCATCCCTGTCTCACTGTAATCGGAATTTACACTGCACTTTGTATCACATTTACACTGCACTTCTTGAGCTGTACAGTTGTCTTTGAAGATAGTGAATAATTCTTTCTCATAAAGAAACCAGAGACCCAAAACTGTCGTTATAATGTCAAGAGACACATCTTCTGGCGGCTTCACTGATTCCCTTGACTGAATAGATGCCTACTTTATGAGCACAGTGACTGTGTCAGAGTGATTTTGTGGGGATTTTCTGGTTCTCCCTAAACACAATAAAGCTCATTTGTATGTTGTAGCTCAAACCGGCATTCTGAATTCATTTTCTGAGTTAATTCTCACATTCTTTGTCACTGTTAAAGCTGCAGCTACTTATAAATTGTTTCTTGGTTTTTTTTTTCGTGAGAAACCTATGTTATGTGTAGCAACCATACATATGTTGTAAATGTGACTTACCCAAAATAGAGTAGCAACACCTAAATATTAGAAAATATAGAAATGTCTTCCTCAGCATGGCTCAGCAAAGCTTTAATATTCTTTGAAAGGCATGTTTTGTTGCACATCATAGGATACATTCTTGAATCCACACCAATCGGTTTATATTTTTTGTATTCAAAGCACCATCGTAATCATTTTGAGGACATTTTGAAGGATCAGTGTTGGCTCTGAGGAGTACACCTCATGAGTACACTTCGTATTTCTAGATAGAGCCATACATATTTGGAGAATGACACTTTTTTGTGTGTATTTTTCTTTCTACACCACCTTAGTTAATTTAAATCACACAAGCGAGATGTGATTTGAGTATAAACTTATGGCAGTAATTCAATGGATTTACCAAAAGTAAATGAAATGACTGCCTGAATTCTACAACCCATGGACATCACGAAATGTTGTTTCTGCTCTCTAAGTCCTTCACTGCCACCACCTTTAGTTCCTGTTTTTTGTGGGCCTTTCTGCCTTCAATTTATTTTTCTTTAATAAAAGAAAAGTAACAAGGCCATTGAAGAGTTTCCCATTCCGTTGCCTTGAGAAACTCTTAGGTTGCTTTTGCTGCGCTCTGATTAATTATATATTTGCACTGTGAAGTCCTGTCTGATCAGTTTTGCAGCATTTGGCTGAGTCTGAGCAGAGAAGTAGCACTAGCATAGCCTGCTAGTGCTGCTGCTTTAAGCAGTCACATCATCAATAACCACTCGGTTCCACAGGCAGCCATACATGCCATAACATTACTTCAACCATGTTTGACAGATGATGTGGTATGCTTTGGATCACAAACTGTTTCTCTCCTTCGCCATACTTTTCACTCCTCATAATTGTCGAACAAGTCAAGCTTGGTTTCATATGTCCAAAGATTTTTTCTTTTTTTTTTTTTCAAAATGTTCCACATTTTTTCTGGCAACGTCAATTGACCAATATTTACATTTATGTAGACGACTTTGACAGTGATGCACCTACCCCCACAAGATGACTTGACTTGGTTAGATGCTACTTTTTGGTGTTGCTGTTCTTGTCAGTGCATTTGTTCTTTTTTAGCAGTGTATCAGATGTTCAATTTCCCAATTCTAACTTTATTATTTTGATTTCCACCCTAATAATTGCCTTCACATGAATCAATCTTCATTGATGTCCACTGCAGTGGTGTACAGAAGCAAAACTAAAAACAAAAAATAAATGGTCCAAATACTCATTAATCTATTTGTACAGCTCAGTATATCTTGTCTATTATAAGGAAGCCCAGGATAGGATCCACATATTTTCAGTATGTATTATATTTATAGTAACTGCCTTGTGTACATAGTGTTAAGGGATCATTTTTGTTTTCCACAGCCTTTCTTACATAAAGGACAGTACATGCCGGGCAGATTTTAGTCTTCTCTGTGTAATTCAGAATATCATGGTTACAGGGATGCATAATCACATGACTCCTCCAGGGACTGCAGGTTCCTGCCAGTATTGCTGCAGCCAAAGTTGTCATGCAATGCTCCGGGTGGGAGCAAACGGGTATACGAAAGTGCTGTGGGGATGATCTGACAGTGAGTCTAGCTCTAGAATGGTCTTTAGGAGTCCACACACATCCTCAGATTTTCTAATGGGCTGTAGCATTGTATCTTAACCAGTGGCTCAGAAAATGTAGCTAACTAGAGGGGTGCTGCTCCCTTGGGTACATTTGTGCTATACAAGCTCAATTTTGGTGGTTCGTCATGCATTTTGTGAGCTTGAGTCTGAGTGAAATTTGAAGAGACATTATTCATTCCGTGTGATGCAAAACACTTCAGCTGTTTAAGATGGCAGCAAAGCTTAAAATATGTAAATTATGCAGATATGCCAGACAAACGTACAGCTGACAGCCTGGCATCAACAAATGATGTACCTCAC
The DNA here is from genome assembly GCF_964374335.1 of Astatotilapia calliptera. Lineage (NCBI taxonomy): Eukaryota > Metazoa > Chordata > Actinopteri > Cichliformes > Cichlidae > Astatotilapia > Astatotilapia calliptera. The sequence goes on along the minus strand of NC_137431.1, from coordinate 10,030,737 downwards.
AACATTTGTTTGTCATATAAATTAGCCAGTCCATACTAAAACATCTATTTGCACACATATTTTCTTTCTCCCCTTATGCCTTAACAGGGCTCATGTTAAAGAATTAATAGTAACAGTGCAAATTTAAACCACAGGTTTTTTTGTTGTTGTTGAGAATCATCTAAAAGGACAGACAAAATGTTAGTTTTTCTTGAAATCTGAAGAAATTATTGTGCATAACTCACCATTTCTTTATTTCCTCCATTATTTGATTTGTTATTCACTTAACACATTGGCATATTTTAAAGTCTTTGCCTTTAACTTGCTTCTTGTGCCTAATCATCTAGCTTCAGGCTGACTTCAATACAACTGTGATGTCTAGAGGGACAGTATTAACATATTTTCATACCATCTGCATGGTTATTCCTTCCTTGTTAAATCTTTTAGCGCACTGTGGATATTTTCCAGCACCGTGGTTTTTCAGAGGAAATGTTTTACATTTACATTGACTCTTAGCTGAGCGAGACTGAACTAACCCTGAATAAGTAGAAGTGGAAAAAAATGAAGGCTAGAAAGCATAAATTTTATCCTGTGGACAATGGGAGCATATTTATTTTCTAAGCTGATGGACTATAGCAAGGCACGAAACAGAAGAATTTTCAGCCTTCTCGAGATTCTATTTCCTGACCGTCTTATTTGGTGTATATATGACACAAATGATAACATCAGCTATTTCAAAGGGAAAAAAATACCTGTTTATTATTAGAATGTCATGTATTTTTTTCTTGATAAACAAGACCCATTGTGTTTTTGCTACTGTTGCAACATGTCACCTGGATCTCACATCCAAGTATGTAATTTTAATAATCGACAGGCACCTGCTGTCAGTGTGTACAATCACACTTGGCCAACCACTGAGGCAGCTTTTTTACATATTCACTCTGTTAAGTCAGACATTACAGCTGAGCGCTACTTCTGAGCAACGTGAACAAACAACTGTGCAACCTCCAGGCCACCAGTGGACTGGCACTAATCATCAGAGTGAGTGGCTGTTGATGGAATTAGAACAGCTTCCTCAAACTATTAAGAGAAGGGACAGAAAGACATGAACGGTGATGTTTTGAAGGGAGTTGTGGGCGGAGAGGCGGCAGATGCGAGGGTATTCATTAGCACCAAACTCAAGAACAAGACGAGTCCCCTTCTGTTCAACTGTGCTAGGAGAATTAGATGTATAGTCACTCAGCCAGACAATCATCAATTAAATCCTCACAGTCCCAGACAACTAGTGAACTAAGCAGAAACAATGCTAGATAAATCTAGTGCTAGATTTTTATTTTTTATTTTTTTTTACCATAGATCCCTATGGTAATCGTTTTTGCTGAAATATTGAACACAAAATTTTGGAATTTTAGTATAATAGAAGAGTAAATTCATTTACTGACAGTTTGATTTCAGACTGAAATCTGCGAGGTGGGACATGTGAAAAAGTCTTGAGCTGCCCATAACGTCTTTAAATTTTGCCTGGAAAATGGGAAAATAGGTGCAGTGATTCATTGAAACATGTTCAAACATAAATGGAAATAAAGTATATAAGTTAAAAGTTAAAAGTTTGTACAATTCTTGAAAGTCAGTATTTGGTAAGACTTTCTTTGTTCTTTAGCACTATCTGAATTCTTTTTGATTGTTGGATTTCTTGCAATTTCTTCAAGTAGTTTTCAGGAATCGTTCATCAGGCATCTTTTATCTAAAGCTTTTTTTTTGTTTGCTTTTGTTCTGTTCTCCACCATAGAACCAAGTTCGCCAGAGCTTCTCTTTACATGTTGTACTGCCATTTTTGGGAGCATTACAAGTTGCTGTATGTCAATACAACCGTTCTATCCCAAATGTAATAATATGTATGCATTAAGTCCATAGTAAGTACATAAATTGCAAAAAAGGGCAATAAACTACAAAAAAAGGAAATAGTTTTTGCTTTTTAAACATATTTCTAGTTAGAGAAATTTCAGAGGCATATACTTAAAAACTGTAAATACAAAAAAAGTTGCAGAAAATAGTTTCCAACCACAGGAAAATAATTTTGAATGTCTTCATAGTTTTATTTTTTAGATACACCAATTTTTGTATACTGCAGGAAAAACGGAAATAAATATTATATTGCAAATTTGCAAAAAAACAAAAAAACAGCATGTGCATCAAAATAAACTATTTCCAACAGTGCAATTTGAGTTCTAAGTGTCCCAGAAACTATACAGAAAAGCATAAACTCAAACATGACAGACATGGCAGACATGTTTGTTCATGCTGAAGTCTATGCCAACGTACGAAGTGCTATGAACAGCTGATCGGATCGGCAAAAGCATGTTTCTGGAATATTTTTGTTGCTGCAAGTGCTCTTTGTGCAATTTTTGCAAAACCATATGTGGAAGGAAACCGAGGACAAGCTGAATGCATAAGATGTAAGTACAACTCCTCCGGTTTCCTATGCAAAATACATTTTTGCGGTAACTTATATGGTTGCAATTCTACTGGGATTTAAAAATAGTTCAGCAAAGCGGGGAGTTCTGCTCCAATAGGCCTTAAAGGGTTGAGATGGTCCCACTCTGCTTCAATATTGTTGACATTTGGCCAATGGGGAGGCCAAGCTATGACTGATAATGTTCCACTGTGTGATTTTCTTTCTAGGTGTGCTTTTTGGAAGTGTGTTTGGAATCATTGCCAAGCTGAAAAATAAAGCAGTTGACAATCGATTTACAGGTGATATACATGCAGCCCCAAATCATGACAGAGCCTCCTCCGGGTTTAACGGGTTTCCTGACCTTCTCTGCACATTTGGATGAGGCTTTGGACCAGAATTTGATTCCTTCAGTCTCCTTCTTGTTTATTTGGCATACCATAGACTTTTCTCAGTGAACAGTAGATAGATCAGAATAAATATCAGATCCATCTCGTGGGTCCTATGTCAGGTCTTTGATGGAGTTATTCAATTCATTAAAAAAAAATGAATAAATACTGTGCACCATGCCAAGACAGGCCAAGTTTTCAAATAATAGCTCTTTAGGAATCATCCTGTTGGTGCAAAAATATTATTTTCTACCCATTCTCTAAAATTATTGCACACCACATGTTAAGTGGTCTTTTATGTGTTGACAGAACATTCCTCTGAATATGGTCTAGTACAAGAACTGTATAAAAAAATGTCCAAAAGAAGCCCAGAAAATATTACCTATTGCTTTAGTCCAATTTAAATAATTAAATAAATAAAATAAATAAAAAATGTGTTGCTCCTTGGAAACCATATATAAAGAAGAGCACTAAAAAAAAGTTCAGCAACCAATTATGTTCAACATGTACAGTATGGGCAATATATTCAGTTTGCAGCCATATAGCTGTGCTGTGATCTATATCATCACTCACTGCTTTCTTGTCATTGTCTTCTCCTCAGTGATGCGCATTACCCTGAGCAACATGGGCTACTGGTTGGTATAATGTACTGTGAGAGTCAAAGCAATGCTTTCTCCAGGCATGAAAATATCTTCTTTCACAAAGTTCATCTCATAGAAGGCATAATTTATCTACATCACCATATTTATGCTTTACATTTGGTATATATCATATGGGGAGGTTTTCTTCAGAAAGCTGTTTGGGTTTAGAGTTTTGCTGTGAACAGTCATTACTATTTTAAGGTACTTACCTGTAGTTAGGACTGATGGTGTGAGTCTGAAAACGTAGTAAATCACTCAAGGTTTAGTAGCCGTTCTATTAGGAGACATTTTGTGGTGCTTCAAAAAGTGGCAACTTGCCATTAATCATGCATTTCACTGTTTTGAAAACACCCAGGGTTAGTGTCTGCCTGCCAGCCCTGTGTGTTTCTAGGCAGACTGTCAATGTTTTGTATGAGTAGATAGGTTGGCCACATTGTACAATCTGTTTCCAGTTCACCAGCCCTTGTGTATCTTTCCTCTGTTTACCCTGCTTTTGTTAAGCCAGTATAGGGTTTTGAACCCAGCTGATAAGAAGTGAGCTTTCTCAGGTTTTCACCAAATTGAATCATTAGCATTATTAATACATGCCGTCATACTTTAGCAGGTTACATTTGTCGTGCACATTTGGGCCAAATCGATGCAGCATTGCAGTATTATGTGTGGTTATTCAACATTTTTTTCACAATTAAGTTGGTTGTATCTAATGCGAGCAGATGTAAAAAAATAATTCAAAACTGTGCAAGCGTATATTTCTTTAATACCTCTTAGAGGTGATTGCACAAAAAAAGGGATGCTTCTCCACGTGCATTTATGATCCCAATCACACTGATTCTTTTTTTTCTCTCCATAGGGCCATTTTGGTGTTGCTAAGCAGCCTGTAATCAGCCATCAGTTTCTTGTATGTCAGTGAGCTACATACAGTATAATTTACAGTAGCTATATTAGTATTAGTAGTATAGCATCAAAAACAGAAACCTTGAAGTGAAAGAGAGAAACAAGCCCCCAAATAGCCCTAAATGAAATCATATAATTTCCAAATGAAAAACGAACAAAGACCATGGTGCATTGTTAACACAGCTGAATCACAGCTGGTATATTCTGATTTTCCACCTGTTAGGTAGTTAGGCTTTTTTCTAAAATAATGAGATTATAGTTATTCACATTACAAACTGTTCCAAACATGTACTCACTTTAGACAATAAGCTACAGAGGGAGCCTACCATGTCGTCTGTTGGTGTTTAACTATCCAGTCTTTTCCACAGCACTTAAAATGTGGCTTACATTTGTAGATCATTGTGAAGCTCAGACAGGGAAAATGGTATCAAGACTCCACATGCAAATATAACCTGATCACACTCATGTGGGCATTAGTATGCATGGGAAGCTTTTTGAATGTGATAATTATCAAATCCTTGAAGATGATGTGAATAATATGTATTCGAGTAGCTTTCAGGTTATGGTACGTGGATTCGTAAGGTGGCTTTATTTCTATTCAAGTTGTTTAGTATGTGTGTGGAGATCTTTTTTTTGTTTTGTTTGCTGTTGTTTTTAATCATGTAAAATGATGCCATCATTTTATGACAAATGTTCCTCTAGGCATGGTGCATGCTCTTATATTTGATTTTTTTCTGTTCATCAAAAATGGATACTACACATGTCTATAAGTTTTCAGTAATCTTAGTTATTTTTTCTTCATTTCTGCTGTTGAACTTGCATTTGGAAAGGTCAAGCTCTTGGATTGTCAAAGTATAGAAAAGCTGAAAGGCTCAGCATTGAACTTTTTCCTATCGGAGGTCACTTATTGAAAACATATCATATATACACAAAAATAGCTAAATAACTTTTTTAAAAATTATTAAAGAAATTCATTCTATCCAGTGCTTCAAAACTATATTTACTTCTGAATGAGAGTCTAGTCACATTTTATGGAATAGGTGTTGAATTCAAAGAAGACTGAATTAATCTGTACTGTATATATAGTCATATCTCCTATGACTGTAGAATCCCAAATGAACGTGTTAGAATCTGTTGGATATGTTTCTCGATTTGTTTTGGGGTCTTAATAGTAGTGTAGGAGAATACTTTTGTTTCTTCCAGGTAATAAAAATACAAACCACATATTTATTTTCCTGTCTTTTCAGGCAGTTTTATGTTAAAAGTATTTATAAACTGCAGATATAGAGGTGGCCAGGGCAAGGAAGTAGAACTAATTTATGGATTTTTTTTAAAATTTTTTTTTTTTGGCTGAAGACAGTGAGTGAAGGGGCTAGCATCTGGTGCTAACTGGACCATGTTCACTCCTTGGAGGTCTGTGCATTATGAGGTTCGGTAAGTTAGCTAAGGGCTAGCATCTGGTGTTAATTGGACCATGCAAACACCTTTAAGAGCTCTGGTGCACTTTCTTACAGTTGGTTGGAAGAAACATATGCCTGGCGTGAAGAAGCACACTAGCTTGATTTGCTGTGTTCAAGCTTGTTTCAACTTTCTAATTTATGATGAGAATCATTTGTATGTAAGTGGAAATTCAAGATATAACATCTTACATTCCCCTCTCCATGTCTCTGTCTTAATTATACATCAAAATTTGTTTCCCCATATACATCCTGTCTTTTTACCTTATTTTATATATTTTACCCGAGTGTCATATTTAAAATGCTTGTAAGTGGTTATGTTTTTCCTTTAATATAATGACAACATTTAATAAGAATGGAAATGTACTTAAATATCTCACTGAATTTCACTGAATAAATGTTTATTTAAATAAGCACTATTTTATTTTACTTACAATAACACACTAACTTGCTAATACAACTGTTCCCCCTTCACAAAGCACTTTTAATGTTATCCAGCAAAACGATGACTAAAGTTTGTTTGTTTGTTTGTTTTAGAAAGAATTCTGAGTTACATAAGTCAGTGATAAACAAGGTTGCTTGTCAAACAGATGCTAACTATTAAATTATGAAATCTGGTTACTTTTCATGGTCAGTTGATCTTTACCCTCTTGGGATTTTATCATCCTGCATTTACGGATGCGTCATCACGTTTGGGACTATTTTTCACATTCTTTCAGAAGGAAAACAACACTAACTCTGTCTGATAAAAACAAGCACTCTAAAAGACTCCAGGGAGTAGTGCTTGGCAAAGGCATTTAATATTCTAATAGTAGAAAATATCATCAATAGTTACAAGTCTGACAGATTATAAACAGACTTATTTTATTCACAAGTTGAAAGTGTCTGGATTTATAATGTCCCAGTAACTATAGAATTCATCCTAATGAAAGCAGCAGTCAGTGTCATCCTTTCATTTAAGCGATTGTGTTTACTGAGTCAGTGGCTAGGTCATATTGGGTCAAGCTACTCACATGCACCTGTCACAACCTGTGACTGGGGATTGTTGTTATGAATAAACCAAATATTGCTATCTACCTGAGGAGTCCTGCACACATATTGAAAATCTTCTTTCAAAATTGTGCTGAGGGTTGCAGCTTCCAGCTACAGATTTCTCATCCAGCGAGGAAAGATATGTGTTTACTATCAAAGTACCCTTCAACTTTAATGCCTAAGTTGAGGACTGTGTGGTAAGAATTATTATTTATTTATTTTTAGACCATTAAATAACATACATGTAACAGTATTTGTCAGAAGAATTCAGCCATGCATACATTTTATATTCAACACGTTTGTGTTGAGCTTGCAAAGACCAGCTACAAAATCCATTTTCAATATGACGGATCACAAAATGATTCATTACATACCACCGTCTACTTTTCAAGGTATTATATTGTGATGCCAAACACAGTACATTACTGGCTATAATTTAATGCAGTCGTGTTCCAACATTTGAATTTGAAATATGGCTATACATCTCCTTTTAGATGAGTTGGCGCTGGCTTGAGCTACTCCATTAGCAGACCTTGAATGGGGCCTTCACACTATTACAGATATAGCTGTAACTTATTGCCTCTGTCATCTGTAGAAGCTGCTGCTGGGTGTAGCCTTCTGTTTTCAGAAAGCGACATCCAGCCTTGTTTTATGACAAATATATAAAGCGGCATGACGCTATTAGGACGGGTAATGGATTATATTCAGAAATTAAATTAAGAATTTAATTTTCTTTTTAAAGTAAAAAGAAATCAGTAATTTAAAGTGACCCCTAGCATGATAATGTGTTCACACTGTATTTGTGTGTTTGCGTGTGGGATTGGGTGTCTTTACTCATGTGTGATTGTGTGTGCATCTGAGTGTGACAAAGCAAAGGCGTGTGTCTCTCAGCAAAATGATAATGCTTCATAATTGTTGCACTGCAGTTATTGATGTACAATATATGCATGTTCTCGATGTGGGTTAGAGGGCATATTTAGGCAGATTGCCCTAATGCAAAAAAGAAAAAAAATCCCCCGTGGACTATAACACATGCAGTTTTATTAAAACGTATTATCATCATTCTTTTCGTGGTATATTAACCATCGCTGGAAGCCAGTGAATGTGTTGAAATATCTGCTGTTTCACTGTGTAATACTGCTAACTTAAGTGTGCCTATCCACTCCCTTCTTCAGTCTGGCTGGGGTGATGAGAGTGAGGAACATCACCAACCAGCCAGAGGGTCTCTGTAGTTGGTTTATTATTCATGTTGTCTACCCAACATTCTACCCAATCTAGGCCAAAGCGCTATTATAACTGCTAAGTGTCACATGCAAGACTTCCGTTTGCCCATTCATTCACTCCCATTGCATCAGTCTATGCTGAAGTCCATCCACCCAATACTCTGATTCACAAAATGTTGAGAGTGCTAGGACCAGAGCAGCAATAAAATGACATCAGGCTTTCACAGTACACACCTGAATGAGTAAAGAGGAATGGGAATATCCGGAAGCTTCATTAATTCATGAAACCTGCTGGATGTAGTATTTTTCTTTTATCTAACCCTGAAACTCACGAGCATCTGTCTGCTCGTGCTTTTACCTGGCTAAGGTGATTTCATAAATAAATGCTTTCTACAAGACAAAGTGGGCTGACAGAATGTTTCCTGTCACTACCTTTTATATCAGCAAATCCATAAAGTGCTGCACCCCTGTGTGTCTTAATTTATTCTCAACTGCTGTAAAGGGTGTAATTGCAACAAGGCACCAAATAACATTACATCCCATCTGACATGTGTCTGTTTGTGTAACGTAAGTGATACTTACACTTGGTGTGGTAAGATGGTAGACTCAGGACTAGTGTTTCAGGGGTCTAAGTAGGGATGGGTACCGGTGTCCGGTGCCATGATGGCACCGGTTCTGACATAAACGGTAGTAACCAGACCGAAAAGCAGCCACATTTCGGTGCTTTATTTCGGTGCTTTTTTTTCCTGAGCTGTGATACACTTTAGATTCTAGCCAATCATTTTACGTTTCCGAGGATAGTAGGCGGGGCCAGGTACGTACGTTCTGTTAGAGCAGAGCTACAGATTAAAAATGTCCAAGGCGAAGCGGTCAAAAGTCTGGCTGTACTTCACAGCAAAATATGCAAACTCAGCAGCCTGCAACAAGTGCTTTAAGCTGATACTGTGATACTGTCAAAGGAGGTAACACCTCAAATCCGATGAAACACCTGGCGATGCATAGCGTTTTTTTTAAAAGCCGAGAAATGCGCCGTATTTGATAGCTTGCTGCGAGACCTCACACCGAGCACATCTACTGCGGGTGGGTTGCCTGTTATGCAACATCCCCCAAAAACACGAAGAGGAGAGTCCTGGCCCCTAGCCCTGCCAGTGTAGCAGAAATGATGACGGATGATGGTGGCAGCAGCAGCCGTTCTTCTCTGCGTGAGTAGCTAATTTACGTTGAGTAGGCTAACCACGTTATTACATTAATGCATGTAAGGTGAACTAGCAAACACCATCATAGCTACATGCGGCTGTCTTCTTGTTTGATGGCAGATACTCCCTTCACCCTGGCTAAAAAGGCTAAAATGACCAAAGAAAAAGTGGAAAACAGTTAAACATGAGAGGTTTTTGGACAAAGTTTGTGTTTTTTTCCCATTGTTTAAGCACTGCTTCCAGCCAAGAGTGATACCATATATGCCCCATAGCTGCAGAAAAGGCTAACATTGTTATCTTTTTACAAAAAACAGCTGAACATGAGAGGTTTTTGGACCAATTTTGTGTTCTCCATTCTTTAAGCACCGGTTTGAGCACCGTTTGAGCACCGGCACCGTTTCAAAAGTACCGATTTGGCACCGGTATCGGATAAAACCTAAACGATACCCATCCCTAGGTCTAAGTGGGATTTCTGATAATCAAGACGGCTACTAACCGTCTCATACCGTGTTGTTGGTTTATACTTTACAGATTTTTATTTCCTTTAAACCAAATGCTCTATTTAGTTCTTCATTCAGTTACATAACCCTGCTTTTTCTGATTTCATATTCTCTTCAACCTTGAAAGCTCACTTATCATTCCACTCTCTTTTATTACTTTCTCCTCTCCAGCGCCCAACACACACGTTTCCTATGTTGTTCTTTATTTGTATATGCCAGAGACCAGGTATACTATGATCCTTCAGATTCTTGATTATTCTTTTTATGTTGCATGTACAAAACAGATTTTCTAGGTTGTTGGATGAGTCAGGTACCTTTTACTTCATGGATTTGTCAATGCAGCTACTATATCTAAGGACTTTTAAGCCCTCTACTGCAGCTGTAAAAATCCCTTATCAGAGTGAAAAGTGATGGGAAACATGTCGTGAGCTACAGAGTCTTAATTCCATACTTAAAGTAGTTCACAATGAGGGATGCCACGCCGTGAAATTTCATTTTTGTAGAAGCGAAAGATTTCATTACCAAAGAGTCCTCAGAAAAACATTGTTCTTCTTCACTGTTTTTCCTGTTTGTCTCCCTCGACACTGGCTTGGCAGAAAAAAAATGCTTATGTGTACAATAGTAGTATTTTCATGGAAAGCACAACAATTTATTTCTTCTCGCTACGTTATCCTTGTCGTAACCATTTTTACGCCTCAGATAACTAATGGGAAAGAGCAAAATGTCACATGATAAATCTTATATTTAGAACAAATTCAAATATGCAATATGAGGGAGCTACAATGAGAATCACGAGTCATTACAAAATTAACATTTTGGTTAAGAGACAATAGGACTGTAGCACTGCAGAAGGCTGTTTTATAAAGTGTTCCTCTGTAAAGGATGTTGTTCCCATGGTTAGTTGGTTTGCTTGGTCTCTCATGCTCCAGTAGTTAATGTGTACTAGTCCATTGCTGCAGATGCTGTCCGCATGGGGACTGGAGCTGAGGAGTGACCAACAGAGCTCAACGTGGGGAGGGACGGACAGTGTGTTCCAGAACAGATGTTTCCAGCCTTTGTGCATTTGTCATTTCAGCTTTAATCTGGTCAGTGAAGGGCATAGATGCTGCATGGATGGGGACCCCAGCTGTCAGCACTCTTGAGAAGTCACCCACCCCTCCACCCCTCACCACAAATCCTAAATTCATTCGAACATTCAAGGTCCTCCTATTCAAATCCATACTCATGTACGCACGCAAAAGCAAACACCACACTTTGTAATTGGCTCAGAATTAGGGCACACGGACTATTGTTGAACCTGTGGAGATTATACATCATGCCTGAATCTGTGGAGATTATGCAGTGCTGGGATATTATGCCTCCATTTTCTCTGATTGCCTCTTTGTATTATTTCCCTTGGTTGTGCCGTAGTGAATCTTCTACTTATTTCATCCCTTTTTCTTCCCTAATATTGTACCACATTCTGTTTTTGGTTTTCACTCAGTTTTCCTCTGTTGTACACAGTCTATTCCCCTGCTTTCTACCATTCTCCTCTATTCACCCCTTACCCCTACACACACACACACACACACACACACACACAACCACCACCATCAACCATCAACACCACCACTCTCCACCCCCTTGCCTTACCCTCCTCCTCCGTGCCTCTCCTCCTTAGGGCCTCTGGCTGTCTCCCCACAAGTGATGTTCTCCTGGCCAGATGATGCATGCATACCTCTTGTGTCTTCTTGATGCTAACTCACGTAGACATTTGCACGGCATTGTGGGATTCTGCTCTCGGTCATATTTCATGTAATGATGAAAATGATGATGGTGATGAGGAATCAGGGAGAGGCGGGGATGGGGTTGGAGAGGGGGTGTGCTTCTATTTTTTGCCCTTGTCTTTTCTTCAGTATCAATCAGTGCATTGAGATTAGACAGTAGATAAATGGTGGTCACACAGAGTGAAGCATGGGTAATAAGTTTTGGTTTGAGTTTGGACGAGTTCCTTTTCACTTTCCATGCGATCATGAACAGCACTCAGTATTATACACAAAAAAGTAGGCTTCATCGCTGCTTGTGTTTAGCATCAGTTTAGAATTATAAACTCCGACTTTCATGGTTGCTAATCTCTGGGTCAGTCACTCTTCTGTTTTTTTGTTTGTTTGTTTGTTTGTTTTGTTCACTTCAAGGGCACCCATGATTGCTTGAACAGTGTGTTCTGAGAAAGAGACAGGAAGTGAAAATTATCCCTAATAGAATAACATTTTCCTTGCAAGTGTGCTAACGAACGGAAATGTGTTCTGAGCAAAAACTGAGTAAGAGGGAAACAGGGAGGATAAACATATTCAGTGAAGAGAGAGGGGAGGGAGGTGTCATTATTGGATGAGTCTGGGCCATGGCAGACTTTTGGCCCTCCTACAGTGTCTCATCTATGTGTATGTGCAGCACATTTGTGTGTGTTATAGAGTTAAAAAGATATGCTGGTGCTTGTGTGCACATTTTAGGGACTTGCTGCTATGCAAAGCTTTGTCAGTGGATATAGCATCTATGGAAGAGAGATTTCTTCACAGTCTACGCTACACCCTAATTAATCTGCTTAAACCTGCTAGGCCTGTCTCCAGCACTCTTACACATCAGAAAAGCCAGCTCTGAATCCAACCAGGATTTTCTCCATGGATGCCAGTGGAAAATCATTCCAGCTTCACCGCTGACAGCTTTCTGTCAGAATGTGCAGAAATGCATATAGAGTGGAGACAAACATACACATCATCATTTCCTATCATGAATATTGAATAGGGAAGCAGTTATCAAGAGGGGTCATGAAGTCCCTTAAAAGGTCTAGTTGTTGGTTTATATTGCCTACCTACAGCCAGTGCCTTTCAGATGACAAGCACTTCCATATCCAACAGATAAACCATTGTAAGGTCAGTGCTGTTCTATTGGGTTTGCCATAGGGTATAGCTGTGATCTGGATATGACAAAAACACCAATGACCAAATGGTGACAGTCTTTTTTATTTATTGCTGGAATAACTCCCCTGTAACATCTAATGAAATAAATTCAGATGGTACAGCCAAATGTTTTTTGGGTGTTTTTTTGCAAGCTGTTGTGACAAACTACTTCAATCCAACTTAGGTACCTAACTTCATTCATTTCTAATGAACAACACGCTTTTAAAGAGTGACACACTGAATATTGAATTGAAGTTAGAGATAAAGTTTCAGGCTTTTGGTAGCACTTAAGCAGATTATAGTGTGATGACTGCAGAATGAAGAAATCATCACAGCAAGCAAAAATGAAATGTTCAATATTTTCTTGGCAGTACCAACAAAATATAGACTAATGCTGGAGCGCGTGTGAGCCACAATGTTCCAAAAAATAGTAATGTCAAAGTATCTTACTGTATATTTTACAGTTTTGTACTGTCTTTCTAGAATATCATGAAATTTACATAAGTAGACTGTGATTTTACATGTCAAAGGTAGAGCTGGGCGATATGAGATTTTTTCATATCACGATATGTTTTTTTCATTTCAGGCGATAACGATATCTATCACGATATAAGCCAAATAACTATATTTGTAAGATTTAAATGTGCCGTTGCTCACAAGTAAAATGTGAAATAATCAGCAGCTTGTTTTGATTTAAATATTTATTTCCCATAATAAGTTCAACAGGGTAGATGTACTTAAGGAACATGAGACTTTTTCAGATAAATAAAGGCAAATATTGCAAACTACACAAAAGGCAGCCGCTAAAGCGTTTAAGTTTCAAAATAGAACAAACGAAACAGACTAAATTGTCAATTCCACTTAGAAACAAAATATTAATTCTAAAAATAAATCTTAGTTTGTTTTACAGAAGAACAGACAAAACTGACTAACTTTTGTCAATATCAAATAAACTGAGAACTAAAAGGAAATTCTCGATCTCTCCTTGTTGTATAGCTTAGCTTTTCAAACAGTTTTAACAGTTACTTTAGTCTGACAAAAGCCGAATGACGAATTAGCGCTTCCAGTCAGAGACTGAGGCTACGTCCACACGTACACGGGTATTTTTGAAAACGGAGATTTTCCGTTTTCGTTTTAAAAAATAATCCCGTCCACACATAAAGGCAGAAATGAAGGAAAACGCTGCTATGAACATGCCAAAGCAGCAGGTGGCGCTAGATTCCTAACCGTGCAGAAATGTTGGCCAATCAGAAGTCTAGAAGCCTCGGTGGGAAAAAGTAAACAAAGCTGCGGCATAGAAGCAGAACCGAGTCGTCTGTGTGGAGGGACAGTAACTGTGTGTATATGTAAGCATTTAAACACTGCAGAGAGTAGAATTAACAGTATTGTAGAAATTCATTTCACCGAAACAATAACGTGGCGCACAGTGTGACGCATGCACCAGTTTATTGTATTTCCAGACTTGCTTTCGGCACAATTTACAGTGCACGCTACTCTGTTTTTTGTCAGACTTGAAATAGCCGAAATACCTTCACACTACGGAACTTCTTTGGCTCTTCTGTTCGACAATCTCTCCGGCATTGGAACCATCATCTGTTTTCTCTTTGGTCACGCTCGGTTGATTTTTCTAGTCGGCACACTCATTTCCTCCATTACGCGCTGGCTCCATTACCCGCTGGCTGCTTCCCAAACAAACACACGTGCGGCTTGGCACTTGTGCTGTACATAACAAGTCACGCGACGTGACGCTGCGGCTGTGATTGGTTCGGCTCTGCGCTACCTAATTTGGATTGGCTGACCTTTTTTTTTTTTATTTTAAGAGGACAAGAGCGGCGAGGTCTATCGCGATAGCTTAATTTCTCTATCGAGTGAAAGTTATATCGCGATACATATCGTTATCGTTCTATCGCCCAGCTCTAGTCAAAGGTAAAATAACATAACATCACTGTAAATATAGTAAAACACAATTTACTTGTTTTTTAAATATATATTTTTTTGTACATGTGCATATCTAGATTGTTAAAATACATTCACAAATGTATCATGATTTCACAAATATCTGTCCGTTATTTGAAAGATCGAACTGTTGAATTCAAATGTAATGCTATGGAAAAGTATATAACATGATTCCTATAAGCTTGTGTTACATCACATAAGTATTATTATCATTGCTATTTAGGGCGATTGTGGCTGAGGAGTTGGCAGTTCGCCTTGTGATCAGAAGGTTGCTGGTTCGAGCCTAAGCTCGGACACTCTCGGTATTGTGTCCGTGGTCAAGACTCTTCACCTACCACCTACTAGTGATGGCCAGAGGGGCCGATGGTGTGATATGGCAGCCTCGCCTCTGTCCCAGGGCATGCAATCCATTATTATTTAAACCAACTGTTAACTGTATATTTCTGTACATTTGCGTATTATGATTCATATTGCCACATTTATTGATCTTGTTTATAGCTAATTTCATTGTTTGATCACATTAAAATGTTCCTAATTTAATGTCTAAAAGTACTTGGAAAAGGCAGAATCCCATGTACTGAAAATGACTGTATTTTCATGAGAAAGTTATTTTCTGTTATTTTACGGTCGTATTTTGCGCCCCAGCTGCTGGAATATTACCGTTTTTTTTATTTGTTTTTTTCCCTATTTATATGTAATTTCATTGTTTAATCACATTAACATGTTCCTAATTTAATGTTTAAAATCACTTGAAAAGGCAAGATCCCATGTAAAATTAGCGCAACAAACTGTATTGTCATTATTGGAAATAATCGTATTTTTATGAGGGAGTTATTTTCTGTTATTTTACGGTAGTATTTTGGCACCCCAGCTGCCGGAATATTACCATTTTTTTAAAGATGTTTTTTGTAACAGTGCAGAGCTTTAGCAGGCACAATATTTTGCTGAATATGTAACCTGGCTAGACAGATACTAGACCTAGCATGGTGCTGATATCATACTGAGTGTGTATATTTTCTTGTGGCTTGCCAGCTTATTATTTAGTTTGGGTGTCTAATGACTGGAAAGGCGTATGCATTGATGGTTTGGATCTTATTCCTTTGTATAGTGCCAAACACTACAGTATCCATGAGTGGTGCGTTGAGTCACAGGGATTCTTATTGTCAGCTCAGTTCTACCTTGTCTTAGAGTCCTGATGTGTTGCTCTGTCAACCAGGAGGTGATTTGGGGCCCAGTGGTGTTATTTCCAATTTTTTCGACTCATTTGCCTACTCATCCTGGGTGCTACCATGTCTGAGAGGAGCTTCCATGTTGTGGAGTGGAGGTAATTGGTAGTTTGAGACTATCATGCCCATTATATGATATATCATGATATATGTGGCAGTCTTTAAAAATTGCTCTGCCCTGTGTCAATCAGTCCTGGTGCATACCTGCTGTTAGCAGTCACTTTGCTGTGAGGTGATCATTGAGAGTTTAGCTGCTATTGAGAGATTACTCTGAATGGATCTTTGGAAAACTGATTCTACAGTCTAATTCTTCAGCCATGTAACCACAGCTGTGAGCCTTTAGTTGACAGTTTCTAGAACCTCAGTTATCTTGTTGTACCTCTTTTTCATCCAGAATGTGTCTCTTATGATTCCCTTCTGCAACTCAATCAATTAACATCCTCCAACTTTTTGGTTTCCCTGATTTTGTCTTTTCCTCTACCTGCATCTTGGATCTATATCTGTGATTTTAATTTATAAGTGATTTTAAGATTACTGTGGCAATGGTATGTATATATGACCTCAATGGTTTCAGTGATACTGGTAGTACAGATGATGCATTGACCAGTATTCGTATTCACAGACATTTTCTTAAATGGGCAATCAGTGTGCCATATTTTTCTATGGTTGGCTACCTTGAGTTTTGCCACAATATTCATCTTCACCACAGTACTGTAGATGCAATTGTCATTGCAGGTAGCTGGGAACCATCAAGTTTAGTTACACTGCTCGTCTACTTTGTGTACACTGTTTTTTCCTAGCATGTTTGGCTTATTATTTCCACACTGCTGACTATTGTTCCTGTGGTGTTACACGGGGAAAAGAAGGTTGGAAATAGCTGCGGTGAAGATGTTTTTCAAGATGAGGGCAGACCATAGGGTGGCATATAAGAGTAGAGGAAGGTGCACACAGGTGGACTGTATCCTGTGTAGACAGTGCAATCTAAAAAAGATGCAAGGGAGTGTCAGGGGAGAATGTAGCTAGGTACCATCAGATGGTAGTCAGTAGGATGAATTTGGAAATCAAGAAGAGGAAGGGAGGGAAGGGAGAGTCAAGGGTTAACTAGTGGAAGCTGAAGAAGGAAGAATATTGCACAGACTTCAGGAAGGCATTGAGACAGGCTTTGGGTAGTGGGGCAGAGTAGAGCTCTGATTTGACGAGAGAAACTGGCAAGAAGGTATTTCCTGTGTCTTTTGAAGAAAGAAAAGAGGATGAGAGAACTTAGTAGTGGAATGAGGCAATATAAGAGGAAGAGGTTAATAAAAAAAAAAGTACAATATGGGGAGGTGAGATACAGCAAAGAGAGAGGTGGCAAAGATGATAAAGATAGATTATAAAATGACTGGAAAGGGTGTGCAGCAGGTTAGCGTGATTAAGGATAGCAATAGAAATGTACCAAAAAGACAGTGCTGAGAGGGTGGAAGAAGAACTTTGAGAAAATGAATGAAGAAAATGAGAGTGAAAGGGTGATGGATGGATGAATGAATGGAGAAGTAAATCTAGAAGTGCAGTAAACTGGTAAGGAGGAAGTGAGGTCAGCTATGAAGAGGATGAAGAGTGGAAAGTTGATTATGACATACTTCTTGAGGTATGAAGATGCCAGTGAGACAGTGGACTTGGATTTTATCCAGACTGTTTAACACAGTCGTGGAGAATGTTGATGGAGAAGTATAGCAATGGTCAGAAAAAGTTGCACTGTCTTTATGGATCTAGAGATAACCCATGGAAGGGTGGCAAGTGAGGAACAGCTCTGAGCCCCTTCTTGTTTGCAATGGGATCATAGAGAAGATTAAGCAGGAGTTTCTGTGGACTACGATGTTCACAGACAATATTGTGATATGCAGTGAAAGTTGGGAATGAGTGGAAGAGTGCCTGGAGAGCTGGAGGTATGCTGTGGAGAGAAGAGGAATCAAATTCAGTCGAAGCAAGACAGAATATGTCATGAATGAGAGCGAGACAGGTGTAATGCTGGAGATGTATGGAGGAGAAGTGAAGACGGATGAGTTTAAATACCTTGAGTCAGTTGTTGAAAGGGGGTGCAGACATGGTGGACCAGATGGAGACAACTGTCAGGGGTGATTTATCAAAGAAGGATAGCAGTAAGAGTGAATGAGAAGGTGTACATGAAGGTAGTGGGACCTACTACCATGTACGGTTTTGAGACCATGGCACCAACAAAAAGACAGCAGGCTGAGGTGGAGGGGAGCAGAGCTGATGTTAAGACTTTCATAGACCGAAATGAGTACATCAGAGGGACAGCTCAAGTTTTTTAGAGTCAATGTTTAAGAGACAAGGTTGATTTTGTTTTGACATCCTCAAAGATTTATAGTGGGTTGTACGTTTATTCCACAGCTGCTCTAAATTACCAAAATCCTCTTTAATGGTTTTTGTAATAATTCATCCATTACTATGCCCAGATTGCATTCCTGAACAAAGAAAACCGTTTTTGTGGTTGGTGGTTCAGTGTTATGGTTGATTAATTTCTAGCTTCTCAGAAAAGTCCAGTATGCTGTTTTAAATTTGGCTACAAAAATGAAAACTAAATAATTTTCAGTTAATAAAAATAATGTTGTAGTTCTTAAGACATAGAGAGAGTAAGAGAGATAGGAATCGAAAGCAATCCTTGTATTCAAACCTAGGGTAGTTTGTCCAACTACTTTTGAGCCTCTGAAAATGGATGACTATGTGTAGTTTTCTTATGCATGGTTTTAGGAATGATGATGATAATTAAAAAGTTATGATATAAATAGTATGTTTACCTTCCATACAACAAAAAGTTGCAAGAGGAACAAACACTGCTTGTTTTGGTCTATATAGACACAAAAGCATTCATGAAATTAGGACTCTTTTTCACTTAAAAAAGGCACAAATGTTGGTAGGTGCAGTGGCAGATGCCTCATGACTATTGTTTTTAATAAGAGCCTGAAAAAAAGGATCCATGGGATTAAAATTGCTAATTTAAATTCCTTTGTCTGCTGGTTAATGCCGCTCACAGACAACTTGCCAGTTCCTCAGTTTGACTACTTCTGTCCAAACTGTAGATGATGCCAATGTAAGTCATGACACAAATTAGCAGAATTTATTTTCTTTTGAAGCAGAAAAAAATAGTCTACAGTTGAATTGACTGAAAAACAAAGCAAAAATCCTTTTAGTGGTGCAACTAAACACTGGTTTCACATTTGTGTCCACGTTTAAAGAGGCCATTCCTTTCCTCTGACAGCCTCAGTAAGTTTCAGATAACCTCAGATAACCAGCTTCTGTGCACAAGTTATTCCTTGAGCAGTCAAGCATAAGTATTTTTCAACATCAAATATGATTTTTCTTGTCTGTTTTGCATATTTCATTGAATTATTTTATATTGTATTAAGTATTTACAACATTAGATTTTTTTAGAAGACTGTTAATCACATTTTCCTTCCTTTCTTTCTTTTTAGTCACAGAACTACATAACTACAACTACTAGCTGACATTTTGGAATATTTGTGATCACTTTAGTTTTTTTCTCTTGAGCAAACATGACTCAGTGCAGTGAAAATCAAGAAAAGATAATCTTGTGAAAATGTCTTGACCTCGATAAACAACATTTGGCAAAATACTATCATCCACCTTTTAGTTTTCTGAAGATTTCTGTAGTATTGCACACATTGTAATAGTTATGATCTCAAGTTTGAATTTTATCACTTCTATGGAAGTGCAGATGTTCACACCAGGATCTTTATGCAGTGCAACTGCACACACAACACATTGTGAAGTTGTAGTGAGCAGTTAGGCAGTCATTTAAATGATTTTTTAATTGGACATAGGACAAATGCTGAAGTAGAACAATTCCAAAGCCACCCTTCTCCTTCTCCTTCTGTGTTAGCTCAATTAATCCCTGATTGGAGCTAATTACTTGTGTAACGTCTATTTGAAATAAGGCTGGATATAAAGTAGGCTGAAGACACTTGGCGATTTCTTCTTCACTCTTTAATGCAGTCTTCCTGCCAAACAAACCAAATATTTGATGACAGAGTGTCTAATTGCCTGCTTTCTATCTCACTCACTCTCTGCCTGTGATTAACAAGCATGGGCAGGTGTGTACTGTGCTGAAGTGTGCATGATTTAGATTTACATTCCCACACTATAGATTATACATTAACACTTTGATAGTCGTTCTCGATCACTAAATCATACTTGCTGTTTTCCAGCCATTAAAACGCTCTGGTCTGGCTTTACTTAGGCTATTAGAAGCTGTTAAGCGGGGTAAATAAACTGTGAGCTAATGACGAGAATGCATCTGCAACATCTGAACTCCACAGCACCACATTTAGCAGCACTTAATTAATCTTAATGGTTTCTGAAATAAGCCAGCCAAACAAATATCTTATCCATAAATTACTTTTCTCTGTGCCGTAACACATGTTACCACAAAGCACCCACTGGGGATGCTTATAAATTAATATATATGTGTGCAGCATATGTGCGCAGCCTGAAACCCTTACAGTGCAAACTGAGACACGTGTAGTCTTTCCTAGTAAAGAGTTGTTTACCACAATATTAGCTGCCTAAATCAACCTCGCTCCCATTTCCCCTTTCTCATCATTTTCATTCCCCTCTTAAATGTTTCTCTTCTCACACCATAATTCTCTGTCTGTCTTCTTACGAGGGACCAGAAAAGAGTTGGAGCCCGCACAAGTGCAGGCTCAGTTATTTGAAGGGATGCCATTTAAATTAGTGTTGAAGTTGAAGGAACAGTTTCAGTAAGTGGTGTTTGCAGGAGTATTTTTTTATTTATTTATTTGTTTGCATGTTTGTGTGTGTGTGCCGGGGTGTTTGTGTGTAGTGCCTGTCACAATGTTCTTATCACCTCCTCACACACCTGCTTCCATCGAAGACTGAGCCTCCCCTCTTCTCAAGCCTTCTCATCAAAGCCAGATCCAACCACAGTTGTCGCTTCCCTTTCCCTGCACGTGTTCCCCTCCCCCGTCTAGCTGGTTTGGCTTGTGTTCAGCAGCAGCCACTCCCCTTGTATTACTGCGTTGTCTAGGCAGTCAGACCTTGCTGGTATCATGCAATCCCCAAGAGGAAAATTCATGTGGCTCGGCGGATGCACGTACAGGTGCTGTAACTCTTGGAACGGCTATTTGGGATTAGGGAGGATGATAAACTGCTAAAAGCACAAAGCCTCAAGTTGCTGGCATTGGGAGTAGAGAGAGGACATTTTTTTTGCAAACTACAGGTGCAAATCAGATGCTTTAGCTAACAAAGTCACTGTCAATTTATGTGCAATACCATCTATAAATAATCAAATTGATAGAAACTTGTGTGTAAATGAATGTAAGGCAAAGAATGATCCAAGTGCAATGCACATATGCAATTTATTTCCACAGACACAATAGAAACAGTCGCATGATTCAGTTCTGTCTAATTAAAAGCAGTGTGTGTAGGTGGCAAAAAAATCAATTTGGTTTCCATACAACCTTTGTTTGTTCACAGTTTTAAACAAAGCCCCTTGAAAACAGCAGCACACTTAAGAGGTGCTGCCTTGTTTAAATCGTTACACAAACATAGAGCTACAAAAAATAAAGCATATAAAACTGGAAATAGTCCAAATAGTGTATTTCCAAGGCTTTTGTAAGTAAATGTGTTTTTTTTCAAATCACGTAGACTAATTCTGGATGTCAGTGTTATAGGAGCATGTGCTCTAGTGCAAAACCTTCAAGCAGAGATAGAATTTAAGGCTATTAATTCTCATAGTTTTCATAGAGGATGCTTTCACAAAATGCCCCCTGGATGCTATGCAGAGACAGAATTATCACTTCCGTAACACGGCAACATTTCTTTCTGATTCTCTATTGACACCTTACCTCTGTCTTTCACAGGACTGACAGCTAATCTCTACTTGCCTTCCCGTAAAGGCATTACAGTACATTGACGAGCACTTTTATCTATATTTTTTTGCTCTTCCCGTGCTCTTATGTTTATCTACTGTACCTTGCAATAGTTGTGCAAATTTTGCTCTTTCTTAATTAACTCTGCCAAAATAAAGACTGTCTTTTGGTTCCTAATTAAGAGATGCTGAGGTTGTAGTATATTGGAAATGTAAAATGAGAATCTCATTTTCTTTGACTTCCTTGAGGCTGGGATTTTAGGAGCAGTCCTTCCTATCACTAATCAAGCATTTGGTGTTTGGTGTGGTTATTGTATCCAGATACAACATTTTGATGATTAGTTTGATAATTGTGTGTGTATGTATGTGTGTGTGCGTGGGCTTCTCTATTTAATGAGAGATGGATATTTATCCAACTCCTACTTAATGGAAGTGCAAACCTTATCTATGTATACAATCTCAAGAACCCTACCTCCAGACAGAACTTTATAGTAACATCTGTATGTGCGGTGTGCATACACCCACCCCCCACCCCGTCCGTCGCTGTCTGCTTTGTCCTCCCTTGAGAGCCGCAGCATTAATAACTGTAAGTGGATAATGCCCTCGTTCGAATTCCGATCAAGGTTTAATAAGAGCATGATTCAGTCGGCTACTGGCAGCAGAAGGCACTTTGTGCGTGTGCGTGTGTGTATGTTCTTTAAGGTAAAGTAAAGTGCATTGCTGGGGTGCATTCAAAGGTTTTGGTGGTCAATTTCCGACCTTTCTCCTCACATTGACACAAATCAAAAGCCTAAAAGTGAGGTGCATGACTATATCACTGTCACACTGGTGGTATGAGTCCTTAATAATGTAATCAAAGTGGCAGTAACAGATTAATGCTTATGCACTTGTTCTCTGTCTGCTTGCAAACCAATGCAGGACCTCTCATATACATTCTGGACTTGTGTATGAGTAAATGTCTTTAGAACTAGTTGTCATAAACGGTTATTGCACTGGCCTACGCTTGCAGCTATAAGGGGAGAATCTCTTCAATATAGGTAAATATCATATAGTCCTAGATTCTTTACAGGCATCCTGTCAACAGCCAGTCGTCTAATACAAGCAGACTGGTAGGAACTGCAATGCTTAATAACGTAAAACATTACAGCAAGAAGGACAGGGAAGTAAAAATGTACTGCAGCGTCACATGGAAACACTTAAGAATTATTAATGTTTCTATGTATTATGTAATATTAAGTTCCTCATGGAAGCCATGGGACAATACAGAGGGAGCATTATTCATGTTGAGAAGACGTGTGTTATGCTGAGAGTCAGAGCCATTAAACAAGCTATCTGTTCATTGCCATTAGCTCCAAATGCTCCGAGAGAAAAACCCGACTTTGACATCTAATCCTCTTACTCGGAAGCGAACTAATGCACGCAGAGCATGTAGTACATCTCACAAACAGATCCATTTTTTTAATGCACATACCTCCGATGGCACAGTATCGATGAGAAGTCTGGTTTTTTTTGTCTCCCCAAACGTCTTTAGACTTCCCCACTCTGGTCCTGTCTCCCCTCTCCCCTCCCTCTACCCAACCAGATGGCCTCCCTCTAACAGAGCATTGACACCAGATGTGCAGTTCCAGTGTCGACTCAGGGACCAGCTGGGTTGAGTGTGCCAGTGGTTCTGTTAATGAAAATGGCTATGCTGTGTGTGTGCGTGTGTGTTTGTATTTACTGTGGTTCAGTGGCATGTGACAGTTGGGGAACTCTCTGTGGGTGAGGGTTTTTTTAGAGTGAGCCACAGTGAGATGCAGTGCAGATCAACTCAGGCATGTAGTGCTCAACAGCTCACCCACCAAGGTTGGAACTATACAGCTACCCATCCAGAATTAACAAACTCTTCTCTTTTTTTCCTTTTTTTTATATCTGTAGAACTGTCAGTCACAACCTCCATCTTCCCTCATACATAATTATATATTCTTTCCTCTAACCTATTTAGCAGCAAGGGGATCACTGAGCTTATTACTAATTCATGCATACTCCTCAAACAAAGAAAAGTACACACGGTCTAAGGTAGAATTTGTTCAGCTAGAACTGCTTACAATGGAATGTCTTCTTTTTGTTAAATATTGCTCTAAGATGGATTGGTCATAGATAGGATCGTGAATGCAAGGTAACACTACGATGAGCATTTCATTTTGATAAAACCTCAAGCACCGGCTAATGAAGTTGTTACTACATGCTGCGCTCTGCCATTTATGAATTTGCTCAGAAACAATTCATTATTACAGATCGTTCCGCTGATCAATTAAATGATAAGGAAACAAAGAAAACTGTTTGCTTCGCAATAATTCTGACTGCTTGCATAGGATGAAGACAAATCAGCTAATGGAAAATGCTATAGTGAAGAAAGCCTTCCTTAAAATTGAAAGATATTGAAGCCTACCCTTATGTGATAGCCTAGCTCATTATGCTTGGCCCCTATCTCCTTGCACCCAGAATATGAAGGGATAGTTTAATACCTACATCAAATGGCTGACAAGGTGGATAAGACTCCTCAAGGTCTTGCATGCGCCAAAGAAAGATTCTTGTGCTTACTGGATAAATCGTAGCCTTTTGAATTTCGTTTTCGAAGGGAATGTAGAGTCTACTCACCTTCATGCGGTAATATTTTTGGCTTTTGTTGAGCCAGAAGTGGTGTAGAGCAGTAACATAGGAGCGAAGGTTCCCATAGGATTCAGTCCATTAAGCCGATGGGGGCAGAGATGTGATTCCAGATATTGGAAACTCAACAGTAATCTATCTGACTGCACCTCACACATCCATGAATAGTTTTCAGCAGACTTTTACTGATGAAATTTGTCAATTTTCACAGGCCTTATCCTTTTCAAAAGGAGTGGCACTTATCACACTGACACACAATCAGTTAAAGCATGTGATATTAATGTGGCTGTCAAATCACCAGCCACAGCTGTGAAACAGGTCACATGAGTACAAATACACATTATGTGTATTTGCCACCTGATGTTCATTTTCCCATATATATTTAGACATTATAACTAAACATGCTGCTGCAGTCTATTTGTTAAATGATGGAAGACAGGCTTTGATAAACCTGGCATTTAATACAGTTCAAAACACTAACCCCAAATACCATAACAGTTTCCTTAGTATGCTCTCAAACTCTCTGTTACAAGTAAATAGAAACTTCACCTAGAGGCACATGAAGGGGAGTTGCATAAACATTTGACCTGCCCAAAGTTTGGTTCACCCTGAGTGGAGCATGGATATCTCAGAATTAAACCCCAACAAATCAAGCTTTTGAAATATTTGATTGGTGAACTTATAAACAGTTGTTAGTCCTTAGCTGTCACTGCTTGCATGATAAACCTAACAAAAAAGGGACTTTCAGCATTATGGTTTAATTTTTAAGATTATTCGCACCTTATTACCTGACTAGAGCACTTTGCTTTCAGGGTGGTGGCTTGTGGTTCTCAGGGTATTTCAAAAGCATAATAGGAGGCAGAGTCTTTTCAACTTTAAGGCCCCTCCTCAGTGGAACCTGTCTACTTTCAAGATTAGGCTTAAAACTTAAATTTTATTTTGATAAAGCTTATAATTAGGTCTTGATTAGGTGATCCTGAATCCGCCCTTAGTTACCCTGAAATAAGCCTAGGATGCTGGAGGCTTCATATGATACACTAAGCTCTTCACCTCTGTATATACACATTTAATCATTAGTTATTATTAAACTCTGGCTCTTTTCCACAGTGTGTCTTTTGTCCCATCTACCTCCCCTTACCCCCATCTGGTTGAAGGAGATGGCTCCCCTTTCTGAGCCTGATCCCTGCTGTTAAAAGGGAGTTTTTCCTTCCCATTGTCACATATGGACCACAAATACTTTCCCACCTACAAGCAATTCATAATTTTCAAGTCACCTAACGTGCACGTCATTGGAATGTAGAGGGAGGTATATAACCCAAAGGGAAAACATGCAAACTCACTTCAGGCCTGAGGCCTCCTTGCTGTTTGGTGACAGTGTTTACCACTTACTGCTTGCGCTTTTTAGCAAAGGACACTTTTTACACATTGCTCACCCTGTGGATTTCATTCAGAGATGCAGAAATAATTTATTTACACATAGCCTCTAATATAAAGAATTTAGGGGGGGGGGGAGCGCATTATTAATGTGTGGATGTTCAAGGCTCATGGTGTCAGTCTGAAAGCCGATTCTCATGCTGCTGTGTGGATTAGACTGTCTATTGAGCACACTTTGAATGCAGCTCTGTTTATGCACATCACTGCTTCCCGGAGATGTGTGATGCTAAAATGCACAAACATTAATCTTGACTCCAAATATGGCAATAATTACAATGAACATTAAGCGCAATTAAACATTTGTACACAAAAAGAAATTAAAAAAAGGTTTGATTTTATGGTAGCAGATGTTATATAGTCACAGTATTATATATGTTTGATATCTATGAGTCAAAGTATGTAATGATAAGGAGATATATAAGAAATGACAACTAGGTAGACGCCGCACATACTGTAAGCCAAGTAATAATTTGCTGAGGGACTGGATGCTCCAGTGGGTGTGTTGTTCCACAGCGTCTCATCAATTACATTCCCTGAGAGAAAACACCCGGCTGTTTTCTGTTTCTTCGGATGCTGGGTTTAATGGTGCTTTTCTCAAATGCCTTTGCCAGCCAGTAATTGGTGCAACTTAACAATAATAAGTGCAGTCTTTGTAGTGCAGGGAGCACAGGCTGAATACTACTTTATTAACTATAAAAAGCCAACTTACGTGTCATGATTGACAACTTTGTTTCTTCTCTTTTGACATCCACTGCCCTCATAGTTTTGCGCCGTAAATGAATGAAAAAACACCACAAATCATAACAGGGTGGCGTTGTTATGAAAAGATAATATTTGATCACTTTCTACTGTTTTTGAAAATTTCATTTCAAAGCATCTGAGCGCTTACCTAGAAGATTAGAAGATTTACTAATTGGCAGTTAAAGGAAACCTGTTCATTGGTTTTGGCATATAAAACCTGCAGTATCTTTTAATAGCCAATTACAGAGCTGATTTAAATCTTTGTTGTCATTTTCCTACCTGGGCTTTCTGACTAAGATTGTACAGGCTCACCAATGGGTTAATAAACCAGTTTCACAATTGCAGTTTACATCTAAAATACATTTGGTGTAATATCTGCCCAGTGATTTTAAAAAATATATTTAGGATGCCATAATTTTAGTGAATTCTGTCTTTTAACGGTTTCTCTCTAGATTCCAGCTGTGCAATGAAGAAGCTGTACATAACAGGGTACAGTTTGTTTGCATTGCCTGTGTGTATGCCGCAAGGGTGTTGGTTGTTTTTCCTAATCCAGAAGATTGAGACAGGATTGTCAGTTTCCTTACGCCGTGTACCTAGAGAATTTGAGTTGGCATCCATGTCTGTGCTTCCATCTGTCAGTCATTTATTGCATGTCTTACACTTATGACCTTTATTCTTACAGATACGTGGCACAGATGCTGCCGTGTCTCTTTCTCTCGCTTCTTCTCCTGACCACAGACAATCGGGTCTGGCACATGGCGTCGTATGCAGATCAGACTGTAAAGTCAGTGCAACTGGCTCCAGCATGTCAGCAACAGAGAAGTGCAGCACTTGCACAGTCAGCCTCTCAAAGCAGTCATTTTCACAGAGATTTAAAGGGTTATTATGATGCTTGAAGGAAAAGAACCATCCCTCTGTTGTGCACAGTATTTCATCAGAGGGAGCACTCACCAGTGAGTGATAGTGTGTCAGTTAGAAGCCGTGATTGACAGATTATGAAAGCATGAACAAATATGATTTGATAAAATCAGAGGAAACATTGGACTAGAAAATCAAATAGGTATTATCCTTCTTTATATGAAGAGCATCTGAGCTAACTGTACTGATGCACGTCATATGTAGCGTGTGTTTACTTTTTCCCTTTACTGCCAGGCTTAAAAGGATTTACTTAGTATTCACACTATAATTAGAGGAAGAAAGAGTGGAAGGAAAGCAACTGATGAATCAACAATAGATGGTTCAGAGAGCAAGTGCCGCTCAGATTTGTTTGTCGCTTTATTCAGTCATAGTTAGAGACAGGTTTGCAGGACATTCAAAGAGAATTCCCTTTAGATGTTCCTGTTATAATACTACAAAAACATTACACTAATTTCAGAAGAAAGCTAAAGCTGAGCAGAGCATTAGCTGTCATTGTTTTTGTTATTAGCATAGTGCCACTCCATAGCTTACAGCATCTTTTTTTAAAAATTGGTATCACCTACATAGTTTTAATTCAACCAGACACATTAGTGCTGTTTACACTGAAATTATTTGTCTTTTAATAATTTAATATTAACAAATGAAAAAATAATAATACCAGGTAAATAAAAATTGTGCACCACTCCTGTCATGCACCCCTGTTTTTGTTCAGAAGTAGGATTTCTGTCAGCACAGATGTATGTAACAGGCATGATCAAAGGTAAGAAAAAAAAATACATTGCAGTGATCTGGTGTTAGATTGCAGCATGGCCAGTGATATTTAGTCAAAGGCTGTATGATGCACCACAAAGACTGCTTTTAGAGCCCCGCTCCAGGGCTCACGGATTCCCGGCTTATCATGTCGAAAAGTGAGCGTCAGGCCAGTCTGCTGCCTTTAGCCTACTTGGCAGCCTGGTGGCTGTTGCTCATCTGTCCCCAAGCCAGTGTGAGCACATCACCGATCTGGACCAGGATTAAAGGACCTAATACTAACAGCTGTGTTGAGATTAGCCGTGTCAGTATTTACAGTTATTTTGTCAAGCAGTGCACCACACGCTCTGCTCAAATAACGAACTGTGATTTTTGATTTTCCTGGTCTGTTTTGTTTTACATTTTTGCCGCTGGATTCATCGTGAAAAATGACATGTGCTTTTTTGTGTTTAGGGAGGGATATGCGGAGGGATTCAGGGAGCATGGTTTGATGGAGATAGACGGGTTAGATTGCTGTGAAACAGAATAATGCCTGGTTACGTGGATAAACAGAACTTTCTGAAGAGTTGAAAGACGCCAACTCCTTTGTTTTGTTTTGCAAAAATGTACCACAGATGGAGAATGTGAGGGGAAAAATAGAAGACAGAGGATGAAGAGAGACATGAAATTGAAATGTGGATGTCAGCAGCAAGAATGTGTTGATGAACGGAGCAGATTTGTCTTATGTGTGTGTGAGAGAAAGATAGAGGAGTTAGGTGTGATTGTGTTTGCACATGTACCTCCCTGTGTGTGGATGAATATGCTTGTGTGTGTTCATGCAGGAAAGGACGCCCTCGCTCAGCTGAGACCGATCACCCCATGATGAGCTATCACTGGAAGATTGGTCTGATTCTCCATACCTATCTCTCTATGGAAATGTCATATATGAAAAATTGATGCCATTTTCTGAAGTGGCACCAAAGTCTTTTGTCTCATAGATAGTGCTTTTTAATCTGCTTTATGTGATGGAGGACATACAGAGGGATCATAGGAAGGTACTGCAGGTAGCAGGTATGGATCAGCCACCAACACTTGCTCCCTTCCAGTTGCTGTGTACATACAGAGTATGTAACTGGTGACCTGGGGCTTACCAGAAGGTGTACATAGATGTGATTAACTGCAGTTTGTGGTGAATAATCTCCTAAACTGCTCAAGGGAGTATTTGTATCGAGGCTAGTTGGCTGTGGGAGAAGCTTAAGAATTACTAGGAGATATAACTGGACTCTTATCCTTCCTTGTGCATTTGGGATTTTCACTTTGAAATGCTAAATGAGGTTTTGACTAATACATCAACATTGTGGGCAGCCAGTTTTAGCTCATCAGCTCTATTAAATCAGTGTAAATGTTAGATGTTACACAGCAAAATCTCCAGTGTTAAATTAACACTAGAGAGTGTCTATATGTGTCCACTCCTTTGAGTGTTAAATATAACACTGTTGAGTGTTAAATGAACACTTTTGACAGTGTTGTATTTTTAAAAGTAACCTAGTCAGTTTTCAAGATTTACAATGACTAACACTAAGCAGTGCTGATTTTCTAACACTGGAATATTTCTAACATTTTGAGTTATTTTCCAGTGTTAGAAAATCAGTTAACACTGGAGATTTTGCTGTGTAGGTGTGATTGTGTTTGTACCAAGGAATGTTCCTTGGTACAAACTGTTCAGTTGATTTTTTTAAATTGATGATTTGTTAAATAGCTTATCTATATTCTAGTCAAAACTCTTAGCTGCGAAGAAATAAGTTTAGGCTTGCTGATGGTGATCTATTTTTATGAGAAATTATTTTTCAATTATTATTTTTTACTTTGATTTTTATTATTATTATAATTTTTAATGAGGGCACAGAATCGATAATACGGTCCTGTGCCTTGTTGAAAACTTGAAGCCCGTAGAAGAGGGTCTATATAGCATTGATAACTCACCTATTGCAAGTTAAAGAGCTTAGCTGCTAGCTTTCTGCTAAGTTTCCCTTGGCTAATTTGAGACACAGAATTCATCTTCTGCCCCATGTTTGTGGTGTTTTGGGAGAATCTCTAATATAGAAGTGTAGTGCACATTTTTGGTTCTAACTAGCAGATATCTGTGTCCGTATATTGCATCCATTCAGTCTGTGGTTACAGTTTGCTAACCAAGCTAAGTCACGTTAGCTTATAACTTGGCATTTTACTCTCTCGTCCAAATCTGACTCCAAAATTTCAAAATGGCCATAGCCAAAACATTAAAATTTACGTATTCAGATTCAGAGATGAGACCTGAATGAGAAATGGTACATTTTTTACAGGCTATCAGTTTATATTCTGATAGACTGTTATATATCCAGCCTTCATATATATTTGATTAATTCAGTTAATTTTCTCATTTAGAGATCAAAGGTCAAATCCGTGCAATCAAAGTAACAAAACCTCCCATATATCATCAGTTAATGTGTTTGACTGAGATTATCATATTAATTAGTTTTCTTTTTTGTGTTGAATGACAGCTGTAGTTGAGGAGCTGTGCCCTACATAGTTGTTCCAATAATTTATTCAAATTCAATCATATAGTTCTATATATAGGCTACTACTACTATCTCTGGTGGACATCATTGTGCAGGTGCTTAGATCATGGCATCTCAGTTGGATTTTTCTGTTTCTGATATTCTCTGACTTTTTTTTTTTAGTTCAGTTTTTCCCACATAACTCAAGACAGCTTGGAAATTGCATATATTCTACTGGTATAAACAGAAGACAGTGACCATTCCCAAAGCTGGGACAAGGTTGTAGTGAACAGAAAAGTGAAGAGAAAAAAGTGGTTGCTAGAAAAGATCAAGCCATTTTAACTTTTAAAAGTCTGCAATAGCTTTTCTTTTTACCCTGTGCAGTACTGTGATGATAATAACAATGATGAATATAAAACACAGCAGGGTGCATAAATTCAGTTAGATATAACTAGTGTCTGCAAGTAAGGTTTCTTCCCCTTGGTGACCACTGCTTTAGTGAAACAAGGCGAATCAAATGTGAGATTCTGATCCCTGACTCATTTTTCCGCTCATGTTGTACTTCTTCAAAATATTGCTCTAAGGGTCTATGACACCCATGGTTTTTGAGAAAAAAATATTGTGATTGACCTTTTATATATCTTGCTTTCTTCCATTTTTTTCTCTCCTTTTCTTCTTTCTCCAATAACTAACAGTGAAGTATCAAGGCAGGTTTCTTTATCTTTAGATACCAACTAGAAAGATAGAACACTGGGAAGAATGGGTAGGAATTAAGTCTCGATAAATGCAAATTCACAAACTAAGTCCACACAAAAATATTTGAACACTGCTGTACAAACAACAGTGCATCTGGATTTAGCGGTTTATATAGATGAGATTGAAACTGTGACTCTGGAGAGAAGGGAGAAGCAGATTTACATAGGTTACTCTTAGAGATAAAGGAATGTGTTCTTGCGAAGAAATTCATGCAGACAGGAGTAATTAATTATAGATGTGGAAATGTGGTCCGAGGGAATGCTGTTACAGTAACTAGAGGCAAAGCAAGTGAGAGATGAGGGAGTGGGTAATGGGAGGAGGGGTGATTCCTCCTATACCATCCACAACTTCAATTTACTTTACACGACAAGAGAACGGAGGTTAATTAAACATGACAATGGTATCGGGCATTTATTCTTAACCCTTCACGGTGGCTGACTGGTTCCTAACTCAAAGGCCAAAGATTTCATAATGACTGTTTTTATAGCGTGAGGTGTAAACTCTCACTCAAACGTTCCATGGAAAGAAAGGTTACGAGTAAAGATATGGGTAAAATGTGCCCTGTGTTAGTGTGTGTCACATATCTGGTTGAAAAGAGGGGAAAAGTAAAATGTCCTTTTATGGTTAATAATGAAGCTAAGGAGGAGCGTTTAAACAAACAGCAATTCAAAATAGCATTCACTAAATTCTGCCTGTGCTAGCTAAAGTCAAAGTAAAAACTAAATTGCATCTAAAACTCTGCTAAATTTTTGTGTTGCCACAGGCGTACACAGATTTCACCGTTCATCTATTTTCAGCTCTCGTATTGACACTAATTGGTGTTGACACTAATGATGCCAAAAAAGCAAAGCAAAGCGGTGCTAGGGCTGTCTGAACATACTTTTGAAGGCTGCTGACCTCAGTTACTATGTACCTCCTGGTCTTCCCCCTCTATATTTCATGTTGCAAGAATGGAAATAAAATTGGGTCATAATTGGACTTAATAGTAATGTGCACTAATAAGTATAGCTGAATTAAATAAAGATTTTCACATATATATATTTAAGGAGCTGTCAGGAATACAAATTATACTTGGAAAGTGTGTAGAGACACCAATAAGGCTTCAAGCCAATGCAGTCTATTGTTTTCTGCTACATTTGATGTCATCGATACTCTTATACCTTGCAATTATGGCAGAAATTCAAGTGTATATAGTTCTATATTCAGGCTACCGTGTTGTTTATATAAAGAAGGGGGGCTTAATTTACTCATATTGTGTCTTCCTGTTGGGAAGCCAGAACTATAATAGGTAATGCACGTTTGTACTGGGCTGTTAGCCTCAGGGGACATTGTGTAAATGTTCCTCATCTCCCTGCTGATCTTAGTCCTGACTGATTACTGATGACTTTTTTAGGGCACAGACATGCTAAGTTGTTTATTTATTCAAAAAAAAAAATGCCCAATGCAAATAGCCTTCTTGACTCCATGTTCCCTGTCCCTGTTCCATGAGTGCGTGTCGGCATAACTGTCTTGGTTTCTGTTTCTATCTCTTGAACAGTGATGATGTGTTATGGTCATCAGCACAGTTTGTGATATAGGAACAGGCCAGCTGTTTTTCTGTTTGTTTATGTGTATATGTGCGTGTATGTCAGTGTAGATATTATGCATGTGACAGATATGGGACATCCTTGACTGCTGCTGAGAACATGACATGTCCCTACAGGCTATCTTGTTCAAAAAAAAAAAACAACCTCAAGCAAACTTGAAAAAGAAAACAAAAATGTAGTAGACCTCTGTCACAAGAAATGGCACGACTGTAGTTTGTTCGTGGACACTGGATCATTGACTGCAAAAGGCTGTACAATAGCAGGATTTTCCTTATACTCAAATACAATGTAATCACAGAAATAGAGCTGCTATAACAATTTCTATAAATAAAGGCTGATATGCTGTTTAAACCTGAATGTATAATATGTTGACTGTATGTGTCAAGCTTTGTCTACATGAAGCACCTCATTTCTTCACCGCATCTGTGAGTCCCAAATGGAAATCCAGCCATCTGTTACACACAACAACTCAGATGTTACTATCTTCATCTTTCCTCACTAGTCATATACTTTGTGCACATATTTCTTTCCATTTTGGCTCCTGAGGTATAGCGCTGCTATACCTCAAGCAGTTTATATAACATTGACTCATAAAGGCACTCTAAACACTATATGTTAGGAAATGAGACACAGAATTCTTCCTGTGTTAATTTGCTTGTAATTTAAATATACACAGTCACCATCTGTCACTGTGTATATTGTACAAATGCCTTTTATGATTAATTACTGCTCTGAAATGACTCGACTAGCAGGTCCACAATGATTTTTAAAAAATGTAATCTGCATTTTCTTACATTGACCTGAAAGATTTTTCTCCGATATTTTAAATACGCAGAATAAACCTCCCAATTTACATATCTACATCATTACCTCACCTATCTAGCTATCTAATTGAGCTGCTCTGGGCTAACTTTTTCTAAATCAATTTTTATTCGTTATGGATTCATGACTAATAAAGGCTAAATGCATTTCTAAACAGCTTTAAGTGCAGCTGCTGTTTCTAAATTGTATATTTGAACTCATCTAGTGGTCTGGTATTGTGGGTATAGTAGGTATTTACCTTACAATATGAAGCACTTTGAGGTGTCTGTTGTGATTTGGCACTATATTAATAAAATTGAATTTAACTGATTTTTGCACCATGAAAAAAGTTATCTGCACTAAATTCTACTGCATCTTCTCGAGGAATTTAAAAGAGAACATTCAGCCACCTAAGGTTAATTGACAGCTACTCCCATTAGTCAGACCTGTCTGTGTGAACATTACTTTGTGGGTTTCAAGTGAACATTATCAACCTTACCTATATCAGAGACATTATAAGGACTTTGGCTAAATATAGAATGGCTGCACTGCAATCCTTTTAGTATCCCGGCACGCCTTTTAATTTATTAGCATGCTATGTGAGCCCTGAAATGAGCAAAATATCTCAGTAGTTTTATAGATGGGTGTAGCTAAAATACAAATATCAACATTGCATTTTTTTTTCAGAAGCGATGCATTATGACTAATATTAAGCTGATGTGCATTGTTGGAGATAGACTCTGCAGTAAATGTATGCATGCCTAATGGGTACATGAGACAGCAGTTATACCAGATAATACAGCGTCTAATAAATGCCCTGTCTGTATAGAGCAAGGCATGTTTTGAAACATCACCTGCTGTAAGTTAATAAATACTGCTTTAAATCCATGTACTTGTGACAAAATGGAGATGATTTTCTATTTCTGAGTCATCTGGGCAGCTTGCAAACTGAGCAACATGCATCCAGTACTCAAGTGGGATCTTCACAGATTTGATGTGCTGGATAAATGCTGTAATGAAATTCAGTTGTAGAGTGAGCCTGTAGAGAGTCTCAAGAAATCAAAACAGTGAGATGGAATATCTCAGAATTTACAACTGCCACATTACAACCCTTTTTCTATTAATCATAGAATGAGCCTCTGTATAGTTATTTGTATTCAGACACTTCTACCTTGTCACATATTTTTACCACCCATTGTGCCAGAAATGAAGCCCATTTACAAGTCACTCTCCTTCTGATTTGATAAATGTAACTGGCAAATGAGTGAGTCCTCTGAATGCCTTGTTTGAATAATTGAGCAGTACTCAATCAGACAACATTAGGCAGTGGTGGCAGCCCACCATCTCAAAATAATTACCATCTGACAACAGCTTACACATGGATGCTGCCTCCACAGGGGTTCCACATTTAAGATCAACAGATTAACATCACCTTAACCTTATTCCTCGCATAAGTTTGAGTTTAGCACTCACAGAAACCTGCCTAGACCTCTCAGTGGGTGTCACTAATATCTGTGTAGAAATGTTCTTTCCTTGCACAGAGAATAAGTGAGCATGGAAAATTCAGGAAACATACAGAAAGAACAATTTTCTTCTTTCTGCCTCGTGTAAGTTAGTGAATCAAAATAATTTGAAATAGACAGGACGAGTCTGTGTACTGTGACAATCTTATCTCTCCTGTATAAGAAAACAGATTTACTTCAGTGTATCAGAGAGAAAGCAGCAGTCAGACTGCTGGGCTTTATTATTTTTGCTTTATGTATAGTCTGATAATGTTCACAGAATGCCATTTACATAGCACTTCTCTGGTTTTACTCATACACTTTAAGTATCTCACGTCACAAAGTTTAGTATCAACAATTAACCTAACTTAGATATCTTTGGACTGTGTGAAGGAGCCAGAGTAACTGGACACCGACAGGTGATTGAACCAAGAACTTGCTTTACAATGCAGCAGCAGTGCAAACCCCTGCACTACTACGCTGCGCCTTAAAGTGTATAATTTGTAACTGTGCAGCCTTTGTTAATGAGACCAAATTTCAAGTTTGCAGTAGCCCATCATCAAGAAATTGTAAGTTACTCTCTTCCAAAACTATTTAGATAAAACCGATTGTGTGCACCATTCATGGCAAACCAAAGTAAATCAAGAGATAAATTGTTATTTTAAATCATGTGTGGCATCACAAGTAAAAATAGCCCAGAGACAATAGGTACAGTGTATCAGAATGTAACTGCTAGTTATATTCAGTTACCACAGAACATTGCTATTAATAATGGGAGTAATTGATACACAGATATTTGCTGCCCAGCTACTAGCACACAAGCACTACAATGTAATCCATCCATTATACAAATTTACCTCTGCCTCTTCCACAGTCTCGATATGTTCAAGCAGAAGCCTAGGCCCAGTAGAGTCTTTTATTATTTCCTGGAGAGTATTATCAAGTGTGTATTAGTTAGAAGGGTGTTTAGTGTTACTGTTTAGATGTATTAATATATTTATTTGAATGATATTTACTTGCATTTGGGGAATTGTCAATATAGATAGACGTTGTAAATTGCTTTGGAAGTGCTTTTTATGTGGATATTGAGCATTTTTGTGTGTGTGCAAGAAACTCTTTCTTTATCTGGTATGCACCAGATAGGATTAAAGTAGAGTAGAGATTATGTTAGTTGCATTTTGAATTGGTGTCTGGCTAGAGGGTTTGGCTAGAAATATGTTTTCTTGTGTTTTTTGGAAGAAGAAATAAATGTGCTTCATATTTCAAAACTCCTCTTGGACTTGTGACCTCCACATTTCGGCTCTTGGCTGCTCGACCAAGCTCACACTGAGACAGGGAGAATTTGGTACTTTAGATTTAGATACTGTATAGCTGCAAGTGGCTGATAATGGATTAGTATCTGACACCAGACATCATGCCTAGAATATGTTTCTTTTTTATGGTATTGCCAGCATAGTGTGACAGTTATAAACTCCACCATTACATTAAACCAGCAACCTTTGTTTAAGACAGACTGCCTTTTCCCCTGACTTACTTCTTGTAATTGGGTTTTCACTTCATCTTCAACTAACTGGTTTTCCAGTTATTCCTGTGTGTTTCACGGTCTCTTGGGACAAGCTGTTAGAGAAGCATCTCTGATGTGACAACACAAAAACAGGAAAGCAGTTGTGTGACTGGATGAGTGCAGTGTTGCCTTCATGGAATGGGTCAGTAAGCGTATAGTACAACGTGACAGCCAGCTAGGCATATGTCTGTGCCAAAGTAGTGTCTGCGACTGAGGCTCGTTTACGCTAGCTACTGGATGTGATTGACAGTTAGGCCAAAGGGCTGTTGGCTCCTTCCTGATTTGCTTTTTCACTAGAGGTGTCCTCTGGGACTTGGAATTCATGTTACAGTATATCAGCAGAATAGCTTATGGCAGTAATGTGGATGAAAAGCAAACACAGGCTATCATCTAGTGTGGGATATGATAAAGTGCTCTAGTTTTTCATTAATTCATCTCACTGAAAATTAGAAACAGCAGAATTTTATTAAACAACAGACAGTTATTTAATTTGAAAACTTCCCTTTATTCATTTATTTATTTTTAATTTTGTAAATCATCATTGTTGCCATACAGCACACTTTGTAATTTAAAACAGGCCTAGAGCAAGACTTGTTAAAAAAATAAATAAATAAAAGACGTCAAAAGCTGTTAATGTAAAGAGGCAACAGCTCATTGCATGAACCAGATCATGATATCTATTTTTAACTGTTATTTCAGTGATGGCTTACAGTACAGTCAATCCTGTGGTTAGTTAAAAAAAACAACTAGTTTTAAAAATGATATGTGGAAAACAACTGTGACAGAAGTGGGGAGTTTTTGAAGCATTAACCTTTAACTTAGCAGCGGCTATCACATACATCTGTTCAAAATGCATGGTTTTTACAGGGACTGCTTGACAATCCTTGATGTTTCGGATCCTTTGAACACACAAAATCAAGAGCAGATATCCCTGCCGTGGGTAAATTAAAATGTTGACAAGAAAGGAAGAAAGGAGAATGTGCTCATGAATGGCATTCTAATGAACTACAGCTCCCTAGACAGAAAATTAGAATAAACAAGGCATATTTTTTTAACCACCATACTTCATCCAGGTGTCATAGCATATCATGTCAGTGTATAACTTCAGGTATAACGTGAGCAACTCTGTTAAAGATGTTGTTTTGAAACAAATTTTTATCCTTAGTTCTAAATCTGGCCTTGTTCCTGCTCCTGTGTTTTTTCATAGACATCCACCAACAGAGTCTGATCTAATTGGTATCCCCACTCACTATTTGCACTACCTCTCCTAACTCCTATATGCAGTGTTTCAACTTCTTTTTAATAAACCAAAGTTTGACCCTGTGTCTGCTGAAAAATTCAGGCCCATTACCAACCGTTGTTGTCATCCAAGGTCTCAGAAAGAGAAAAAATAAATAAATATTTTATGTCAAGAAATATTACAGGAAATGAATGTATGAATGTAATGAATTTCATAAAACATTGAAAATCATCGATTTTGTATAAGAAAATGTTCAATAACTGTTTGAATTATTTAAGAGTCCGCTGTGCAGCCTTTGATGCAGCTCGGTAGTGTTTTAAAGTAAACACAATAATGAATTGGAGAGTGACTATTTTCAATCATCTCAAGGTGCCTGATTTCACCATAGCCATAACACACCGACGCCTAATATCATTTTGAACCATAGTATCCATTTTCATGAACTTTCATTAGCAAGTGAGTAAATAGTAAGTTCTGGCTATTAAACTTATGAAGAGAGTTATTCATGTTTTTACTGGGCTGCTTTTGGAGTATTCAAAATTCACAGAATATGAATTTTAATGAATTAGGGACCCAGTGAATTTCAGGCCAGTGTGTACTTTACTATCAAAGTTTTCTAGAAAAATTAGTAGTTTTAAAGTGCTGGGATAATTCATGGTACCCTGAGATTGAACCTGCTGAGTGTGTTTAGTTCGAGGAGGATACTGTGGTGTCCAGCACTAGCCCATTAGCTGTGGAGCCTTGCATCCCGTAGGCTGTAGGTGACCTCATGGAATCAGGGTTGTTTTGTGTAGATTCTACTCAAAGGATAACATTGCATTGTAGCAAGATGATCAAAGTTTTTCACCTCACCCAATCAGGTATTTCAATGTTGACCTGATCATTGCTAGTATAGAGTCACATAGGCTGATGTCTATGTCCGTATGCCAATGTCTTTTGTGCACTTACCAGAGTGTAGCTCACTTGCTTTTATCAGGTACTTTTACACTGAGTGATTCAGCCTCAAGTAGTCAGACTTATTACAGTTTAAATTTTTAATGCATGATCATTTACTTTACTTCTTATCTAGACTTGCCTGTTTGTGTGTCTTTAATAGTTGTGCTTTGCTTTCATGTCTCTTTCTGTGTTTTGGTGTGTCTTTCCTTTGCACATTGTACCGCTAACCCCACCTAGATATATACATGGTGTTGCATTTATCTGCAGAGCCCATACATTCAGTATGCCCTCAGAGTGATGACTGTATTATCGGAGACAGATGGGCGATTGTCTCCTGCGACAGTCTACTTGACAGAATTATCTTTGAACTCTTAAATTACAAAAAAAAAGTCATAGAGTTCTGTTAGCCTGTGGCAGCTCAATCTTAAAGGTAATTTTTGGTTCACATAATGGAACAGCTGAACTTGAATGAAAATTTAAACTAGTGACCTGAAGTAGATTTTCTTAAAGAAATGGTAACGACCCTTGCTCTCTTTTTTTATATTTCTAAGTGTTGCGTGATGACTTCAGGCAGAATCCACAGGACGTGGTTGTGGCAGTTGGAGAGACTGCCAGTTTTGAGTGTCAGCCGCCACGTGGGCATCCGGAACCAACCACCTTCTGGAGGAAAGATAAAACTCGTCTTGACCTCAAGGACGACAGGATCAC
Source organism: Astatotilapia calliptera (assembly GCF_964374335.1). Lineage (NCBI taxonomy): Eukaryota > Metazoa > Chordata > Actinopteri > Cichliformes > Cichlidae > Astatotilapia > Astatotilapia calliptera. The sequence continues at coordinate 9,990,847 of NC_137431.1, read as the reverse complement.
AGTAGGTTAATTCCCTTAGGGAGGGGACTCCTTTGCTGCTTCAGGACCTATACACTAAATCACATACTCAGCTACTCACATTAACCCGGAACTGTCACGGGGGTAAAGGACTTTGTATTGAACCGGTTCATTCTAGTTACAGGTGCCTTTTCTTCCTCAGGTCCGTGGAGGAAAGCTGACCATCTCAAATACCAAGAAGAGTGATTCAGGGATTTATGTCTGCGTGGCAGCCAACATGGTTGGGGAGAGAGATAGTGAAAAAGCTCAGCTCTCAGTTTTTGGTAAGAAGTCTGACACGCACATATGCTCGGTTCAGAAAATAATAGATCATAGCTTTTTTTTTTTTTTTTTGCCACCTACATCATTTAACCAGTATATCAAAAGTAAATTTCGCCTCTGTATTATCTTTCCTGCCGACATCCAGAAAGACCAGTGTTTGTGCAACGGCCAGTGAACCAGGTGGTCTTAGTTGACGAGAGCGTAGAGTTCAGGTGTCAAGTCCATGGTGACCCGCCGCCTGTGCTGCGATGGAAAAAAGAGGATGTGGATATTACTCGTGGCAGGTGAGGACTGTGACTGAATGTGTTTAGTGCACGTCTGTGTGCCATGTGCGCGTTCGTGTTTGTGTGAATGTGTACCGATGCTAAAATGATAATAGATAAATGTTTGAGGAGAGCTAATGAGTCCCATCAGGAAAAGAAGTTTTAACATACTGTATTACTCATGGGAGACTTTAATTAGTCTGTCAAAAAATTATTTATTAGCTGCAGAGAATCTCATTTTTTTGCTGTTTGAACTCCTCGGCCAAAAAGCACATGAATGTCTGTCCTTTTGTTCTTTTTACTAATGCCAGCTTTGTACAATTCAATTGTGGCACAAAAGGCACTAAAAGAGATGGAAACACAATAGGATCCTATATACTGTCTATAGTATAAAGGAAAAAAACTACAATAGCCTAGTAACTGGATATTCAGCTGTAATGGTGTTTATTTAATCATGTCATGTTTTAATCCAGTTTATGGTAATTTTGCAATGGATTGCATTATAATATGTAGTGTTCCTGCGATTTGTTCCACACATTTAGATCACATCATATGCATATGCGTGTATCACATAGGAGTATTCATTTTAAAAAGTTATTATTAGCCTATCATTGTTTGTCTTGTGCTTTATATGCTTTAAATATATGATCTCTGTATAGAAACAGTGTGATTCAGTCACTACATTTCTCTAACTGAAGTTTGAAGTCTGAAGACTGATAAATTGTCATTGTCTGAAGTATGTAACTTACATCAGCTCGTCATTTCAGGCATTTTTCAAGGACTTTACAAGATGTGATATGAATCAGATTTTTATCACAAACTGTAACAGACAATTACATTTAATTAAATTTAAAAAAAAAACAACCATGGCAAGCATTCTGTCTAAACTATTTCATTATAAATATTATCAGCCTATCAGCGAGTACAGCTCTAGGTACACTGCAATTATGCTAATTGCAACAGCAGTCTATAGTTATGACTGTTTAACTAGTTTATTTGTTTCTCTGAACTGCTTCTGAGATTCAATTTTGCAGTTGTAATGCAAAAATAATTATAGGTTTTGTTCTTGGAGATGTTTTCAATTACTTTTGGAGCTGCTTCGAAATTAATCAGCTATATTAGTTAATTAAAGCATTGAAGGGTATGTTTTCCTTAGCTGAAACATAGTAGTTCATCTTTTTTATACAAAAATGTGATTATTCATGTCGAAATGAATGCTGTTTAATGGCTTTATTTTTAAAAAGAAATAAACATGGTGTAAGCCATTAACACGCTATAAAGTGCCTCTGTGTTAGATTATATTTTGAGTTAGACTATAACAACTGATTGCCGCCCTATGTCTGGCAGTCTGTCTGCTTACCTATGTTATGCCCTGTACCTCAGTACCCCCTGACTCCAGAAACATGTCCTACTTTCAGGCCTACCTCGCCTCACTTCCCTCCTTCAACTTCTTTCATTCTTTTCCGAAACCCACCAGCCTCTTGGGAAGTCTGTATCTGGGTCAGGGATGTGCTGTGAATGGAGTCCTCACCAGACTCTGGACAGACCCCACAACTCCCATCGATATTCCGCCCACACCCTTTGGAAGAGCTATTTCTGATGTGACTTTTTCTCACCCCTTGTGCCATTTCTCTGCTCGACTTGTCTCCCATCTTTGAATCAGTATGGCTGGCTAGACAATTTCACAGGATCGCTCACGCCAAAAGGGACCCGAGAGAGGGAGAGCCCGACTCCTTGCTCCTTTACTCATTCTGTCTGTAGCCCCTATGAGGCACTTATCTAAACTCTGGTAGCTTAGATGTTTCTCTCACTCTAACTTCAGTGATGCTGACTTACAGTATGCTGCACTGGTGGATACACACTGATGCATGGAACATCTCTATGAATTAGTCATTTCTTACTGCTCAGCTCATTCATCATACTCTGTTTGTCAGACTATGCCACTCCCTTATTCTCAGACTGTTTGTCTATCTCTTCCTCTCTCTCTCTCTCTCTCTCTCTCTCCCTCTGCCTTTCTGTCTTTTTTCGTTGCTCTCTTCCACACTCATACACTTAGACACACACACACGTAAGTATACTGCACAGCCCACACCACAGTGGGTGGTTCGTCATTATAAATATTGAAAAAGTGGAACAGTCAGGGTTCCAGCTGAAAGCACCTTTCATTTTGCCATGCATTCATCGCAATATAATTACTTCCCTTTTTCTAGCACTGTAGAAATTGCCTTAGAAAGTCTGCCTGTAATGTATCAAAAAAAAGGACACAACCCTTTTAAAGCTTCCATCTAAAACATCACACGGTAGTTTATACAACAGCAATTTGATATCATTGTTTGTTTGTTGTTTTTACACTACACTTTAAACGTGAGATTTTTAATTTGCATATAACCGTTATCATGCTTCCAGCTTTATTAAATCAGCTGGGAATGTTACTTGACTTGCTGTCACTGTTCCTCTCTGTCACCAGGTATGACATTAGATATGAAAAAGACGACTTCCTTTTGAGGATAAAGAAAGCATCAGTGATTGATCAGGGAACCTTCACGTGCCTCGCAGAGAACCGTGTGGGTAAAGCGGAGGCCTCCGCCTATCTGACTATCAGAGGTGGGTAACTGGTTGTGGACTCACACTTGGCAAAGCTCATAACCCATCCCTAATATTTTTTTTTTTGTATCTCCCAAAGCAGGCCACAGGACAATCAGTCCTTTATTGCCCACTTTATGAGCATTATTGCCCCCCTGCTGAAAGGCTAGGCCTGGCCTCAGCTTTTCTTTCATACAGTGGGCTGATGTAGTTGATTGCTCTAGATCTCCAGCTAGGCGCCAGATATGAACAATCTTACCAGCTTTAAGTGAACTTTTATGACCTCTCCTGGGGGGCTAATTCTCCATCCAGCCACTCACTCCATATTTACACCTTATCAGTGGGAAGAAGCTGTTTCATCTTTGAAAAGCTCAAGCAAAAATTAAGCCAAATTCAGACCAATAACATTATCTCCGTTTTTCGTTTTTCTCTTTCCTTCTTTTTTTATGCATGAAAAAACATTGTTGACAGAGCTAAAAGGGGATACTCATTTGCATACACTCCACATATTTGTTCCTGGACTCTACTGATGTAGCTTCACGTGACTCAAACATCAAAATAATCCTTATTTTTCTTGTACTTGTCCTTGGTGTATTTTCTCCGCTGCCTAAAATGAGTTGGTTTAGCTCTCCTTCCTTCACTTTAAGCCAACTTTCTTTTTTTTTTTTTTGTGTGTCCCGTTTGGATCTTTAGCCATCAGAATTGTTGTCTTAAGGCCAAGAAAGATGCCAAGCGGATTTATTTTACCAAGTGGATCATCATGGCCTTGCCATATTGGTCCATTTGATTGACCTTTATTATAATTATGAATTTATTTTATTTTCAGTTGCTACAAACGGGACAGACATGACTGGGGGATAGGACAGGGAGAAAGAATGAAAGAAAGAGAGGGAGAGAAAGAAAACCAAAGGGGAGAAGAGACGGTGAGAAGGGGGGGAAGAAAGAAAAAAGAAAAAAAAAGAAAAACAAAACACCTGGATCACCTGTATGGAGAAAAAAAACAGAAGAGAAAGCAAACAACAAAGAGCAACATAATAAAAAAAACGGCACCATCACAATAAACTAGCTAGCAGTAGATAACAGTAGATACTAAATAATAAACGATATTGTGCAGCACGCAAGATAGACAGCGCACAATGTGCTTTGAGGCAGCAGCCAAGAAAGCTGTAGTCCGCGTCTGTGAATACCTGTGTGTACACCTGTGTGCATACCTGTGTGGATCAGCATGCTTGCTTTCCAAAGGTTTCTCCATGTAACGATCTGCTAGGGAGTGTGGGGAGCCACAGCCCCTTCCTCCAGGGTATGAAGCAGGTATGGAGGAGATCAAAACTCCAGACATTCAGAGGCCCCCAGAACACAAGAGACCAAGGAAGACCAACAGAGGGGCAGCCGCGCCACTGTCCCAGTAAGAGCTGAGGAGAGTCCCAGATGAGGGCTCACTCAGCAGCCATGGAGCAGAAGCCAGGGGAGTTGCAGTGATGCGCCCGTGAGCTCCGCCGGCAGCCAGCTGTGCCTGAGTGACCGAGCCCCAGGCCGAGAGGCCGGGGCACCCCACCTCCGAAGTGGCCCGAGCGAGCCCCAGGCTCCAGGCCCCGATAAGCGGCCGCCAAGGAGTGAGCCGGTGTGTACCCGGACGCCCACCCCCAGACACAAAGAACCACCAACGCACCGACACCTGAGGGAGTCCGCCACTGGCAGGGGAAGTGGTGGTGGGTGGAGATAGGCCTCCAAACCTTGGAGGGCCTGAGATGTCCCCAGAGAGGTGGCGCCTGACACCCAACCTGACATATAGACACAGACATACAGGCACACACAGATACAAACATCCATTCCCACCCTCATGCTCTCATATGCACTTACTCCACACTCAACCAACATGAAGACAGACATAAAGAGACGCTGTACACACGATCACACTCCCCAAGCGTACTCTACGAACCGGGTCTAGGTACCCTTGCCCCTGGAGGGGAGAACTGCACCCAGACCCAGGTGGTGTTACCCTTTTCCCTGCGGTGGGGGGAGGCAGACCGCCCCGACTCCGCAGCAGCAGGGAGGCCCCACACTCCGGACCGCAGTCGGACGGCCAACTCCTCCTAGCCCCCCCGCTCCAGCAGGTCGCAGAGAATGGGGGTGAGGGAAGACTCCAAACCTCCCTCCACCCGCTCATTGTAGTGTTGATGCATGTGTGTTCTAAGGTGCATTTAAAACCCAGGAGGGCATGGAGCTACCTGCCAGAGAGCAGCAGGTAAGCGCATAGTCCCTCCTGCTAGCCCTCAATGTCTACGTGTATTTAACATTGAGGGGTGGGCAACGACGCCAGGGGTGAGGTGTACACCCTGATGGTAATTTGGACTCCGTGTATCGTGCCCACCCCCAAGATCCTATGTGTATGTGTAATGAGAGTGTGAGTAATGTGAAGGTCTAAGTTGTGGGATAAAATTGAGGCAGAGGCAGCCAGAAGGGGACAGAGGGGGGGGGGGGTAGCCTCCTCTGCACCCCTACTCCAAGGCCCTGCATGTGTGGGTGGTTGTGGTGGAGCGGGAAAAGGGAGGCAGCTGGAGATGGGGAGGGAAGGAAGGGAGGGGCAGGTGACCCCTCCCTGGGGCCAGCTCCCCCGCTGACCCCAGTAGGCACCCCCATACTCCGCAACCCGTCAGGGAAAGGGGGCCCAGGCCCATCCAGATCGGGGTCCAGCGCAGCAGCGCCCCCCGGCCCCACAGCCAACTTTCTTAACGAAACATAACCAAAAAGGTTTGAATGGAAGGCGGATGCTGTGTCCACAACCAGACCTGTGTGTCTGAATTAACCATATTAAGATTATCTGCGCTAAATGACATCACACAAAAAAAGCCTAAAAACAAACAGTTATGGAGGTCTAAAGTCTGAATTATGGATTCAAAAGGATTACATTACCTCAGCACATATTCTGACCTTCTTATTTTAAACTTTGGACATGTTAAATGTCAGCTGACACTTTGATGATAGAACAGACTGTATGTATGACAGAAGAAAGGAAACCAAGTGCAGCTTATTTTGAATCACCTAAAATTATCTTCTTAATTATCTTAACTTCTTAACAACAAATGCATAGAAAACACAGCATAATGTACACAACATATCTCATCTTTAATCAGCCCGCTCTCATCAATGATCCATTTCATTTACATGACTTTTAATCTACCAACAGATCTATTAAGTTTGCAAGTCTGTTAGTCTTAAAGCTGATAAATCATTAGCGATATAACTGTTCAGCAGTTTTTTGCCATCAGTTTCTTATCTCACAAACACCAACAAGGTACTATTTCCTTAAGGTCCACGTCATCACCTGCTTTGGTGACTGATTTTTACCCTCCCTGTCCCTGAGTTTCATGGATGGAAACCCAACTCCATCTCATTCATCTCTGATTTTCATTAATTTCTTTTTTTTTTCTGTCCCTCTGTTCTACTCCTCTGCTTTCCTTCTCTCTGTGTTGTGTGTAAATCTCACTCACACCATTGTTGTGTCATCAGCTCGCCCCGTTGGTAAGTAAGAGCTGATCCCATTGTGCATGCGCTGCTCTTTGTTTTTAATCACACACCTGTTCAGTATGCATGTACCGTTGTGGCATTCCACAAACGCAACCATCAAACTAATTTTAGACATGCATATATAGGTTGTTTTAGTCAACCACTGATTTATTCCCGCAGTCCTTAAATTTACCACGTCACTTTAAAAAGAAATAAAAGGAGTTACAGATATGTGAGATGTGCCTTATTTAGAAAAAAATGAAGATATATGGGCACTCTAATGAGTTATTATTAAATATTCTGATACTTTGGCAGCTGGATTTAGCTCATTTTAGCTGTATAGCTTTTCAGTGAGTAAAACCCAGTGCATGAATCCCTTCAATTAGCAGCTGGACATTCAGTTTATGGATTTTACTTTGAAAGTTTAACTGGAGTCCTGTTAAAAACACAATCAGAATTCTGTAAAATTGCTTTGCAGTTGTTTTATGTTTTCTTTTGCCTTTAAACTCAGAGGCACCTCAGTTTGTGGTGCGTCCCCGTGACCAAATAGTCGCTCAAGGACGAACAGCAACCTTTCCCTGTGAGACCAGAGGAAAACCTCAACCCACAGTCTTCTGGCAAAGAGAAGGGAGCCAGGTAAGGATAAAGACTGTGATTTGAACGATATGTACTTATTTTTATTTTTTAGTAGGGTGGTGTGCGTGTCTCTTTTAGGCTTGCATTCCTATACAGGCATCGATTCCACAGCTATCATAATAATTTTTCAAAAAATGGTCAAAATCTGACTACATGGAACAAGCCAATGGAAAGCAGTGCGGTTCTGTTCCACACGCATATAATGAAGTGGTCATTTATCATCAATCTACACTGGTCTGACTAGCCAATTCACTTAGCAAGAGACAATGTCATGTACTGCATTAGAGTCATTAGACATAATGAAAGCAGGCTAATGTCCTTTCCTGCCCATCAGCTTGTCTGCCTAGGGTGCAGAAATGGACAACGCTGATGCCTCAGTTTTATGACCATGACTTCAGGTTATCACAGTAGAATTAGCACTCTTGTGGTAAACAGCTATTCAGACCTTGTAGGAAAGAGACATTGACCCACTTTTCTAACCGAATTGTACACAGGGGAGTGAATATTCAAGTATATTGAAAGCATGTGTTGATGTTGTTTTGGTCTGAAGAATCATTTTGAAATAATTAATAATAACTATAACTATCAGGAATAGTGCGTATCATCATATTCGACCACTGGGGAGCTAAACACATGACCCGAGCATTGTCAGAACACTCACTCAGTCCACTTAATTACATGAACATGATTAGCTGCTCTTTAACACAGATATCTAATCTAATCATGTCAACAACTCAATGCATTTAGCCTTGTAGACATGGTCAAGATGACCTGCTGAAGTTCAAGCCAGGCTTAAGAATGGGGAAGAAATTAGATTTAAGTGACTTTGGCATGGTTCTTGGTGCCAGACAGGCTGGAATAGCAACAACACCCTGATCTATTGGGATTTTCTTACACAACTGTCTCTAGGATTTACAGAGAATGATCCAAAAATATCCAAAGAGTGGCAGTTCTTTGAGAAAAAAATGCCTTGTTGATGTTAGAGGTCAGAGTAGAATAGCCAGACCTCTCCCAGCTGACAAGGAAGGCAACAGTTAGTCAGATAAGGTTGTTTTGTTACAATTGTTGCAATTATACAGAAGAGCATCACTGAATGCACAACATTTTGAATCTTGAAGCAGGGTATAGCAGCAGAAGACCACATCAGAGAAATGCAAAACTGAGGCTACAATTTTCACGGGCTCAACATAGTACAATTTTGGATAACACTGGAATTCCATTGTCTGGTCTAATGAGTGTGAATTTCTGCCTGGACAGCTAGCTTGTATGGTCAGAATTTGGCATAAAAAACATAAAAGCAGGATCCATCCTGCCTTGGCTAAGTAACTCAGGCTGCAGGTGTAATGGTGTGTGAGGTATGCTCTTGACAAACACCGGGGCACTAAGTACCAATTGAACATTGTTTAAATGTCACAGCCTACCTGAGTCTGCTCGCTGACCATGTCGACCCTTTATGACCACAGTATACCCATCTTCTGATAGCTGCCTCCAGCAGGATGCTGGAACATTAAACATAGTTCACTGTACTCAAATGGCATCCACAGTAACAAGATCTCAATCCAACAGAGCTCTTTTGCAGTGTGGTTTAACAGGAGATTTGTGTCATGGATGTGGAGCTGACAAATCTACATCAACTGTGTGATGCTATCGTGTTAATATGAACCAAACCTTTGTGCTACTAAACAAGTACATCATCTAGTGTATTTACATTTCTCCCCACTGTCCCTCCCAATAGGATCTTCTTTTCCCCAGTCAGCAAGCACAAGGAGACAGCCGAGTGTCTGTGTCTGTGAATGGAGAGTTGACCATCTCTCCTGTACAGCGCTCAGATGCGGGGTACTACATCTGCCAAGCCCTCACTGTGGCCGGAAGCATCATGGCCAAGGCCCAGCTTGAAGTAGCAGACGGTAAGACGAGAGTAGATATAGCAGACACCATCCTCACAGAGAGAGAAAATGTTTACCTATGAAGGAAAATACCACTTATCGAGTTATGCAATTTATATATACACAGTTCAGCTGGATTAAAGAGCAAATAGGATAAAAGAAAGATGAGAGATGTTAAAGAAAACTTTGCTTCCTGAAGTTACAGTGATTTTGCAATGTTGTGCAAAGTATATCAGCATAATAACATTGTGCATAACTTAAGAGTCTCATCAATGTTTATTATTTTGATGGGGCACATATAGCTTATAACATTACTCAAACACTGAACACCACTGTATCAAAGATAATTTATCTGCCCACATTTACTGGCAAAGATACATCTGTATCTTCTAAAAGCCAGCCACTGATAATGAACCTTTCCATTTGCACCTTACTTTTTTAAAGACTGAAAACATGTAAAATAAAACGATCTACTTCATGGAGAGATGCAATGCTTCTTTTTCTTTTGACAAAGCTTTAATGTCAGCATTAAGTGCTGAGCTGCTGCCAGCTGGGAGCTGTTTATGCCCTTCTCCCCATTTGTTTCTTGGCTTTTTCTCCCACACATTATTAAATTAGCATCTGTTGAAGTGTTTTTTTGGAGAGCAAATGACTTCTGTTCTGTCACTCAGAGGAGATGGATAAATATCAAAATGTAAGGTGTAGAGCGCAAGGGATAGGATAAATTCCTTTGACTTATGGCTGAAAACAAAGATGGATAGAGTTGGCGTGACGCCTGGGATGTTTGGAAGCTTGAATTGTATCGTTTCGTAGCATGCACTAAGCTTGTAAGATCAGCTGCCATACTGTATGTGTCCACTAGATTAGGATTTTCTGAAGTGCTGGTTTCTCTAATATGCCATAAATGTGTGAGTGTAAAAGTACTTTATAACTATGTAAGTATAGCTATAACTTTAGCTATTTTTTAGCTGTGATGTTTGATTGAAGAGTACCAACCTGGACCAGCAGTGTAGAAATTGATATTCTTATGCATAATCAGTAATTAGTGTTTTGATACAGTTCAATAAGTAGCAGCAGGGACTAATACTGGAGAGTGTTCTCTTGCATCCCTGTAACAACCTTGGAAAGCAGTATTGTAATTTTTACTTTTGTCACCAAGGTTTGTGAGTATGATTGCATTTTTCACAGAGCACACTAAATCAGGAACAGCAATATCATATTTTTGTTTATACCGTAATCACTTGGGATAATGAGAGCGTGCTCTACAGCAAATGTAATATTAGAAAAAGCTTGCTAGAGCATCTTTTGTTAGATAATACATAAACTAATTTTGTGTTGAACTAGAAAAAGTAATAATGGCATCTTCCCATTTATTTAATGTTCACATTTACATCTAAGTTAAACCTTAATATATACTTTTCAACAACACAACGTGATAATATTGCCATATATGTGCAAACAATTTAGCTCTCTGAAAATCACATGCGGTTCTGCTTACTGTACACTATGCTGCGCCTAGTTGTACCTGATTTTTCTGTTATTCTGCTTGAGTTGCTGTATTGCTCATTGTCCTGAAGGAGGTGTGATGAAAGATAAGGCAGGGAGAGCCTGCTGTAAACACTTGTGTGAATGGAGACAGCCCTGATAACAGTGGAGAGCAGCAGTGAGGAAATTGGAAGCGAGGGATAGTTACAAGGCCTAGAGAGATTCAACACTACCGAAATTACTGTTTGAGAGTGCAGAGGCTGTTTTCTGGATGATATAACATGCTCTAAAAAGCTTTAAAATAGTTGTATTGTTGTTCTGCTTGGCATGCTAATTCTGAGTTTGGTTCATGTGTGTTTGTGGGGGACTTGCCAAAAGGGTGGAGATAGAGCCATGAGTCACAGTGGAAAGAGAGAGGACAGGCATGAATGTGCTGAAAGGTGTTATAAAGAAGGTATGGTAATTAGCACCACGGGTGAAGCATCGTTAATCCTCACCTAGTAATTAAAACTCAAAGGTGTGATGCAGTGCCATGAACACTCCGCCCTACTGTGGAAAAGCCTCACAAAACAGTCAGTTCCTCTCACAACAAATCCACCAGATTGAACCCTAACATCTCGGGCATGCAACCACAAATATAATTATTGCAATCACAAATTAACACCTTGTGATAAGGTCATGTATTTTTTCCCACAAATCTGATAACTCCAAGAAAACAGTTGCATGTTTCTTGCCAAGACTATGACATTCAAATTACAATGTTAGGAAAGCATTCAAATAATAACACCGGATTCTTGATTGTTATACTCAGCCCTGAAGGACCGCCCACCACCGATCATCCGGCAGGGCCCATCCAACCAAACTCAGGCTTTGGGAGGCATGTCCCTACTCAGGTGTCAGGCGTCTGGGGACCCAGAGCCTACAATCACTTGGCGGAAGAATGGAGCCAACCTGCTTGGAAAGGACACAAGGTTTTCCCTTCTGGAACATGGCAGCCTTCAGATCCAGAGTACCAGGGTGGGTTATGTTGAAGTAGCGAGCGATACCTTGTATCTGTAATATGTACTGTAGTTTCTTCTGGGGACAGTGGCCTACTAACCACCAAAGAATAGCTCTAATTGCTAATTTAATTGTTTTCCCCATAACTTTGCTTTAAAAAATGATTGAAGTCCAGTTGGAAGAAGTTGATGGGTTAACCATAGATCACTGGTTTCTGGACTCTTATTTTAAAGGCATTTTCTCTTATATTATTGGAAAGAGTAGCAACTGATCTGCCACAAAATAGTGGTGAATCATGCTCAACTTAAGTGTTCGTTGAACTCTAAATGAAATTTGTGATTCAGAAGTAAGACATACTTGCTGAGTGAAAAGTTGTATTTTTTCTTTTTCTAGACTTCTAGATAATTAATCTTGTTTCTAACAAATTACGTTTCTCCATGCCTGTCATTAGAAAGAATTGAGTTTTAGGAGACTCTTCACTGACATCACTTTCCAGTTACATCTAACTTTTCTGCTCAGTCTGTAGATGTTTAAAGCATATAGAGTAGTGTTTCTTTTTTCTGTTTCTTTTTTGGTTTTTAAGTGCTGGCTGGGCTCCTGGCATTCAATCCATCTTTGTTGCCAGTCAGCTGTTTTCCTAGGTTTTAGTTGTTCACTTGGTTTAGTCTAATTAATTTTTTTAAAAGAGATAAACAAATTACCAAATATATGAAATGATAAACCACAATTGCAGCAAACATTCTGCCAGTTAGCATTACGTACGACCTTTATATTTCCTCATGCCAGATGTGGCAGACGGAATTGAAGTGTCCTTTGCAATAGTTCAATCAGGTCCTCAGGACTAATTAATCAAAATAAAGGACAGTTAATTAATCTTGGAGACAGTGTTTTACCACCAAAATTAAAATGCCCTTGTTATCTTCTCAGCAGGATATCAGTTGAATCTCCTGTTGATTATTGTGCCTTCAATTAATCCCACTGCACATATTTCACATTCCTCTGACCTGTAAATTATTCGTATATTTTGCAGTGAAATCTTTCTCTTTTGGTGAGAAGGACATTGAAGTGAATGTGAATGCAGTTCATAAACACATCAAAGGAAAACAACATATTTAGTCTATGGGGCTTTTGTTTGTTTTTGCATGTGTAGCTTTCACACCCTGCATTGCGTGTGAAAGAATAAAGAGGAATCTACGTACCTGATAAATGATGTCAGCTTTAATGCATTACAGATGAACAGGTACAGTCAGGTTGCTGTTAAATGATGAATAGTGAGTATAGATTTTTGTTAGTTTTTGAAGTCTTTTATATAGTCTGAATTCAGAAGTGTGAAGGGGGTAATAAAATGGAGAATCTCCAATATACGCTGTACTGTCACAATGTCAAAGTGCTCCTACTTTGCTACTTTCTCTCGAGAGATAACATAGTTGTCAGTCTCTCCTAAAGCATTGCCAATATGAAATTGGTTGTCATATCTACTATTTCCTGTGTCAGCACTAGTGATGATAATGTCGATGGCTTTTGGAATGGCGGGTGACCATTACTGGAGCAAATCAATTAAGAAAATTAATGTAAGCTTTCACTGGGATCTCTCTTTTTTTTTTTCTTTTTTTTTTTTTTTCCATTGGCCAGCATTAAAGTTCCCTCTCATCCACTCTCCGGCTTTTCTCGAGCCAAATGCAGGCCAGTGGAGGTTAATGCATTTTTACTGTACTAGTAGGTGCAAAGCCCAGAGTGACGTAAGAGCTTCTGGAAACCATCTGGGATCAGAGTTGGATTCAGCTGTACAAAGCAACAGAGTACACTCGAAAAGCTGTATTATGATGCAGATGAGCAGAAAATGTTTGTTAGTTTAATAGACACAGTGTCTGCAATCATTATTATTATTTTTTATCATTAGTTACTGTTTTTTAGTGAAAAAAACCCAAAAGAATTTGGTTTCTGTTGCAGTTTTGAAATCTGCCCAGTTCTTGTAGAGTTCAGATGAAATGGGAGCTTGAATTAACTTGAAATTTAAATTGTGTTTTTCTTAGCTGTCTGACTCAGGGCTGTATACCTGCGTTGCTACCAGCTCCAGTGGAGAAACATCGTGGAGTGCCTACTTGGATGTCAGAGGTCTGCTTCAGTAGAAATGATTCACATGTTTTATGCATATCACTTATAACATGGCTTGCATTTGTTTTGTTTTTGTGTGGGTTTTTTGCTTTAATTGTGTCTGTCTTGTTTCCTTAGACGCTACTGACCTCGTTGACTTCATATCTCACAATTCGACCGCCCTCCCAGGGCCTCCCTCCAAACCCGAGGTTACTAATGTTACCAAGAGCAGTATCTCGTTGTCATGGAAACCGGGACCAGAGGGGGGCTCCCCAGTGTCCTCCTATGTCATTGAGGCTTTTGGGTATGTCTGCGACCTATGGCCTCGAGCAACATTTAGTGACCCCGAACTTTCATGGCAGTAACAGATGTGGGTGTTTCTGTGGGCAGTCAAGCAAGCCTGGGCAGTTTGAAGGAGAACATTCATGAGTAGCTCTATATATATATATAGCAGAATATGATTAGCACACTTTTTGTGTGTATGTGTGTGTGTCTTGTGTTTGTTGGACTGACTATTCTTTCACCAAACAAAATGTTTTTCAAAGCCTTTCAATAGTTATTCTGGCGTTTCATTACTATGTGGCACATCATTTGAGCTCCCACTCTCAGCAGTACATCTAGTTATCTCAAATGAATTGTCTGGATTTCTTACATTTGAAGTTGTTCACTGCTTATTTAATTTATTCTTTTTACAGTCAGTCAGTGAGTAACAGCTGGCAGACCGTGGCAGATCATGTGAAAACCACAGAGTTCACAGTCAAAGATCTACGACCCAATACCGTCTACTTGTTCATCATCAGGGCAGTCAATGCTCAAGGGCTCGGGGATCCGAGCCCAATGTCTGAGCCCGTTCGCACTCAAGGTACAGAAATGAGAATGGATTCTAATAAATTTTTAGCGATAAGAATTCCTGTTCCCACTTACATTGCTTGTGTTTTGGTTTTTTTCTCTGTCACAGACATTAGTCCTACAGCACAGGGAGTGGACCACCGTCGTGTGCAGAAAGAGTTGGGGGATGTTGTAGTCAACATGCACAATCCTGTTGTCCTCAGCTCCACTTCAGTGCAGGTCACCTGGACTGTGAGTACCCACAACCCTTAAAAGATTTGTAAAAGTATAGCCGAAGTACCGACTGTTACCTTTGGAGCAATATAAGAAAAACAAATCTGGTCTAAGCTTGTTTGAGAACTTTATACCTGGCACGTCACTTTGTTTTGGATTAGCTGGCACACACACAGAATAAATATGAGGGGATGGATACACATTTGTAGAATGAACAGCTGCTGCTGCATCAATTTTGATTGGTGTGAAGCGATGCAGGAATCAAGACTAATGTTTCTATTCAGGACAAATACATCACCATTAGGCACTACATGTGTCACTTCTGGAAGCAGTTTGCAGTGCTTTATCTGGGAAATGTTATTTCTGTCTGTTGGCAAGGTGTCCCAGTGCCTGCTGCTGTAGGTTAATAACACACCTTGGATACATTTACTGCAGTCTGCTATTTCATGCTTGTCAGCATGACAACCGTGTACTGTCACACAGCTTTTAGACTGAGACAACTGTGTTTGTGGTGGATCTGAATAGGTTCACAGGCGTTATTTGACCTGGCTCCATTTAACAGAAGTTTTTTCAGTACCCAAACTTTATGTATTAAACAGTTGCAGCAGAATCTTTCTTAATTGTTGTATTTTGCATGTTATTTGGGAAAAACAGCATTTCCCATTTTGTTTTTTGGATTTTACTCAACTTTAATTTCAGTACTTTGTTGCTCAGAACATAAAGTTGTCAGTCACCTTTGTCTGTGTGGTAGATGAGAACTTCATTGCATACTTCTATATGCACAGCTTGTGCAGGATTACATCAGACATTACATTTACTAGAAACAGTTCCACTAAGACATCAAAAATCACAAAGCAAATTTTTCCTGCCTTATGAAAAATCACATTTCTGTAAAGATAAGGGTTTGGTAGTAATGAGATTTGAGAACGTAAGAACCGGCGTGCACAAACTTCCACAAATTTAGATCAATTGTATTACTTTTTTCTATCTTTTGAAGAAAATAGGAATTTGTGTTTATTTTTTATTCACACTCCCAATAACAGTAATTCCTTTTTTAAACATAGGCAAAAAAGGAAAAAGAGATGGCTTATGGGACATTTAGATGCACAAATCATTTTGTTAAGAACATACAAGCTGAGACAACAGAGAGACAGCGAAAGAAAAGAAATAAGCCAGAAAAGAGCCACTCTTGCACTGTTTTGGTGATAATCCAGTGTGTTATTTTCCTTGTAAAAGCTTTTTCTTGCTTCTCCCCCTGTCAAGAAGTACCTGTCCTGAAAAGAACCTGGGAAAATTAAAAAAAAACAAGAGGAAAAACATATTCTGTGCAGATATGGCAAATGCACTACTACTGTTTTTGTACGGTTTCTTGCTTCTCTTCTGCTAATTGAACTGTGTGATTAAATAAGCGGATGTTGAGTCATAGCAGTTTTTATGACACCTTCCGCACAATTACAATGCAGCGTGTCTCTCTCTTTCTCCTTCTCCTCTCTTTTCAGGTGGAGAATCCATCCAAGTTTATCCAAGGCTACCGTGTTTTGTACCGGCAAACTTCAGGGCTGCCCTCCCCAGGGCCGTGGCAGATACAGGACTTGAAGGTTGCCTCAGAGAGGGACATAACTCTCTCTGGTCTGAAGAAAGGCATTGTATATGAGATTAAAGTGCGGCCGTATTTCAATGAATTTCAGGGCGCCGACAGTGAATCCATGACAGCACGCACCATGGAAGAAGGTGAGCCACAAATTAATTCGCATTTCTGATAAAAATTAATTTCTCTGCTGACTTAATGTTCGAAAGAAGTAAGATATAGTTACTAATGCATGAGCAGGAGCTCTTGTGTAAATGTTTCTACCTACTTTCATATTTAGTTGCTCCTACTAATGGCTTCTTGGCTAGATAGGAATGGATAATGGCATTTCAAGTACACCCTCCCACATACGCACACTGCTGCAGTGCTATGTCCCCTGTGTGTGAAAGCAGGTCTCCCAGACAGCGCAGTAGGGCTCTATGACAACCCCGAGCCTCTGTGGGTTGGTGGGCAAAGAGGGCGAGCAGTAAAGCTCAACTCTCTCTCACCTCGTCTGTGCCTGCTGCCATGTCTCTGTCTAAATGTACATGATATGACCTCCCACCTCACTTACACTCACACACCAATGAGCTCTTTGTGTAATTACACTTCCTGATTTCGTCTTTCTCCTCGTGTTATTCATCGGCTATTTGAAATGTTATTAATATCAGACTTCTCTATTCATTCTCAATTCTTTGCAAACAGGAAATGATAAGAATTATCTTTGCATGCTAATGCTATAATAGAAATTATTTAATGCTGCCAATGCAAACATCACAAGAGATGAACCCCAACTTTTATGTTGGGTTTTCTGTGATCGGAGATGAAAAAGCAGATTGAAGTGAAAGAGACCACAGTGCACAAAGCCCAAAGGTAGAGAATCAGGTCATGGCTGCGACTTCATTTGCTGCATCACTCTCGTTGTGTTTTCTCATTGAATGGGCTCTTCACCCCTGGACTCAACCTGTCAGTACAGAGCTTAACTATAAGAATTCTAAGGAGCATTTGAACATTTGGTGGAAACTATCTCAGCTGTGGTGTCAAAAACACTGGCTTTAAGATGCACCAACTCAGCTGTGGAGTGAAAGGTCTTAGGCAGGTGGAGTGCTGACTAAGGAGACAACTTTGAAAGAACTACAAAATTTCAATTATGCATATGAATCTTACAGGTGGAGTCACTGAATCAGTGCTACTCATTCAGGTTAAAGGATTCATGCTCTCATTGATTCTCATTAACTTTCTCTATACCTTCCAGTCAAATCACCCAATATTTATTATTTAAAGCCCCTGATGTGAAAATCCACTTTAACCTTGAATATGGTTGTGTGACAATCCCAACTAAACATCCACTCACTAGCTTTTCTTTTCACCGAAATTGCAAGCCGTTACCGGCTCATCTGAAAATGTGCTAAAAGCAATGAGAGTTACTGTCCTCTCTTTGCAAAAGATCTCCATAACAACTGAGCAAACATGATCGGGTGATACAGGCTATGGCATTAAGGTTAACACTGTTTTCAAATTTAATCAATTCCCCTGAAGGTGAGACTGCATTTTGGACTTCAAGAGTAAAAAAAAGTGAATGCACTGTATCATCATTCATTTACAGCGGCTACATATGTTGCCTGTGGGTGAACAAGACAATATCTTCACTTACTTCATTGCATCATTCAGGTGTTGCATCATTTGAATGGTGTGGAACTTGGCTTGCGCTGAAAAACAAGTCATGACAAGGCCATTAATGTCAGAGAAAATATTAGCCCAAAGCATCTGTGTTTGATGATGAGTGGATCACAGGGCTGCATCTTCCCCCCAGTAGGAGAACAGGGCTAGCTTAGTCTAGGGGATAAAGCTGGTGGAAAAAAGAGAGACTCACCTCACTGGAGCCCAATTAAAACGGCCACACAGGATCACAGAGGTCTTTGCAGATGGGGGCATATGGTCTGCTCAGGGATACCTAGAAACAAGGCATTGTGGTAGAGGGGAAAAAAATTGCCTTGCTCAACCTATTCTTTACTGCACAGAAATGCAATTCTTGCAAAAATTGCAAGAAAATCACTTGTTATCCATCAAAGGTAGATTGGAAATGAAGTTCCCTACTGCACAAGGGAGAATTTGTATACTAATGCACCTCACAACCTTTCAGTGAGTTTAAAGAGGAGTGTAGGCTTTCAGCCAGTATTCACAGCAAGTCAAATGAACCCATGAGTCAAGGTTCTATGCTTGTATAGTTGTTAAAATGAGAACCTCTGATCTGACCTGGTCTCATATGGACATTAGTGAGGCTAAAAGCTGAAATTCTCATATGAAACAGAGCTCCCTTCTCTTGCTAGATAGAGTTTATTACTGTTTTTTTGTTTTTGTTTTTGTTTTTTGGGGGCGGGGGCAGATGTGTTGTAGAGTAATGTTCACCAGTTCATGAATTAATTAGCTTAAATTATGCATCCATTTGCATAACAGGTTATGTTTACTACTTCATATCCTGCATAGCAGAACATTAAGCAGCTTTAGTAGCTTTTGTTTAATTGCACAGCTGTGGGTAAAAAAAAACCCTGAAATGTTTACTTAGACATTGGAAGCATTAATTGCTTGAAATTACTCTCTAGCTACAGTTCACATCAGTCCTAATATAAGTATTAGTCACATTAGTAAGAACATAATCTTTGACCTTTTCTTGGTTTTGCAGCCATTTATAGTAATATTATCCTGAGTCATTACTGGTATTCTAGCTATTATTCATCCAAGGGGATTGTTGTGGTACATATGGAAATTGTAGAACTACACTTAATGGTTCCTGTCTTCTCCTAATGCAGACCTTTGACTGACTGGAAAGGCACTGTTTGCTAAAAGAGCACCTCTGAAATGACATCTGGAAAGCTGAAAGTTACTTGGATAATTGTGACCTGATATTACCCTACTTGGAGCACTGAAGGCATTTAGTGGTCACTGCCCTCCTGCAGTTTTTTTTTATTGGTCACTCTACTACTGCTCTAAGCTTGCTCTAAGCTTACTAGGTGCCTTGTGGAAAGTGTATGAAGCAGCATTATTATAAAATATACAGACAGTGGTAGTATTTCCAGAATAACGTGCAATGACAAAAGGAATGAATACTTTTGAAATAAAATGTTAAACGTGGTATAATCAGAAATTATGATCATTTCATTTATTTAAAAAAATGTGGAACCGTATACATGCCCATTATTCTGTGTACTTTCTGACATATAGCATACCTTCTGATTTTATCTGTATATGTGTATTTTCCTTTTTTCAGAAAATCAAAACTGAAAAGATAAACAAACAAAACTGACAAATAAACTGTTCCTGGCTGAGGTTTTGAAAGCCCCCCCAAAATCCTCAAACAGTTGTAGAGGTCTGTGTTTTATGGAATGCTTTGTTTGTTTGTTTTTTGCTCCATCAGATTAGTTATTATGATTAGATTTTTGTCTTCAGAGACAAAAGGATTGCCTCAAATATTATGAGCCCGAAGATGAATATTAGGAGCCTTCTTTGTTCAGACTGTTGATGACTTAGAAAGTTGAATTCCTTCACCTGTAATCAGATTGGAATTACTTGTAAATGTTTACTTGAATGAAAGGAGTAAAGATTTGTGGCAGGATGATATGGTATAATATAATATCCTGTATTTTATATTTGACTCTTCCTTCATTGCGTGTGTATTTTTTCCTTCCTTCTGAACAATAGTCATCTCAATACTGGGACAGTAATTTGTGTGAGTCTGTTTAACGGTAATTGCTTTGGAAAGTCAATACTGCCTAAATGTCTGAATATAGATATCCTCAAACTGAGCTCAGTTAATTTGTTAAATGTAATAAAAATAAACCGCATCTCCTATGGCTGATTTAATTCCTTTGTCCTGCCAGCCTGTCAAGTACTTTGCAGACACAGCCATATCTGTTCATAGCCGCTCTTTTAAGCACAAGCTACATTATACAGGGAGATTTGTTTCATCTGGCAACAAAAGAAATCTATTGTTTTGTCATCTTTTTGCTATGTAAATTACCTGAGGCTGATGTTGAGCTTTGCAGATGTCAAATAACTGGCAGAGGTCAGGATCAAATCTTGCACAAATGCTCTGTCATACACTTCTAATATGCTGTT
Organism: Astatotilapia calliptera; assembly: GCF_964374335.1. Taxonomy (NCBI): domain Eukaryota; kingdom Metazoa; phylum Chordata; class Actinopteri; order Cichliformes; family Cichlidae; genus Astatotilapia; species Astatotilapia calliptera. The sequence goes on along the minus strand of NC_137431.1, from coordinate 9,970,370 downwards.
GTGTCATTAGTTCATATGCGCTAATACATGGCTTGGTGCTTTTGACTTTGAGAGTACAGACACCATGTCCATTTTGAGAATTTGACTCACAACGCCCATTTCCACCTTTACTTCTCAGTACAGTAAGACAGTGCCTTCCATATATTGAAACACTGTGATTAGTATTGTTATTTTAAGCCTCCTTAATCGGGCTCAAACTAGCTGTTTCATCCATTCAGTCAGAACGTAATGATGATTTTATTAGGAATCGAGAGAGACTATGTGCCCAGGGATTGCCTGATTTGCACAGTTCCATAGATATGATCTTTTTGCCTCCTGCTGCCTATAGTTTCTTTAAATTTTACATCTATCTATGGAGGGTGCCACAATCTCTAATTTTAAAAAAGAACTGTTAAAGTTTGTTTTTTATGCCCTTAGTCTCCACATACACACCAAGAAATCACCTCAAACTTATTATCAGACATGGGTACTGACCAATTTTATTCAAACAGACATGCTAAATTGAGTGCATCTACACTGGAAGCATTTGCATGTGGCCAATATGGTGTAGTGCGCGTAGGACATGATGAAAGTGATTTACTTACTGGGTTCAGCAACACAATAAGAATCTCACTATTAAGATAAGAAACTGAGATGAAGTACTCCCAGCAGCCATCTGCCAGGCTGGCTTAGGAAATAGAAAAACCCATGTTGTTTGGCTTGCTGAATTAATATGAATTGAGGTAGCGAGTGAGACAAATCCCTCTTTGACATATGAAAAAAGAAATAAATAAAACAAGACACACTCGTTTTTCAGAATAAACTATGTGTAGTGATTTCATTCTTTCTTTCTTTTTTACCTTTTCTTTCTTTAATCTTTTTACCCCCTCCCGGTGTGACCCATCAGCACCAAGTGCGCCTCCACAGCAAGTGACAGTGCTGACAGTGGGAAACCACAACAGCACATCCATCAGTGTATCCTGGGACCCTCCTCCTTCTGACCAACAGAATGGCATCATACAAGAGTACAAGGTGAGCCCAGGCTTCTCCAGACTGAATAGTTTAGTGATTTAGTGATGTACAACCACACAATGAAATCTGTCTGGTGTGTCTGTCTTTGTCAGATCTGGTGTTTGGCCAACGAAACTCGCTTTCATGTCAATAAGTCTGTGGACGCGACCATCCGTTCAGTGGTAGTTGGGGGTCTGCAGACTGGAGTGCAGTACCGTGTAGAGGTGGCTGCAGGCACCAGCGCAGGGGTGGGGGTCAAGAGCATACCCCAGCTCATCACTTTGGGTAATCCACTCTCTCTCTCTCTCACAAACACACACACACACGCCAAACCTCGAGTCAAATAAAATGACCCCAAGATAGGAGACCTAGGTCTCTATCACAGATTGGGGGTCTGGGAAAATGATTTATCAATTTATCGCACTTGAAGAAAGAAAATTGCGCTTTACAACGCCAGATGTCTATAGAGAAATCAATAGCAGTTCATTAAGTGTAGTGCCTGGTAACACTGTGCCAAGTACTGTTAGCCATATCAATAATCCTCTCCAATATGTGTGCAGCTGGCGCTAACAAAGTAGACAGTGTTTTTGTAGGAGCTTATCAGCCTATCACATCTTATGAAATCACTAAAGGATGCCCAGCGTATATAAGCCCAGAATCAATATGGGAGCTCAGGCCAGATGCTCTTCATCTGTGACTTTTGACTGATATATAATAACACCCCTAACGCCCAGAGAAAGGGAAACAGGCCTGTGGAATGAAGCTTAATGATGGGGGGGTGGTTCCTGCTGGAGACTGTGAATCTAATTTCACAGCACAGTAGCCGCAACAGAAAATCAAACTCTGTCAGAGCTGCTCTGTCAATCTTGTGTCTTGCAGCTCAAGTTGATAAGTGCACTGCTGAATTGATTAACGCTATATTGGATGCACTGATGCTGTTTTTTTTTTTTTTATCTCTTTGTGTTTGTATTTTTTCACGGGCTCATCTTTCGGTGGTCTCTGTAGTCCATGTGTCCTGGTTTGATACATAGTGTGTTCCACACTTCTTTGATTTGCTTAAACTTGTACATTTTCACCATATTTATTTATCTCTATGTCAAACATTGTGATGATATTGAATAAAATTTTGTTGCAATTTAATTTCTCTGAACTGCATTTTTTCCTGCTCAATATTTTTTTTAATCCCATTCAGTCACTCATACTGAAATTAAAATTCTAAATTCTTTCCCTTTTCTCCCTGTGTGGGTGTGTGGTGCCTCCAGGTGCAGAACTGAGGGACGTAATGACAGGATCGGACAGCAACAACAGCATCTCAGATGTGGTGAAGCAGCCGGCCTTCATCGCTGCTTTGGGAGGGGCTTGCTGGATTGTCCTCATGGGCTTCAGTGCCTGGTTGTACTGGAGGAGAAAAAAGAGGAAAGGACTTAGCAACTATGCAGGTAAAAAAAAAAAAATCAATTTACATGGTTCTGCATCAAAACTGGCTCACAAAGCAAAGTAGGTCTCTCTCCAGCGGAAGCTGATGCCATCACAGATGTGACTCCATTTGAGCTGGCTGAAACGCAGAACAAAGAAAATGTATTCAGCGCCGATGGAAATAGGCCCTATTTACTTTAATTCACTGTGCACTGATGTGCATCGACTGTGCTGCGTTCCATCAGCAGCACACCTCAACACTCTAATACATTCATGCGAGATAAGTAATTTAACATCCCCTTCCATTATCAGACCATGCCTGGTGTTGTTTGCACATTAACATGAGGTACATCTAGGTTTATGTATGGAATATTCTTTTATTCCACTGCGAGTCGAGCATGAAGCTGTGTGCAAATTTCATAATGTGTATTGCAGCTTTTATTTAGTGACTTGGGGAGAGAGCAGTGCGATTTCCTAATTCAGCAGGGATTTATGTGATTGAGGGCTGGTTTTCTGATCCCTTTATTCAAAAACTGCAGGAGTTTAAGTCCAAAATTTCATATTTCCATTTGGAAAACAATGGATTCTTTTTTTTTTTTTTTCTATAAGAGCCATTGACTTAAAAAATTCATTGATTTCTTCATTTTTAAATAATTTATAGCAGTAGTTTAAAAATGCTATTGCATCAGTAATTGTCTTTCTTGTTGCACACGTATTGTTTCAAGATGTATTTTGGAAGGATTTCATAAAAAAATTGAATTATGATGAGAGTGCAGATCACCTGAGGCGAGCAAAAATAAAAAATAAAAGGTTAAAAATGTCACCTTCATTTAAACTTCTCCCTCAGGGCAGTCAGTGTAAATCAGAAAATGCTGGAATGTTAGCTGCGTTATTGCCCAAGCTTCATCAAAATATGATCACAGTGCTGACATATCAGTGATGGATGAACAAACAAAGCAAAAATGAAAGCACACAATCCATATCTTTTGAACACGAGAGCATTTTGAATCATTTTAATATTTCTAAGCACTCTTTATGCCACTTGATATGCCCTCTGATACGCACACTCTTTATGTCTCTTTAAATTGCAGTTCAGTCCTTCACCTTCACTCGAGCAGGTATGTCTTTACATTGTGCCATTGTATATACAATATCCCGGCAATTTAGGTGCCTTCATTCTTGACAGCAGTAATGTATCAGCCATTCAAATCTACAGTCATGCTGTTGATTACTTGACAGTTTAATTGTTTCTCTCTCCTCCCTCTTTTCCCTCCAAGTGACATTCCAAAGAGACAGAGGCCTGATTCGCAATGGAAGGTGAGAATTTCTCCACTAAAAACCTTCAGAAACCCTACTGCTAAAGCTTCCAAGCTGACATTTCGGTGTCACATGGTGAACTTTTTAATGACACCATGCTATCGTAAAACTTAATATGAAGAGTTCTCTCCTGATGAATGGAATTTGCATTTATGCCCCCCCTTCACCCACCCCCGCCTATTCATATTGTATCAGTGCACGATTTCCACTGTTGTTCACTGTGATGAAATCATTAATCACTCCTTTGAACTAAGAGCTACCAATTAATGCAGGTGTTTTAGTCACCGGCGCGCTTCTCAGTTCATCTGAGTGAGCCAGAGGTCAATAAAGGAGGGGAGAGGTGATGAATGTGCTGTTTAAAAAGCTTGGCCTAGAGTAAGTAGAGTCATGGGTTTTATGTGGAGACAGAAGAACAATGCGTCGGACCTTGAGACTCCTCTCAGTGGCCGATAGAATTTCCAGACTGCTCAAAATGCCCAAAGCAAAGACAGCGTGTCCACAGAATATCAAAGTATTCCTGAAAACAACAGGGGGAAAGAGGTGAATTTGCTCTGTGGACAGTGGTTTGCTCTACATATTTGTTACACCTAAGCAAGCAGATAAGCCCAAAGCCAGAACAAATGTTGCAAGTAATAGACTAAAAATAAACGCTTTCTTGTAAAACCCTTTTGCATGAGTGCCTTTCTCCACACTGAAGGTGCACAGACTGCTTGCGCTACTGTGCATAGCTTTGCCCTGTTCTTCCAAGGAAATATATGTAAATATATGTATTATGCTTGTGTAGTTTAAAATGGAAATTATTGACGTAATTGTTTGAACACCTTTGAGCCATCACCAAGTCAGCTGTGAACAACTCCCCTGGCACTTGGTAAATCAGGCTCAGTGGAAAACTCACTGTAAAGCTGCACATTAAGTAAACATATGCAGACACACGGTATGTTTACTTAATGTGCAGGCATGTGAATGTTTTGCCATTTTTACAGCAGCTGATATAGAGGGGGTGTAAATTGTCTTTTTCTATTTTTTGTTCCTCCCTGAATTGCTGCCCACAACTTTCCTACCTTGAAGCGAACGCCTTTATTCGTGGACGTTGTACTTCACAAAGACAAAATGACATGGTAGCGTTCCTAAACCACCTAATGGGCTTTTGCTGTCTCTGTTGCTATGGAGACTGAGCAGCAGTGTAGCTGATCTGCCAGAGGCTGTCCATGATTCTCAATTTAAAATGTAAATTTCTGTTGTGCTAAGGCTCTAAAGTGGATTTAGTGTGTATTTAGGCCTGCCTTGCTTCTCCAGGGAGAGTTAGGGGTGGTAGAGTCGAGGGGAGGCAGAAGTCTGATTTATAGACTTGCCATTTTATGTCTCTCTGTTGTTTATTGTTGCCTGCGTGCTCGGCTGCTCCACGGGCGAGAATATGCTGAATGAGTTTTCGCATCAATTTGTTGTTGATGCAGCAGGAAGAAAATAAGCAGGGCAGGCTGAATATTTAACAATGTCACTGGTTCTCTGGTGTCCTTTCCACCTCTCATCCACCTTTGTCTGACTTTAAACATTCTCTCACAGCCGTCCAGGGTTGTTAAAAGCAGGTGATCCAGGCCTCCCCTGGTTAGCTGACTCCTGGCCTTCCACAAGTCTCCCAGCTAACGGGGGCTTAGGGAGTCCAAAAGGCGGCAGCAACTTTGGCCGAGGAGGTAAGAAACATAAACAAGCCGGAGCGATGAAGAATACGGTTTAGCGATGCCTAGTTGGACAGTTTTGATGTTGATCCCTTGGGAAGCATGCTGACAGGATGTCACACTTAAGCACATATACACAAATAGGTTAACACACACACACAAATTAAAACAGCCTTCAAGGGCTCTGTTTTACTAATTTGATGTGACAAGCCTGATATCTGGCTTAAATTTGCACTGTTTAGATATTGTTTTCCCCATCATTCTTTGTCATGCTCTGCCATTGTCCGTTTTTCGAGGTTGCGCACAGTGGTTGAAGTATATTGGTTTCCATTATGTGTTTGTATGCCTACATGTTCTCAAAGTTCAATGGAACCCTGGTGAGCTTCAGGCTTTATTCGTGCAAGACTGTTGAGCTGAAGGTTAGCACTGTTTGAGCATCCCTCTTGTGAGCACTCCACCCGGCTCCCACAGAGCATTGCATGCTAATTATGGTTGTTGATAATCACTTTCATTTATATCAAGTCCATTTGAGAAATGTATTTAACTAATACAGAGTGCTGGAGCAGCAGGGAGTGTTAATGACCTTAAAGATCGTTAACTTCATGTCAACTTATCTCTCCATGATGCCTTTTCCATTTCCCTCCCCTCTCTGTGTTCATCCTCTTTTTTGCCTCAGATGTTTTACCGTCTGCAGCGGTGGAGAAAACTGGTACCATGCTGTCTGATGGTGCCATCTACAGCAGTATCGACTTCATGGGGAAGGCAGGCTACAGCAGCCCAGCACGAGGCACTCAGCCCACCCCCTATGCCACCACTCAAATACTTCAGTCCAATAGTTTCCACGAGCTGGCGGTGGATAGGCCAGATCCCCGCTGGAAGGCTTCTCTTCAAGCCCAGCAGGAAATAGCAAACCTGGGCTACTCGCTAACTGACAGACGCCCTGGCAGTGGTATGAGCCACGATGAAATGATCAAGATCTTTGTTTATTTGATTGTTTTTGGTTTTGTTTTGGGTTTTTTTCATTTTATGATAAACTCCTTGGGTCTCTGTGAACTAAGTGTAGCATCTTTGCAGCAAAATCACAAGCACTTTTTTCCCTATCATTTAAATTACTGGGAGCTAAACCAAGGAAAGACCAAACTAGGAAGGAGAGAATTTGTTTACATATTCACTAAAAATAAACCCTTAGGATAATGTCCTTAATTACTCTTCTGTCTTCATCACAATTCTACCCTGGGAGCTTATCTTGCCTAGAAATGTCACGCAATCATGACACATTTCTTTTGGGTTAATTTGATTAGATGGAAGAAGAAAATCCCTCAGTGTTTGGAGCTATTTATGTAGCTTATATACATTTAGTAAAGTCGTGGAGGCTTTTCTGTGTGTTCTTTTTTTTTTTTTTTTTTTTTTGCACTATAGGCCGTGTGCTCAGTTAAATGTCAAGCTAACCACAGATAAAGAGAACAAGTGGAGAAGCAACTTAAAGTGGTTTGCCGCAGGTTTTGATGCCTATTTAAGAAATGTCAACATTTAGAAAATGTTGTAATGTGCTGTCAGCACACAGGAGAGACGAATAATGAAAACTGGGTAGAAGACAGGTTGGGTAAAAGTTCACAGAGAGAAGCAGCAGAGAAAAATAGAAGGTACCTTTTTCCAAGCAAAACCGAATGTGTGTGGACTGAGAGTAGAATAATACTCTTGCGTATTTTGTATAGAGGAAGCTAAACCTCTCTTTGCCTACCCCCAGGTGCAAAGGCTGGGAAGAAAAAGAAGCTAAAAAGTGGAACAAAAACCTCTAAATCAAATGGGACATGTTGGGCTAACATGCCTCTGCCACCACCACCCATGAACCCCCTGCCTGGGACTGAGGTTGACCTTGACTGTTACCCCCAGGAAAATCATGGAGGAGGGTAATGTACATTCATATGTCATCAGTCTCTGTACTAAAATACATAAAAACAGAAAAGAAACACATGCAAACACAGAGCCTGCACTTGGGGCCCAAGCAGAGTGTATGCATGGGTGGCTTTGTGTTATTATCAGAATTTGGATATAAGCTGCCTGTTTAATTTACCTTGTGAAAGAAAAAAGAATTAGCTGTATTAGCCTGTTAAACGCTAGTACCCTAGTTAGCTGAGTGACTGCTGGCCTACATTTAGCCCTTTTGGCTAAGACTAAGCTAAAGTCTTTGTTATGAAAAATGGATGTGGTCGCCATGCTGCCCCACACTAATTTCTGAACTCTGCAATGTGAAGCCTTTTTGTTTGTTTTTTGTCTATGCCATGTTTTTTCGAGTTAGAAGTGACTATATTTAAACCACATGATGAAGCGCTAACAGTGTGAGCTTAGTTAGCAAGCTATATCCTTAACATAGCTGCTAATAAGTGCTAATTAACATATAAACAAAACATTATAATTTAACTCAACAAAATTAAAAAGTTCTTGGAGTGAATTCCTTTTTTTTTGTTATTTATCTAGCACCATTTCTACAGTTGTGAAACCACTGGGTGTGTTTGAACCCAACCACTAGCTGGGGATCTTTCTGTGCCTATGTGGGTTCACACCAAAGATATCCATATTAGGTGCTTGTCTTTGGATTATGATAAATCCAAACAGGGAGCTGGTTTAACGGGGGCGGAGCCTCACAGCTGAAGGCTCTGTCTCCCCCACTGTATTGTTGGAAGCTCTAGGAACCACAAGTAAGCCTGCACTTAGAGAGCAAAGTGCTCTTTTGGGATAATATGATATGATGATGAGATATGACAGATTCTGATTTTTCTGAATGGTGGCTAAAGTGCTACTCTCTGTGTGGTAAATCTTCTAGAGCAGATGTCTTCAGGACCACATTTTGCCATCCTGAATTGCACAGTCACACTTGCATTGTAAAGCCTAAACATATTGTGGCTGCTATTTTCTGATCATTTAAAAGTGTTGAGAACACTTTTGTTAGTGGAATATTTACAGGTATTTTCTGTCTTTGGCATACATCTCTAATCAGTTATTTAGGAAAGTCAATGTGGTGATTAACATGAAAACATTTTGTCCACATGCCAGATATGACAACGGAAGCTGGGCACCACCAATGTCTGTCCAGACCTACCGCCATCAGAATTTGGAAAATGAAGTAGAGGAAGAGAGAGGTCCCACTCCTCCCCTGAGAGGAAGGTCCTCCTCCCCAGCAGCAGCTACTTTTAGTCAGCCTTCATCGTCCTCTCTCAGTTCTGCCCACCATGAAGAAATGCAGTCCATCTTGCAGGCTCACTTGGATGAGCTGACTAGAGCCTACCAGTATGAAGTGGCCAAGCAGGCATGGTAAGATTCCCTTGTAAAGCTAGGTTTTATAAAAATTTATTTATATAGCCCTTTTCAATATACAGTAAGCATCACAAAATGCTTCACAACCAAAATGCTAGAACACCAAACAAGGAAAAGCAAAGATGGCTTTTTAAGACCACCTTTCATATTCTTGTTTTTGGTAATAATGTGAAAGTGTGAAAGCTTTGCATGGTAACGCAGATCCATTCAACTATGTTTGCTTTGCTCTGTTAGAGAGATGCATGTAATTTTATTCATTTTATTCTGGTGAAAGTTTGGATTTTGCATATCAATGGAAAATGTCTGAGTGCCTTTCAATGCTGGTATTTACATGTGTCAGCTCAGACCTGCGGCCCGTGTGTCTTGCAAGCGATAAAAACATCTCTCCATTGATTACACCTTTGATGGAGCATTGGAAAACTTGACAAGTCAGTGGCGACATGGAGGGTAATGACTGGGTTTAGTCTTACATGCTGTTCTGACATCAGTAAATAGAGTTAGTAATTATGCATGCATCTCCTCTATGGTGGGATGCGAGCCATCATGGAGGACAGCTGTGCGGGAGATAACAGGCATGTTGGTGACAGCCCTGCCCATCCAGATATCCTTAATCCAGTCCAATTACAACTCCATTGTGTTAGCACAACACACACCAGCACTGAGAAAGTAATCAGTAAAATCACTGCAGGCATTCATAGTGTATGCACATTGCATCTCCACCCTCCTGAATATCTACTGATTCTGAATTTGTAATGCTTGTTTTGCAGCATTTTTCACGCCCATTATCTGTCTTCTGTTGCTTTAAAAACATTTTATTAATACACACTGTTTCCCCACATTTAAATAGGCATATGAAAACCAGTCCAAACGTGTCCAACTCCCCAATCGACTTCATGTCTAGTACACTGGGTTCTGATTTGGGAACCACTCTCCTTTCTGAAGACGAGGAGGAAGAGGAGGAGGAGGATGAAAGATATGCTGTGGTGTCAAAGAATTTGTGTGGCTTTGAATACACTCCTGGTCACAGCATGGATAACCTTGAGGGCTCAGGTAAAAATGTTTTAAAAATTAATTGCTGTCTTCATTTTTAAGTGAATAGACCACTGAGTCATTGACACTATGAGGTCATGCTCACATGGAAATATGGGTAAATAATAATGCATAGGTGCTGAAAATATGACAGATATTAACATGCATGCTCTAATTATATTTTTATATGCCTACACCAAGTTCACCGATAGCACTTTCATTAGGAATATGGATGATTTGTGAAACTGAGGTATGATTATTACTTATTTATGGAGCCCATTTTTAATTCATAGCTTTCACTTGATGTGTTCTCACTGAAGGCATGCCACTTTTAAGAATAATATCATTCCCATGTGAGAATGTAGCTAGTAGAAGTTTTTCATCTTCAGTGTAGTCGATGAAAAGCATAATGATGAAAAGAAAGAAAGTACAACCTCTCTCAATTTCCAAATTTTACGTTGGAGGACATAACTAAAAAAACATTTTTTTAAAAATACAACCTGAGATGAACAACAATGCATTGCATATTACACCATGTAGCAAAAAATAAGCCAAAATGCTGAAGCAGTGTGTGAAAAACTAAGCCATGATTCAGTAGCTTATACAATTACCTTTAGCACCAAGTTTTAGCTGTTGGACAAATGGCCTCACATTTGACTCTAGAATACTTTGGAACACAGATGAGTCCATATTCGACTCAGTGATTGCAAGGTTCCTGGTTCCCATGGCAAACTACAAGCCCAAACTATCCCCCTTCCATTACTGTGCTTGACAACTGGTATGATGTGTTGGTGGTAATATACTGTCTTGGGCTTTTGTCAGATGTGGTGCTGGGCTGTATGGCCAAACATCTCCACTCGGAAGTCTTCAGATTATCCAGATTATCCAACTTTACAAACCTAAACCTTGCTGCCGTGTTCTTTTCATGAGACGAGACTTTCTCCTGGCAACCTGTTTCCAAACAAACCATACATATTCAGTCTTTTTCTAATTAAACTGTCACAAACTTTAACTTTTCACATACTGACTGAGGCCTGTAGCATCTGAGATGTAGATTTTTTTCTTTTCTTTTTTTCAGTTTCTTTGAGGTGAGTTTACTGCAGAGTCCACTCCTGGGAAAATTAGCAACTGTCTTGAATGTTTTTCACTAATGAATAATTTTCTCACAGTGGAATGATGAACTTCAGATTGTTTGGAAATGGCCTCATAATGCTTTCCAGATTGATTGGCAGCAGTAACTGCTTCTCTAGGATCACTGTGGATGGTTTTCCTCCTTGGTATCGTGTTAGCACACACCTGAATTTTCCAGACTAAAACTGCTAAAAGTAGTTGCTGTTAATGCATTTGATTAGTAACCTAGTTGAGGCTATAAGTGAGGCTGTATTTAGACTTTCACACATCATTTCAACATTTTTCCTTAATTTTTGTCAAATAAATAATGGCACTATCTAATATCCCATGCATTGTTGTTCATATGAGGTTGTATTTAAATAATTTTAAGACATGCTAAGGAACAGATGATTATTTGTTATGTCCTGATACGGAAAAAGTTAGAATTGAAAGAGGGTGTGCTTTCTTTTCACCATGACTGCATATGAATGGGAGACATGTGGATATAGTTATGATTCACTGAAAGGAAACATGTGTTTTGCTGTCATCACTACTGAAAAACCACAAAAGTGTAGATTTAAAACATATAACAATACAGATGTCAAAATGCAACAAAAGGAAATCTGTCTCTTATCAGAGATTTTGAATGGGGTACTTAAGAAAAGGACGATATCAAAGAGGAGACAATTCTGCTTTTCTTGTTCATACATTCAGCCAATCTGAGAAACTGCATTCATGTCAGATAGTTTCTGAAATACATTCTTTAACTCGCAACAAGAAGAAGTGCCTTTTATGGTGGGTGACAACCAATATTGTCTTTTTAACAATATCCACTATCACACGTAAATAATGTAAAAACAGCAGTGAATAATCAAGAAAATCAGCTTTCTAACTATCCAAGGCATTGCAGATTTCTTCAATATCAACACTATCTGCCAATGTGGTTGGGCCACTGAAGCTTGAAGTGAAAATGTTTTGCAGTGTGTAGCCTTGCTAATCAATTATGGGTCGGCAACACAAACACAAAAGCATAAAATGGATCATTTAATCACATGCATGCAAGCCCCCCGTACACTGTTCTGGTCTTTTAGGACATTGATTGGTCGTTTGGACCGCGATTTGCGCGCAATGTGATGCAGACAATACATTTGGGCAAATGTAAAACAGTTTCATCATCTCAAGGATATTCAGATAGTTTAGGGTTAACCATTAATACCTCTTTATTCTTTTTCAAAGAAATATTAAGACAGTCTGTTAAAAGCTGCTTGAAGTCCTCCGTGGATAGATGTCAAAGCAATAATATATGATATTTCAACATCTTTAGTAGGGCTCTACTGAAAAGAAACACATCTTGCATTTAAGATTTGATGCATTTATAAATAGGTTTACTGTGTGAAAATGTTTCTTTAAAGAGAAACTTGATGGCTTCTCCCACAGGGACAGGATTGTACCATTTTTAGACTCCATTGTTTGAAAGGTTAAAATTGAAATGTGAATTGAGAATATGTGTTTTTTAAGCCCTTTTATTAACCCATTGCAGGGCAAAATGCAGATCAGTGTGACTAAAAATATTTACCAACATTAGCAATGCAAACATTTTATGAACTCATATTTAGCTGTCAAGAGTTCTTCCTATTTTAGAAGTGCATTCAGTCACAGCGAGGGAATTATTTCAGTCCAGTGAATCAAAACATGAATAAGGTTTTTTTGTGGTGGCAGTATTTCCACAGCGGCTGCCATATTGCATTTGTGGAGTACTTCTTTAAATAGTTTATTTATTTTCAAATGCTTGTCTGGTTTTAGAGCTTGATTTTATTGTCACTCAAACAAAGAAAAACAGTTCTGTACTCTGATTCTGGCATTCAGTAGCAATATGCTCTCATACCTTCTGTTTCGACATCACATATAGGCTAGGATGTAGAACAGACAGTTTTTGAAATTTCTAGTATTTGTTGATTTCAATCGCAGCTTTGAGTTCCGCTATCGTTCCAACTGACACGTTTGGCTTGTTAATAGATCTGCTGATCCTCTATGGGTTTTCCAAATACTTGGTTTTGAATTCATACCCAAACCTTAATATTCAATAACTGTCTCATTTCGGTCCATTATAGGTAAGGCCTCTGAGCAGTGTCTCTCAGACAGCTTTGGCACAGCAGACCATGGTACACAAGGCTCGCATAGCCTTGGACACAAGAGGGCGCCACTCACTGCTAACAAGCCTCAGACAGACAAGGTTGGAACTCTTCCCAGACGAAGAGACGCTAACACAGACGGTGAGTCTGGACTTTAATACCCCCAGCTATTACTTTTTATTTATTTTAAGTCTTTTTAGTACATTTAATGAGAATGCCCATATCGTGACGTCTGATTCGTATCCTTTGCCAAACACCCTGATCTACCATCCACTCAATAGCCCACACACCAGCCATGAAGTCCCTGCACGGCATGGGTTCCCACATGCACAGTTCGTGGGCAGCTGCTCCCTCAGACCCCTCTGAGGAGTGCATGGTGAGTGTGTCCACGCTGGAGCGGCAGCATATGGCATCCTGGAGTGGCACGACATCATCCAGCAGGGCCACCCTGAGTAGGGGTTCAAACAAGAGAGCTGGCATAGAACCCTCCCACAACGGGCATCCTTCCACAAACGGCACAGAGAAAAGGGAACACTGTGAGTGTTCATCCTCAAAAGGATCTACTGTATTTGTGTGTGTGTGTGTGTGTGTGTGTGTGTGTGTGTGTGTGTGTGTGTACACATGTGTGCACATTACAAATATTGGATATCTCTTGTAAAGCAAACACAAGCAAGAAAGTAATAACATGCAAGTTTTCATGAATTCTGATGCATTTAATAATTTTCACTCTGCAAAGATTAACATTAGACAGGTTCAGTTATATACTATATATATACTACATACACTGATCAGACACAACATTAAAACCACTTCCGTAATACCGTTTAACCTCTAAATATGACTAGTAGCATGTAAAGGTAAGGCTCCCATAGATTGGACTTTTTCCAGGACATCCTTCAGATGCTCAGTTGAGTTGAGATCTGGAAAATTTGGAGGACAGTTAGAAAACTTTAACCCTAGTCTTGAATGAAATTTACGGTATGAAGGAATCATCAGTCAAATTAAAGGGGACATGAAGGGGTGTAGATAGTCTGTAAGAATGTTTAGGCAGTTGATAAATGTTAAAGGATCAACTACATGAGTGCATTGGCCAGAGCATCACTCTTCCAATGTATAATAGCTTCCTGTTATGCACCAGTGTCTTTCCTGCATAACAGGGAAACACACCTCACTGAAAATGTGATGTATAAGATCAGGCCACCAAGCATATAGATCCATTGTGTTTTCACCTTTCTCTCATAAGCAGCCTTAAGGCTTTCAGCAGTGGATGCTACAGGTTAGAATTCACTCTTCATGCAACCAGTTCAAACTTATCTTTTGTTGTATTTTTTGTATGTAATGTTCAAAACGTAGCATCTCAGTCATGTGGGATCAACTGACAGGACTGAGATGCTCTGACCAGTAGTGTAGCCATACCATTTTGGCTATTGGCAATGTTCCTGACACTCTTATGCTTGCCAGTTTTTCCTAAATCTAACAAACACTAAGTGTTCTCTGGAACAGTATACCACATTCAAGGGTTTGCAATATTAGCAGTGATGTTATATTCTACTAACAGTGAACCCCAAAGTTAAAAAGGCTGTTCCTATGAATGGTAAAATTCAGTTAAAAGAAATCTGGTAGAATCTGGTGGAAGGGGAATAATAAAATAAAGTCAGATCACCTGGGATTTTTTTTATTATTAAATTCTATACATAACCTAGAAAAAACAAAAACAAATACAGTTTTGGTATAGATTGAACAAAATCTTTTGTCTTGTCACCTCAGACACATCCTGAGAGTGGCAGCTGAAAATCCAGATTGTGAGAGTAAAGTTTTTTATATCATCCAGACTTTACATTGTTTCCTTTGTGTCTGTCTGTCTTTCTTTCAGAGTTTATGTGAAGCATCATTCCCCGCAGTTGCTGCCTGTCCCAGGACACCTTGTTTATAAGCGCTATGAGATTTTTCTCTGCGAGTGACACTGTATGATGTTTGGAAAATGGAGACAGAATAAAGACAAAGAAGCAAAATTGTGCAGGATAAAATGCAGAGCTGTAAATGTCATGTACAGACACAGACACCACTCTCACAGTGTTATTTTCATCCCCCTCTTCAAAAGAGTAAACAGTGCGTTATGTGTCCGCTTCTATTTTCTGTCACATGGTGTACAACAATTCACACAGTGGAGATGAGGAAGAAAACACACAACTAACAAAATGACTAATGATTCAAATGAAAAAGGACTTGCATAATTTGTAAATAGATTTTTTAATGTTTTTCTCTTTCTTTTGCTTTGCTATGCAAGCCAAACCCAATGTTGTCTTTTTTTGTGATTTATTACCATGAGTCCTTTTTTTCATTAATGCTCAAACTGTTAGCTTGTTTTGATGAAGCTACTGTATCATTGTATTTTTGCACAGAGCATTTTGGTGAAAATAAGCACAAACCCATTGTCAGCTAAGCTGAGGAGGAGAATCATAATGGCAAAGAGGGGAATCGAGAACATAAACAAAAAGACATGTATACTTGGCTGTGCTGTATTTTTTGTTTTTTTGAGAAATGTTCATCTATTGAGAATTATGAGGCAAAAAACACAGGCGAAAACTAATATGCCAAAATAACTGTGTTTCATACTTCTTTTGCTGGGAAACCTATTATGCATTATACTAAAAATGTTTCTCAACAAATGGTTAATAGAAGATTTTGTATGGTAACCAAGTAACACATCAGCTGTGATATCCAAAGCAAACACAAATGGAAATATACTTCTCTGCCATTCCCAGCATTAATCTCTTAATACATATTTATATATATATCTGTTCCTTTTACAGTTACATCCAGTGACATGATGATAGTGCAATATTTAAAAATACAATATGACAGTTTGTGAAATGAGAAGATGACAGGAATTTGGAGCAGGTCACCTATAATGCATTGGATAGATTAATTAAAAATGTCCAATGTCACTTGTAGAGAAATAGGATGTTTTAATGACATGTGTTTATGATGTTAAACATCAAAGAAATGATACTGTTCAAATTTGTTGTTATGAACGACAGAGCAGAATGGTTATGGATTTCCACTATCATCAACATGTATAGACTTGAATGACTGCCAAATTGAAAGATGTTTTGTAAAGTTTTAAAAAAATACAGCCAATTATCATTTTCTGCCAGTGAGATTGGGAATGTGATGTCTTTACATTTGTTTGGATGGTTATGTTCTGACCGTTGTTCTGGTAATGGCTCTCCCTATGAAGAATCTTTATGCCAGATTGGTTTGCCCTCAGGAATACACAGCCACATACAGTAGGGCCATTTTTTTTTTCCAATCCTATGATGCAAAATAAAATGTGTATGTGAAAATTAACAAATTCTCTTCTCACAATTGCCTGAGTTTGAAATATGATTTGTTTTTAACAAGAAATGCCCATTTTGGATTTTTCTGAAACAATTAACCTATTTTTACATTACAAATGGTTTTAAAATATACTCCACAGTTACAGTTTAAACTAAAGAAATGTCATTCTCTCTCTCTCTCTCTCTCTCTCTCTCTCTCTCTCTCTCTCTCTATATGTATATATATATATATATATATATATATATATATATATATATATATATATATATTAGGGGTGCAACGATACACAAAATTCTCGGTTCGGTTCGATACTTTGGTGTCACGGTTCGATATTTTTTCGATACAAAAAAATGTTCATGCCTTTTTAATTTGTCATTTATTAAAATTATAAATATATATTTTAACTCAAAAGTACAGTTTTTAAATTTAACCCTAACCCTTGTGCGTGTTTTTTATTTTGACAGCGAATGCGCACCTGCGGACCACTTATGTGCAGCCCTGGTTATTTAGCTCGTCATATTGCAGCCACAGAAATTCTTTTGTCCATGAAACCATAAAGCTGCACTTTCTTTTTGCCTTATAGTCTGATTTGTCATAACTTCTCCGTTTTGTGGTAAGCTTTTCTTTGGCTGTCACTTCTTCACCCCGAGCTGTCTTATTTGGCTCAGCAGAACTAAAATATATATACTGCTACTTTTACACACGGACTCACATAAGCTGAGCGATTCTCTGCGCAATCAACCTCTCACATGTTTAAGCTGCGGGAGATTTCACTTGTCATGTTTGCATAGTAAGCTAACGATTAATAAGACGATGTCAGAGGAATTGGTGCACAAATTATCATCACTCACAGATCAGTGCTGTCGCTCTCTATACTAATATATATATTAGTATAGGATTGTTGTTCTGACTGAACCTGCGAGCTTTCCTCAAATTCAAACCAAAGCATCTGGTGGTGGCTAACCAACCGGACATAGTGGTGGTAGACAAACAGAAGAAGACGGCCGTAGTGATCGATGTAGCGGTTCCCAATGACAGCAATATCAGGAAGAAGGAACACGAGAAGCTGGAGAAATACCAAGGGCTCAGAGAAGAGCTCGAGAGGATGTGGAGGGTGAAGGTAACGGTGGTCCCCGTGGTAATCGGAGCACTAGGTGCGGTGACTCCCAAGCTAGGCGAGTGGCTCCAGCAGATCCCGGGAAAAACATCGGAGATCTCTGTCCAGAAGAGCGCAGTCCTGGGAACAGCTAAGATACTGCGCAGGACCCTCAAGCTCCCAGGCCTCTGGTAGAGGACCCGAGCTTGAAGGATAAACCGCCCGCAGGGGCGTGCTGGGTGTTTTTATATATATATATATATATATATATTATAGGGGTCCAACGATACTCGTATCGATATTGAACCGTTCGATACAGTGCTTTCGGTTCGGTACGCATATGTATCGAACAATACAAAATTTTTAATTTATTTTATCAACTTTCCTTCTGACGATGCTGTCTGTGTTGAGCGCTCAGTGGATCTGCGTTCGACTACTCCGCCTAGGTTGCACTGTCGAGCGCAGATTCACTGAGCGCAGCACAAGCTAGCAAGACAGAAGCTAAGCTCGTTGCAACATGGCAAATTGAACCTCCCCCACCCTCATTCAGATCTGGCGTTTGGAACTATTTTGGTTTTCATGTGAAGTATGACACTGAAGGTAAGCGCGTCATGGACAAAAGTAAAACAGTATGTCGGATGTGCCACGCAATGCTCAATTACATGGGTGGGAACTAGTGCGTTAGAGCAGTTTGCTCGTTAACGTGTTGACGCCATCCAGCCCCACGCACGGGCGATCCGCTGTAGCTTGTTAACGGAGATTTGCCGTGTTGTGGCGTTAACGTCATTTCAGATTAACGCTGACAGCACTAGTGGGAATACAATGAATATGACTGCACATTTACGCCGACATCATCCTAGTGCAAAGACAAGTGGAAGCAGACAAAAACAACAAGCATGCATGCTACAAACTTTACCCGAGTCATTTAGACAGCCGTTAGCACATGATTCTCCTTATGGGGACCTGATATGTTTAATATGCTGCTGAGAATATAGCCCAGAAGAAGCGTATAGTATAGCTTTTATTTTGGAAAGAGCCATTTCTCTGTAATAAACTCTCGTTTCCAAAAATGAGTGATTTCTCGATCAGATAGATTTATTTTTTTATTACTTTGTTGTTTCAGCAACATCAGAATTTAAAAAAGGTACTTTTGAGTTAAAATATATATTTATAATTTTAATAAATGACAAATTAAAAAAGCATGAACATTTTTTTGTATCTCAAAAAATATCAAACCGTGACACCAAAGTATCGAACCGAACCGTGAATTTTGTGTATCGTTGCACCCCTAATATATATATATATATATATATATATATATATATATATATATATATATATATATATATATATATATATATATATATATATATATATATATAAAGCTATGGTAAATTGTTTAAATTATCCAGGGAATCTTAAAACAAACTTTAGAAACCACGCCAATTGTTCTTCAGCAATAATTCAAAAATAAGCTGCACACCAGTGCATAAATGTAAAAAAAAAAGATGTATTATAAACAGTGTAACATCAATGTATCTACTTTTATAGGCATACCTGTATATGTAAAAATAGTGTACCCACAAACACTGGCTTGTCTGGCGTATCTTAAAAAAACAACAAAAAAATACCTCTTTGCCTTCTTGTCAACTTTATCTGACGCTGGGGTTTTTTTCAGAGTTTCAGGCTCAACTTCCATCATCATTATCTCGGGACCCCATGACAGCTCCATGTTACATAGAGATAGCTTCTTTTGTTGTTGCTGGAGTCGATCAGCATTGTGGAGAGTTGCTTCAGGCAATGGTGCAATAGGTGCTATGCACAGGGTGGGCTAACCTGTCAGCATTAGTAACTTGGAAATGGATGGACAGGCTGCAGATACTGTGCAGACAAGGAGTACAATGTTCAATTGACCATTTAAACGCTATATCCAACTGCTTAGGTTTCCAGAAGCGCCACAAGGACAGATAAATTAGCATCATGTTGACAATTTTGTCACACTTTCACTCAATTTAGCTACCTATCATCCCATCACAAGGACAACCCAGCACACAGACACAATCCCATCACCAAATGTGACTCCTCCTAATTTACCCAATTTGTACTACATGTGACTTTAATACAGGAGCAGACTCACAACCTAGCCCACAGAGCCCAATTACAAGGTCCCTGCATTTCAATACCTACACCTCAGTCTGATAAAAGCTATACATTAATATATCGGTCTAGCGGTGATGTTGCTGACTTTGTGGGTCATTATGGCTTTTGGTTCAATAAAAATTCAGTTTACTGTAACAAATTTATTGCTGAGATACATTCTCAGCCCTCAGGGGACCGATTTGGCCTGAAACTGCTGCACTTCTTCAGATATTGCTGCGAACAAATGAAAACTACTCATAATGAAGTCCCTGTTTTACTGTGGTACAAGTAGTAATAATGACAACAAAACAGCTAAAACAATTTGATTACAAAAAATGAAATAATCCACTCTGCATATTATTTGAACTCTAGTGTAGTAATAACACTATTATGAGAAAACAACACTGAACTGATTATAGAAGCTATATTTCATTTCTTAATGGAAAATCCATTTGGAAGTAATCTACTGGGTAAAAAGTTAAGTGTTCAGAGGAATCGTTGGTGGTTTGCAGGCTTGGCCACACTGTTGAATAAGTTTTATCTTTTAAGGATGTGTAGAGTATATGTTTTATAATGTTTTGTATTTATAATAAATCGTAAGGCTTGAGATGTTATAGCTCTTCCAGCTTTTGGAGGGGATCTGTGCTACCACAAACTATGAAGCGCCTTGAGGCGACTTTTGTTGTGATTTGGCGCTATACAAATAAAATTGAATTGAATTGAACTAGCCAGGTTGTAGGTTGTTAGTAATTTCAGCTTGGTTTGTCACTTTAAACAGCAAAAGAGAAATATTAACAGTCTGCTATTTACACTGACAAAGTCAGCCTCACACAGTTCCTGTTAGTAGACATTTTTATTTAAGCTAATGTCAACATGTAAAGCGAAATTAACACATGTCAGTACAGGATATTCATATCTGTGGCGCTTTCACCCCAGAGCAGAGACAATTTTAGACACATGAAATGTCAGAAAAATCCATTTTCAGAGGAAATGTGGATAGAGTAATTAAAGAGCTTGTAAAGAGCCACTGTATAAATTGAAATGCAAAGAACATTATAAAGTCCAATATAAGCTGGTATCAGAGTGAGCTGCATTCATTATAATGCATTTTTGGTTTAGAAATAGTGTACATGACAGCTCAACCTTACACTAATTACACAGTAGCTGTTCAGATAGCACATGAACAGCTGTGCAATTTTTGTTTATTTTCACTTTCAAAGGAGAAAAAACAGAACTATTTGCTCACTTTTTTTTTAGATCGCAGTTCACCATGAGCAGTGTCATTTCATGAAATTTTCCCAACGTGGTGGACAACCTTTTCAGTCTGAGTATGTGTAACCTTGCCTCGAAAGGCTGAATTGTGACTCATGACATTTGGCTAATTGCAACATTCAAACAGTGTGGTGGTTTACATGCACCCCACCTGAGACCCCAAGTCCTGCTCTGTGGCTCCGCTACCCTGAGGGTAAGCTAAAGGCCAATGGCCTTCAGCTCCCTCAGTGGCCAATTTATTTTCATCTTGTTCACCCTAATGGTTCATCCTTCATGTTACCACTTCACATTGTGCCACCGACATGAAGCAGTGAAGCCTCTCCTGGCAGTCTGTGATACAAGGTATCTAAGTAAATCCAAATGGATGCCAATATTGATATGTATCTTTGTCCATGCCTACTTGATCTGACTCGCAGTGTACAAGTGGCAGCCAAGATAAGTTCTGCTGTTTATTCTTGGCAACAAAATCCATCTCTAGTTACTGGAGGACCCCAAGAGAGTAAAATCTGTATTTTAGCTTCTCTTGTTAGCTTGTCTCTGTACTATTGCCAAAATAGCTTTTTTAAGAGCCTTGGCTTTATTGTGTTCTGCCGTTCTCATGGGAGTTCCTTTGAGCCAGGGCAAGCCTGACATAAGAAGGCTGTTTTACTTTCACATGTATGTGCTAAAGGGTGTTTAGCTATGTTCACCTTGAAGTTTAAGATATGCATACACTGGCGATTTACAACCTGGAAGGCAAACATGATGATAAAGAGCATACATAAATGTAATGGAAAGTATGTACTCATATGGTGCATGTAGATTTTTTTTCCCCATATTAATGTATTTTGGGTTAGTGCAATTAAACTTTTTTAGAACAAAATAGAAACAGATTATCATACAGATGTTTTTTTTTTCAAACAACATCATGTACCAATCATTACCATGAATTAAGACCCCCCCTCAAAAAGATTAATGGCTAATAATGATGTCGGTTGAAATTATTTGTTTGTATCAAACTGATAAATTGCCACTATATTATCCATTTGCTCTTAAAATATAAATGTTAGCAAATGACTTTCTACAAACTCTGCAAGAAACTTTCACTTTGTCAGAAAATATCACTTTATAATCTTCTTAACTAATTGCCAGTTTTAAAAATTTTGCCCTGATGCTAACTGTGATGTCACAATGAAGCTCTGGTATCACCGTGTTTGCTTAGAGTGCAGCTTTTCGACATCTTACCCCTGGCTTCTCATCTGCCACAGTAAGTTATGTCTTGGCACGGAGCGACGCGTCTTCCCCTTGCGCACAGTGAAATTTTATAGTGACAGACAGTGATATAGCTCCATAAACAAATCTGAATTATCCACTGCTGCAGTGAGCTCCGCCTCACCAGCAGATTCATTATCTCTGTCGCCTCCTAATTCCTTACCAACTGCCTGCTTTAAGAGAAAGTAATCTTCCTCAAACACAACTGTAATAAATTTAAAATCATAAATTTGCAGTCTGTTACTTGCCCCTCTCCCCACTCATAACTTCTCATTTAACACCTGTGTTCTACAGCCCTTAGTCCTCAACCTTGGCACCCTCCTTGTCACCAAGAATGTCAGCGGCAATGGAAAACACTGCTTCTCAGAGCTGAGAAAAGCTGCCTATCTCTGACACCACCTGTTTATTTCACCGCCGCGAAGCTAATCGATGTATTCATCACCTCAGGGCTTCTTTCCCACAACAGTGTTTTCTGCACATCCTCAATAAACTCCATTATACTGAAAATCCTGTTGCCTGAATGACCGCACGTACGTGTTTGAGAGGCCAACCACCAATGACAACACAACAAATTAAAATTCAACCTTTGAAGTTGATAAGAGGAGAAAACTGATCATCTAACTGAGATACAGTTGCGGTTCAACTGTTAGTTCAGAAGCGACATTTTTATTTGCAGCACAGCACTCAGCCATACTGCCTCTATAGATCTGTCCTCTTATAAAGAGTTGTTCAGAGTTGACAGCCATCAGTTTCATTTTTTTTCTGTCAGCCTCTGTGCAATTTTGCCACATTTGCCCTAGCTGTCATGGCTGCCTCTTTGTCAACAGATTGCAGAGAATCTGCTGGATAAACAGAGCAAAATTGAAAATGAAACTTGGCAGCTCACACACATACATGCACAGGCACACACGCATGCACATCCAGTATCTTAGAAACCAAGGCAAACACTTGAATAACCCACTGTAGACAGTTGTCCTTGGGGGGAAAAAATGAAAGCAGTCATTCATGGTGCTAAGAAATAATTTTTAGAGAAGGAAGCAGAATTACTCGGAGAACTTAATCTTGTCCTGAATTCAATGTAGTTACAATCAAAGTACTGAAATTATTAATGGAAAGGTTCTTTATTGCATGAATGACTTGATAAAATTATGTAAGTGTGTTCATTTAAATAGGGCCTGCTTGTTTAGAAATGGTTACATAATCATCACCTTAGAGGTGAAGCTGTGCTTTCTCATAAATATATTACTAACACAGACAGTTTAAAAAGTGGATGTAACTGCAGTGATGTCACCCATTTGTTTCTGAAGCCTCTAGATGAGCAAAACCACGCTGGTTGTAAAACCAAACATGTGATAAGGAAGGGCTAATGATTTGTGACCGACAACCAATTAGCCAATAAGAGGGCTGTTTCATACCAAAGATAATCACTTACAAAACAGATAAAACAATTGAGTGGTACCATAAATTCACCAGGAAAGTGTTTACAAAGATAATGTATGAAATACATTTTCCCATAAACCTGTCTTTTTGCAACTACACACAATTGCTATCAGGTGTCTTTTGGATAGAATGCAGGTTAAGGTACTCCACTGGCTTTTTTGACTGTGTTTAATACTATCTATGACTAAGTTTAGTTCATATTTTTTTTAAACGCTATTGGAGAATTGGGATGGACATTACCTTCTGACTAGTTTTACCTGTCATATCGCTCAAGCTTTTCAAGAAATCCAACTGTAAATGAAGCCAACCTTTATGTACATATTGGACACATAATATCATCTCATGGTTTTATTGAAGGAAGGTTTTATTTACACATGAAGTAGTTCATTAAACCTTGAAAAGTAAAAGCACAATATTTGGACTGTTTTCAAACATGTTTTTCTCTTCTCAGAAAACGGAATATGTTCTGTTATTCTTCCATGCATTTAGTTGCCCGCTTCTTATCGTGTCCTGTGCAAAATGAATGTCTATAACTTTGTTTATGGCATATTGCAATGCATGAAGGTTTACCAGAATGCTACTCAGCTGAATGGCTATTTGTGCCACTTAACTAAAAGAAGTCTAATGGGGTCAATAGAGTTCAGCTTGTATTAAGGAGCAGATGGTAATGCAAACTGAGGTACATTTTGTAGAGGCACATTTTGAGCTAATATGTATTACTAACTCCACAATGTGTCAGTATGGATTTCTTGCAAATTTTGAGTCTTTTTCTTTTGTAATGTAGCAAATGAATGTGTAGAGTGCTGTAAATTGTAGCCACAAGTAAATGGTTCATGTTATCATGACAGAGATTATGTAATTTGAGTCAAGGGTGTTGTCCAACAAGTCCTCTAACTGAATGATAGATAACTTTTCAGGGCACTTGTAAAATAAAACTTGGATGATGGTGACTGTAGATTGAAACCCACCAAGGTCTTTACATTGCGTTTTTTGCACAAAATGTTTCAGCTGTGTTGTGTTAAAGCAAGAGCAGGATGAAGCAGGGACTTCAGTGCAATGTGCAGCCCTATTTACAAGGTCAAGAGAACATCCATTCATCCCCCTACCCTTGGCATTCTGTGTACATTCTGAACACCAAATTGCAAGAGTTGGTAAACAGCCAAACAGAGAGATTAATTGTTTCTAGGTTGAGTGGAGCAATGGACTGCAAGAGATGAAGGTTTAATTAATGAAAAAGGCTTTAATTATTAAGATTATGTTGGCTCCTAGTCTCCTCTTGGCAATCGGTTGACCGTGTGTCAAAAATCAAGAAATTAATGAACTTCGAATATATTGAATGAAAATCCGAATATATTAAATGGAAGTCTGAATATATGGAATGAAAACTGACGTTAGAGAAGCTCTGGCACCATCTTGTGTTTTAGATGTTAGATAAATATTTTAGCATCTGATGTCGCTACAAGAAGTAGCACTATGAATAAGTCAGCATAGATTCAGCATTCCTAAGTAATGAAGACATAATTCTATGGAAAATGTCTATACTACTAGTATACAGATCATGTAATTTAGGTACTGCTTCATCATACAAGACTGAATGTACTGAACCTTTGTCTGACTTTTAGCAGATAGATAGATAGATAGATAGATAGATAGATAGATAGATAGATAGATAGATAGATAGATAGATAGATAGATAGATAGATAGATAGATAGATAGATAGATAGATAGATAGATCAAATCAAATCACTTTTTATTGTCACATCACATGTGCAGGCACACTGGCACAGCACATGCGAGTGAAATTCTTGTGTGCGAGCCCCACAAGCAACAGAGATGTGCAAACACAACAACACAAACGAGCAAAATACAAGAATGGCCAACCTGAAACTAATAAATATATGTACAATATATAATAGTGTATGCATTTCTGGATGTGTATACTAAATATTTTCCTACGTGTGTGTGTGTGTGTGTGTGTGTGTGTGTGTGTGTGTGTGTGTGTATACACATTTTTACAAATTAAATAGTAAAAAAATAAAATAAAATAATAATAATAATAATAATAATAAAATATATAAAATATACAGAGTTGAATATGTGCAAAACAAGTGGCATTTATATACAGTGTGGAGTGCATAATGTTGAAGTTCCAGTAGTGAAGCTGAGGTGTCTATGAAGTGTTCAGCAGTCTGATGGCCTGATGGAAAAAGCTGTCTCTCAGTCTGTTGGTACGGGACCGGATGCTGCAGAACCTCCTTCCTGATGGAAGCAGTCTGAACAGTTTATGGCTGGGGTGACTGGAGTCCTTGATGATCCTCCCCGCTTTCCTCAGGCACCGCTTCCTGTAGATGTCTTGGAGGGAGGGAAGCTCACCTCCAATTATCCGTTCAGAGCACCGCACTACTCGCTGGAGAGCTTTGCAGTTGTAGGCGGTGCTGTTGCCATACCAGGTGGTGATGCATCCAGTGAGGATGCTCTCAATGGCACAGTGATAGAAGGTCCTGAGGATGCGGGGGCTCATGCCGAATCTTTTCAGTCTCCTGAGAAAGAAGAGGCGCTGCTGGGCCTTCTTCACTGTTTTGTTTGTGTGTACTGACCACGTAAGATCCTCAGCCAGGTGTACGCCAAGGAACCGGAAGCTGCTCACTCTCTCCACAGCAGCGCCGTTGATGGTGATGGGGGTGTGTACTTCTCTGCACCTCCGGAAGTCCACTATCAACTCCTTTGTCTTTGCGACGTTGAGGGTGAGATGGTTGTCTTGACACCAGTGGGTCAGGGCGCTGACCTCCTCCCTGTAGGCCGTCTCATCACCGTTGGTGATAAGACCCACCACTGTAGTGTCGTCCGCAAACTTCACAATGATGTTGGAGCTGTTAGTGGCTGTGCAGTCGTAGGTGTAGAGTGAGTACAGGAGAGGGCTCAGTACACACCCCTGTGGAGCACCAGTGTTCAGTGTGATGGGGGATGAGGTGATGCTGCCCAGTCTGACCACCTGGCGTCTGTCAGACAGGAAGCTAAGGATCCAGCTGCAGAGGGAGCTGCTCAGTCCTAGATCCTGCAGTTTCCTGTCCAGCTTCGAGGGAACGATGGTATTGAATGCTGAGCTGTAATCTACAAACAGCATCCTCACATACGTGTCTCTCTTCTCCAGGTGTGACAGGGCAGTGTGTAGTGTCAGGGCTATGGCATCATCAGTGGACCTGTTGTGGCGGTATGCAAACTGTAGAGGGTCCAGTGAGTCGGGTAGTGCAGAGCAGATGAAGTCCCTGACCAGCTTCTCGAAGCATTTGCTTACGATGGGGGTCAGGGCTACAGGTCGCCAGTCGTTCAATGAGGAGATGGTGGAGGATTTGGGTACAGGGACGATGGTGGCCATTTTGAAGCAGGCTGGGACTACAGACAGAGAGAGGGAAAGGTTGAAGATGTGCGTGAACACTCCAGCCAGCTGAGCCGCGCATGACCTGAGGACGCGGCCGGGAATCCCGTCCGGACCAGTAGCTTTGCGTGCGTTCACCTTCCTGAAGCACTTCCGCACATCCTCCTCAGACACAGTGTGCGCACTGACGTCATCCGCGGTGCGCACACTGTCCGGTCTCATGGTGTTCGCTGTGTCGAATCTAGCGTAGAATACGTTTAGATCCTCACACAGAGAGGCCGTGGTCTGCGGTGTGCTGGATAGATAGTCCAATTTCCTTCTATATATTTGAAGACCTGAAATCCCTCTAAAACATTTGTTAAACAGTTGACTAATGTTCGATTTTCAATGTAGGATGAGAAAAATGATCATTCTTAGCTTGCAAGTTCTGGTGAAGTGAGTGGTGTTGAAGACGCTTGCACAATTTTTGGTACTTACATGGATAATCAAACTCTAAGGTGAGGTGTCATATTGAAATATCTGGGCAGAAGTTCAATAGCTTAGTCTAAAACAAAATGACATAAATAAATTTCTTACACAGTTTAAAGGTTGCTTTCAGTATTGCTGTGGCTCAGTCATGAAACTCCTGAATGTCATTTCGGCAAAGCAAAAGGGCAGCTACAGAATCTCAGGTGATCATTGCAAAGGGCTTAAAGCAGTATGTACTCTGGAGGATAATCATGTGCTTGTCCAGCACACATGAAAAGGTCATTATTCTGCTATGTTTATAAATTTCTCATCATCACCAGTGTTGGGAAGGTTACTTTTCAAATGTATTCCTCTACAGATTACAGAATACATGCCCCAAAATGTATTTTGTAACGTAGCCGTTATGTTACTCAATGAGAGTGACGTATTCTGAATACTTTGGATTACTTAATATATTATCATGCCGTTTACAACTACATGAATGTACTATTGCTGTGTGATTTATTACTTTTACTGAAGGTTATTTGCCATACCAATACCAACTAGATTTGAAATCTTAATATAAAATGAGTAACAGTAGGTTGACATTAGGTAAGGCTGCACTTTTTGCAGCGATCTTGTATAGAAAACTATTCCGTACCTGTAAAACAGGGTCGGGGCTCCGAACCGTAAAAGCGTAAAGGGACCTCTGGCTAATACGTTGGGTTCCATGTTGGGCTCGTAGCTGAAAACTAGCTTTACTTTGTTGTCTGGGTCAACTTTGCGAGAGACAGAGAGAGGTGTTGAAAGGCTGCTCCAACGGAACTTATTGCTCCGGAGGAAAACACGAACACAGTGTACAGTCGAGTCTTAATAGCTTACTTACAACTGGGCTCGTCAGTCACTCTTTTTGGCTGCAGTGGTTATTATTATATTTACATGCTTCCATTTCCCGTTTCTGGTTGGTGCCAACTTGTACTTTTCTACTCTTTTTCTCCCTCCCTGGCTCACAGACACATAACGGGTATGGCAGGCCATTCTCCCTGCAGCACAGACTACACTGCCCATGAGGCTACATTCTTTAGGGCTATGCCTGTAACACTCTGCCTATTGCCTTCATATGAAATAATTTTTGTGAATAATTTTTAAAAATATTTCTTCACGTCATTCTGCAGGCCGCAAGTAGAGGTGACATGGGCCGCGAAATTGAGACACAGACATCAGAGCCTCTTAATGCGTGTTTTGTTTGGGTTTCCACCGGCATGGAAACTAAAAATAGAGAGGGCATAGCCTAGCATTTGAAACAGGGAAATACAGCCCTGTAATCCGTTCATTTCATCAAAGTAACTGTATTCTAAATACCACCTTTTAAAACGGTAACAGAATACAGTTACTCATATTTTGTAACGGCGGTACATGTATTCCGTTACTCCCAAACACTGATCATCACTATAGTGGAATTAATCACAGTAATTATTTGTGGGTGACATACCACTTACTGTGTCAGTCCAAGGAGAGTTGACATATGAAATAGCAATTTTTTTAAATTATTTCACATGGTTTTACTCCTCTGTTGCTTAAGGTTTATATGATGTTAATTAAAATGCATATCCCATCACACAATCTCATTTTCTCTTCTTGTGTTTCCTAATCTACCTCACCTTACAATCACAAACCAGGATGGTGCGCAACATAAACTGAATAAACTGAGTAATATCTGTAAATCAAAAACCAAAAAACGAATTAACAACCTACCTACCAAATACAAAAATATGACCTAAAGTACATTTGACGACATGTTCATAATAGCTAATGTCGCAGATATCATGAACTAATTGTGATTAGGCATTTTCTTTAGAAAGTGGAGTTTCTTTTCAGTTTCTTTAGCTGTGTCTGACAAAGTGAAGCAGGCTAATAGGTTTCAAAAAGTAGCACATCATGCCACAATCTAAAGGAACTCAACAAACAGGTAAGGAACAATGCTTTTTATATCTATCAGCTTAGAAAGAGTTAAAAAAATTTATTTCTAAGGCTTTGGAAGAAAATCACAGTGATGGCAAAAACATGGAACTTTTCAGGAATGACTAGATTACCAAAATGACTTCAAGAGGCCATCACCTACTCATCCAGGAGGCCAGAAAGAACCCACAACAACTTCTAAAGAACCCCAGGTCTCACTTGCTTCAGTTAAGGTAAGAATTTTTGACTCCACAATAAAAAAGAGACTGGAAAAATGCACCCATAGGAAGAGAGTTCCAGATATCAATGCTGACCAAAAAGAAACAAAGTCCCGTGATCCCAAAGACTTTTGCGCAAACATCTGTGGACTGATGAGACAGAGGTTGAACTTTTTGGAAGATCTCTCTTCCAGTAAACTTTTTTTTAAACTAACACAGCATTTCATAAAAGGAACAGTCACACATGCTGCTGGTGGTGTGATGGCCCATGGCTGCTTTGCTGCTTCAGGGCCTGGACAACTTGCCATAATTGATTGAACCATGAATTTTGCTGTCTACCAGAAAATCCTGAAGAAGAATGTCCAACAATCAGTTTTGTGCTCTGAAACTCTATTTGGGTTTTAGAGCAGGAGAATGACTCAAAACACATCAACAAGTCCACTTCTGAACGGTTAAAAACATGAACAAAATGACCAAACAAAGTTGGTTGGACTCATATGTAATTGCGATCCTTCGTGAGCATAATTACATGAGCATAAAATGAGCATAAACTTTCATACTTGAAAAACCTCCAATGTGGCTGACTTCCCTTTCTTCAAATTTTGCAAAGCAGAGTGGACTAAAGTTCCTCCCCTGCAATGTGACTTTCAGTTAGTAGGTTTAAGCAACTACTTTTTCTCTCATGGCCAGGTAAGTTTGGATACCTTCTTTTTTTTTCATTAAGAAATTAAGTCATTTTAAAAACTGCATTTTTTATTTACTTGTGTTATCTCTGTCTAATTTTAACATTTGTTTGATGATCTGAAATGTATAAGTGTGAAATATATGCAAAAAACTAAATAGGAATTCGGGCAAATACTTTTTCAGAGGACTGTATGTCATATAACTTGAACTTCTTGAGCACTGGGGAAACATTCAGGATTTTGTGTTTTCTGTATTTTCAGACAAAAGCTGAAAAAAGGACAAG
The DNA here is from genome assembly GCF_964374335.1 of Astatotilapia calliptera. NCBI lineage: Eukaryota > Metazoa > Chordata > Actinopteri > Cichliformes > Cichlidae > Astatotilapia > Astatotilapia calliptera. The sequence goes on along the minus strand of NC_137431.1, from coordinate 9,939,877 downwards.
TTCACATCATTGTTTTATTTCCATCCTCTCCTCTTGTCTTCTCTTGTATTTTTGTTTGTTCTACATGGTTTTTTTTTTCTAATTTCCCGTTTTATGTTGACATAGTATTCTGTTGTGTGTAGTTTGAGCTTTGCTTTGTTCATTTCCCTCCATTGTCCTTGCCTGTCATGAATTCTTTTTACCAACGGTCAGCTCATTCCGTTGTCTCAGTGTGTAATTAGCTCCCTCTCAGTGTCTGTATAGTCCTGTGTTTCCTTTTATAAGGTCCTGTTCCCTGGTTGTTTCCACTGGGTAATGTCATCATTCTTTTCCACCTTGTAGATTGTCTAATGGTTGGACTTTTGATTTCATTAATAAAGGCTACTGTCTGTATGCATGTTGCATCCTACCCTTGTCTTCAGCATTGGAGTTGTCATCTCACATTAAGAAACATACATTTCAAGGACAAAGTTTGTTAACTTTTGAAAAAAGATGCAAAAAATGTGGGTAAATGTCATGGTGTGTACAGTGGCCAGATTTAGCCATATATATTCTTCATGAGGTGATAACGATTGTCTCCTTAAAACTGGAAAGTGGAATAAATATTGTCAGTATTGTGTTAGTAAATGAACTACTACCTTATTTCTTGTCGCTTAATGAACAGCAATATTTATTTGAAGAGAGTAGTTAAAGTGACATATTTGTTCCATATTTAACTTACAGAATAGAGCTGGACAATATGACTAAACTCTAGAACATATAAACAGTAAAATGATTGTTTTTGTTTTTTTTAAATATGTTTTTTTTTTTAATATAAATGTTATTTTTTTACTTGACCTTACTTAAATGGACTTTCAACATTTGTTTGGCTACATATGACCGGTTTAACATTTTAGGTAACTGGCTGCCTAGTTCCCAAAAAGTTCAGCTCTGTTCATCTGGACAAAACTTTTTTCAGTGGGAGAAATGTTTTGTCACTCATTCAAGCGACTTCTTCAGTCTAGTTCTGGACTGATAACAGTTTGGTTGGCTTGTAGTTGGATATCACTGACTGTTGTAGTCACTGTGGTTTCAAGCAGCCCAGGTATTTCAAATTACAATATATGAATTAACATCAGTAAGCGAGTCACATATTGTATTTTGGCAGACTGGCATGTTGTCCAGCTCTACACCATAAGTTGGCCAGGGTCAGGGGAACAGAGGAGTAGATAGAATTAATTCAGTGAAGAGAAACAATAAATGAAACCAGTCCGTGAACAAACTTTCATCATCCCAGTGGGAGGACAAAGCAGTCATGGTGTTAAGTAAAACCTCCTACAGGTGAATCTGCATGCAATTCTCTCAGTACACACAACAGATAGTTCAGATCTGAATGAAAACAGCTGAAATGTACGCAACTGAATGCACAATCACAATCAACAATCAGCATGATGAAATGATCAGCAAGACTCAAAAAACGTGTTTTCTGTAGGACTGAAAATTCATATAGCAATGACTTAGAATAAAATTATGTGATTGTGCTTTTTTAACCAAAGTAGGACAAATAATACAAAGACAACATATACATCACTTAGAAAACATTAACACTGTTATATAAAATTTGAATTTGAAGCACTTCTGTGGCAGTAAACAATTTACAAGATGGCAGGTAATGACTGTATATCAATTATAGCAAAGTAACAAGACAACTGACAAACAAAGATCATACTGGACCGCATCAAGCAGTCATTGTGGACAATACTTTTGTAGACACTCACAACCGCCATCAAATGTGCATTTATATTACTAGAGCCAGCCTCCAACAGGTCAGTGTCCTGGAGTCTGGTCAGCAAAAGAAAGCAAACAATAAACAGTGCATCAAATAAAAGTCTAGTTACTTAAAGATGAGAGCACTTTTTTCCTTTTTTTCCAACACTTAATGAGAAATCTGACTTTTAAAAAAACTTATATTGTGCAGTATTTTTGGAGTCTTTTCCACTTTTTTAAAGGTTGTAGTCCTTTCTCTGAAGCAACAATAGGATATTCCTGTTGAGCTCACATTGCTTCTTAGCTTTTCAGGAACTGTGGAAACAAAACAGCATTAGTCTCATTCCTCTTTTTGTTTTTCCTACACACACATGAATATATATATATATATATATATATATATATATATATATATACACACACACACACGCAAAGTGTTAGCTACACATTTTCATGTACCTCTTCCACCTGTCCCAAAGGTGCCACCTGTCCACCCTGTTTAGTCCTTGAGTCTCCAGATGATGCAAATTTGGATGAATTAGACTCATTTGGCACTGTCTGAGTTTGTCCTGATGGGAAAGAGGGACGACTGTACAGAAGAATGTCCCCAAATTCTTGAAAAAGAGAAAATCAATCAATTAAAGAGTCAGTCAATTAATTAATTAATCACACATCCAATGGCCTAAAATGATAAGAGACAAAAAAGATCACATAAAATAATAAAATGCAAAAAATCTCCATTATAATTTGGGTGTAAATTTAAGTTTCAAAATGAGCAACATTATCCATATAGTACCAGAGTGCTGTCGGTTTTTGCTGCTCCCTTTTCCTGCTAATGGAATCTTGTGATTCTCCTGGCTCTCTCTTTCCTCAACTGTAGCCTCTTTGACCCTGTGAGTCCCAGTGCTGCCTCGTCTACCCCGGGCCTCCCCAGGGCCCATCCGAGGCAGCGTGGCCCCCCTCACTTTATAGTCACCATGGGACATCTGGCTGGTGAAATCCAGAGGCATACAAGTGTCTGTGGAAAGAGCAGTGCACAGAATTTTAAATATTGCAATCATTAAGAGACACAGTATGCAACAGCAAAACTTATCCGTGGGTCTTTCTTTACCATCACTGAAGACGTCTTTGGGTTGGTAACCCTGTGGAGCAGATTGGTTCTGTTTATGGCGCCTGGGCCTTTTATGTGTTATTGCAGGACTCATGTTGCTATCTGTGGACATGGGACTGCTGGGTCGCTGCTGTCGCCGCCCTAAATCATCCCATGGACATAGATAGCACAGATTAACATATAACATATGGTAAGCTTACAGTTATTATTGTAATTGTAAAAGCACTTTGAGGGCCCCGAAAAGCGCTCTATAAATGCAATCCATTATTATTATAATTGGAAGAGAATTTGACTTTTGTTTTTGTCTCTATGATAATAATAATAATAGTTATGCCAAAACACCTCCACCAGCTTCTTTCTGTGAGTAATACAGCTCTACATTTTCTGCAAAAGTTGAACAGTTTGGCTATTTCAAATGTTCTTTAATGAGGTCTAAGGTTGTCAGTCATCCAGGTTAGGGTGGTGCTTGGATTTTTTTGGGACTTCTTTTTTGCTAGTGAAACCAAAAAGATCAAAATACTTAAAATAAACCCTTTCATATAGAATTATGTTAGTTTGTCTAATTTTGAGCCTTTAAAAATAATGGGCTACATATAAAAGTTAGTGAAATACTGCATGAATTGCACGTTGACACACACACACACACACGTAAATACCAGATTATTTTTCATTTAAATAAGCCAGAGATTGCTGCCACTTCTCCTCAGCTTGAGCTTTGAGGATTTTGATAGTTAGTATGGCTAGTATGTGTGTCTTAATCTAAATATTTATGGACTGAACTGTATTAACTCCCCATATGCTTCCTCACCTGACTCCTCTGGGTATCTGCACATGCGCAGGCCAACAATATCCCGCGATGAGGCTACTGCCTGGTTGAAATCTCCATCTGTAAAGAAGGATCCTTCTGAAGTGCTGACCACACTGGACCTGCCTGATGAGATGTTGTCCTCAGATGCTGAGCCCCAGCTGTTAACCATAGACCCTGTGACTGATCTGTCCAGATCTCCAGTGCTGGAGGCCGGGGTCTGGTCCAGTCCATGCAGCAGCTGCTTGTGTGGGGACTGGTGGTGCAACTGGTGTTTGTGCTTCTCGTGGTTGTGGTCTTGGCTGTAATGACTTTCAGTGAGCTCTGTATCTGTTTCCTCCTCCAAATCTTCATCATTCTCTTCCTGTCCATCAGTACCAACGCAGAGCGGTATTGAGCTGTAGGTATGTGTTGGGGAAAGAGGGCGAGGGTTGCTTGTGACGTGTTGACTGTAAAACGAATTTAAAAATCTGTCAAATTCTGTCATGACAATAGTTTTATTTTAATAAATGTATGCACGTTGAATTCGGTCGTGGGTTACCTGAGATGTTCTGCTGGATTGTGTAGGCCATTAGTCAGGTCTCCCTGTGATGGTGTGATAGGTGGGTGATTATAAGATACTTCAGTAGAGGATGAGACTGGCCCTCTAACTGGTGGAGTTGGACAGCCTTCAGTTCTCTCTTCTGGATTAAAACTGATAAAAAAGAATAGCTGACATAATCAAATGGCTAAAGAAGTCCAACCATTTGCCAAAGTCCTGGCATATTAGTCACAATTCATTAGATATTAATGCAAAGCCCTCGGTGCATCATCAACACTTTCCATCAAAGAAAAATACAGAACATACAGAAGTGAACTAAAAGCACAATTTAATTGCCCAATTGTGACAGATTAAATTATCCACAACAGCAACTGGTGCCTTAAGGTCCTTGGGCAAACCAGTGGTTTGCAAAATCCATGGCAACTTTTTTTTCATTAAACATGTCATAATGTAATTCCAGTTATATAATCCTGCTCTAATAGTAAACTAACTGTCAGTCAATGCCATAAATGTGAATATTGTAATTGGTTTGGCTGTTATAATGAGACCGTGTTTTGTCCTGCGCCAGGGGGTGGGGGGTCAGTGAAGAATAACTAAAAGTAATAATATTTTTGCACAACGAAGTGCATGTTTTCTAGCAGCTTGAAATGCACTACTTTATGTAAGGCTGTGCTCAGACGTTTATATCCACTCATCATAGCCATGAATGTCATGGTAATCTGGGGCTTTTTAATTATTTCTTTAAGGTGTTCTATGCCTATGTGTATAACATACATTTTTTTACAGTTTAAAAAAAAAAAAAGATTTTTTTGCACAAATTTTAATTTATTTTGGATTTTTTCTAATCTAATCCACACTGGGCCTTATCCACAAGGGACACAATTTTGAAATGTATACATTTACGCATTTATTAAACTGTGCTAAAGGTTTTAGAATGTCTTTTAACTAGCCCAGGCCTACTAACTTTTTGTTAGTGATCATGATTGACTTCAACCCGTAGTTTCTCTTTGCCGTATTATAAACAATTTGTCTGACAGCACTCATTGGATTGACCAATATTCAGAACAATAGGAAAGTCAAAGGACCTTAGTGAAGATCTAAGAAGGAGAGAACTGTTGAGTTCAAGTTGGACAGGTACCTTGGAACCATTTCTAATAAACTGCAGATTTCCAGATTATCAGTTTAAACAATTCTATGTAAGTACAAGTTATTCAATGCGTCACCACTTTGCCAAGGGTCTGGAAGAAGGTTCAAACTGTCACACTTAGATGTGAGTAAATAAGTTAGGATGTTAAGAAGAATACAGGAACCACCAAGGCTCAAGCTTGCTATGAACAGAAAACTACTGCAACACCAGCATCACTGTCCACAACTTTTAGATGGTCTGAGAAAAAACCACCTACTCCAAAATCAGCACATTTAAGCTTGGCTGAACTTTATAGTTGTGCACTTGGAAAAGCCATATACCTTGTGGAGAAATATTTTATAGTCAGATGAGATATAGATTGAGTTAATTGGCCACAATGACAAGAGTTATGTTTGGAGAAATAAAGGTGAGGCTTTCAAACCTACGACCACTGTACTAACTGCACAGCATGGTGTTGGTGACGTCATGCTCAAGGGCTGTTTTGAATCCAGTGGTAGTGGTACATTGCACAAAGTGAATGGAATAGTGACGAAAGAGGACTACCTCTATATTTTTCAGCTTTACCTCAACTCAACAGATAGATGACTTGAACTTGGGCAAAGTTGGGTGTTCCAACACGACAATGATCCCAAATACACTTTAAAACTGGTTTTGGAGTGGATAAAGTAGGTTATAATTGAGCTTCTGGAATGGTTTTCCCAACGCCCCAACCTCGACTATGCTTAAAAGCTGGGCCTGATCAGGAAACCTATCAATTTAAATGAACTCTACCAATTCTTTGAAAGAGAATGGTCAAAATGAGTGGTCAAATATCCACCTAGAATGATGCAAAAAGCTTGTTGGTGGCTATCAAAAGCATCTGGCTGAGGGCAAATTGCTAAGGGACATTTAACCAAATATTAATTTGGATGTATGTATATACTGTATCTGACCCTGTAAATATACTATTATCCTTTTGTGGATTACAGAAAAACCCAAAATGAATTAAAATTTGTAAAGCTAATTCTTGTTTTCTTTAATCGTTAAAGATGTACGATGTACAACCTTTCCATCTTGGAAAAAGAACAGTTAAAAGAAAGATGTTGTTAGAATCCCAAAATTACCATCGCATCCATGCCCATGATGAGCCTATGTAAACTTCTAATTGCTTCCATATTGCTTTTGGCAACTGAAGGGGATATGCTAATCTGTCTATCAGCATGTGCTGTGTAGAAATACAAGTATCTTTTCCTCCTACCTTCTTTCCATGGGAAGGCTATATTCATCACAGTCCCAGGCATTAGCATGAGGAGGAGATAGGGCTTCTCCCCAGCTTACTGCATTATGTTTTGGGATCTTTGGGACCCGTATTCCCTTCTTTTGATTTTGACTCCCTGAGAAATGAAAAATAAACATCAAGATAAACAAAGTCCTGCGGTTTGCCTCATTAATATTAAACAGTACAGACTAGTTGTTGGCTTCACCTGAGGTGCTGTTGCTGCCTCTGTCTGAACTGTGGTGTGAGCCACCTGTGCTGTGATCTCGGGTCTGGTTGTAGGGGATAGCTTTAGGATGAATCATTCCTTCTCCTCCTTGCAAATGATCTGAAGACAAAGCAGCAGGAAAAATGTACCTGTATTTCTATTTTTTATATAAAAATAGTGTAAAACATATCAAGGTGGTCTTCCCTACCATTACTTTTTTGTTCAGTCAAGTTGTATTGCATCTGTGCTGCCATCTCCTTTGGTATTGGAGGCAAATTGGGGGGCTGTTTCCAGCAGGGTATATCCAGAGGCTCTGCTATTGAGCCGCCAGAGGCTGCCTTATTCTTAATGCTGGCCTGAATGAGCTGTGTGGTGGCATATGGAATAGGCTCATATGTGGCTGCTGAATCCCCTCCTGGACTTGCATAGCACAAGTTGGAGTTGTTGAATGTTTTAATCTCATTGAGTTTGTTGGAGAGATTCACATCAGTGTATATGGCTGTCTCAGACCCAAGCTGTCCCTCCTGTTTGTTTTCTGGGTGGTTTCCATAGTTGGCTATGCAGTCGGCTGAGTACGTGAAACAAAGCAGCACATGAGCATGCAAGAACACAAATTTTAGCACAGCTACAAGGTGTATGATTTTTATTACTTGAGCAATATGTATGTAAGCTTGTAACAGAGCTAAATTAAGTCTGAGTTTGTGAGACTGCACTCACCTGGTCGGCTGTATGTTGTCATGTTACTGTCACTAGTGCCATTGCCATTATTGCAGCAGTTGATGCTACAGTCCTTATGATTGGCACATGCATTTGGCCAACTGTCTGGCAGCCACAGCTGGTTTAGAGGTTCACCCATGCTGAGAAGGCCAGGTCTGCAACAAGGAGGATCACAGAGGTGTCAATCACAACCTGCCACCTTCATAAATGAGTAATGAGTGAGCATGGACTGGGTGCCTTACAGCACATTTAAAGCAAGAAGACACCTCCCCCTAGTGGTTCCACTGTGCAAGTGCATTTCTTTTATTATTTTTTATTCAACACAAAGGGACAAAAATACCTCACCTGCCAGCACTGCATACTGATTCTCCTCTTTGATATGCAACTGCAAAGAGAAAGAGGAAAACATTCAGCCTTGATGAGCTGTCAAAAAGATGAAGCGCTAAAGGCAGAAAAAAAACATGAAAGAAGTCTAAGCAAAAAAAGAAAAAGAAAAATTAAAGCAAAAAGTCTACATGCTTCTATCCATGGGGTGTATAGTTTGTGTCTGGTTTCTGCGTCTGTTAAACTGTCTAGTTTAATTTGCATGAAGACACCACAAATAATTGTCTGTTCCTTTACACATCTCAGCACAACACAACTTCACAATGGATTTAGTAACACTTGTTCGCAGTTTCTCCAGTAGTAAAATGTCATATAAAAGATATTAATCTTGTTTGAGAGATTCCATATTTTAAAAATTATAAACAAATGAACTTAACCTAAGCCAATGCACTTGGTCCAATGGGACAAGTACATTGTTGCAATGTGTCCATACAACATATGTTTCTCTCCATTGTTCTATGAAACAAATGTTATATGAATAAACATATCCAATCATTTGCCACATAAAATCTAACATGTATTAGCAGCTAAAGCACATAGTACATACCTGTAGGTGTAAAGGTGAATGAGGGAACTGAAGGAACAAACGACAAGAGAAATCAGTTTTACTCTTTTGTAACTTAGTTACTTTAGTATCTAAATTGTTAGATACTACCATAGTACATTATAACATTGCAGACCTTTGTATGCAACCTCTGCTGTGTGATGGGCATCTCCTCATGTAAAAGTTTAAGGTGTACAAGTATTTTAATAACCACATGCCACCTGTGTTAGTGCTGCCTCTGACACAAGTGCCCAGAAGAAGGTTAATAAGGGTGACAGGCGACCCAGGAGACAGGGAAGAAATATCAGCAATATTGTAGCACACATGCTAATGGCAGTTTGACAGGCCAGTGGCTCCAAGAACTGTGCTATGTTGAGGAAATGGCACTCTACAAATAAGCAATTAAAGGTCAGCCTTTGAATGTCTGCAAATGCAAATTTGTTTCTGAAGTCTTTGTGTCTGACCGTTTGATGTGATCTGCTTATCAGCCACAGAAAATATTCCTTAATATCACTGAAAGGACAATTGATGATCAGTGTGGTGGTAACATGTCATGGCTTGATCCCTTCTACAGTCCTAAAAGTCTTCAAATGTAGGCACATTTGGCCCATATAGATGTGAAATTGATATTTACATCTACTACTGTACAGTAAGGACATAGGGAAAAGGCACACACCCTTGCGGATGCCAGTGTATGTGCTGCTGAGGCCGCTTCTTTTCTTGCGGTGACGGTACAGCCACACGCTGAAAATCATGAGAACCAACCAGCAGGTGGCGCCAATGCCAGCGATAAATGCGGGCTGCTTCACCACATCTGAGATCTGGGACAATGTGTCTCTTTCCTCGCTGATATCCATCATCTGGCCTGCAGAGTCTGAGCAGTAAAAACAAAAGGAGAAGGTTCAAACATATATTGCCACACATGCATATGTACAGAAAATGCAGAAAGTATAACTGGACCCTTTAGTATGTTAAAAAAAAAAAGTTAAAGGGCCCAAAGAGAGAAAGGCATTGCTTAAACAAACATAAAAAAATGTGAATCTAACCATGAATAGATTAAGAACAGCATTATGCTCCATTCAGATTTTTCACTGAACACACAAAGGAGGCTCTGATCAACTGCATTTGGAGGTTTTCTCTAAAACATTCTGTTGCTGTGCTCAGACGTGTGGCTTTCTAATTTTAACACTGCATTTTGGCAGAACATTTACCTAACTGAAAGAAAGCAACGTCACTCTGTACTCCAGGTCCAGCACCATTGCTAGCTGCAACCACCACACTGTAGCGAATCCCCGGTGCCAGACTGGAAATGAGCACGGAGAAGGTGGAGCCATCCACTGACTGGTTTACATGGTAGCGACTCTCATTACCCAGGCACCAGATCTGTCGAGAAGAAGGTGAGATGAAGATGAGAGGGCAGTGATTGCCCGAGGGACACACTGAGCACCTTAAGTCTTACAGAGATACAATTTGCATTTTAGTTGCAATACAAGACGCAGAAGGACAAGTACAGGAGTGAGTGAGTGATAGCTGTCTTTTTTTTTTAATAACCTTGTATTCCTGAATGAGTCCAGCCTCTTCTGCATTTGGAGGAGGTTTCCAGGAAACGAGAATGGCAGTGCCATTGGCCTCAGTCTTTGTGACTGTCACTCCCTGGGGTGCTCTACTTGGGGCTAAGACAAAGAAGCACACAGTTAATAACGGAGACATTAACAGAGTCGCTGATATTGTATGATGATCATGTACAATGATATTTAAAATCACTATCTCTTTGGTATTTATAGATAGTCTAAGACAAAACTTCACCTTCTTCCAGTGTCCTGACCACCTTCACCTCACTGTCAGTTCCCTGGAACTCGTCAAAGAAGGGACGCACTTTGAACTCGTAGATGGATCCCTTCTTCAGCTGACTGATCACCACCCCGTCCTCAAGTGGGGCACGTAACTCCTGGACAATCCACTGCCCGTCTGGTTGGCCATGCTCAGCAGACGCCCTGTAGAGAACCTTGTAACCCTGGATGTACGGGGACTGCTGTTCGACCTAACAGAGATAAAAACACGTTAAGATATCAGACCACATGACAATGAGACTCTTTTTGAACACCGGAAACTAAACAAATTCAATTCAAAGGCTCACAATAATATTTGTATGTGAGTTAAACATCTAGTTTTAACAGATCTGTTAAAACTCAGTTAATTCAATGTTCCTTTAGGGTGATGCATTTTATCTTTTTATCATCTGTGGATTCTCACTGTAAATCTCAGCATGAAGTCATTTATGGTTTCCATTCAGTAAGGTTCTGGTTAAAATTAAGCCAGCATAGGACTCAGCACTTTCCATTTGAACCACAGTATTACAAAATGGGATACTTTTAAAGATTTTTGTGGAGGCATCCACACAGAAAAATGCATCAGACATTCTTATGTGCTTGGAACAAATTGGCAATGTAGCAGACCAATAAATTTGCATCTCCGTACTGTGCTTTATTCTCTGCTAATAAATGCTGGGAAACTGGGCAGTCTAGATTCTCAGTCAAGAATCCCTAAATTAAAAGGTTTGCCAGCATCAATAATCTTTATTTTAACATCCTGACCCCTTGGTTTTCATATCATTTGTTAAATCTGTCCACATGTTTAAAAAAAACAAACAAGGCAATTATTTTTTGCTGTAGTTACATTAACTTCAAGCCAGTCGCTTCGCTTACCGTCCACTGCACTCTGACAGCGGAAGACGAAAGGACAGTTGGCGTGCGCAGGTGGATAACAACATCTGCCAGTTCTCTCTGGATGTGACGATGATCCACTCCCTGCATAGTGGCAGTGCTGTCTGTGTGTACCAAAGGAAGGACAGAAGCATAAAATTTCAGTGTGTTTGTGGCTAAGCTGGCATTTAAAAGCTTAAAAACTAATGGAAAATCCAGACTGACCCTGTGTTCTGATGGAGTCAGAGATTGGACTGGGGTCACTCAGGCCATAGGAATTCACTGCTCTGACCATAAAGAGGTATACAGTTCCAGGCTTCAGGTTTCTCAGGACAAAGGTCTGCGCCTTCACATGCTCTGCCAGGGTCACCCATCTGCTGCCTAATGTGTAACTGCAGAGAGTGGCCAAAAATGACAGCACACAAACACAGGGAATATTTTGTCAAGCTTGATCCATGTTAAACAGAATGACTTCGTTAAAACACGTTTGACCCTGCAAGTCTCTAACCTGAATGCCTCAATCAGGTAAGAGGTGGGTGGTGCAGTGCCACTGGGGCCAGATTTCCATGAAACAGTGACAGAGGTACGGCTGATGTCAGTCACCTCAGGTTTAGATGGAGCACTGGGAATCAGGCTAGGGTCTGAGGGATGACCAGACTGGACAACAACTCCAAACTCTGCCAGTGAGACAGCAACAAAATCATGCAAAAGTTAACCTAGCAGGACTTTCTGTATATCTGAATAGCCTACCTTCAACTTGCAAGTACGCTGTTCGGGAAGCCTCTCCATTGGAATTAGAAGCAACGCAGGTGTAGAAACCTGTATCTCCCAGCTAAGGATGGAAGATACAGAGGAGGCAGACATTGACAGGTGGCCTTGGCTCAGTGTGAGTTCTTAGTAAGTGCTGTATTACTATCTACTACCTTAGCATAGTGAATCTTCAGCAATCCTGTTTCTGTTAGAGACATACGGGAGTCCACAGGAGACACCACCACACCATCTTTCTTCCAGTGAATGGCAGGTGTTGGAGTGCCAACACTTTGGCAACCCAGGGTTACTGTGCTGTCTACAGAAACAGTCTGATTGACCGGACCCTGTCTAATGACAGGAGGAGGGTGGTCTGACCCAGCTAGGAAAGAAAAATGGAAAAGTGAATGACTAAACCACAAAATGACATGTATTAATTATAGATATGTCTCATTGGAAATACACAGTGAAGTCAGTGTCAAAACAGCATGTGGTGTGGTATACATATACATATATATATATATACACATATATATACATATATATATATACATATATATATATATATATATGTATATATATATATGTATATGTATATGTATATATATATATATGTATATATGTATATATATATATATATGTGTATGTATATATATATATATATATATATATATGTGTATGTGTATATATATATATATATATATATATATATATATATATACATATATATATATATATATATATATATATATATATATACATATATATATATATATATACATGTATATATATATATACATATATATATATATATATACATGTATATATATATATACATATATATATATATATATATATATGTATATATATATATGTATATGTATATGTATATATATATATATGTATATATGTATATATATATATATATGTGTATGTATATATATATATATATATATATATGTGTATGTGTATATATATATATATATATATATATATATATATATATATTAGGGGTGCAACGATATTCGTATCGATATTGAACCGTTCGATACAGTGCTTTCGGTTCGGTACGCATATGTATCGAACAATACAAAATTTGTAATTTATTTTATCAACTTTCCTTCTGACGATGCTGTCTGTGTTGAGCGCTCAGTGAATCTGCGTTCGATTACTCCGCCTAGGCTAGGCGGAGTAGTCGAACGCAGATTCACTGAGCGCAGGGCAAGCTAGCGAGACAGAAGTTAAGCTCTCCTTGCAACATGGACCTCCCCCACCCTCATTCAGATCTGGCGTTTGGAATTATTTTGGTTTTCATGTGAGTATGACCCTGAAGGTAAGCGAGTCATGGACTAAAGTAAAACAGTATGTTGGATGTGCCATGCAATGCTCAATTACATGGGTGGGAACTAGTGTGTTAGCGCAGTTAGCTCGTTAACGTGTTGGCCGTCTAGCCCCATGCACGGAGCGATCGGCGGTAGCTCGTTAACGGAGATTTGCCGTGTTGTGGCGTTAAGGTCATTTCAACGAGATTAACCTGAAAGCACTAGTGGGAACACAACGAATATGACTGCACATTTACGCCGACATCATCCTAGTGCAAAGACAAGTGGAAGCAGAAAAAAAACAAGCAAGCATGCTACTAACTTTTGCCGAGTCATTTAGACAGCTATTAGCACATCATTCTCCTTATATGTTTAATATGCTGCTGAGAATATAGCCCAGAAGAAGCGGATAGTATAGCTTTTATTTTGGAAAGAGACATTTCTCTGTAATAAACTCTCTTTTCCAAAGATGAGTGATTCCTCAATCACTCATCAAGGGCTCGCAATATCGCTAGCCCGACGTCCCGGGGCTAGCGATTTTTTCAGTCGGGCTACCAAAATCTATCTCTGCCCTGCCCGTCGGGCTATTGTAGGAAGAAAAAATATATGTCAATGCTTTTGCATTCTTTCAGAAATGTAGCTGGGTAATTATGTCATTGGCATCGGTGAGCCACTGTCAATATGTGACATATTGCAATCGCGTTTGAATTTGCGCTTGTTTTTTTGCTTTCACTTTGCAATCGGGCGAACTGTGTATAGAGAGCGACAGCACTGATCTGTGAGTGATGATAATTTGTGCACCAATTCCTCTGACATCGTCTAATTAATTGTTAGCTTACTATGCAAACATGACAAGTGAAATCTCACGCAGCAAGCTTAAACATGTGAGAGGTTGATCGCGCAGAGAATCGCTGAGCTTATGTGAGTGCGTGTGTAAAAGCAGCAGGATATATATTTTAGTTCTGCTGAGCCAAATAAGACAGGTCAGGGTGAAGAAGTGACAGCCAAAGAAAAGCTTACCACAAAACGGAGAAGTTATGACAAATCAGACTATAAGGCAAAAAGAAAGTGCAGCTTTATGGTTTCATGGACAAAAGAATTTCTGTGGCTGCAATATGACGAGCTAAATAACCAGGGCTGCACATAAGTGGTCCGCAGCTGCGCATTCGCTGTCAAAATAAAAAACACGCACAAGGGTTAGGGTTAAATTTAAAAACTGTACTTTTGAGTTAAAATATATATTTATAATTTTAATAAATGACAAATTAAAAAGGCATGAACATTCTTTTTTGTATCGAAAAAATTTTGTGTATCGTTGCACCCCTAATATATATATACATATATATATATATATGGGCAGTGGCTGGGGGACAAGTGAGATCTTAGCTGACATTTTTCCCCCTCCAACCCTTTTCTGCATTTTCTTCTCTACAACAATGTCATTGCCAGTGGTATATTACAGAATTTGAGATTAGGGATTCATTTTAATAAAATGTTAAAGTTATAAAGAGAAAGAGAAAAATAAAAATAAGAACTGAGAATAGTTGAGAAAATGAAGGCCTGGGAAAAAAACAAAAGACAGATAAGATGTGGAAGATATTGAGGGGTAAATTGGTAAAGAGGGAGAACAATAAGCTTAGGTGGCTGCGCAGGCAGCGGAGGAAAAAGAAATCAACTTTTCCCCTCCAGCGGAGAGCAACTAATCGTTCATTGGGTTGTAGGTACTGCTGGAGCCGGATCCAATCATGTCGGCAAAGCCCAACTAATAACAGTCTAACTTAGATAACAGACTCTCTCGCTCTCTTACATTTGGAAAAAAAAACCCTGGATGGGAGCAGGGGCTCTAGATAAAAAATACAAAAAAAACCTCCAAAAAAGGTGATGGAAGTGTGCCTTGAAAACTGCCAGAGGTAATGTGAACCAGTTATTACCATACAAATGCACTACTCTAAATGGGGATGAGAGGCGTGTGGTAGGATGGATAGAATTTAGGGGAGGGGAGAGTGGAGAGAAAAAAAATGTGCAAGTGAGAGTGTAGAGCTGTGCAGACTGCTGGAAAAAATCCTAAAAACACCCATGAACAGCCCACCTCCTTTTTACTGAATAGACTCTCACTTTCATACTAAGGTGTCTGCAGGACACATTATTGGTATGGGCAGAATACTGTCCACGACAACTGACAGAGGTGCACTGATCCACTCAATGTGTAGATGCATTACCAGTCTGTTCAAAACTGAAGCAATTATTTTCTTTAATGTATTTACGTACATAGAACTCACACAGACGTACAAGTAGTTATTCATCACCACACAGGTGCACAATTACTTGTGTCTGCAATTACTTTTGTAGGCCTCCGAGCACATTCAAATTGCTTTTTAAGGCAATCAGCATAGTTATTTCATCATGTATAGTTTGGATGAGAGTCCCTCAGACCAATTTCTATAAAAACCTCATATACTGAACTCTAGATCTAGAGTACAATAAACCAGTCTGTGCTGTGTTGTGTTAAGGCAAACTAATGATTAATGATGATCAGTGCAGCCATCTTTATTTAGACTATTTACTGCACAATTGCAGGTTGGGAAATGTTTCTTTAAGAGAAGATTTATATAGTATTGTGCAAAAGTCTTGAGTCAAAACACATTTCTTTATATGTTGCTGGGAAAACCGGAAACACATGAAGCAATTTATTGAAACTTGCAAACATACATAATTCTAATGAGCTAAAATATTTGGCATGAGTACCTTTAGTCTTTAACACAGCCTGAACTCTCTTAGGCAAGCTTTCTTGTAATGTCTTTAAGTAGAGTCTTTACCTTACAATTTAATATATCTTACAATGACTGTTTGGCGCTATGAGCTCTTTTTCTTTGGATGAGAAAAAGCTCTTATTTGGATACTGCCTGCCTTTTGTTTTGTTTATTGCCAAGACAATCCCAAGTTCTTCTATCCAGGTATACTTTTGTTGCATTGGCAGTGTGGTATCATTGTCTTGCTGAAAAATGAAGCTGCTGCCAATCAGACACTGTCCAGATGGTTTTGCATGGTGGATCAAAATCTGATGGCACATATTCTGCATAAGTACATCCATTTTGACAAGATACTTAAACCACGACAGAGCCTCCACCATGTTTTACAGATGGCTGTAAGCACTTCCTGTTGTACTTCTCCCAAGCACCTCCTTCAAATTTGGATTCATCATTGCATCTGTTGCCTCTAATTTTTAGCATGGTTCTCATGTAATTTGTCATATCTCAGCCTCTTCTCCCTGTTTCCTTTCCTTAAGAATGGCTAGTTGACAGCCACCATTCCACTGAGATCATTTCTGGTGAGGCTTCATCCAAAAGTAGACAGATCAGCTGAAGAGCTAGATGCATCTTTCAGGTCCATTGTCAGGTCTTTGCTGGATTTTTTCCCCCATTTGTGAAAGGACCTGACTTACAGATACTGTTGCTTGAGTTAACAACAAATAAATAAAAATAAACAGATAAGTGTTAATCTGAAAATATAAAACTAATGTGGAAAAGCAACCAACATAAAATTTTTTTTTTAAAATAACTACTACTACTACAACTACTGCAGAGGTACTCCTCAAAACTACTTTAAAAATATTACAAGAAATTCTGACCCCTTGGAAGTAAATATAAAGAACTGAGGACTGGCTCAAAACTTTTGCACAGCGCTGTAAGTACAGACACTCTTTATAGACAGTCACCGCAGAAACCAACTATTCTGAGCCCAACATGTGAACAATATCTCATAAAATCCCTCTCCTGACTGAAGCCAAGGCAAACCACCACACCCATATTACTGCCGTCTGTAGCCAAAACAAAACTGTACTTTAATTTACCTGCTCAACAAAACAAGACTGCTGCCACAATGTAGTCCACTTAGCCAAAAGACAAAAGAATGAAGCTGCAAAAGAGCTACATAAAAGTCCCCTCCTTTGCCCTCCATCACCACTTCCTTTTACTCACAGTCTGTAACCTCCAGCAGCGCTTTGGTAATAACGCTGCCAGCGATGTTAAGAGCCTGGCAGCTATAAAAGCCGCCATCATTACGTTGAACATTGGTAATGGTCAAACTGCCCATCTGGGAGACGGACAGCCGGCTAAAGGGCTGCGGTGGCTGGTAGGAGAAGAGAAGACTCTAGAGGGGAGATGAAGATCACAGTTAGCCATTCATTATCTTTATTTACACTGTGCAGTGATTTAGTAGTGTGATGACAGACTAAGGGTCAGTCTCACCTCACTGCCCTCCCTCTGCCAGAAAATAGCAGGCTGCGGGTTGCCAGTAGCCTCACATTGGAAGGTGACCGTCCTGCCCACTGCCACCACCTGGTTCCTGGGACGAATGGCAAAAGCCGGGGGCACTGCAGAAGAAGAGAGGTCCTAATTACCTGTCAGCATTACACATTTTTTATCATTCTCAGCATTATAACATTAGTGTGTGTGTGTGAGAAAAGCTTTACATATTTTATTCATTTACCCACACATAACATGAATTACATACTGTAGTGGTGGATGGAATTACAGTGAAGATAGGACAGTGACAGGGACTCATGAGTTCTTGTTGCTGTCTGATGGTGGGTGAGGGATGGACGACAACTTACCAGTATTGACTACAAGGAAAAAAGACACACAAAAAAGCAGCGCAATGAATAATCAGGGTGAATACACACAATGCACACACAATTGCAATGATGCAGGGACAGTTTTAAAAGGTTTTTTTTCTACAGTTCATTGAAGGGTTATGGAACTGTAGGCACCTGATCACATGTGCAAGACTTCCAAAATAAACTGTCAAAGAGGTGCTTTGTTATTATTCTGCTTCACCTTGTGGTTGTTCTCTATCTCTTTCCCTTTCTCGCTCTGTCTCTCCGTGGCTGGTTTGTGTATTTCTGTTCATGAGCTTGCAATCATTTAGTTTCTCTGTAGTTCACATCAGGTGTCCAAAGCTACACTTTCTCCCTGTTGGTGCTCCATAAGAGACGACCTGCTTTACTTTAGGAAATGCTCTGTCTGCTTTATGTGATGGTGCTGTGTGGGTAGAGCGTGCAGACAGAAGAACAGCCTTGCTTGCCGTGATTTCACCAGACTATAATACAAGCTATTTTCACACTGCAAAATAATGCAACAGCGGACATCACATGGACACATGGTAGGTTGAGGTCTATTTAATGTTTGATTGGACTGTTTCTGACATTTGCGCTAATATGCAGAAAGACTGTAGTGTGTGTGTGAAAGCTAGTTGTTTAATTTCTTTTACTGATTTCATTGTTGGTCACGTTAAATGAAAAGATCTTACTTAGGAACTCATTGGCCCCTTCGGTACCCTGCACTGTGCACACTAGGCCAATTCAATAATCCTTCCAGTTATTCTTCATCATTGTCGTTAGTAGCATTTCAAAACTATTATTTCTCTTCTATTTTTATAAAGTGTGATGTATGATGTATGATTTTTTTTTAAATATGATTAGTGTTCTCAAAGGGATCTCAAGTGACACAGGTTACCCCCCACAATGTCTCGTTAAAGAAATGGAAGAAAAGCACAGATGTTAAAGAGTAAAGCAGGCTGTCTATCCCCAGTTATGTGCAGCAGACTTATTGGCTGTGACGTGTGAAAAACACATGTAATTGCCAGTTTGAGTCAGAGCCAGCCAGCCTAGAGGCATAGTTTAACAGACGTACAATTGGTTAATGAGGACATAAAACTCATAAAGGGTGAGATGCGGATGAAGCATTGTGTCTGGATAGAGGGGAAAAGTAGGAGCTACTGTAAAATTTCCACACTAACAAACATGCATTTGTAGATGGGAAACACTGGAAATCTTAAGATGTCAAAGCTAGATTTATAGTGCAATGAATTGCTTGCTAACCAGCTGCTTTTGGAACTACAGTGCAACACTGCTGTGGATACGGTGGTAAAGCATGGCTTAAGCACCCTCTCTATAAATAGCCATATCTATCCACATCTCTAGAGTAGAGAGAGAGAGAGAAAAGTAGAGAGAGGTAATACAGGCAGAATAAATACATATTAATTTAGTAATTCCAGAACAATGTCATACTTGGAACTTGTGCAAAATTATTATGACTAAGCTCCTTGGCTTACTACAACTGTTTATAATGGCAATTGTTTAATATCAACCAAATGTTCTAGGTCAGTAAAAATGATTCTGTGGTTAGGGTTGTGACTATGATTTGAGCCATACAGAGGTTGGGCTTTTTTTTCTTTTCTTCTTTTTTAATATGAAACATGCATTCACTAAAATAACTATCTTTTTAATCTAGTAATACAACATCAAATGCTGTATTCCTGGTCTTTTCCATTGTTTGCCAAATTTAGCTATGCCCCCCCCGATGCTCATTTTCTCAGGTTTTTGGAGGAGGAGGAAGACAATGTAATTGGAACCATGTCAGTCCCCAGCATGTAACCAGCTCGTCTTTAATTAAGTCCTACTGTCTTTGCAGTATATGTCACCAACTGCTTCTCTGTATGTGTGTATTTATGCGTACTGGTTTGCATGTGCAACCATGAGAGATATCTCACTGCCTATTTCCTGTCATTGATTTAAGAACTTAAGGGTGTCATTGTGGCATTACAGCTTAGACCAAATTAATTTAGCTCCTGCAGTCACGAACATTTCCTTCTGATGCTCATTTTAGTTTGCACAAACAAACTTTTATTATGACTTCTTAGCTGTTGTTATATGACCCTCAGGCCTTAAGACAAACACACCCTAGAAACAATTATTCGGTACAAGAAGGCACAATGATGAAAGCGTGGTCATGCTGAACGCCCGGCTGTGTAAAAGTCATTTCTTGGTAAATTTGTGACACTATGACACAGGATTAGGTCTCCTGTTAGGAACAACTCTTAGGCAAACACTTCTCATCCATTAAAATGAAACCTGAGGCCTTGAAAAAAAATATGTGGACTGCATATACATGAGAAGAAGGTGCTTCGATTGTAGAGCATTAAGTGTGAAGGCTGGGTTGTACTGACCATGTACAGTGAGCGTGGCAGACGCTTCAGACTTCCCAACCATGTTCTCCACCACACATGTATAAGAGCCTTCGTCTGCAGAGGTCACTTGGCGAACAATCAAGGTATGGTCCTCTAGGATTTCAAATCTGCTGGCAGGACAGACATGCACACACACACATGCCCAAGAGATGAAAGAACAAGTGGAAACACCATGTTTGCATGGTCAGTTACTGAATGTAGAGGGTTTTTGTGTGTTACCTGCCCTTAGGCAGGTCAGAATCATCTCTCCTCCAGCGGACAGTGGGAACAGGGTCTCCTTGGACAACACAGCTGAACTCCACACTCTCCTCTGCCAGCACCACTACACTGCTGGGCCGCTTCACAAAGGTCGGACGCTCTATATGGCAGCACAGTAGTAAGAGGAACAAACATCATTACAGGATCAAATTCATCGTGTTTGTGGGCTCAGAAGGTATGAGTATTGAAAAGCTGACAAAAATGGAAAGACGTCTTGGATCATATCAAATCCTTTGAAGCAGGGATCAGTCGGCACTCAGACTGATTTAATCTACTCATCAAAGGCTCACCCAAGTAAATCCACTTGCTGCAATTGTTCACCTATTATAAATATGGTTGAGAGTTTATTACTGAGTACTCTGTGTGGGAAACAGCGTGTTCGAACAGCTGAAGCGTCAGAAGTCAGATTGTTATTCTATTCTCCTCTGCATCATATCATGGCTGGACTGAGGACTATGCACACCAACAGAACATCAATACATCAAGTTTTGCAAAAGTTAAAAATTGCAAAGCAACTTGTTTGAGATACAGAAAGCAGGACTACAACCAGCAAAAGTTCTGTGAAATGTTCTGGTTCAAGGCAGTCACAGAGAATGAGTAGCTGTCTACAAAACACTTTTGGGGAAAAGATCAAATGCTTGTGCAGTGCGATTCACATTACAGCAGAATAATGGGATCTAATGCATGTTATGGCTTCTCAAGGCCTATTGTAGTAGAAGACCATGAAATGCTGTCTGTCATGAACTTTCTTCCAAAGTCATCTGATTTTAACCCCTCTGAACAAGCAGAAAAAGTCCTTCATATTAATAACTTTTTCAAATCATTTGAGGTACATTTGAGTTTTGAACAAACTTTTATAATCAGTATGTTATTTTTGAGTGGTTCAACTTTTCACCCAAATAAGTATAAATTATTAGTTGCTGGGATTAAATAAATACAATAAAATCAGGTTTGACATGAAATTCTATAGATAATCATATATTTATCTGCCATTTATTTTGTACAGCCCAGAAAACAGCATATGTTAATATGCTTCTGCATTCAGCGGGATTTTCCACATTTATTTGACAGGCTCTTTGAGCCACTACATTGTATATTTGCAACCTGAACCAAGGCCATCTAACGATGTGGTACAGATAAGAGCTCTATTCTAATGGAAAGTGTTGGGAAAATAAGTGGGGGATTGAGAATAGAGGCTAGAAGCAGGAGGCGGCACTAGAAGAAGCACAGTACCATAGGGAGCTCTTATACTGAAAGGTTATAACATTAGATGTAGCACTGTTAGATGTTCAGTGCATGTTCAGTGGGGAAATTTGCTAAAGCTGGTAGACTGGGTGGTAGAGCTGCATAATCAAAATAATTAATGGGTTATTATACCCCAGTGAAAAAAGCATTGTACAGTGGACTGGCAAGGCACTGAGAACTGGAAGTACTCAGACTAAGTGAAGTACTGCAACATTGTGAAATGCAATCAAAAAGCTGCATATTTTACCAAGCACCGTGAGTTCGGCAATCTCACTCTCCCTCTCTCCCACCATGTTGGTTCCAACGCAGATGTATTTCCCTGCATCACTCTTCCTAGTGTTGGTGATCATTAGTTTGCCACTCCGAATCTAAAAGACAACAGAAAAAAAATCAATATTTGCACAGCTGTATTTGTGGAGGATCTAGCCATCTGTATGTGTACCGTGTTTGTGAATTACTAACAGAGTATCACATCCATAAAGCGTGTATTAATCTGGCTGCTATTTGTGTATTCTGCGATAAAATATGCCTCAGCTCAAGTTTTCTTTTTGACATGTTTACTTGAAAGTATGATGCTGTCTTTTGCATGGTCACATCTTTGACTGTCCCTTGTTTAAAAAGAAGTGCATGGTGTTGTGTAAGCCTGTGCGCATTGATCTGGCTCTCTATTGCTTAGGAATAGAATTTTCACTGCCTTTCAATCTGCACAGAAGGTCACCCATTATGAAATTACATAATTCATATCTAGCACTACATGAGAACCCTGGGAACAAAGGGACTGCCTCTTTGTAGAGACACTCCTTAGATGTTCTGTCAGCCTACTTTGCCTTTCCCAAACTTTTCTCTAAGCATATCGGCAAACACACACACACACACACACACACACACACACACACACACACACACACACACACACACACACACACACACACACACACACACACACACACACACACAGGCACAGGCACAGGCACACCCACACATTCATGTTTATTTTTTATTGGCATTTCTTCTTTATTTGGTAGATGTAGTTGAGATAGACAGCAGAGGCATGAAAGAGAAAGAAGGAATGACATGCAGCAAATAGCCCACCCTACATTCAAACCCAAGGCTCTGCACAAAAGGACTCAGGCTCAGTGAGAAATCCGCGATCTACCAGGTAAGCTACTGGGGTGGCCCACTGCTTTCAGCCTTTTCTGTCCACCACACGCCTCCACACACCATGTCTTTGAGGTACTTTGAATGTGAGATCCTCTACTGATAGTATGCAGCAGCTTGGTGTTAGAGGTGACAGCAGAGCAGTAGTGAGTAGATGAGAAACTGGAGAAGGGAAACATGCTGACCTCCAAACAAACACAAAGCCATTCTCTGCAACCAGACATGTGAAACCAGGCATCAACTTCAATTAAACTCTCAGCCCAGTTATTATGCTCTTAGATTGCTTCTTCCCTGCTCAAACTATTCATGCATTCTTGCTAGGGACACGACACACACTGCAGCGCTGCCATTTCTTAACACAGTTCAGAGGTCAAGGCTGCCTACAGAGCTGGGTCCATTGAGTAATTCAGCAACATGCCAGACAGCACCTGGCTCCGTAGGAACTCTCAACTCTCAAGCTTACAGATGGAATACATCATTAAATTGCTGCTGCAGGGATAAAACCAGCAGCCTTTCATTTATTAGTCAGCCTCCTCCAGGCTAACCTTCCACCACAAACGGCTGACACTGTCCACCAAATAAATAAAAAAATTGAAAAATAAAAAGACCAAGAGTGGCCTAAGAGTGGATACCATTTCAAATCTGTTGTAAATCATGCGGTTTTAAGAGGAAGACTTAATAAATTGCGGGGTGACTTGTGGTTGTGTGTACTTGAGATGCACATTGCCAACCACTGGTAATCACAGGGGGCACGTGGGGGAATTTGGGAACTAGTATTGCAGATTCAGCCATTCCTGTCAGTATTCACTGGATTAGGGTTGGATGTTTGGAGTTACATTATAGCCACTAAAATAAAACGCTCTGTATTTCACTAAAAACATAATGCAATGCGGGTGTTTAAGCTGCTGTGAATGATTCATGAATAACCCATCCATCCACTCATTTTCTTAACTGCTTATCCAATTCAGGGTTGCAGAGGGACTGGAGGACACAGACAGATATACCACAGGCTCTTTTTCAAACTAGTGCAATGTGAGTTAAAAGATTTCTTATTTGGTCTCATTTCTTTTCTACATTTCAAAGAGTTTACTGACTTTGGCTCATTGAGATTACCTATTTAAATCCTGGAGAAAGGGTTTTGCGAGTTACCCCTTGCTGCAAGTCTTTCTCGAGGATTGCAAAGATGATCTAACCATTGCCACTGGCTAATGTTATACTTATGCTCTGCAACTTTTTTTTTCTGTTTACTGCACTTGTAACTTTAGCAGCTGATTAAAGAGTAGACTGAGAGCTTTTTTATTTCCTCGACTGACCGCTCCTCATTTTTAGCAAAAATTCCACTGCAAAGAAATGAAAATGTGGTTTGTCAGTCCTCCATCTCGGACACTGAAACCTCAGCTTTTCTTCCTCTTGTGCCTCGGTGTCTTCTATTTCTTTTTTACATAGTCTTAGATACCCTGAGGGAAAACACATTAGCTGCCTTAGTGTGATGTGTACGTATTTTCCTGCAATGAAGACACTCAGCTTTTTAATTAAAATCCATAAAATTCAATCCAACTGTTAACTCACAACTTGATCTGCATATCACTATTAATAACTGACAGCTAAAGGCCACAAGGGAAACACTCAAAAGGTAGCCATGAATCACTTGTGGTAGACTCCTTTGGTCTTTGTACAGTAAGTAATGTCTTTGAGAGAACACTCATGGCAAAGACACATTTCCATATAGAAAAGATGATCAGGGAGGACGAAGCCAGGCACGTAAGTACAAAGGGAAAAGCAGCCTTTGTATTTCCCTCAGAGGAGCCTCCCCCTTGGCTCTGATCCTTTCCTCTTCTTAAATCAGAGATAGCTGCTCTGTCCATCACAGTTCCCCAGAGATGCTCTACCTGTCACTCCACACTAACATGAGCTTTGAATTTCCTGCGTGTTCCTGGGAGCATGGAAGAGAAGACTCAAATAAACAAATCAGCTCTCTCACACAGACACACACACATGCACGCACACAGCTATCTGAGTTGTTGAAACCAGATTCTGTTCCAAAGTTAAAGGAGCAGGAAGCCATTAAATGCAAAATAAATTCAGTGTATACAAAAGCATGAAAAGGAAAATCACTGCTGTCTGCCGCGTGCCACATGACCTAATACATTAGACTAAGACCATACATCAATACAGTAGCTAACATTAGCACACAATGCTGTTCCTTCCTGTACAGTATAATGTACACTTTTGGTTTTTTTCTGATGTGCTGCTCTGTGGTTAAGGTTTTGTATGAGCCAAATAAATCATCTCTCCAAAATTCCTACAAGCATTTTGGTAATGAGAACCAGAAAAGGTTTCAGTGACCACAAGAAAATTATCTTGCGACTTCACAGGGTTGCTTTTCCAAATTCCTGCAGAGCTTTAATTTGTATGTTAACGTTACAAAAAAGGCAACTAAGCATCAGAATTTCACACTGAAAGGCTTTTTGAACCCCACCAATTTTCATGTCAAAGTTTGTTCTTCACATAACGTCAACGTTCTAGCATCTCCAATGTAATGACTTGCACTTTCCCATGAATATAATGATATAACAACAACAGTATAAATTATCATTAGTTGAAATGTGTGAAATCAAAATAGCTGCTTTTACTGTTATGCGTTCATCTCTGTCATCTAAGTTGGAGCCATCTTTCCTCCAGGAGATTGTGGGCTCGGGGTGTCCACGGGGTGGCTGGCACTCCAGGACCGCAGGCTCACCCACTGCAACCATAACGTCAACAGGATTCTGCCTAAATTCGTCACGTAAGACTGGAAAAAACACAGACAAGCAGAACAGGAAACAGAGAGGACTTTAATAATGTTAAGAAGGTGAATACTTCCTCGTATCATTGGTGTCTTCAAGTGGGGCTGTGTTTAGTGTGTCAAAAAGTCTATTTCAATGACTTTTGTGATGTGGCATTAGCAGCTAATATTTTTAAGGTGCAAATTTTATAGTTTGGACTTAAGCTGCTTTTTTGCTCTTGGTAACAATATTAACGCCTTTTCTTGTTCGCAGAACTGGGCTGCAATACCAAGTCTTTAACAGCTTGACCAGCAGGATATTTTGTACTTGACTTCCCATGTCAAAAACACAGCCGTACAAGTTTCAGTTGATTGTTTACTAGCTCTGTCAATCCCACTTTTTGACAGTGACACACAAACACCTACACAAAATAAATTTACAGAGCTACACTGTTAGTAATCTGATAATATTAGTACAGTATTATCCACTCATCTAAATTGTATTCATTTATCAGCCTGTCAGGATCCCTCGTGGGACTACTCCTTCGCTCATGCAGGGTCTGTTGAGACTAGCTGCTGAGAAAGTTTGTTCTTAATGGCTGACAGTAAGATGAGAAGATATAAAGCTCTGCAGTAAAGGTGGGATCCAGCAGCCTACACTAGCAGGAGGCGGAAAGCTACCACGGCAATTTATCATCTTTCCACAACGACTAGGTTGTGTGCAGAAAAAGATCTTCCAGCCACCAGCTGTATCAGAGACAAAGCAAACTCGCATCTACTCCAGCGTGAACTCTGGTGGTCAGAGAGAGCTTTTTCCTGTCTCCACCATAGACATTATGTTGTGGTGTCTGCAGCAGTTTTTTTTTTTATTAGATTCTAGCATCATATTGAATGGGCTATCATTTGCAAAATTACAGCAAGAATAAAAGTGAAATTAGGATATGTAGAAGAGAAACGAAAAAGAAAGTTCTTTTGATGAAAAACAACTTTAATTCCATATCGGTGAGCACAGTTTTGCCACTGATGAGGTGAACAACATGTGCTAATGTAGACGCCTGTGCATGAGTGACTGTTGTTAAGCATTCCCGGACTTAAATTACAGGAGGGGCTTAGAACCTGAAACAAGCCGAGGGAGCCGAGCCAACGCAGACCAAGCATAGCAGCAAGACTCAGTAGAGCTGGGGTGAAAAGACAGGAAACAATGAGGAAAACGCATAATCACTCCCATATGGCAGCAACAACCCATTCACCTCTTTTTGTGCATAACACCGAGTGGGCCCGAGACGCCTGATAAGCACCGTGGATATGAGAGAACAAATTGGGATGACCTTCTAATTGGAAGTATTTTGGCCCACGCATATCTCTGAGACTCACTTCGCTGCGTTGCCCCCTCTGATCCTCTGAGGAGGGTTGCGACTGCCTGACTGAGTGCTGATGGGAAACAGCTGTCTGACAACCCCACCCCACCTCACCCCCGCTCCCCGACTCCCCCCAATACTGCCGACACCACAATGTCGCATGATAAAAGGCACTCCCCGTGGGACGCGAAAAACATGGTTGGGGTTACCTCAGACAGGAAGAAAGGGAGACCGTCATAATTCTGTGCACACTGTGTGCGTGCATGTTGACTGATTGACTGATATTATCGCTTAATTCCAATGGTGGGTTGCACATCTGCTTTTACTATTGTGTGAGGGCCAAATGTTTTCACAGAAATCGAAAGCCTGGACTGCATCCATAAACCCCTTTGTTAAAGATTCAGTTTCAGTGATAGCATTGCAGTTAGCATAAGAAATAAGACTAGAAGAGATAAGGATTAAAATCAGAGGGAGCATATGAAGGTTAGGAAGGAATGTCTTTGTAAGTGTGCACCCATTTGTATGTGTGTGTGTGTGTGTGTGTGAACAAGGAGAAACTGGTTAGTTTTTCCATGTCATGCTATTGTGCTGGGTAAGTACACAGATAATCTAAAAGCTGTGATTGTAAAACTGACTGTTTATGTTGAGTTTGGAAAAAGTATCTGCCTGTTACATTATAATAGGAAATTATGCATGCCCAAGTAAAAACCATGAACGCACACACCAGTGCATGTACTGTGATCTCCAAACCTAAACTATGCATACTAAGACTGTTTTCTTCTCTCCAGTTTCTCAACAGTCGTCAAATCCTCCTGTTTTCTTACATTACTGTCTTCTCTCGTCATCTACTGGCTCCACACAATTAATATAATTTCGGCTTATCTAGAAGCATATCCTGACAACCTACTTTTTGGGAGTGATGTTGCTCAGAGATTTAAAGATTTAAGGCTAGACAACACTGTCTAGCCTTAAATCTTCCCAAGTCAGCAGCATTTGCATGACCAAGCTACATGGAGAATAATAATAATAATAAAAGAAAATCATACTGATTTTAAGAGGATTTGAAGAATTATGCAAGGAACAATCAGCACAAATTAAACCTTCTTTCTTACCATATATTTTTCTCAGCATGCTTTGATTGCAGAACCAGAACTATTATGATTTCTTTTGTGTCCTCCCGCCAACTTTAAAAACTTTTAGTGTAATCTGATTTTCCATTCTCTTTGTACATGCCTTGCATATTTTAGGGCTCTGCACTCCGTTTTAGAAACAAATCATACTTGTGTATTCCACAAGCTGCATAATGAACAGGAATTTCGTATGTTTTTGATGGTATGTAGCATCCACGTAGGTCTGATTCAGTGAAAACCACCTCACCAGCTTCTGAGGCCTACCCAACTTGCCTGTTTAGCTCAAGCTTTGCACCTCTCCTCGTCTTTTTTTCTCCCTCAATCTGATCCCTCCAGATGAGAATTGCATAGCCCACTTCAAAGCATCAGCCCTTGGCCTCACTAGTTGGGATCTGACAGCGTCTGACTTGTTGTTAGTCCTCTGGAGCCTGAACCACAGCTTGAAAGGCCTACTGTAGCAGGGCTCCAATAATCCTCTCTATAGAGTCCAACTAGACCAAAGAAATACGATCAAATCAGGACAGGCCTGAGATATGCCACAGACAGTAACCTTATCACACTATCATTGTATACGACAGCCATATACACTTTTTGTGGTGATGGTCTCAATTTACTCCTCAATTTACTATTTGCTATCCTGTAGCAGTAACAGTTATTGCATACTGCAATAATAAAACATAACTTTTATGTCCCAAAGTCAATAGTGATATTACCTTAAGACACTGATGGTTAAAAATGGTTAAAATCAGATTACACCTTGAGCTATATTGGAGAAAAATGTCCTTTTTAGTATTTTAAAGAAAGCAAAGCAGAGCACTTTGGCATTTTTATCACCTGGTTGATGTGTATTTTCATAAATCTTATATCTTGTTATAGCACTTTACCCTCATAGTCTATTGCAATAACCTACTACTAGAAAGATATTTAGTTATATTCCTTACTCGTCAGAGGAGTTGACCTAATATCTAATGGGTTTTTTTTATATTAAGTTAACATTGTAATGCTTAATTGCTGTTTTGGTTAAGACTTAAATGGAGAAAAAAAATCATTGTATATCCTACAAAGCTATCTAGTAGCCATTTAGCTTAACATCTAGTTTATCAGTACAAAAACTGAAACGGAAAAAAAAAGGAAGGAGTATGGTGGCCCTGAGAGGCCAAATGGACTGCAACTTAAGAAAACACCAGCAATAAGAAAAACGCAGCAAAAGCACACAAAACACAATGGAAATATGAAAAATGACAACGGAAATAGGAAAAAATAAAACAGAAATAGGAAAATACAGATTTCCAAAATAACAAGGGAAGTGTTTCTGGGGAGACAATAACCCGACAGACCAGTTGCAGGAACCAAAATATGCTAAGAATTGCGCTGGGAGACACTTAAAAGAAGTGGAGGATCTATCGGTTTTGTGAGGAAAGAAAAGATGAGAGGTAAGTGTGTTAGCCTAACTATTAGCCTAAAAATCCGTCATCAGTATTATATGAATCATGATAAAACACACCTACCATATTTTGTTTTTCTGCAACTGGTCTGTCGGGTTATTGTCTCCCTAGAAACACTTCGCTTGTGCTTTTGGAAATCTGTTTTTTTCCAATAGACCCTGTGCACAAGAAAATGCTTACTTCCTGTTTTAAGACCGGGTGTAGGGTTGTACATTTCCGGTAGCCTTACTTTGCGGTCAGTCGCTACTGCGAAGGACTCCAAAATCATGTCCAAAACACGAAAACGGTAAGATCGTGTTAAGTTACAAAGAGCGGAGTGTGCGAACACTCACCATTGCTGTGTCATAAAAAAATTAAATGATCAATTTTGCAGTGTGACTCTGAAGAAGATAACCAAGATACTACTTTGCGGATTTCACCTATCGCTGGTTATTTTTAGAACATAACACCCGCGATAAATGAGGGACCACTGTATACAAATGCTGAGAAATATAGAATTTGAATTATTTCTCTCTTTTGCTCTGAGGCGCGGGGAAAAAAATATTGACAAGTCAATGAACATCATCTACAGATATATTCGGTAAATGCCCAAGACATCTTTAGAAATGTAAATCACCGCTTGATTCATCTATTCGGTTGACTTGTTTTGGAAAACCCGACCGTAAACAAGGAGCGAATATCACACCGGAAACGAAGCGCTATACAGGAGTTTCCCCACCGGAAACAGCATATGCTAAGGCGCACAGAGTCTATTTCTGTTTTCTTTTTTCCTATTTCTGTTGTCGTTTTTCCTATGTCTGTTGTGCTTTGTGTGCTTTTGCAGCGTTTTTCTTATTGCTGGTGTTTTCTTAAGTTGCAGTCCGTTTGGCCTCTCAGGGCCACCGTAAAGGAGTCACTTGTAGGACAGTTCCGATAGTAAGATAGTAGCGACTGTCTTTTAACCTTCTACTGATTATTGGTTCATTTGGGTTCCCAAAATGCTAAACTGTTACTATAGATCAGCCTCAGCCTGTCTGTGATGTGTACATACTGAAATGAAAAGGGCAAGAGGCAGATGCTTAGCAGTATTGTGGTTCTGTCTGTTTCCTGGCACTCATCACAGTGACCGCACAAAAAACATGATATTATAAGAGCAAGTAATATTAACCGAAAATAAGAACTGACATTGTGAAATTTTAATGCGCTCAGTGCTTAAAACATTTCCTGTTGTTTCAGCTCAAATACAAACCAGCCCTTATTGACTAAAATATCACAGAGCAGCAACTTGAAAACGGGCATGCAATAAATACCCAAAGCTAACCTTGAAAATACAGCTATCGTTCAGTCCCAGTAGATATGAAATCCTTGGCTTTTCTCACAATCTATCTCCTGACCTCTTGCTACCCCCACCCCCTGGTGTGTTTATCCACCATGAACCACCCTCCTCCACTACCACCACCTCCTCTTCTTCTCCTTGCTCTTAAAAAACTAGTCTGGAGAGGCAGAAAGCTTTGAGAGAAACAGCTGCTTCACAGAAAAACCAATATGCGCAGCTCATGTCTAATAGTTCGTAATATAGACTGAAAAAAGAGAGAGAGCGAGAGAGTGAGACCAACAAACACATACTGTACTCTCACACGGGAGGTCCAGTGGGCCCTGTTCTCCTTTGCAAGCACCCACCAAAGCCAATAACATAATAAGAATTGCAACCAAGCAAATCCAATAAAAGAGTCTCACACATACAAATTAGAATACATACATGAGCTCAGTCTCATAACTATGCCACAGGAGATTTGTAAAATAAACACAAGCATCTAGAAGACAGTGCATAAGGCTCATAAACTAACAAAAATTCCTTGCTTGTCCTCCATGGGCTCTCCAATTTGAATTTCATTTTCCACAATGAAATTATTATTTAAAAAAACGGTCCCAGGGCAAACATTTTCTTGCACACAGGGCCATATATCTATCTTTGTTTGGCGAACCAATTAACTCAATATTGTAGCTCACTTCATATGATAAAGTTCCATGTTATAATATTTGCAGGGTCTTTTAATACTGAACTTTCGCTTTTCTGTTGCTGTCCTTACCTTTTAGATTCAGAGAACGACCCTTTAATGCCTCAATACATCGAAATCCTCTGTTAGGGAATGATAATGCTGGCACTGTTGCTTATTTCTCTTCTTTAAAACACACATATGTATAAAAGAAAAGACAATAACTGAAAAAAGACACTGTATGTGCAAAATGGACAAACATATCATCTGCTAAGCAGCACTACATCCTGGCAGGGGATGTGTACCATGGTGCCATGTGAATGTGCGTACAGGGATAGATGCACTGCTTCATCAGTTCTTGGAAGTTCTGACACTCTAATCCTGTTGATGTACGTGCAGAACATATCATTCGAGGAGCAGATATTAAAACCAGCTAAAAGGATTGCGTGACCTCTATTTTAATCTTCTTCACTCATCCCATCCCTCTCTAAGAGGTAAAGCATTGCAGTGAGAATAAGGAGAGGGGAGATATGAAAAGACAGACGAGCATGAAGAAGATTAGGAGAATTAGTGAAGTGGCAGAAGAGCTGGGTGAAACAGAGGCTGAACAGCTCTAATAGGGTTAGTAGAGTTGTCAATTACTGTCTTGGATATATTTGGTTGCGAAAAAAACACGTTCAGGAGAAGAGACACATCAATACATACAAATAACACATACCAACTGTGTGGGTATATATATCATAC
Organism: Astatotilapia calliptera; assembly: GCF_964374335.1. Taxonomy (NCBI): domain Eukaryota; kingdom Metazoa; phylum Chordata; class Actinopteri; order Cichliformes; family Cichlidae; genus Astatotilapia; species Astatotilapia calliptera. Next base: position 9,907,565 of record NC_137431.1, on the reverse strand, counting down.
TTGGCTTGTCAAAACAAACATAATACAGGTTCATCCATCCATTTTTTGATAGTCTCTCTTTTAAAAAAAAAAAATACACCAATGCGGTGGCCTTGCTTTCTTGCCTTCTAGTTTTGCTCTGATGCAGTTTATTTCTCTACCTCTGTTAGTTTGTACTGTCAGCCTGTTTCCATTTTCAGATGTCACATGATGTATAATCTGGGTATCTCTTTTCTACAAAGTCAGGAAATGATTGTTTCTAGATGAATATCTTTTTCCTCAACACCTAGAAATAATACAAGGCACCATACATTATCATAGACGTTTGCCAAATATGGCACTGCTGACGCTGTTGCAGTAGTAAAGTATGGCTGCATCTTGCTGGGACTTTCTTGTTGGATTTGCAGTGTACTATTACGTGTGCTTTGTTGGCATCAAAATAGAAAATGTAGACCATTCAAAGAGCTTTTATGGAGTCAGAATGTGACTGCTGTTGGTTTGTTGCAAACTAGCTCTGGCTGTAAGGCATTAAATAGGTCCACAGGCTCCTCCAGTTCTTACAATGACTGATTTCTGCAATAGGTTGTCTCGTGGCAACGTAGCTTTGTTAAAATGCCACCTGTATAGGTATACAGATCTATCAGGTTTTGTCAGAACACTAGGTGGTGTGTTGAGTCTTCAAGTTAAATTCCTATGTGGACTGACTTTGATCAGCTTATGACTCACATGCACATGAAGATTAGCTGGGAAAGCATCATTTTCTGATGTCATGACTGGACTGGACTTTTTCTCATACCGTCAGCAAAAGGTCAAAGTTAAATGTGGAAACGACACCTTTATACATGTTGTATAGTGATCACTCATTCACTTTATTGTGGTTTTAATTTCTTGAATAAAAATAATCTGACAGTTATCATTTGGCAATTGTTTCGGACTAAATAAAAAAAGAGTCAAAGAAGAAGTGCTGATTCTGACGAGATCAGGTGGGCAGTTCTCACTGATTTTTCATGTAATTTCCCACATGACCAGAAATATTTTCTTATTTAAAATTTTAATTAAGCAGCTAACTTAAAAATGAAGTACAATCCATACATTTTATATCTGATAGAACCCCCTTTTTTGGCCCATTTTTCTTTACACTTTCAGTTCTCTTTCAGTTAAAGTTCAGGGGCATTCATCCTTAAATTCCCACCACAGCATTTCATTTACTTTGACATCTCGACAAAAAATGGGTCACAGCAACAACTTTTACATTTCTTTTCGTTGTATTTTTTTTCAGCCATTCAGTTTTTGATATGATAGTGTGCTTGGGATCATTCTGCAACATCATTCTTTTGTATGACTTCTTTTGCGTCCATGCTTTAGCTGTTAGACAGATGGCTTCACATTGGACAATACAGCTGCGCTTGGGATATCAATTGTGTTGTATGACACAATTTGTGCCAGCCTTTAGCTGTCAGACCGATGGTCCCACATCTGACTTTGAGTTCATTGTCAGCTCAATGACTGCAAGTTGCTCGGGTCCTGTGGCTACAAAACAAGCCCAAATCATCACCCTTCCACCACTGTGCTTGACAGTTATATTTGACAGTTATACTTGACAGTATGACGTGTCATGCTCATGTGCTGTGCAAAGGAAAATATTCCACAAGTCTTGTGCTGCTGTGTCCTTTTTAGAGAGAAGAAGCCTTCTTTTGGCAGTCCTTCCAAGTAAGACATACTTGTTGAGTCATTTTGTAATTGTGCTGTTGTGAACTTTAGGATTTAGCATGCTAACTGTGGGCTGTAGATGAGATTGCATGGTTACACTATGGTCTGACCTGAATTTGCTGGGACATCCACTCTGGTGAAGGTTGTGTGTTAACACACACCTTAATGTACCTTGCATTACAACTATTGTTTCTGCTCTAATGGTATAATGTTTTAATTTGCAGTAGTGATAATCAGGCCTGCCGATTACATACCTATCTCTGATGTCATACTGTATATATACTTCATAAATTGTTACAATAGCGTCATTATAAGGTATAAAAGTTGTGTTGCAGCACTGCAAAACAAATAGTGTGTGCAAGTGACATGAGAAATAACTACCTTTAGAGTTAAAATGACGCAGGAATGTGAAAACCCATAGTTTTACAACACGGTGTCCTGTCATCAAAAGGGATTGCCTCACACCTTTCTTTTTAAATTAAAATTATTTGTATTATACTGCTTCATCTTGCAGGCACTGAATACACACAATTATTAAACAAGCTAATTATTTTCAAGTATTTTTTTAATTAATTTTCTCCAAGGTGTGCCATTTAATTAAATCAAGATTGTATTGGACAAAATAAATGAACAGAGAATAAATCAGACCCCGTTTGGTCAATTTAATAAGTGCAAATGCATTCAGGGAACGTTTTCCTTCCTTAGGGCACATAATAATTGTGAAAATGCAGCGTTCAATGAAACATGTTAGTGAAATATAATCTACTAAAGGTATGAGGTTGCCATTATTTTCCTGCAGTCTTTTATTTGCAAGGATGAAGCACTACTTCAGGATTCTAGTGATGCAAGCCTTGCATTAATTAATCTTTTAGAAGTCTAAACAAAATGTGTGTGGGTTGTGTCTGTGCCTTTCACCCGTTACTTTGGAAATAGCACCCACTTTGCACACCAAGCGCTTTTAGACCAAATGGAATAAATCCATATAGCCACTCGCTAACGCAATAAAATATAAAACTGAATAATGCGGCTAAAACAGGACTCTGGTTAGATGGGTGGAAAACTCAGGAACAGTTTAACGCAACACATGATGATCTATATGCTGAGATCTCACCTAAAAACACCTGCTTATTAGAACTGCATCTCATGCCAGAAGATGGCTTTCTGTACGGTCCCGAGTTAGCTTTCCTTTGTTACTCCTGAAGCCTATTCCATGTGTGATGTAATTTACTGAGATTTGTATTGAGGCTGTCAGGATATACACTTGTTAGTGATATAAAGCATCAAAAACCTCACAAAAGGAAACATAACATAACTATTAATTGTGACAGCAATAGCAAACACCTGAATCCTTTAGAAAGCAGGAAATGCATGTCAGTGAGAATGGGAATGGTACAAAACCCAATCAAGTCCTCTTCTTCTGAATAATGGAGAGAACTGGAGGCAGTCGAAGAGTGGCCCTCTCTCTCTGGGGCAAGAGTCCCTCACATGAAAGCAGAAAAGCCACACGCGCGCACACACACACACACACACACACACACACACACACCATACTTTAACCCTCTCATTAGTGTAATCCTGCATGAGAACAGTAAATTGTCATGAATAAATCCACTTAGAAGTCAGCGAATGAAAGACTTTCACTTTGAGTTGGTTGCATTACCATTTCAATAAGCGTGCCACGCTGCAAAACGTTGGCAGTGTTTGACAGAGTAATTGGGAACATTAACGAGTAGATAAAATGTGGTAAGCGGAGGGAGGCGTCCGTGTAAGTACGTGTGCGAGTATGTCAATTAATTTTTTTCGCAGACACAAAAACACATTTGCAGATTTTCCACTAATAGGTCCAATGAGTCCCCCTGAAGGAGAGAGATTGGTGTGAAAGACTTTACCGGCTTTGTTTGGCAAAACAAAAGAATTGGATAGTAGACAGTAGTCAGACCTTGAGACAAATGTATTCCAGCATTTTGGCCCATAGAAACCTTTGTTTGAGCAGCATGACCTTAGAATAGTGTTTGGAAAATCTCCTTGGGCTAGCTTGATTTCTAAATAAGCACCTTTCATGAACTGTACACAAAGAGAAGAGAGGGGCAAAGTTTAGGGTATGTGCAATTACACCCTGCAGACAGAGCATAAATCTAACCCTGAGTGGGCAACTCTTTGTTTAAATGAGTATCTACCCTAATTTCTACCTGGCCTTTGTTTGTGAAAGAAGACAAAGTGGGTAGCGATGGAAATAATAAAGTGCAAAACCCAGGAGAGATGCTCCAAGGGAAGAGTGCACCTAGGTCACAAAGCGAGGAGGAGGAGGATCAGGAAGAGCTGGTAGTGGGGAGGGCAATGTATTGTAACAAAGAGAAAAGTGAGCCAGACAAAGACACAGAAGCAGGAGAGTGGAGATATAGACACAAAGAAACAAAGAGGTATAGTCATTGTAACACTGGATAAGACAACTTTGTAGTCACTGTTTGCTTTATGGTGAGGCAGGTGCCAAAATATGCAGGAGTTATGTGCTAAAACACACACGCACTCTCACACACATGCACACACACACACAAATCACACGCAATATACACATTCATAGTTACAGCTATGTTCTGCATCTTAATGTACCCAGAGGTGCCCTAGTCTCTCCCTCATCATCAATCTGAGAGACAACTCAAGGCCCAGGAGAGAAAGAGGCTGTGGGCAAATATGTAATGCACTGTGGTGTGCCAGGAAAAAAAGAAAAGAGAGGAAAAAAAAGCCTAATATAAATCAGAGAAAAGTACGAGACGGAACAACGGATGGTGTTCACGCAAATATTTTGAGACTACAGCATTATATTCCAGAGGATATTACAGTGACTGACAGATATACATTATGCACCACAACACACCAGAGCCCATGCTTTCATTCAAACGGGAGAAACTGCGGTTTAAGAACATGCAAAGATGCTGACACTGCATGAAGTGATAGCAGATTTACACGAACCCAAGACACGAAAGGTTTGACACTGCACCATCGATAATTTCCGCGTAACTGAAGGATGTGTGAAAAGATGCAGCAAAAAGTGGGGGAAAAACGAATCATTGGCTGATTTACATCCATTTAGTGCTTCGTATCAAGTGTCAGATATTGATAATAGGATGTTCTGGCAAGCATCGGTGCTTCAGTCATGCTTTGCAAGCATTTCTCTCTTTTTTTCTATCTTTAAAAAAATTATTCTTCTGGAAAAAGGGCTTTCCACCAAAAAAATAGCACTGGATAAACATAAATATCTAAACACCTTATTACCATGAACTGCCAGAGGTCATCAGAAATGAAATAAATGATCATTTAAAACCTAATAAGTGATGCACAAATAAAATCTATGCCCTGTTAATGGTTTAGGGGGGAAAAACAGCCTAGGAGCAGTAGTCTTTGGCACTTAGAAGCCCTTCAAGTCATGACGAAGCTAAAAACCAGTAATTTAGAGTAGGAATGGGAACAGAAATCGGGTATTACAACAAGCTTGTTTGGTTTTGACCGAGCTGCGCCAGGGAGGAATGAATGGGAAGAGAAATGAATGAGGGGTGAAAGATGAAACTTTAATGATCCCTCTTGGGAAATTGGGTCATTGCAGCAGCACGGGGAAGGGTACAGATCAGAACAGAGCAAACGCGGGTTTCCAGATAATACAAGTAATTAACATGAGATAAACACACAAAGGATAACTAAACACATGAAAGCGATAATTACGCACACATTTATATGTTAAGCACATGTGTCAAAATGCCAGACAGGTAGACTCGAAGAGTAAAGACACGTATGTAAACATCCATGGTCAAGATGTTTAAGTGATCCAAAATTGCAAATGGAGCATAGGAGGGAAGACAACCAGGAGGATTTGTGCCGGAGCGGCCCCCAGCCCCGTAATTGGTAGGAAACAAGAGGACTCTGAATAAACACTTGTCATGAGACACAGCCTGGCTCATTTTTTTTCTGTGCACGCTCCTATCCTCTTCTCCTGACTCGTTTAACTGAAGCTAACTCAAAGCCATGCTCCCCTCATAGCTCGTCCTCCTCCTCACAGTTCCCCTTCACTCATCGCTAGTCGCAGCTATCTAGCCTCCATTCTGCCTTGTGTATCTGTCTGTTGCTGGGACAACAAGCCAAACACCACCTCAAGATTTCCAAATATCCCGACAAACTGCTCTCTGCACCAACTACTCTCAATCTCTAGTCTCCCCCCGCCCTGCCTTCACTGTGGCCTGCAGTCCTCCCCTTAATTCTGCTTTCTGGTCTTCTTCCTAATTATCTCTCGTGGAGGACAACATAGCCCCTACCATCCCCCGCACCGCTTCAACCCCGCTACTGAGAGACCCTGATGAATAATTTCACGTTTTTCTAGCCTTCTCCTTTCCCTCAACCTCAAATTGATTATTGTACAGAAAGCACAGCTAAAAGAGCAGCCCAATGGGTAATTTGTCTTTCTGACGATTGGAGTCCATGGATAGGTGTGGGGGAGGGAAAAGGGAGAAGGCTCCAAAACGATATGGAAAGGGATGAGAAAAATGTGATTATACGAAGAAAATATTTTTATATTGGAACGCTTCGCAGAGCTCGTCTCTGATAGCTCATTCCGTTTGATGTCGTGGTCAGAGGAGTAATTGGGAAGAGTGGACATTTGCATGTGGGAATGTTCGTACGAAAGTGAACAAAGTGAGCAGAAGAACATCCTTGAGGACTGTCCGTAATTACATGAAGCGCTTTGGAAAATGCTGTGAATACAGCGCCTGTCATTTGCTCTCCATCACAAACACTGCTTACAGCCCCGTGGCTACAGACACTCATCCATCGATGTTTGATTCCACTTAAATATGACTGGCTGATGTGCTGTCGGAAGACGCTAACCTCCAGGTATGCCAAGCCTCCAATACTGTGAAACTCCCACCCGGTGGTGTGCAAAGCTCTGGCGATGACAGGGGAGGAGGGTATAATTTGGGCACCACAGGAAAGATCACTAAGTGTGCATGCAGATATTCTGCCTTTTCATTAGGGTGAGGTATCCCACGAATAAGCGCTGCTGAAATAAATGCCTGCATTTATTCTGCTTTAACATTAGGTGACTCATCTAACTGCGTGTGTGCAAATTAGCAGGCCAAACCAGGGTCAGTGGTGTGAGTCATTAGCAATTTTGGTTAAGACAAGTTCACACCTGGATATTTCTTGATGGCGCTTTGCTGTAATGTGATGTCGAAAGTTGCAAACATTCTTCATTTGCGATTTTTCTTATGCAGGTCCTGCCATGTGCCTGTGATTCCCCATCATCGCAAAGATAAGCTGAATCAGCCACCCACCAGCTCTCCTTCTCTCATCTCTCCATCTTACCCTTGCATACACCCTCATCACTTTTCATTCCCCCCCTTGTGTTTTCCTGTCTTCTAACTTCAATCTCTACTTACTCTCATCTCCTTTTGTTTCCTCTAAGCCATCTCACAATCTCCCAGGGCTTTGTTCCTCCCTATCTTCTTTTCTTTTCCTCTACTTCAAACCTGCTGTAAAGTCTTTCGGCAAGGCTAGATTTTCCTCCCTGTTATTTTTTTTTTTTTTAGGCCTGAGCTTTCCTCATTTTCTCTTCCAGCTCTGTTGTGCATTCTCCACCCCCCACCCTGAAAACCCTCCTAATGGATCCAGTGTCTGCAGAATACCAGAGTAAACCGCACAACTGCACTGTGGCTTCATGTTTGTCTCTGCTTCAGTGTCTCTCTACTCCATCTATGAAAAAGGGGGGTACAAAAAAATGAATTGAAAACTGCCGAACACGAAAGCAAAAAGAACGCTTCACAGTGCAGTGTCTGATATCTCAAATAAAAACCTTAAAATTAATGTTTTAACTTGAAGGGTTTTTTCTTTGCTTATTCTTTTATTTGTTAATCTTTAACTAATAAGGGGTAATGCAGCTTTTTTTCTTTTTTAAAAAAATAAAACTGCTTAGGTTTAACTTTCCTCTGTTCATGCAGTCATGAAAGCTACCATTAAACTTGATACTTACCCAGTTATTCCATGTTCCCAAGAAACTGCTGTTGCTTCTGATAAACTCAGCAAATATTGTGCATGAGAAGCTTTTTTCCCCCCAATTTTGTCCCATAACTTATATCCCCGAGGAAATAACAGGAGGATTCCGCTTAGTAAACAATCCCGTCTCCTAGAAATTATGTTTTCACAGTACTAATTTGCCGCAAATATGTTTTGTTAGAAACGTTAAGGGCATTAGTAATACCGTTTTGATTGACAAAGTAATATGTTTGCAAATAGTTGTCACTGAAGAGTCAGAGAATTCAGACTCAATTAAAGTTTATTTTTATGCTTCACTGTACTGAGGTTACAGATAGATTGTGGTCTGGGAGAAATACTGAAAAAAAAAAGTTAATTGAAGCAAATCATCCGGTGGAGTTGGAGACACAAGTAGCTGCAATACTTTCACACATAAAGGATCCACTTTCTCCATCTAGTTATTTTAAGAAGCTGAAATGCCAATCAAAAAATGACTCTCTGTGCTGAATTTGGAAAAAAAAAAAGTGTGTACAAATAATTCCCACCTCAAAAATATAGAAACTATGGATCTTGATCCTGCTGGTTTTCTGTTCCATGTAGCTCTTCATTACAGCGACAAATTTAACCAGAGATAACTCTTCTAAAAATGTACAAGCACAAACAGCAGGAGTTCAAACAAGCCTTGTAGCCCTCTGCCTCGGAGTAGTGAACCAATAGGAGTGCAGGCAGGAGGCTGCAACAAGCTTACAGGTGTCGGCGTGATAGACAACGCGATAACAGACCGACAAGGACAAACTGTCACATCTCTGCTGGGCTCGGCACTCCACAGGTAGACGGCATCCCGAGCAGCCCGAGACAGTGACAAATGGACACAATTTCCCTTTATTTATCTATGTGTTGTGTGAACTGCAGAACACATGCTGGCCTGCCCCCCCATAAATCTTTATCCAGTTAACACAATGCCAATAAACCAACACATTAGCCCTCACAAGCAGGCTAATCAAGCATATCGCACAATGTGTAGAGTACACGAACACATTCCTGATTAAAAAAGAAACGAAAGAAAGCGAGAAACACATCAAAAAGACATTATAGAATCCCTTCAGAGAAGTGCCATTACTCACAGCATCTGCACACAACAGCAAAGCATTTCCTGCTAAAAAAGAAAAGAGAGAGAGAAAAAGCAAAATAGAAAGGATGCACTCAGAAAATAAATCTGGGGGCAAAAACATGTCACTTATAACCCGGGTAATAAGTTTCTACTGTGGAGATGGAAGAAGGCTGGAAAAAGCTTTAGGGAGTCAGGGAGGTCAGGGAAGCGAGAAGGCAACATTTATACTGGTTAGATTTGATAAGGCCTGGAAATTGCTGAGTGAGGCATCCACTTCCAGAGACAAGCCAGTCTGTCTCGGTGACTCTGACCGGCTTGGCTCAGCCGAGAGGTGCCTCGTGTGACATGATGTCCCCCTCTGCTATTAACCCTGCTGACACAAGCTTTCCTCTTACACAAATACCTACATCATCAGCTGCCAATCTGACTGTTCAATCTACAAACACTGGACTAGAATTAAGGTTTCTGCCTCTATAGATGAGCTTGCTCCCTCTGTACCCAAACAAAATCATTTTGCAGCCCAAAAACGACACCCTGGTCTCCTTCACTGACATCAACACACACGCTCACTAAAACTCTCCCTGCTGGTTTTGTCATATTACCTGACAGAACACCAGCAGATTTTTTTTTTTTTTTTTTTTTTTTTTTTTTGCTCAGTGCCAAGCAGTCACTGGTGTGAATGGCTGAGCCTCTGGATTTAATTAGTGCTGCGCCCATATGGATTAGCAAACAGACAGGCGCACACACAAGCTGAAAGTATGTCACATTCCCACCTGATCAGCTCTTAACATTGCCCTTGGTGGCATGCAAACACAGATGCACACATGAATACACACACCAGGGGGAAAGAAAGAGGGCGGGGCGGGCTGAGCTTTAGAATCTGGCGAATTCTTTGCTGTAAATTTAATTGGTTTTAGCAGCAGTGCAAAGAAAACGTTAAGGTTGGCTTGCTGCACCATGTGCACAGAGACAGCTGCTCTGATGGGTAGGAGGTAGGAGGGAGCAAAGTGAACATACTGCTAAATAGATTATTTTAAAAACCAGCCAGGTTGATAAACAACATACTGTCAGCCTGGAAACGCAGGGATGCAGATGGATGGAAGGACACGCAAACACACAGTACCATACTCTGCAAATATTCACTTTGCCTCTAATCCCATTGAAGCCTACGCAAAGGACAAATTTCTGTCTGGTGTTGTTAATCTCCTGGGGTAGTTAGAGTTGTTGGTCATTTGTGAATCATTCTCGATGTTTAGCCAAGACTCTTTTACTGGTATGTTACCAACCATTTCTTTCCTTATCCCACTCGCCATACAGGACAATTATAGAAAAGTAAGCAAAAGTAGCATGAGACTGAAATGATGTATACACAAGTTCTGATATCACAGATGTTTTGTCAGGTTATTCAATAATGATTAGCTTACATGGTATATTTGGTATTTTCTGCACTTCTATGGCAGCTGTAAAACTTGTCTCAAAAGCAGAAGATCACACAATAAGATCTTTGGCTGATATTCAAATATGACTACAACCAATATTTTATAATGTGGTAATCATTTTTCTTTAAATACTGTAGCAGCACAAAAATCATTTTGATTACACAGTGAATTGTAGAAGGGCAAATGGCATCTATTCCATTCCCACTGAAACCCTCAAGTGCTTTCTCTGCTTTGTAACTTGGGTAAGTGGGTATGATCTCACTAGTAAAATGAGTTTTTTGGGATGCTGAAAGCAAAGTTTAGTCAATGTGGTCACTAAGGACACAAGGCTCTGAGGCAGGGGATTGATTTTGCTCTGGTTCTGCAAAGTCATAAACAAGAACCATACAAAGAAGCAGAAAAGAGGTAGGCATTTTGTTGCTGATAACTAAAGTAACGCCTAAGACCACCAGATCAATTATTCCCAATCTTTTTCTTCCAAAACAACCGGAGATGAGAAAAACCTGCTTCTTTTTTCTTTGTTTGACATTTCAATCTTAATATTTGGCCATGCTAACAAAGCTGTTAAAGAATGCTTGATAATTATTGTTCCAACCAATAAGGTTCAACCAATAGTTAGGCTTCTTGAAATAGTTTGTCTTTCACTCCGATATAGCATTTGTGACTCTTTTAAGCTGTTTATAACTCTTATTCAATAATCTAAAGGTTAACTGTACAAATCAGACTAATATTTAATAGTTTTACTCAGTACACAACACTATGCGGCCTCCTTGCCAGGGAATATAGAATGTCTGCTTTGAATGAAAATGATGATTTTGTCTTGATTGCATATTCAAACAAGACAGAAACACCATAAAGCTCTACTCCAGTACACTTCACCATTTGATGTGAGTGGAATATACTTGTACTGTTGGACCAAACAGCTTATAGGCAATGGCCATTAGTCTAGTAAACCATTAACAGTGTTTCAATGTACCTTACTAGAACTACTCAATGAAGAAAACAGATTTCCAGGTTTACTTGTAAAATTGTACACCACCATGCAAATTTCTTGAGCGACACCTAATTTCTTTAAATGTTGCTAGAAAAATGGTAACCCGATGTCACAATTGATTAGCACAAACATACATGGAAAGACTAAAGCAGAGTTTGAAAATCAATATAAGCACATTTACTCTTCCGCGAAAGCCTGAACTGTATTATCCAAGCTTTCTTAGCTTGAAGAATAGTTCTCCAGGCTTCCTGAAGGACATTCAAAGTTCTTCTTTGGATGTTCACTGCCTTTTGTTTGATTCCATGTCAAGATAACACTGCTTCAATACAGGCCCCATTGTGTGTTTTCTATCAAGGTATACTTCTATTGAATTGGCAGCTTGTTTGGCATCCGTGTTTTCCTGGTGGATCAAAAGGTGGATATTACAGTAGCATTCATAATTCCATCAATTTCAACAAGATCCCCAACATGACTTGTACAAACGAAGCCCCAAACCATCTTCCAGTGATGGCTGTAGACACTCACTATTGCACCTCTCTTGACCTACTTGGTACATGTTGATTGGCGATTGGAGTCAGAACTTTTAAACACAAATTCATCACTCCATAAGACCTTTTGCCACTGATTTTCAGAACAGTTCTTGTGTAATTTGGCATACCTCAGCCTTTCCTGCTCTTTCATGTCTTCATAAAGGGCTTCTTGACAGCCACCCTTCCATTCGGAACATTTCTGATGAGGCCTCGGATACTGTTGATAGTTTTTGTAAGACTTACCACTTCTTCTTTTGGCCTCCACTTATCCAATTTCCTCACCCTGCACACTATCCTACTGAAAATTCGTGAAAAAGCAGTAGATATGCAAAGAAAAACTTCAGAGAGCCTTAGGAACTATTGCTCAAGACCACATTAAAAAAAATCCAAGAAAGTCTGGCTCTGTAGAAGACAAAAAATGGGAAATGAGGAGTTGCTTCACTTTTGCACTGTATTGTAGTTTTCTCCAGTCCACTTTTTTTTTTAAAACAATTATTACATAAACAAAGGAAGTAAGGGGGTACAGGAGATGACAGGATTGCTTAGACAAGTTAAGCTGTAATGCTTTCCTTGACACTCTATTTATTACCTTAAGCCTAGAAGTCAAATCATGCACATCTCCAAAAACAATAACCTGAATGGACAGTATCATCTCCTCATTTCTGCACATCAGTGCCCACAATGTATGAGCCTAATCGAGTCATCAATGATATGTTACAGACTGAGAAAAAAGCTGTAATACGGTAATGAGATTTGGTTATCCTTTACCCTTAAGGCTACTCAAACTGAAATGTGGTATTTAGTTTTAGCTGTGCAAATAATGAATAATACATAGCAATATATGCTACGTAATGTGATGGCGGTTAGAGCATTTTATGCAGCTAAGCTGTGTATGAATAATAGCATAATCTGCTGCAATTATGGATAGATAGCTTATAATTAGTTCATTGTAATCCCTTCAGCTGTCTGGCTCTAAGCAGACTCAGCACTGTCTGGATCCAAATAGGAAGAAATGTGAAAGAGAGCAGTTAGGGGTAGGGATAACCTTATTCTGGGAAGACACTTTTTGCATTGTGGGCTAAAATTAAATAATGTCCTTCACAGTCTGTTGAGAGTCTTTTATGTCTCTATAGGCAGCAGAGAGAAAAAAGCGACACAAAGAGGAGAGAATTAGCATTGAGACGAGGTCAGAGTAAAATATCATTCATGCTCCAGTCCCCCACTCCCACACACAATGAAGCGCACCATTCCACGTCATACAAAGGCTTTTATTTTTTTTTTAAATCTAGCCTTGGTTGATTTCCATTCTCTTAATTTCAATTCACTGTCTCATTTGGCAGCATGTGTCCAAATTAATTGGTTTGTTGTTGGACACGCTGTTTTCTTCCGCTCTGCTTGACATAAGTATGCAATTGCTTGGGGGTTCGAATAAAAAGTGGGAGGTCAACATACCTTTACGGTAGTCTTACAGTAATTTACAAGGCAAAGAACAGTGAGCCTTACTGGGACTGAAACCCTTGATTAGACCCAGTAGGTGTCTGTGGTGAAGGTAGCCCATGTTTAATAGCTTTCATTGAAGCGTACTGACTAACATGCATGGGCTGTTAAAGTCCTGGTGTTTTTGAGCTTGTCGCTCTGTTCAGAAACCAAATGGGAGTGACAAGGAGTACTATTGAACAGCAGACTGTGTATACTGTAAACAATGTACACCACATGTCCTGCTGTGTGTTCATGAGTGCATACAGCATCTTCCACTTTACCTTCCCAAAAGCAATTCAGTACCAGAGTTACCAAGTGGCACTGTTGCCTTTAACTACATAAAGGTCTTCACACACAGGAATGAAACACAGATACCTCTCACAGTTATGCATTCCTAATAAAGGAAATGAATTGCAAAGAAAATGTTCAACCAAGCACATGCCTCTGACTTCAATAACCAACCTTGCCTACATTTGGTCTTTACAACAAACTGTTCTCAAACAACTACAGGGAATAACTGGCTGTGAGATTTCTGCTACAGCCCAGTGCAGTGGAGGGAAATACTGTATAATTCGTAGTTAGGCTCACAGCGCTGAAAATACTAGATAATGAAACCTCAAGAGCAACATATCTTTCTAGAACATTACTCATTGCATTGGAACTATATTCTGTATTATCCAAAAAATCATTAACCACAGTTTTGGTCTGCTTCTTCTAAAACTCTGCTCTGTCCTGAAACTGTCCTGTTAAGGACACTAATTCATGAACATTATAAATATACTTTTTCTTTTGTGTTGGTACTCTACAAACAGATTTCTTTTTCACATCATTAGGACAGATGAAAACATTTCAGAGATGAACATCTTAAAACAGTGAGGCGTACATCTTTAACCTAATGTCTTGGTAGCAATAGGGAAAGTGGAAAAGCCGGGCATCCCTGTTCCCTGCAGTTTTCTCAAGCTCATCGCTGGGTATTCCCAAGCACTCCCATTCCAACTTGGAGATATAAACTCTCTACCAGATTCTCAGCCAATTTTGAGGTTTCATCCCAGCTGACCATGCCCAGTTTAGACGTTCAATAGGAGGCACCTAGAGGCAATCTAATCAGATGGCCAGAGTACCTTAACTCCCTTCTAATTTGGAGCAGTGTCTGTACTTCTGTCACACCCTCGTATCACAGAGAGTGAAGCTCCCTGTTAAATCCAGAACTGAATTCAAAATCCTGCTCCTCACATACAAGGTCTTGAATAATCAGTCCCAATCTTATCTTAATGACGTATAGTACTTCGCTCTCGCACTGCAGGTTTACTTGTTGTTCCTAGAGTATTTAAAAGTAGAATGAGAGGGAGAGCCTTTAGTTTTCAGGCCCCTCTTCTATGGAACCAGCTTCCAGTTTGGATTCGAGAGACAGACACTATCTCTACTTTAAGATTAGGCGGAAAACTTTGCTTTTGCTAAAGCATATAGTTAGGGCTGGACCAGGTGATTAGGCTGTTGGGGTATTCCCGTGATGCATTGAGTATTTCTTCTTCAATCACCTTTCTGACTCACTATGTGTGTCTGCATTGAACCATACTTGTTATTAACCTCTGTTTCTCTTCCACAGCATCTTTTATCCTGTCTTCCTTCTCTCACTCCAACCGGTCACAGCAGATTGCCGCCCCTCCCTGAGCCTGGTTCTGCTGGAGGTTTCTTCCTGTTAAAAGCGTTTTCCCCTCACTGTCGCCAAAGTGCTTGCTCATAGGGGGTCATATAATAGTTGGGTTTTTCTCTGTATTTGTTATTGTAGGGTGTTGGGCGACCGTGGCTCAGGGGGGTTGGGAAGCGTATCTGTAACCGGAAGGTCGCCGGTTCGATCCCTGGGCTCTCTGTCCTGGTCGTTGTGTCCTTGGGCAAGACACTTTACCCTACTTGCCTACTGGTGATGGCCAGAGGGGCCGATGGCGCGAAATGGCAGCCTCGCTTCTGTCAGTCTGCCCCAGGGCAGCTGTGGCTACAACCGTAGCTTGCCTCCACCAGTGTGTGAATGAATAGTGGCATTGTAAAGCGCTTTGGGTGCCTTGAAAAGCGCTATATAAATCCAATCCATTATTATTATTATTAGGGTCTACCTTACAATATAAAGCACCTTGAGGTGTCTGTTGTTGTGATTTGGTGCTGTATAAATAATATTTGATTGAACTGAATCTTCTTCTACAATCTCAATCTTTCAGTTGTTACTTAAGTTCACACATGAAAGATGTATAATGTCAAAATGAATGGCAGCAAACCGACCACTGATCCAGACCGAGACAAGTACACAACATTTACAATGTCTCTTGAAGACACACAATTCAGTCATGGGTGTGAAATGTGGAGTAAACAGGCTTATCAAACAGATAGGATTTCATATGTATCTTTAAGCAAGCATCAGATATTCTCATCCCTTGCCCTCTACCCTATTTTTTTCTCCCTTTTCATTCCTCCCTAGTATCCAACACCACCTCCAACTCCCCCCATGGCAAAGCGAGGCAGGCAATAGTATCTGCTCTATTACAGTGCCTCTGGAGATATCTGCCTTCTCAGCATGCAGCAATGCTGGAGACAGAGAAACACATAAACACATATGGTGCACACACAGTGGAGACCTCGGGTCTGAGATAATCAATGCCAACAGAGCAGCACTGGCTAGAGAAGGCAGAGAGGCTTACCCAGAGGCTGAGCTCTGTTCATATAAGAAAAAGCCAGCAAGGAGAGAAGGAATGATATCTGTAGTTCTGTCATTGTGAACAATTTAAAGCAATCAAAATTGTATTGTATACAGACATTTTAAAAAAAAATGTATTCCAACAATAAAAGAACACCACATGCTTTCAGCATCTATTTATAAATCGCACGAATGTGAGGAGAAAAAAAAGGGCGACAGCAAGAGTGTAAGACATCAGACTGACAGCACTCCTGCATCACAGTCGCTGTCTCCGCACACGGTGTCAACAAACCTCAAGGAAAGCTGACAAGAGGTGCAGGTGTCCAATGGCTATTAGTCTAAAAACTTCCTCATCTGTCAGTGAAGGGAACCAGTTAGTGAAGCAGCTGTCAATTAAACAAGCACTCATCTTGAGAAGCCTCTCACACAAAGCAGAGAGTGGGTGAAAAAAGACGTGCATGACAGGTGGTTGTATATGTGTTCTTGTCTCTCGACATTTCAGTTCAAGACCTTTAGCGAGACATTTTTCATGGCATATATGACATAGATTGGTTTGATGAAGGCCCATAAGGGGGAGGGGGACGTATTGAAATGCCAACCCGGAGCAAAAACAGAAAAAGTGAATCTTGTTGTTCACAGGAGTCTCAGCAGGGATGTGGAGCTTTCCATTTTTTTTTAAATCTTGGACAATCAAGTAATGGCACTGAGAATGCAAAAAGCGGACACGAAAAAAATGGTACATTTCAACATTTTCTATGTCAATGCACTATTTATCCACAGCACTAAATTAGATGAGGGAGATTTTGCCTCCCAGTACCTGATCAATCCAATTATCAGTCCAGCTATGAAACCTGGCTCAATTTGTTCACTCCAAATGAATTCAGTGGGCTTATAATTAACCAGCTCTGCTTGGAAGCCACTGGGATAAAATATAGGAATATGGAGCTTGGAAGAAAATTCTTATCAGCATGTGAATCTTTCATGAGAAGATGTAAAACCTGCCAGGAGGAGGTTTGCTTACAGTCAATATGAAATTCAGACACTCAGTTGTATCATGAGACCCATTCAGACTTGACATGCATAGTGAGATCTGAGAGAATACACATCTCACTGAAGTAGTAAAACTATCAAAAAGCACGAGCCAGCCGTCTATATCTTAACTCTCTAGGTTGACTTGATCTTGGTGGTATTATCTCCCTTGTCTCTCATATAAAGAATGAAGGTTAATAATATTTAACTATGATCTCATACTGAGAAACAAAGGAAGCATGTGCTCTTTTTTTGTTGTATTTTCTCAGTGGAAAATTCAAATAAATTTGTGTAGGTATTGTTAAAAGCAAACAACATTAGCACTCTACAGCTGAGACAATTTGCACATTAGGTTGTGAGAGCGTACCTGTCTGTCATTCATCTGCTGCTATACATAATGCTGCTCTAGAAGATAGTGGTGCCATCAAGCAGAGATTTGAAAAAAATGTTTTTCAACCTAGTCAGTGTGGACCAGATGTTGAAATTTCATGTTAGTACAAACAAAGCTTCTGTATTTAATACGATTTCTTTTTTCCTAAACGTAGTAAATTTTGCTATGAAATGCAATATTTAAAGTTTGATTAACAATGGTACTTTGCATATATATCAGTTTCCAGTGAAAATGCGTTCCTGTTACTGACCCACGTGTGACGGCCTCTGCCCGACCCGCAACCTTTTTCTCTGCATGTGTTCCAGCGCCCTGGTGGGCAGGGCACAGCTTGTCAGCACCAACTGGGAACACCTGGGCCCTGTTTTCCCAAACCATAAAGCTGCGGTTGGCACTTCATTCTGCCTCTCACTCTCAACCCACTGTGTCATGCATTTATTTAGTTTTTCTTAAGGTGGTTGTTGCACTTACATGACCCATAGCCACCTTAACAGTCATGTGGACTCATCTGGACCATTTTTTAAAACGAGATTTTTTTTCCTTTTGTACTTTTTTACATTTTTACATCTAGTTAACTCCCAGGCAAGATTGATGTAAGGGATATTTATGTCATTTTCCATTGTTTGACAGATTACAGCTATCATTTGTTCATTACTCTGACCACATCATTTCAAGAAAGCCCCACTACATTACTAGGGGGACTAGTGCTGGAGTCATACATTACATAGACCGTTCTAACAGGATTCATTAATGTTTTTTTCTCAGAAGCTGATCAATTAATATAAACTCTACATGCATAAAATGAGCTCTAAAAAGTCTCCTTATCATCCTTAACTTTGAAAACAAGTGACTATGATGGAATATCATCTGACAGATCAGCTGTAAATGTCGTTTTGCCTCAGTAGCAAACCATGAAGCAGAAATGGAGGCAAATGTTTATTAGTACAATGCAAATATTTAAATTGGATATCACACCCTGAAAACATGTTACCGCAAGAAAATAACAAAGCACTACAACAATACAAGAGACATTATAATAAACTCCACCAAAAAGTAATATTGGTGCATGACAGTATTGTTGTTATGGTTGACTGTGGTAAATTGTCAGTAGATTGCTGTTTTGAAAATGACTTGAATTCTGACATGTTTTGCATATCTCATTAAATAGTGGGGGGGGGGGGGGGGGGCACATTGACTATAGGCACATTACCTGCTTTTAATGTGTGTGTGTGTGTACGTACATGTCTAGACATCTTTGAGAGGACAGAGCATTGTCATGCTACTATACTATAGGGACAAAATGTGCATCCCAATGAGTTTGAAGGCATTTTTGACGCTTAAAATTTGGTTTTAGTGTCAGGGTTAATATTTAGTTATGGTTGGGTAAGGGTTAGGGTAAGCAGCTAGGGGAAGCATTATGTCAATGAGATGTCCTCACTACGATATGAAAATGAGTATGTGTGTGTGGGGTTGGGGGTGGAGGGGCATTAATATTTGTATAAATGAATACAAAGTCACAGTGCCAAAGGCCATATCACTCAGAATATCCTTTTAATTATTTCCAGTTTCTCCTCAGTGTGTCTTACTTTTCTCAGCTTTATCCTCTCCTTAAGCTTCCAGAGTTCCTTCTAATATATTGTCTGCATTTGTGCCTCTTTGTTATATTTCTGTGATAGCCTTGGGAATTCTGGGAGAACCAGTAAAGCAAATACTCTACAAAGAAAAGCACAGATTGAGAGAGGATGGCCAAACAGAGCAGGGATCTATTGGCAGATGGAAATTGCATTAAGAAATGTCTTTTCATATTCCGTATCATTTCAAGATAAAATACTGCCATACATTTGAGAGAATCAATGGGACAGAAAGCCTACTTGTAAGCATATACTGCAATTGTGTTTGCAGACACTTGTACCTGATTGCTAGGTTGTTGTAGATTGGAGAAGGCTTTCATTCAATTGTCTGTCTCGCACAACATGACACAGACCCTGAAATTGGCCTTGATGACAGAGAAGAATTTATTTTGTGGGTGAGGGTGGAAGAACCCAGCCAAGAAAACAAAGGCTGTGAGTTTTCGTTTCTACTACAGCCACACTAGCAACTAATTGGAAAAATGATTGAACTTGCATATTTGAAACAATATCATAAAATGTAAAAAAGGTAAAATGAAAAATTGTCTGTTATTATTCAATTATGTTTTAGGGATTGGAAACATTGACAATGACAACAATGTTTCGCTTTTTTTTCTTCATGTGCTACAATATTAATGTTAAAAAAAAAAAACTAAGGAAGGCAGAGCATCAACATGAAAACACACAGGCACACCTTTGTTTTACCATCTCCCTCACACACTGTTAGGCGGGGCTGTGTGCAGGCAGGAATAGGACCCAAGGTGCAGACTCCGGAGACAGACGTGAACTCAAAAAAGGCTTTAATTCTGAACGCAACATGACATAACTTGAAAAACTCAAAATAAACTTACACCGGTGGACAGACAAAACACACAGCAAAATAAACGGTAGATCGCGACCCGGACGCAGAGAAACACAGGGCTTAAATACACAGAGGGAGCAATCAGGGAATGGGTAACAGGAGGGAAACACAGCTGGGGCAAATCAGAACTGACGAGACCAAAGAAGCATAAACTGAACACACTGAGAAAAGACAGAGACCTTCAAAGTAAAACAGGAAACACATAACACAGACTGAAAAAAGACACAGACTCACATGCAGGCACTACAAAGGGAACAAAGACGTGGGAACAGGGCAGACACAAACACTGACTGAACACGGGGATATAGGAACTTAAGATACACATAGACGCGAACTAGACAAGGGGATGCAGGTGATAGGGGAGACAGAGCAACTAAAGACGACAGAGACATAAGCCATAAGACGGAACTCAAAGAAACCAAAAACTAGGAAGTATAAATAATATCAAAAACTCAAAAACCCTGGGTCGACGACCCAGGCATCCTAACAGTACCCCCCCCCTTAAGGGCTGGCTTCCAGACAGCCCAAACCAAAACATCAAAACCAAAAACAACCCAACCAGGGTGGGCGGCGGGGGGAAACAGGATGGAGGGTTCGAAACAAATGAAACACATTGAGCCAGAAACAAAAAAAAAAAAAAAAAATTGCAAACACTGGAGCCCGGAAAGCAACAGAACAAAAAACAGGCTCATGACAGGCGCAGGCAGCCAGGAAAAACCGTTCACAAAAAGTTCAGGGGGGCGGCCCGGAGGCTGACAGCACAATAGTCCAAACCCGGGCAGTTCAGGGGGGCGGCCCGGAGGCTGACGGCCCAAGAGCCCAGAAAACAGTTCAGGAGGCCGGCCGGGCGGGAGGCACTGGTGGCGGAGCAGTACAGGGGGCCGTCCATGACGGCGGCGTAGTTTAGAGGGCTGTCCATGACGGCAACGGCGTCCAGTCATCGGCCGGACAGAACGTGCAGGACGAGCAGGCCGGACAGGACGTGCAGGCCGGACAGGACGTGCAGGAAGAGCAGGCCGGACAGGACGTGCAGGAAGAGCAGGCCGGACAGGACGTGCAGGCCGGACAGGAATAGACAGATTGGAGACCTCAGGGGCAGACAAAACTGAACCCTCAGAGGCCGGACCAGGCGGAGCTGCAGAGTCAGAACCAGGCGGCGTAGCAGAGGCAGAGGCCGGACCAGGCGTAGCAGAGGCAGAGGCCGGACCAGGCGTAGCAGAGGCAGGAGGCTGAACGGGCTCCTCGGGCCCTCCAGCTGACGTGGCAGGAGGCTGAACGGGCTCCTCGGGCCCTCCAGCTGACGTGGCAGGAGGCTGAACGGGCTCCTCGGGCCCTCCAGCTGACGTGGCAGGAGGCTGAACGGGCTCCTCGGGCCCTCCAGCTGACGTGGCAGGAGGCTGAACGGGCTCCTCGGGCCCTCCAGCTGACGTGGCAGGAGGCTGAACGGGCTCCTCGGGCCCTCCAGCTGACGTGGCAGGAGGCTGAACGGGCTCCTCGGGCCCTCCAGCTGACGTGGCAGGAGGCTGAACGGGCTCCTCGGGCCCTCCAGCTGACGTGGCAGGAGGCTGAACGGGCTCCTCGGGCCCTCCAGCTGACGTGGCAGGAGGCTGAACGGGCTCCTCGGGCCCTCCAGCTGACGTGGCAGGAGGCTGAACGGGCTCCTCGGGCCCTCCAGCTGACGTGGCAGGAGGCTGAACGGGCTCCTCGGGCCCTCCAGCTGACGTGGCAGGAGGCTGAACGGGCTCCTCGGGCCCTCCAGCTGACGTGGCAGGAGGCTGAACGGGCTCCCCGGGCCCTCCAGCTGACGTGGCAGGAGGCTGAACGGGCTCCTCGGGCCCTCCAGCTGACGTGGCAGGAGGCTGAACGGGCTCCCCGGGCCCTCCAGCTGACGTGGCAGGAGGCTGAACGGGCTCCCCGGGCCCTCCAGCTGACGTGGCAGGAGGCTGAACGGGCTCCCCGGGCCCTCCAGCTGACGTGGCAGGAGGCTGAACGGGCTCCCCGG
This sequence comes from Astatotilapia calliptera, assembly GCF_964374335.1. Taxonomy (NCBI): domain Eukaryota; kingdom Metazoa; phylum Chordata; class Actinopteri; order Cichliformes; family Cichlidae; genus Astatotilapia; species Astatotilapia calliptera. The sequence goes on along the minus strand of NC_137431.1, from coordinate 9,885,713 downwards.
GCCCTCCAGCGGAGACAGGTGGCTGAACGGGCTCCTCGGGCCCTCCAGCTGACGTGGCAGAAGGGGCTCCTCGGGCCCTCCAGCTGACGTGGCAGAAGGCTGAACGGGCTCCTCGGGCCCTCCAGCTGACGTGGCAGAAGGCTGAACGGGCTCCTCGGGCCCTCCAGCTGACGTGGCAGGTGGCTGAACGGGCTCCTCGGGCCCTCCAGCTGACGTGGCAGGTGGCTGAACGGGCTCCCCGGGCCCTCCAGCGGAGACAGGTGGCTGAACGGGCTCCTCGGGCCCTCCAGCTGACGTGGCAGAATGCTGGACGGATGACAGAGGAGAGGAGTGACGATGGCGTCGCTTCCTTCTAGATGAGGGAAGTGAAACTGGTGGAGATACGGAGACCTCCTCCTCATCCGACCACATGGCCGCCAGGAAAAAGGCAGGCGAACAAGGTCCTGGCTGGTGTGAGGAAGGAGAGGCAGTCTGAGGTAGCGACGAGGCAGGTGGTGAGTGTGTGTTGTCCTGGGGCGGCGGTGAAGAAGTGGAAGTGAAGGTAGAGAGAGCAAGCTCGCCAGCCCTGACTTGCTCCCTCCAGGCCGCTATGGAGCTGCCCAGCACAGTGTCCATAGAAAACTGAGTAAGCCGAGGGTTGCTCCGAATGATGGCATCCACAGCACTTAGCCCAACTGCCATGGTCCTCAAATCATTGGCCTGAGCAATGCGGTCAAGCAGGCGCACCAGCCGCTCCATCTCGCCGTTGAACTCAAAGGAAAAAAGAGTCTGCAGGGTCCATGTTCTGGTCGCGATCTTCTGTTAGGCGGGGCTGTGTGCAGGCAGGAATAGGACCCAAGGTGCAGACTCCGGAGACAGACGTGAACTCAAAAAAGGCTTTAATTCTGAACGCAACATGACATAACTTGAAAAACTCAAAATAAACTTACACCGGTGGACAGACAAAACACACAGCAAAATAAACGGTAGATCGCGACCCGGACGCAGAGAAACACAGGGCTTAAATACACAGAGGGAGCAATCAGGGAATGGGTAACAGGAGGGAAACACAGCTGGGGCAAATCAGAACTGACGAGACCAAAGAAGCATAAACTGAACACACTGAGAAAAGACAGAGACCTTCAAAGTAAAACAGGAAACACATAACACAGACTGAAAAAAGACACAGACTCACATGCAGGCACTACAAAGGGAACAGAGACGTGGGAACAGGGCAGACACAAACAATGACTGAACACGGGGATATAGGAACTTAAGATACACATAGACGCGAACTAGACAAGGGGATGCAGGTGATAGGGGAGACAGAGCAACTAAAGACGACAGAGACATAAGCCATAAGACGGAACTCAAAGAAACCAAAAACTAGGAAGTATAAATAATATCAAAAACTCAAAAACCCTGGGTCGACGACCCAGGCATCCTAACACACACATGCATACAGTTTGTACAGTAGTAGGTATGGCAATTTTACAATGGAGGACACATTAACGGTCATCAAAGCTTCTCAGCAAACAGCAGCTCCTTCGCAAACATGTCGGCAAGTATTCCCTCAGGAGCGAGGTAACGATGCTCCAGAAGGAGGAGAAGCAGGAAGAAAATGGCAGAAAATAGGGGATGCAGAACTGACAGCCAGGCAGACACAAGAATGTGGTGCCTTGGAACTGTTCATCTCATTATTCCCCTTTCCAGGGAGAACCCACCACACCCCTACAACCCCCCTACATGCACCCACTCTCACTCTTTTTTCCCCCCATTTTTGCTGCATGTTATAAATTACCACATCTGCAGCCTATTAGAGAAGATACCCGAATCGTTGGTTGTGGTAGGTAAGCAGTAGGAACAACACTGCATACACAGTCAATTACACTGCTGCTGCACTAGAAACTGCTCACATCTCTGATTCCAAGTGTCTCTCAGTGCTTTTATGTAGTGTGAGTTCTGTGAAAATACTCAGCTGAGATATTCTCAGTTTCTCGTATTATTTCTCCATTAGTGTTGTCTGATTAAATGTGCTTGTTACTCCAAAAAGTGACAGCATTACACCTTATGTTACTTAAAAATGTTCCTTTGCTGAACAAAGTAGTTTTTTACACTACTTGTTGCATTACTTTTGTATTACCCAGCAACATGCACTCACTGCCAGATAATAACCTGTAAAATCTGTAAAATTTAAACTTTACAAATCAAGTATTACTGATTGTACATTAAAGAGGTAAGTATATTGTCTTTCCACATACTTGGTACGGGTTTATGTCTTAGCAGCAGTGGCTAGTTTGCACTTTAACATCACATTCTTATCCTTTTCAATAAAACTGAAATTCCAATCACATAAGTTCATTTTTCCCACTTGTGTAAATATGTTCCCCAGCACACTTTTGCCATTCCTCTACACAATCTCAAGTTGGGTGATCCCAGCACAAAGCCACAGGAGATGGGTGTGTTGATTTTTTTTTTTATATGTAACTATGTTAATATATTAGTACAATACTGCATTACATGACTATTACAGTGTTCAACAAAAATGTAATGGGATCATGGTAACACTCTAATTTGAATTACCTTGAAGTCAACACTGATCATCGGCCTCATTATAGCACATTTGTTTATAGTGTGCTTCAGTAATGATGTTTAAAATATAACATTTGTTCAGTATTTGTTTCAAACTATATGTAATTTACTTTATAGTAAGACCAGCCCAGTTTACTGTGGCGAAAGTGATATTTATTTTCATCACCTAAATAAATAACTGCAAATGTATTTAGCCAATTCTGATTTTATGAATTTACCAAACCTATATTCAGAATCTTGTATCTTGGCAACAGGGACCTAAGAAAATAATTACATAATTAATATAATATTCAGAAATGGTATAAACTAGCTTAATCATCTTAAATCACTGTTTGATTGTGCAAAAGCTAATTAATGTTTCCTATTTCAGATGAGCAATGATGGCTATAATACCAGAGAAGCTACGTGCCTTTGAAGCAAAAGCTAAGCGTTTTACTCTAATGGCATCCCAATTTTACTTTGTTAAGCAAAACGCGAACGGCACTGAAAGGATCTGTTTTTCTAAACTGTATCGCTTCAAAGACGGTTAATAACAAACAATAAACGCTGAGATGAATTTTCCAGCAATTTGGCTGTCTGGTATTTATTCACAACATATAAGATTTGATTATGTTTGACAGGAATAAAATAAAAATGCCCGCCTCTAGTAGATCGCATTAGAATTTTGATGTGCTTAATGATAGTCCAAAAAGTTGGCATTTAATTCACAAACACTAACAAACAATCATCAAACCACAATTACGCAGCCTGCCATCTGGGAGAGTGTTCATTTTTCATTTTAATGGCCTGAAGGGACTGTCAGAGTTGTGCATAGAGTTATTTCTTTATTTATTTCAACACAACAACACCCAACTTTCAGCAGCTGATACGATGAGACACAAAGTGAAAAAAAGGCAAAACGTTTGGCACCTGAGGGTGTTAGCATTAACCCCGAGCACACATAAGACTGGTGGGTGCTGGTGACTGTGGTGTGACAGATAGAGGATGGATAATGCTAATATCTTAGCAAGTGCACAGACATCACTCTTCTGTTGGTGACAGCGGGATTACTACGACACGCTGCAAGCACTTAATATTTTCACAGTGACAGTTTCACAAGCAAAATGGCACAGCAGACGCATCATAATTTATGTCCGTAAATGGTTTGTCAGAAGTTTTTACTTGATGATGGGGTTTTTGTTGTTAATTGATTCACTTATTAGATGCACTGCTACAGTTAAGCATGTTAATGCTGCTTCTTGTGCAAAGTTACAAATCAGCAAAGAGGTGAGCATAAAAGGCATATGACATCAGAGCAACCTGACACAACGAGCGCAGGGTTTTATTGGAAATAGATAAAATCAGGTTGTATTACTGCTCTAAGGATGCAACAAAATCCAACCACCAAGAAAGTTCTTTGTTTAGAGCGTGAAAGACGAGGGGAGGATTTATTGTCAGGGGAAATGGGACAAGCCAAACAGTATCTAACAGGCAACAATTAGAGCAGAATACATTAATTAAATGCAAAATGCTGCCTAGCATGATTTAATGGGCGGAGAAGAAATGAAGAGATGCAAGGCAAACGAGGGAGAGATGCGCTAATATATATTTTATGCCACTCATATATGGGCACACAGAAGCAAACTCTACACAAAAATCATTCAAAAATCATATCATGACTACAATACACAATATGCCACGTAAAACTGGGTTCCTACAGTGAACCTAAATGACATATGTGTGATCATATATAAAAGTAGATTCATCAGTTTTGTTTTTTCTTTCTGCTGGTTTAAACACACACACATGCATACACAGAGACACACACACATACACACAATATTCTTTTGTTTAGAGAAACTATATGGAAAGCAAGATGGTTGCAATTAATGTTGTCATTCAGTAATCACCCAGAGTGTAAAAATGTGAAGGTCAGTCTTTTCCTCTATCATGACGCTCCAACTGTTGTTTTCGGTTAGCATGCATACATATACAGCCCAATTCTCATAAAATATACACACAGACAGAGACTAAGGGCTAGCTTTTGCGTCATGATTATATGGCCACACACCCAGGAGCCATATGGTCTTTGTCAGAGGCTCTTGAGTACTTTACTTCCCTTCTCCTTTCACCAAGCCTTTGCAAGCCAAACAAAGTCTTTCCCTACGTCCTGACAGTCTGGTACAAACTTGGCTCTTGGAAAAGCTCAGCTGAGGGGAATAGAGCAACTAAAACTGTTTAGACAATACTTGAAGAGCACTCGCCCCCAGTCTCCAGACTGTAAACACAAACCAGCTGTCCCTGGAGTGTGATACTTATTCACTGACTGATCTAACCATAGGCCAACAGGGAGGGAATAAGGGAGCGGAACACAGGATCAGGAACGAGAGGATAGCACAGCTTCCACAGACTGTCACAGGCAATTAGAAATAAATACTGATATGTGGCTCTGTGGCTGTGAATTGAAGACCATTTGCAACGTGTCGGTGGTTGTCTATAAAACAACATCGCTTCCCGTCCATATGGAGCGAAAATGACAGCGTTCCTGTGATATACCACTCTACTGCCACTTAAAGTCTCTTACTCCATTTATCCAGAGTGACTGGAGACAGGATGTTGTCAGCGGCAGTGACAGCCATCTGAACTAAAGAGACATCATTTAAGGGATAGGGGCAGTCAGAGGGGGACAAGCACTCTAAGAAGCCACCTCTCTGTCTTTGCTGCCTTGTGTATCTCCTGAACCTGCTCAGTTTTAGCACAAGATTTCAACCACAGAGAAAAGACATGGTCCCATCACAAGCTGCCAATCTGACAGGGTGACTGGGGTAAGCATATCTCATTGTCCATGTCAAAGAGAGTAATACAGTGGACATGTCTATTAATGTAACGCATTTGTGTAATTAGTACTTCATATGGCTTCCACTGACTTCCCAGCTACAACTCTCTAGAGTGTAGCCACAAGCCAACAGTGGCTCAGAAATATTTTCTGTGGCCCAGCAACCCTCCAATTCATCAGCAATTTATGTCACACTATAATAATTATCAGTGACTGAGACCAAAAGGATATTCTACTCAGTTTCAGCTTCTTTGGTATAACTGTCACAGTAGACTACACCTAGCTAATACCACCATTTGGGTCCCATTTATATTGAGCATTAAAGCAGATTTTCACATCCAGTATTACATTATAATATTATATTAGTGATACTATGCATACTTATTACATATTTACTACAGTTTTCCATAGTCTGTCTTTCTAACAAAAATAGAGTACATTACAATATTGAGTGTGTCCTATCAGTAGGTGTTAATTAATATATTAATATAAAAAATAACAAGATAAAATATTAACAATAATAGATCAAAAATAGTTTCTTGAGTTACAGCATACTGAAAAAAGGGTTATGAAATGCTCCCTAATTTCAGCTCGTAAGCTTCCTGTAAACTGTCAAGTTATGACAAGTGGTATGCTTCAATATAGACTCATGAAGTCAAAATAACAGGGTTGCAACATCTGCTGGTGAGCAGGGGACACATGGTTCTGTAGAGCACATCTGTTAATAGTATGAATAATGTATTAGTTCATATACCAATAAATTGTATATACAAACAGAGAAATCTTGTGGGACGCTCTAATTGCATGACAAGTCTCGGTTCTGTATGGATGTCTTTCCCTGTGGCTCATTACTTCATCACTGCAGTGTTGCTGCTTAACCTTCAGCCCTGCAATGAGCCTCACTTTCCTCTAGCAAATGACAATGTCCAATTTCATTAAGAATAACATTTATTTTTCTCTCTTACTGAACCTAAAACTGTTATACTACCCAATAACCTTTGGAGTACACAAGCTGTGACTTTGCCTTCACCTCAATAAAGCTCTCCATGATTGAATCAAGTGGCTGAGGTCAACAGGACATATGTTCATTTCCCAGGGTCCACTAGGGTCCCTGCGGGCACAAAAAAATATGCTGAGTGTCTTCAGTGACATTTATTGGATACGAACTAAGTTAGATTTTTTCCCCTTTTTTCTAATTTCATCTCTTTCACTTTTAGAGAGGATTCCTCTACACAGTGCGTGCACGAGAGTGTGTGTGCCTGTGCTCATGCATGTGCGGATGTTGTGCATGCTTACAAAGTATTTCAACCCTGTGGTCATGCTTCAGGCACCAGCACATAGTACATCTGTCACTGTCTCTACAACTTCACCTCAATTTTCTGCAAACAAGTTCCACTTCTGTGCCTTGAAGGACAGATACTTCTTCCTCCGTGTCTTCTGTTCCAGTCTGTCTCTGTCACTCCTTTCCTGCTCCCATCACTTTACATCTGTCAGCCTCCAACAGCCTTTTGTCAGCCGTCTCAAAGCTTTTCATCATCTTCCCCCGATGTTAGTTAAATTGTAACAGCAGCAGAAATGGTTTTAATACAGTAAATTCACTTGGAATTGAGTTGAGGTTTTAGTAAGTTATTATTTCCCACTGTAGCGCTCACATTTTCTTTGTCGCTAAGAGATGAAAAAAGCTAAATCTCTCTGTGGGATTCTTGTCCGTGTACTCCAGCAATCTCCAATCACAGTACAAAAACATGTTCAAAAAACATATATTATATAAAGTGGCAGCATAACAATGACAGCCATCTTAATTGACTATGACCTCTTTAATGATTTTGGGGGACATTAGTAAAAAAGAATATTATATTATATGTTATAGCAAATAACTATTGTCATGTGTTCATAAAGAAAAACCTCATTTGACCTGAGTTAATTTTTGATGCAAAGTGCATGCCATCATGTGATTGCCATCAAGTCCTCCCAGGTGTGGGACATATATATGGCAACCTGTAAATGCTTAAATAAATATGCTGCAACCTCATTTGCATATTGTGTTGTATGCATGAATCCATGCTGTACTGATGCCTTTCACCACCTGCTTCATTCTTCCAGCTAATGTGTTTATTCTCAATAGGTTTTCTTTTATTATATCTTTTTTTTTTCTTTTTAACCAGCACAGTTTGTGTCTCACTACACAGACTGCAGATAGCAAACACAATGCACAGTGGTGTGAACGTTTACTGTATCTAACTATAATTTTGTGTGTGCACTTGCTCTGTTAGCAGGGTAAGGACATTTCTGCACATGCTAGTGAATGAACCCCATTGTCTTTTTTTTTTTTTAATGAAAGACCTTGTTTATTTAAACTATACAATGTTAAACCAATTCCTGCACATATTACAGCATCCAGGCAGTAAAGGTGCCTGTCACCTGACCTACCACCCACAGAAAACATTTAGCCCCCTGATAAACAAAGAAAAATGATAAAGGATGCCCTCAGTGGCCAAGCAGATAAAAGCCTTTATCAAGCAAGACTGAGAAAACATTTTTCTTACAAACTACGACACGTGACCATCGTAGTTGCTGAGCACTTACACGGTGTTGCGGGCTTCAAATTCAAACATTTGATGTTGAAACTGTGCATATAGTATTTTAATTAAATACAGCATTGAAAAAAATTTCCAATCACTGTATTTCATTTTTAACTGCATCTCGCAGAGCACCGCAACTTTTTAGAAACAGCTGCATTTTAAAGAGAAAATGTAACACATCCACTGCCACCTTTTTGAAAGCATCTCCTTCAAACAAAGCAACCCTACACCATTACTATTACCCTAAAGAAGCTGAACAAATTACTTCACACACTTTTGACAGAGTAAGGTCAGTCCCCTTTTTAACACTCCCCAGCTCCTCACCTCTCTCTTCTAAACACCTTAACTCAGCAGCATTTGCCAGAGGGCATTTTGTTTTACCATGTAGCCCCAGGGTGACCCATGAATCCGTGTGACCTCTGAAGGATAAAGCCGGGAGACATAATTCATCCAGGCAGCTTCAACAAGTCCTCTCTGTGTTCCCCCTCGACCTTAAAACCTGGCAGTAAATTTAGTGAACTACAAGTAATAAACTCTCTCCCTGGAGGGCTGAGCTTCTCAAGGTAGGAGCGCTGATCTAGCACTACCATGATAGCATTTGACCAACTCTTTCATTATAATTCAAAAGGTGAACCAGATACTGGAGGGGTATTATTATTCGAAAACCTTGATGTCTGCCCATGAGATTGAGTCTGGGTAGCGCACTGCAAAGCTGACGCAGCTGAGCAGAACTGGGGATTGACAGTAAAAGATGGGGAGCTCTGAAGTGTGTGAGGGCACGGTCGTGGTTATTAACCCTTGTCACCAGCACTTTCTGGCCATTATTTACTCCTGTTTCATTCACACTAATCCTGGCATTTCTTACAAAAAATGCCTAAAAGACTGTCGGTGTATGTGCACACCCTGTTCTGACGCTCGCAAGTCCTGACCTTTTGCTCTTTGGCCTCTTCTACTTCAGATGGTCCATTCCAACAGTCAAGATAACACATAAACACACACGTATGATTGGTTGCATGCAAGCAGATGGAGTCCTGCCTGTGACATAGTGCAGTAAAGGGACTGTTTAACTGGCAATTCCCCATGCTGGCTGTTTTCAGAGCCATGATTCAGCAAGTTGAGGTTGTCACCTGTTGGGAATACACAGCTGACACCTGTCTGAATTTCCTTTATGGTCTCTCAACAACAAGCTAGTTAGGAATGAAAGTTACAAAATAAAAAGAAGATTGGAACTGCATGATGCTTTTCATGTATAATCAGATGCATGAAAGTGGTTAAGTTGGAAGGTGCCAAAAAAAAAAAAACCCAAAACTTAAATAAACACTCATTTTAGTACAAATAATTGAATAACTTTAGTCATGTAGATTATCGTAAGGTTATATGGAGGAAATAGTGAGCAAATGAGAAGAAGCTACTTGCTTTCTTTTAAAGTAGATATTAAATTTGCTGCTATCACCGTCTTTGGAAAATTTAATTAAAATGTTTATAAAAGCTTAGGTGATTAAAATCTGGCCGTGTGGGTAATTGACCTGGGTATTAGATGGAACTTTTGAATTCTTGATCAAACACTTACAGATATGAGACATACTTTGGTGTTGTTTGACTGCTTCCACTGATCCTGTTTGTAAGATGCAGTGTCTGATATATAAAACCCTCCTGGTGTTTTGCATCTTTTTTCTTTAATGGCATTGCCAAGACACCAACAACAAAAAAAACTCAACAAAAAAAAAAACACACACATGTTAAAAGGAACTTACTGGCTACTTCCAGAGAAGCATTGTGACTGATCGCCTGGCCCAGATAGTTTCGGGCCACACACACGTAGCTGCCATCGTCTGGCTTGCTCCGTCGTCCATGGACGATACGCAGGAAGAAGAGGGACCCACTGGGAAGCAGCATACGGTGGGAACGGGGATTTTCCCGATCCGTCTCAACACGCTCCCCATCTTTGTACCATTCCACCGTAGGCGGCGGACGGCCCTCTGCCTTACAGTTGAGAGTGGCTGGCTCCCCTTTGGACACAATGAGGTCAGAAGGGTGTTCCACAATGCGGGGAGGGAAGTCTTCCTGGCGAAGACGAGACCCTAGAGATGAAGAATGGCACAAGATTTCAGGCATAGCATTTATTAGAAATTAAGCTACAGATACATGTTAGCCGAACACAAAAACACCCCAACAACGAGCCACAGTGAAATATAACAGATAATCCTTCCACTCAATAAAGAGTGGTGGTAATCAAAACAGCAGCAGTTCTAAAGGAATTAGACATGGCACATTATTATTGATGTGTAAGTGCCTTCATTAAGCAATAATCCAGTCTGACAGTGTAATTACCACACGAACACATCCCCTCTCATACTACACATCCCTCCCCATAATATGTTTTGTTCTTGTTTAGTAGTTTGGAACCCCACGAGGCAGTGTAAATTAAAAAGAAAAGAAAAAGATGATGACACGCAAAATCCTCAGGAAGTAATATCTTTGAAAGCATGTCTAGCCTTCAAATGTGTATTTATAAGACGTAAGTATTCACAGCTTTTAAGAAAATCTTTTAAGCTGAACTATAATAGGATTACGGCATTATCTGTGGTTCCACTGAACACTGGGATGTAGATTTTTGCGTTTATTGTGCTAGTTTAAATATTTAGCCTATTTAACTGTAGTAAGACTGCACTTCAGTTAAAACTGAAACGAGTGGCAGAAAGATCTCCAATAAGTATACTTTATAAATGACCCAGGGAATTTATAGTTTCCAAAATATTTTCGTGTTACTTCTATGGAGCTTCTGTGGTATTTTTTGCAGCTGCCTGTTCTGAATGCCTGTCCTCAGGATAAACCATCACTTTCTCCCCAACCTATTCAGTTGCATATATATTTTTACACACATTTATTTATGATACGTGTTTACAGCTGAAGCCAATTTCGCCATCACCTCAGAAATTGTTAAACAAACCAAGATGAAATGAGAAATCTGCAGCCACACCTACACAAAACGCCCACAAAACCACCTCTAATCCATGAAATACTGTGGAGATGTCAGTCATACTGGTCTTTAAAAGAAACCATGCAAGAATGAATCCCAGTGAAGCAGAGGACAAAGAAAAACCTCCCTAATGAGAGAGCCAGGTACACAACTCCAATGCCTCTGTACATCTTACATTCTATTCATCTCTTTCCAACCCCCATCACACTGAAGCACACACACTAGCACACTACCAACAGCTCTGCAAACAGACCATTACTCATTTTCTGTCCTCCGTCCCTCCTGTATTTTCTGAATCTTGGGTGGATTCTGCAAGACTGCCACAGGTGTTATTGTTTTCCAGAATTAGTTTAGATTACCTGTAACCCTAACACAAAATGCACAACTAGGTGTGTGCAAAGGCGGTAGCATCACGCAATAGAAGAGGGAGGACATAAATGGCCATTTTGCAACTGCTGTTTACCCGTTCTATGACTGTGGAAACACTTCTGTTCTTTCCTGCTGTTTCTAACAGTACTTTATACAGCCTTCAGTCGGTCTTGCATTAATGTACCAATGGCCCTGTAAAGCTGATAATCACACTGTGCCAGAGAGTGATGAGCTCCTACACTCCCGCTGCAAGCAATAAATCCCACACAGACAAGTGTTTACTCAGATAGATAACACCTTGTGAAATGGGTGAGAATGTGATCTACTGGGTAGTGTGGTGCAGTTCTGGTGTTTGTATAAAACTGAATTTTCTCAGGAAGAAAAGAAAATAGTACATAGAATAAACCCCCTACCACACAGTACACAAACTGATAAGAACAAAAAAGTGAGGATTGTGCAGGCTTATCATTAAAACTGAAAGATATGCTGGAATTTGTATGTTTTGCATCCACAATACTCCATAATTCATGGACAGTAGCCGATTGACTAAATGGATGAAGACAGCTGAGATAAGTCCTCCCACTCCATGAATTTTACATTTTTTTATTACCTTTCACCAAATTATTTCCTCTGTCTACTGGTCATTTTTTTCTGTCAAATGATTGATCTAACTAATACGTGTTAATGAACGCAAAATTTAGCAAAAGTTGATTTCTACATAAAACAGATAATTACACATGTAAAGGAAAAAATTATCCTCAGAATCAAGCAGGAGCTCCACAGCAGTTTCTTATTTAACAAGGACACCTTGGCATGGCGGAAAAGTAGCCTGAAGGCATGTAGCAATGATACAAATCTGTTTAAACAGATGCCTGAAAATGAATGCGCTGAATTTTTAAGCATGGAGCACGATTTTGGCCATCTGAGTGGGCTTTTACTGCAAGCTGGCAATCATATGGAGAGATACAGAGGGAGACATTGCTCAAAATGCAGTCTTAAAACTATTGCTTCTGTGTCTGAAAATGATGTATCGCTTTCAGTATCTTTTAAAAAAGCTCCTGTTGTCCTAAACAGATCAGTGCACGCAACACAGAGCTAAAGTCCAGTTATCTCTTGGAAAAGGTATAACAGACAGCCAATAGCTAAGTCACGCTAGAATGACAATAGTACAGCAACACTCTTTGCAACTAGGAAATATTGGTGGTTTTTCAGTGATTGCACTCAGTGACAAATTATAAGTAGCTGCAGTGGTCAAGCCTCCAGGCAATCACTTTCAATTGCAAGGTGACTGCACAGGTCGTCTGGTGGGAGGCAACTCATCTCCAGAAAGTTGTTTTTGGACTCAGGCTAACTGCGATCAGATTGTCAAAGGTTTACAAATAACAGCCGTCTAATTTTTAAATGCATACAGATGCAGACAAGATGTTGCAATCAACTTGAGTCAGTCTGAACTTATGAGTAAAACTTGTCTGTGACATGTCTCTTTGCAGTATGGGGCTCAACCTGTTGTCAACTGGTTGTATTCTGGTTACCTACTGTCATTTTGCAGTTAAATCGCCATCCTGCAGCACCAAAGGCACTTTGAAGATGGCACTAATTGCAAGTGGCCTAGTCTAACAACTATTTCAGAGACAAGGAGATTGCAGGTTCACTGCATACAATTGCAGTAACTCACTAATGTGCTGTGATCTTCGACTACTGTTTTCCCTAGTACGACTGTAGCACAAACTGGAAGCCTTGAAACACTGACTGTAGACTGACTGAGTCTAAATGATCAGAGGGCTTTCACAAGGTTCACAGTACAGTCACATGCAATCAATAGTGATCAAATTAGAATCAACTGGAAAATTTTCCCCACCAAGGGACCATTTGGAACCACTGTACAAGTTACAAAACCCATTTAACTATCCTTTTTTTTCTTTTGCAGCTGGGATTTCTGCCTACAAAATGATGGTTACAATGTTGAAGCAATGCTAGTTAGTCTCCAACACTTGTGGTGTTTTGAGCAGTTGCTTGGTAATGATATATATGATACTACGTTTATATGTTGGCCATGACAATGTTAATATTGCATTGTTTATCGGTGGTAAAACATTTGTTGTTAATGTGAATTTCTGTTTCATGTAACCTTTGTGTGTGTGTGAAGATGGCCATTTTCACTTGTACTATCCCAAATAAACTGCATTTAATTGCCAGCTTGACCCCATTCAATCACAAACCCTCCATCTTATATATGAAGGAATATTAGGGCAACATTAAGAAAACAAAAACCTTTTTGAGAATAAAGTCAGAATTTCCAGATTAAAGTCGAAATTTCGCAGTAATATTGCTTTGTTTTTTTTAACGTGGTCCTAATAATCTGTCATATTTACACCTTTCCCACTAGTAAAATGTAAATGCTACGCCTTAACATTGAGAATGGTAAGCTGTAGCACTTACACCTTACCATTCTGAGCATCTTAGATGAGCATGTACATGTTAACATCTTAAGGTTTATTTATGCATTTTTACATACTGCGCCAAATCGCAAGAGTCCCCTCAAGGGGCTTTATATTGTAAGGTAAAGGACCAACAATAATACAATATAATAATTTAAAGCAGTGGTTGATGGAAGTAAGAAATGGATCTGATGTACTTGATTAAATGTAGGTGAATCAGTAAGCTTCTGAGGATTCATCCTCTGGACACCATTAACATTTGCACTTAAGATGTGCACTGAAATTGCTAGAGCTCCGGTGGGGGGGGAGTAAATTGGGTAAGTAACTCTCCAGTAGCACAGCCTGTGAAGGTAGCAGCACAGAGCAGCATCTCTAATGCATCATTCTGATCCCACAATTGAAGCTGGAAACAATGTTGCTTGAATGAAGAAGATGCTTAAAAAGCTCTGAATCATAGAGAAAAAAGATGTTTAGCAATCTTAACCACTACAAAGAAAAGCAAAACACATTCTGCAGCTTTTCAAACCAAATATTTAAAAACAGAAAAGGCAATCCCACCAATACTGCTGTGGGCAAAAACTGTAAATATTTAATCTGAGTGCAATTTTACACACTGTCTAGACATTTAAACCAGTATCAGAACAATACAAACAAGGCAGCCAGTGTGGCCTTCGGTCCCTGCTCACAACACACATGCTGTTTTCCTTGTTCTTAATTGTGTTGGGCTGATGCCTAGGGGTCCACAGAAGTCCCTGAGCTCCTTGGCATTACTGAAAGGCAATATCAGCCTGCCACAAGTGGCCCCCAAAAAGACCAGGCTTTATCTGCAAAGGGCCAGCAGCCAGCAGACAATCAGTATGCAAAAACATGCACAAAGGTGCACAATGGAGTGCACACGCACACAACAAAGGTCATTTGTAGCACCTATGAACCTAAAAATCTCTTTTTCCCTTCTTTTTTTTAGTTAGTCGTTCCTGAGGCAGTGCTGTTGTCTTGTACGGATGTCTGTGTAGTTTTGTTTCAGACAGTGAAGAAAAGAGGTGAATAGTGCATCTCTCTGGAGAATTAAATGCAGTAGAAAGTCAAACTATATTTGGATAACAAGGCTGGTATTTTGTATGCCATTCAAATTCTGAATATGTAAGGGAGAAAAGAATGCAAGGGGGGGATATATAATAGGAGGAAAAAAGATGTAATAATAGGGGAAGAGGGGCCTTTAAAATAACAAATCATAAGCACTGAGATTGTAATAACACAATGGGAATGTAATTTAGCACAATGTTGGTGGTCTTAGGTAGCCCACCCCAGTGTCATCTACTGTAGAATAATGTATGGATTTATGGCGCATGAAAGGGGTGTATGACAGTTTGGAAACAAGTCAAAGAAACATATCAAATAGCAGAACCAAATGAGCACACATGCTAACACACATTTCTGGACCCTCACTTGTAGTCTTGGGTTACAGTTTTCACCTCTGGTTCACATTCAGTCTCAAAATCTTGTTCTTCAGTCTTAAGATGTGCTTCTTAGACAATGTGCATAATTGTCTCTTTGTGGTTTGTCCAAACAAGCAAGTACTAGAAAAGCACCAAGTGTAGGATGCTGGAGACTTAGCAGCTTCCTCCTACCTTGTTGCTGGCAGCTGTATGACACGATCATACAGCTGCCAGCAGCAGAAAGAGTAACGCTGACGCCAAGACTACCAGAGTCTCTTGTGGTGGTAAATCTCTACCTCCAGTACAATGGAATTACCTGTGCTTGAATGACAATGCCATTTTGGAAAAGCAGGACTCAGAGACAGCTAATAAGGCAGGCAGATTTTTTTTGTGAGGCTTAAGAGTGTGCAATAAGTGGAACAGCTACATCTTGTTAAGGCAGTCCCTTTGTTTCAGTGTGGAAAAAGTCATTTAGCTTTCTTTTTTCGTGAGCCTTGGGCTAGATCGTGGATCAAAGTCCACACATTTAATGGAGAGGCAGAGATTTCCAGAAGCTTCTAAATTCGGTACTTGTGCATCAAATGACAGCGCATGTTTGAACAGACAGCTTCTCAGGGCAGAGTTTAAGGAAAGGGATTGAAACAAGACAGATTTAAAGGCTAAAAGAGCATCTGAGAGACCGCCATGACAAGTCACGCTGATAACCAAATGACCACCATAGTATCAACGAGCACTGCTGGAGCACAATAAAACTAACTGAACTTGATAAAATGCCTGAAGGTGTTTTGAGTTTTAGGTAGCAGCCAAAGGAGAAAAGGTGATATTTTTAAATTGAGGAGCCAGCAAGTGCCACATGAAAGTTGTTACTTCCACCTTTGGCCAGACATCTACATACACCTCAGTTTTAAAAAAAATAGTGGCTTCAGTATGAAATGACTTCTGCCTGGATAAGAAATGAGTGCTTCACAGACTTAACTAAGAGCACCAAGGTATTAGTGTGACAAGATGATAGTATGCAAGTGTTTGCTCTGCATCGCTGCATCACCTTGGGTATTTTAACCACATCTTATTATACTAAAATGTCAGCATAACACCTAACAAATCCACTTCTCTAAGGCCATGATCTCACTAATGTGGATTCAGCTTTATATCAAAAGGGACTGCAAGAGAGACCAGAGGCTTGTTTCACATAACTGTATAGTACTAAAGGTTACATGGACACAAAAGGTAAAATCCTGCACGGTGTAATAGTGATTTTAAAAGCAGCCACTTACTATTAATTTTCTCCAATCTTGAATCATAATTATCACAAAAGGGGAGCTCGTAAATGTCGCATCTGCCCCCGTTACTTTAACAATTGATCAGTGTGAATGTCAAATGAGGAATATTCATATTATTTAACTTGTCATTTATAAAACTTGAAAGAAAGGGAAATATGATTAAACTACCAATCAAAGATGAGGCCTTGTGCTAAGGCTTTTAGGAAGGTTGATGTGCTATTGTTTAATGGCTCCGAGTTCTCACAAGAATACTGGCTTTAATAAGGCCACAGAAGTACATCATAGAGTGAAAAGTCTCATAAACAGATTAGGTTTTATTTTTCTACAATAACGACATGTTTTTCGGGGAAATATACAAGTGTGTTTTCTTGACGAACGTCAGAAGAGAAGATTCACCTCTTATGTCTGTTCATTAAAAAGCTACAGCCTGGAGGTAAAGTGATCTGAGCTTCTACTATAGCATATAACCCCCCATCAAACCACAACTCATTTTTACAGTTTTTACATTTTTTTTTACAGTTTCCTGTTTCCAGTCTTTATGCTGAGGTAAGCTAACCATGTCGTGCTAGTGGCTTCATATTAAAGATATGAGAGTTGCAACCATATTCTCAGCTCACTCTTGGTAGGAAATGCACTTCCCAAACTGTCAAGCAATCAGGCTACGCATCTGTGGTAGAGACATATAACAAAGATTCACACATACTCATTTGTTAAGTAAAACAGAAAGACGCAATGAATGCCAGACATTCCTTCTCAGGCTGTATAAACTACAATTAAGTGGAGCAGTTCAACACTGTCATTCACACAAGAATGCAAGAAAAGGAATGTGAGTGTGTTTTTGTGCCTGTGTGCGGCCAGGACAAGGTGTCTACAACCGCACTTTGTCTCATATTTTGCTGAAACATTTGATTTTGAATTGCATTTGTACATATGGTTATAATTACTGGGAAGTTATGATCAACTTTGGTTGCAATGCTGTAAATTAGGGTTTCTTTCTTCGCTTCCTGCAACACAATGCGCAGTGAGGCAGTCTCCAGGGAGGACAGTCAAGGTCATGGACAAGATAACACCTCCCAACTGCAGCACCCAGATGTTCGGGGCAAGATATGAGCAGAGTGGAAATAGGCTTACCACAGGCCTAAAATTAGATTTAATGAAAATCTGGACTAAAGGCGTTTTCATTTTTCATTTATTTTTAAAATTATTCTGAGATTAATATTTAATGATTACATTCACAATTAAATGAATACCAAATTCCAACCAACCACCATTCCTTGCCTGTCCAATTAATCATTTGCATTCAATGAGATTATGAAAGTGCTTTGCCAAAGTCAACCATAGGGGAACCTCCATGAAAAATATTTATAAGAACATTGTTAATGAAAAACTTCAAGCACTTTCCCCAAGCTTCACATGTGTGGTTTAAATAAGCTGACAAAGGTAAAGAGCTTAAGGCTAAAGATATCTAGAGCTCAACCAGCAGCCTCAGTATGAATGATTGTATAAGCAGTGAAAAAACAAAAGCAGGTACAAGAAAATTCTTGAGACAAGTCACAAAAGAGAAAAGGGTGATGTAAGCAACTGACATTTCTTTTGTTAAACATATAAATCTGTAAACAATCTGTTGCACCTCCTTTTGTTTGGTAAGATAAAATATGTCAGATAAAGGTGGGAGTACGGCAACTCATTTTGAGTTATTTATTCACACTGACATCATGTCGCTATCGCCAGGCGCCGTTTCTGCAGGTCGTGCACCTCTCGATTTTTGTAACCCGGCCTTGTTGTGCTGCCGCCACCACAGCTGGGTTGAAGACACAAGTGTACAATCATCTTGCTTTTTACTGCCGTTTTAATGACACATCAGTACAGAAGCTCCCCGATTCACCGGTTACACAGAGGGAGATGTTGCAACAGTTTGAAAAGAAAACTCTGCAATCCCTTTGCTTTTGACTTTTCCTCCTATATCAGCACTAATGTTGGGTTTAATCTGAGTTGCAACACCTATCATTCAGGAAAATACTGCAGCAACTACCTGCACCATAACGTTGGGCATAAATGGATGTATGATGATGTTAATGGCGGGGCACAAAGCGAGCAATGCGGCAGGTATGCTGGTGCCTATAAGGGAAAAAATCTATCCAAACCTACCTGGCTCTGTGTGAAAAAGTAATTGAAGACACAATTAAACCTAATCACTAGTTGTGCCACACTTGGCAACAAGAACTGTAATCAAGTTTTTGCAATAACTGGCATTGAGTCTTTCAAATCATTGCAGAGAATTTTGGCCCACTTTTCTTTGCAGAATCCAGCCACATTGGAGGGTTTGAACATAAATGGCATGTTTAAGGTCACAAGAAAGCACCTCAATTGGATTTAAGTCCAGACAATGACTTTTAACCCTTTCCAGACTGATCCTTGTCAATGACTTTTTTTCTCAGCTGTTTCTTTAGATCGTGGCACGAAATGTTGCTTTTTGAGATCTTTCAGCCTACTTCACTTTGTCAGACAGGTTGTATTTAAGTGATTCAGCAGGTCTGGAAGTAATCAGGCCTGGGTGTGGCTAGTAACACTGAGCCTTTAAAAAAAATCTAGTGAATTACAATTGATTTTAGGTTTTTTGGAAAAAAAAAAAAAAAAGCTAAGAAATCAGAAAGGGGGCAAATATTTTCTCACTGCACTGCATACAAAATGTGTTCTGTTTTTCTTTGAGCCAGAAATGACCAGGTTTGGACAAGAAGGTGGAGTACTAATTAATGAGCAGACACTAGCTAGCTTGATTCTTTCAGGCACATCCCTTCAGCTATTATGAACAGCTACTATAAAGGGGAATATTAGATCACAGACAGGCTGTACCAGCTGTAAATGTGTCTGTTTCTGCTGTAAATGTGATCTTTAAATAAAATCTGTTAGCAGCGGCTTGCAATCTGACATGGACATTTGAGAAGCTGCAGTTTTTGACACTTGTGTGTTTATAGGCTTAATTTTTGAGCCCTGGAGGTTGCTGTTTGGTTAAACCATACCCATCTTCTAAATTTTAAAGCTTCTGTGCTGTTTCTGGACTGCATCTTGAAGATTCTACCAAACTTAAAGCATCTATTCATAGACTGACAGACATCCTCTTCAAACAGCTGCAAAAGTGCTTTAAGCCTTTGTTGTACTAGTTTCTACTATAGTAGAGTGGGCAGTACCACATTTTGTCACACTTATACACATACAGACTCGCATAGTGAAAACAAAACCCAGACAGGCTCTTATGGCTGGTAAATAAAAGAGAGAGGAAAAAAAACACTTTGGGTTGCCATCTGTTAAATGCTCACTGGGAAGGTAACACACAATAAAGTCCCCTGGGCATACTCGAACCAGAACATTGCTGGTACATGATAATCATCTGAGCCAAGTAGGTCACCAGGACACATTAACTGCAGGATAAATCCATCAACCTGTCTATAACTCACATAAGGGGGCAAACATATTGCACGTGTCTTATGTCCCTGCAGAGAGAAAGAATCAGATAACTTTTTTCCCCTTTTGTATTAGTCCATTCATTCATTGCCGTTCAGCTTATTCTAATGCTGTTTAAAAGTAAAGTCTGCTGTGTGAAATATTGTCAATAGATTCTACATGTTTGGCTTTTTATGTGCTGACCATATTGTTTATTCCTACACCATATGCTAAGGTGAGATGATTTCAGTCGTTTATCTCCGGTACACTACTGCCTGGAAAGGCCAGTAGCCCATCTGAGAGGCTTATTCTCACTCCATTAAATGTTCAGTGGAAAGTAAAGTGGCTGTACAGGCCATTGATTATCACTCAAGCAGAGCCCGAGAGCAAAACCTCCCATGAATAGAGAGACAGTGAATTGGCAAAAAGGTCATTTGTTATGATTACAGGAAAAACACACACACACACACACACACACACACACACACACACACACACACACACACACACACATTTGTATATCTGTAATGAATTATTACACATTTAGATTTTTTAATGAAATGCATTATTTAAAGTTTTTAAGTGTGTCTTATCATTTCACTAGCTGAAGCTACAGTGTAGTCTACAGTCTTAGTATAATCAGTTAAACTGAGTACACCAGACCACCTGTAGTCTATGTTTTTTCCTTCCCTGTACCCTTAGAGACTTGAAACTTAAAAAATAAATGTTTTATTTAAATAAAACATTTTTTTCCTAAACTAAATAAATCAATACTTTAATGTCCCATTAGGCTCATGCTGCGCTATTGCATGTCACATGTGCATGACCTACATTTATTTTTGGTCCTAATTGTGCCCCTGGTAGTGACAGCCCAGATGTGAACTAACTGTCACACTGTGAGGGGAGCCAGACTTTGCCCAAAGCACTAAATTCAACTACAAAACTGAAGCACTATAATAGAAGTCTTTCTCATTGGCAAAATCCCATTTCATGCACAAACACATACTGTACACACGCTATTTATGCCATGTCATAATATTAATGGACACACGTACAATTAAACCCCCAAATAAGCTGGCAATTTCCTCCAAACCCTTCTTTCTTAAAGTCTCAAATTCTGTCTCTATAATGAAGACGCAGAACACGATGCCACAGTCATGGATTGTACAGATAGTTACAGCAAACATAAGATCTTATTAAGACAGTTATTATAGTTTTATAGCTCAATCAATTTCACCTGCTGTGCAATAAGCCCCAAATGTAGACATATACCTGATATACAGTATACATTTCATTGCCATAATAATAAGAGAAATAACAATAGTAATAAAAATAATGTCTTGGATTTTTTTTCAGGTGTTTTGGGGTATTTCTGTACATTTTAAATAGTAACATTTGGTGTGAAGCTAAAAAATCCATAAAAAATAGCCATAAAAAATAATACAGAAATTTCCTTCATGCTATATTGTTCTGTATTTTTTGGATTTCTCTTTTTTAGTGCTGCTGTTAGCATTGCAGATAGATTACACTGACACATATTCTACATTTTAGACAATATTCATGTTTTTATTCTTGCCAAGAATTATATTAAGATCAATTCTGTTCTCACCTGTGTCTGCAACAGGCAGATTATTAGTATAACTTAAATACTGAAAGGGGAATCTTTGACTAAAGACAAGGAAATCCATCCACAAGCATCTCTGACGTTTACCAATTAACACATTAAGATTGTTAATAGTCTTCTTAATCTTAATCACTGGAAAGAAACTAAATGAGCACATTTCTTAAAATGGGCTCATTTCCTGCACATTAAGACATTAAAAATGGGTTGCGCTCTCAGTTTGCAAAGCACATTGCACTTTCTTATGATACTAACAGCCTGTTATCTTAGCTGGCTGACACCTGTTGGACTTATTCGTGCTACTTGTGGAACAAAGAAAAGGGAAATAAATATCTTCTGATTGCTTAACTCATCAGACCTTCAGGGAATCTGGTTTTTCAGACGTCCTTCGGTTCCTTGTAATGAGGAAACTCTCTGAAAGCTGGTTTTAACAAGTACTGAAGAAATAAAGCGTGGCATGTTACTTTTTACCCACAAATCAGCAGGTTCACCTGGAAATGCTTATGCAGCAGTGTATATGACATTTAAATGTAATTTTGTCTTTTCTCAAAACAGTTTCAAATCTTAGGTCTGAACATTTTAAAAACACCAACTGGTGTTTCACACATTGGCAGCGTTCATGCCAAGGAACCACATGTAAGTCTTATCAAAACACAGCTGCCGCTTCTGCTGCTGCTGGTGGTGCTATATTACCACCATAAAAACACATTCCTCATTTGAAATATTAGGCCTTAGTGGACTTGCGATGCGAAATGCAGTTTTAATCCAATTGAATCTGGGTTTGTTTTTTTTATCTTTCTTTAAAAAAATTTAGTATTTCCCACCATTTGTAAAACTGCTTAAAATAAATCATATAATAACAAATGGTGGTAATGCTATTTATTCAAACTGATTATGGGAGTTTGACTTCCCAGTGTCACACATAAAGCATGAATCAGTAATGCAGTAACATACAAGTGGCAAGAAAGCACAGCAGTGAGAGAATGAGAGCTGGCTTCTGGAAGTCTATAATATCCTGACCATTATTTCTTTATTTTTAACAATCCTGTCAGTCACTTCCACTC
Source organism: Astatotilapia calliptera (assembly GCF_964374335.1). Lineage (NCBI taxonomy): Eukaryota > Metazoa > Chordata > Actinopteri > Cichliformes > Cichlidae > Astatotilapia > Astatotilapia calliptera. Next base: position 9,863,116 of record NC_137431.1, on the reverse strand, counting down.
CACAGATATCATTCTTTTCACTCTATATCTGCTATTTGAAAGACTAAAGCACTGATAAGTTCAGGTTTTTGTTTTGTTGGGTTTTTTTTTTACTTCTGTAAAAGATAAAAGCTTACCATAGGAGAGGCCAATAGATTTTTTCAGGGTGATTACTCATGTGGCAGCAATTTGAGAATTTATCTGTGTGAACAGCTTTTTATTTGGCTCCATTTGCAATGGTGCTGTAGATCGCACGTGTTGGCACAGGCTCTTAGGTTGATTGTTGACGCATAAGCCCAGCTTTTGGGTTTGCTTTTGGATTCTTTGAAGGGTAATGATCCAATAACCTCTTTATGCTTTTGCGGTTATCAAAAAAAGGTGTTACTGAGGTAAAATGCTTCTTTGTGTGTTGTACAAACTTGTGTTAAGAGTTAACACGTTGTTTTCAGTTTCAGAAATAATGATGTAATGAGCTGCTTACAAAAGATTGTATTGACACAATGTAAACGCAGTTGATTTGTGGAAAATAAAACCAAATCTGGCTACAGTTCTCATTTGATCAAGTTCATGACAAAGTAGCTGTTTGAAGTCAGCAAAACACCGCAGGTATTTTTTTTTTTTGTGGATTGGATTTAAATATGGTGTAAATCTGCTCTTTTAGCTCTCATTGCATTGGGAAATCAAACACAACCTCTGTGAGATGAATGAGCAGCTGAACTTTCTTTTTATCTCTGTTTTCATACAGATTCTGAACACGGGTTAATTAACGTATTTCACAACACCGTGACCAAAGCCTGCCGATGCCATCCCTGTCAACATTTGTTCCTTTCGTTCTCTCTCATTAACCTGAGCCATTTTCTAATTGGATGAGACACTGGCCGGTGGCCTATCGTATCACTCAGCAAGCCTCAGTTTCACAGACTATCAAAAAATGGCCGGCAGGCACAGTGAAGCCCAGCACTGCTAGAGAGAAAATTGAATCTAGTAAGCAGGCAAAGCCCGGCTTTATTACAATATTAGTTTCAGCCTTATTTACACAAAGTCTAGAGCTGAATTCAAAGATGGAAAATTCTTGATGAGAGCAGGCAAAAAATAAAAAGAGTTCTTTTTCTTGTGGACTGGCTGAGAAAATTATAGAAAATGAAGAAAATGGTTATTCAATTAAAATGGTTATTATTCAGCGATAGCAGTGAAAGATAAACTGAATACAATGTGCATCATACATTTGTAACATGTATGTTTGATGCTTTTACAGCATGCTAAATTAGCTGTCAGATGCTCATAGCCCTCTATTAAAAAAACAAAAAACACCAAACATGACTGACGTTAACATTTTGCATGAATATATATTTATATTTCCTAACTTTACCAAAGTTATAGGTTTTAAAGTTAAGAATACTTTGAATCTTTACACACAGAGTCCACATGTCCATGCATATGGTGACTAACACATAGGGCACATATTTTCCACTGTCTTCACAAGCTAATGAGAGTTAATATCAAAACACTTGAGATGCTTTCACCTGCACCAACCTCTGTCTAATGACGGGAATATTGGGTACAGTGTTTGGCTTTGAGGTTCTGTTCGTCTGTTCGAGACTGTTGCGTTTCATCTCAGCGTCTGAATTTGACTGACATAAAATTCTAATATATTATTAGCACCCAGTGGCTCGGTTCCATATACTTGAGAAGCTGACACCACACCATCTGTCACTATCCTGGTGTCTGAAAATATCCAGTGTGATGAAAAGCTCCTCTTAACTTTTCTTCTAAAACATGTTTGGAATATATTCAAATATGAAACTTCAGTCTTTTTGTTATTATACTTCAACATGCAAAACAACGTACTGTTTATAGAGTGATTAATTCACAATATATTGTGAAATTTTCTTTTTTTGAGGCGGGTTTCCTAAAGTAGATCACACTAAAAAGTCATTTTCATATGAAAGTGCAATATCCTCTGTTTCTCAGCAAGATTTATCTACTGCTCATCAAACACTCTGCTTCCACAAACGTCCACATAAAAGAAGTGTACTAACTCAGACTGCATAAAAAATGCCACTTAGGCTAATGTATATCCTGTAAGTTGCATGTTAAATTTAAATTATGTATTAACAAATAGATGCCAGTTAATATATCCTTAGAATGTTTTACAGTCAAGCATCGCTTTCCCAACACTTTTCCCAACAGACTACCCATGCACTACTCAGGAACAACAAAAACCTTTCCCACCCCAATGCTGACAAAAAATCCTAAATGAAACACTGATCCAAAGCACAGTGTTTCAAGTGCTAACTAATAATAGGTGCCCTAATTAAAAGAAATTTATGCACGTTTCGGGCTCTTCGGTGGGAGACGCTCTGGTGGGAAACAGTTCTTTATGCTGAAGTCTTCACATAGAGAGCTTTGAAGCTTGTCAGTAATGACGGGGAGAGACAGGAGACAAATAAAGGTGAAAGATGAGAAGGATTGAGGAAATGGGTAATGTGCATTGCTGATGGGGTCTATCGCAATCCTCAGCCATTTTCTTTGGTAGCCTGTGTTACTGTATAGGTTTAACAGTCAGAGGTAGCCTAATAGATATGTAAGAGAATATATGTGGTTTTCCACGTATGTCTGAGCTTTACGATGGAACGACTTCTAAAGACCTATCAAACAGAATATTGACTCTATTGATTACTGGTATGCCTGGATGGAAAGGAGATAACTCAGAGAGGTCACTTCAAGAAGTATCTCTGAGGTCATGTTACTCTGACCCTTTCAAATCCAAACCCTGGAAGAATAGATAATTACATTTTAAAGTATTGCCACCATTATAGCACTCCAATCACTGCTAGCACCAATGGGAAATGGGTCCCAATGATAAATTTCAGAGATTTCCCTGAAAATATCAGCACAGCATGCCTTAACCCATCTTGACTGTCAGAGAATGAAACAACAGATTATGCAGATTAACCACACACTTTGGGCGCAGAATATCACAATATTTATAAAACCTCAGGACAATGGAGAGCTGATTTATTTAGAGAAGTAATTATCCTAAGTGCTTCAACACACAGACATAGCTGGACAATAACCTCAGAACAGGAAACTATGGCCAGAGGAGTACAAACAACCCAGAGAAAACCACAAACCCACAGCCATTTCTGAAGCTTAGACGTTTTTCTCTCCAGATGAGCAAAGCTATTGCTTTACTATTTAAGGTTTTCTTGACAGGGTTTGAGGAATGAAGAACAACACCACAGATTGACAAGCATAACAGCCAAATTAAAAAAATAAATAAAAATAAAGGTTGGCTTTTCAGGTCTTTCCATTTAGTGTACAATACAGTTTTTGTGCATGTAAATAGTCTGCAAATTTGGAGAGATCATACCAAACTATTTTTTTTCTTCTCAAAGAAAATATTGCTGCTGAACAAAGCCTGCAAAGCTCACCAAATGTTGGGGGGGGGGGGGGGGGGTGTCTTGATCTGGATTCATGCCAAATGAACAAAACTACATTGATTTTCTATATATTATATCACTCTGATTGAATACACAGTGAGTTAACAATTACACTGAGACATAAAGTTAAATTTTATGCTGAGCTTTATGCTTTTAATAATGTTTTAATTATAACAACATAATTTGATTCACACATGCATGAGTTGCTGTTACACTTTATTAAGTTGTGACACTGTATAAATATTATCCTGTTGAGGTAAACAGTTTAAACTCTTATTATTACATTATTTTTTTGGTTTTTTGTTCTATTTTTAAAATGTGACTTGAAAAGACTGAGACAGTAGTAGAGATTTGTGAAGATCCTCCAGGCAAGCAACCTGCTACCTTTGCAGGGGAGGCAGACAATAATCGATCCCCCTCAAAATGAGATGTGCAAGCACTTTTGCCTCTCTGTGTATATGTTTGTGTGTCTGTGCGAAGGTGTGATGACCTGTTGCCCACAGGCCCAGAGGCACTCGTCGAAGCTCCCAGTAGCTTGTTCCTCCCCAGGCAAGCAACCACATTCAGCCCCACAGCACCACAAGAAACAAGTGAGTAAACAAGGGAAGCAATTATGAATCACAGCTTTCAGCAGACAATCTGAAAACACACATTAAAAACAAGCTCCCGCTAACGGCATTGCGTATGCATTTATGCACATTCAGGCTGAACCAAACAATTGCAGCAACATCTGCAGGGGTTTGGGGGAGTAAACATGCAGCCTTAGTTATTCTGTTTCAACAGTTCTTGATGGGCCAGCTTCTCATGAGTAAATGCTTGTGTCAAACAACCTTCATGTGAAACGACCTAATTTTTTTACACTCTCTGATCTGGATGCTTTGAATGACAATGAAAAATTCCACTAAGATTTAGGATGTCTATCACATTCAAATGGTTAAAATGAAGCATCCATACAATCTGATGTTCAGATGTATAAGTCTGATGTATCTTAAAGAGCAGTAAGAAAAACATAAAGCTACTGGAACTCATGGGGACACATAAATCTGCAACCAGCTCAGGGTTGTTTAAGAAGCGTGTACTCAGTCAGTGTGAAGAAGACCCCACATACTGGTGTATTCAAACCAAAATAAACATTCATGAAGGTTCTTTCCAACCAAACACATGTCTACTGTAGCTTATAAGCTGCATTATTCCTAAGGAACACAATTTCAACCAACAAACAAAAGAATTCTTGGCATACAAAGACATCCTATCAGCCCTATCATCCATAGCAAAGAAATCCTCATTAGTAGTGGAAGTCATCTCATCACTGTCACCATCACAATGACTGTAGGGAGTCTTGTTAGCTTAGTGTCAGCTTCCCCCAGTCAAACCATTATTGTTTGAAGTCTAGCTCTGAGTAACAGGTGCTGGATGTTTTGTCCAGCCACAAAAGTCAACCTATAGCATACAGGACACGAAACAAAATGATAAGTATGTGTGATCTGTGACCTGCGTACAGCAAGCTCCAGGAGGTAGGCCAGATGTTTCAGCTAAACTACCCTCTGCGGGGTTGCTGTTCACAGCGATGATAAAATTGGGCTGTGTCCTGCTGGTCTCTGAGTCCCTCTTGTACTTAACAATCATACTGACTGAGAATATGGTTTTGCTATCAGTAAGCTAATCCACTGATAGTGCATGGATGAGAAGGTTTATAAAGGTAAGATGTCACCTCAGAGGATTTGGATACTTATTGCTAAAGGCTAAAGTAATGATCCTAGTGACAGTTAAGCTGGCAGTGTTTTTATAATGATCCTCGACTTAGTTTGAAAGCGCAGCTGTAAAACAGTCATCTTAATGAAGAACAACAGAATGGGCCGATCTTATATTTTCCTGAAGTACCTTTTTATGCAGTCTTTGCAGACCTTTAAACAAAGCAGGTAGAATGGTGAGACAACAACGCTCTGGGGACGCATAATTAAGATGTGCACATGGGAAGAAAAGGAAAAGGCCATCTCGACAAGAGCACGTGCTTTTTTGTGCGTCATTTAGATTATTGAACATCATCCTTATTACCTGATTTATTACTTAAAATGACACCAATAGCTGAAGGTTTCTGTGTATGATCAAGTCACCAAACATCCAGCTTGAAGAGCTGGATATTTGCCATATTTAGGTGTGTTTATATTAAACACATTAGAAATGGGAAAACGATGTAATCGTTCTGATTGCAATTTGGACCATTTGCAAGAGAAATGGCAGCTATCTCCGGTATAAACTCTCTATAATCAATCATAAGAGCATTCTCTCATGGGTTCAAACTGTGGTATTGCATGTACTCTGCACCTAGTAGCTTCTTCCAACTCACTTGGTGACCATTTGTAATAAAAAATGTCCACTGCATTAGTCAAAAGAGAATGAAGTAAATACTGTTAAATACTGTTATTAGTACTTGGCCTTCTACTAAGGGGTTAATTTCTGTTCACATTAACCACACAGAAGTTATTATGTTCACTTTAAACTTCCTCTTGCCAGTTTGCTTCTTGTATCCTGACAAAAAATAGCATTGAGTAGGTGCCTATGGCTATAGATGATTATAGTTCAGAGACATTTTTTTTTTAAACTAGATGAGTGAGTCATACTTCTCAAATCTCCCTGAAAACTCTTGGAATTATGCGGTTACCAAATTTGTCAGTGTGCAAATTTACAGACAACGTACTGGAAAATTGGTGTCACGCACATTTTAGTGCTCTTGGTGAAGAGGATGGGCAAGCTTTAGCGTGTTTCCCCCTTTTTTTGACTGACCACTGAAATTTAAGAAAAGAGCAGGTTAAAAGCTGCATTATAGCCACGTTACTGTTTTTGCGTTCATGAAAGTGGCCTGGAAGACCATTTAGGACATATTCAGCGGTTTGGAAAGTGTGAAGTAAATACAACTATGTTTATTTTAAAGAATGTGATCCAAAAGTAAGGTTGTGTTTAAGCCACACGTCTTTTCTGAAGTTATTTGAGCTGCTGTAGCCTTTGGAAGAATCACCTTGTGTGCTGTCAAGGAAAGGAAGTTCTGCATCAGATAAAACCATCACTCAGTGTCAGACACTTACGAAAGCTCTAGTGCTGAAAACACAGCAGTTCCTTTGCAGCTTGTGGCCACTGTTAATGTTACTGACAGCTGCCTATGCTTTACAGAGTGAACGAGTCTGGCGCCAGCACAGAGTATCAGGGTTTCTTTAAACGAATAAATAAATAAATATATAAATAGTAAATGAAACAAATGTCATTTCATGTGTTTTGAGTCTAAAGTGCATTCAGAAATACGCATGCACACATATTAAGGCTACATTTGCAAACATTTGGAAACGCGTGCTTTCAAATAGTCATTGTGGGTTATTCAACATGAGCCAATACATCACAATAAATTGCACAAAACACTTCAATAAAACCTTTCTTTCAGGTTATGCACCCCCAACCTCCACCTGTGACTTCACTGCTCAAGGTTAACCTTGGCCATTCAATAGACAAAAATAAAACTCTGTGGGTAATAATCAATGTGCATACTGGTAATCCAAAAGCTTTTCTCTTTTTTCAGTCTTTGTCTCAGATTTCTCCCAGTGAGAATGATGTTTAAAGATGGCTGGTGGCTGATTTCCCAACTTGCAGTGCCTGAACATGAGAGGATATTTTGCAGAGCCTCTGTTCTTAAGTACACCCCTATATAATGAATTTAAAAAGGCGACAACCTACCACATCCAGCTAACTCCTCCTGCACTTAGTCATGCAAATGATCTCATGCTATTGCAAAACTGAGAGTTCTCACATAAACTTAACAGCAGCCCATGCATTCAGCTGTGAGCTCCAATGAATTATAATAAGTGGTTTATAAAAAGTATTTCACTGGACAGCAGGGTCACCTCCAGCTACTCCAGTCAGCACGCAGCATGGGTCAGGGGCCACACACTGGTACTGCAGTCTGCAGAGAGCAAAGGTGACCCAAATACCTGCGGGCTGCTGTTACAGATACAACTGAGAAAATCCATCATCTTCTTTCCCTTCACTTTCTGTTTCACCATCGCTACATTTTTGCATATGCACGTGCCCATCGGGTATTATTTGGAAACTTTCCATCACTAGAACACAGGCTGAGAGGGGAAAAATGTTTAGGCAATAAGCAACTCATACCTGAAGAAATGTTTAGAAATACCAGCAGAAGGTAAACTCCTGTGAGATAAGCAGGCATCTCTAAGAGCAGCTGGAAACGGTGTTAATCCAGTGAGAATGCGTTTTCTTGTCTATTTCATCTAATTTAGGAAGTTCTACAGCAGAGCCGAAGACAGAGGGGGGATCGGGGTGGAGGGAGAGTTCCTGAGCTCCGCGGTAATACAGACAGTAATGTTCACAACTGCTCCTCGGACACTGAGTTTGTGTTTGAATCAAAGTTCGAATCAGTCGGAGACATCCTTGCGGGTTATCCGACAAGTAGCCCTAATCCACTCAACACCACTTGGATTTTCTCCACTCCCACTACCCAGCTCCTCACTTCCAAATGCCGCTAACTTCACGGAATTCATCTGGGATCAGATTTGTCCGACTTCGAAAGAAGATTTCCGCAGCTGAATGAAGAGAAAGGATCGAGAAGAAGAAGAAGAAAAAAGATCCGAAACGTCCACTTGCAGTCACTTTAATGGTTTAAAAATGTGTAGTGTTAGCCCGATTTAGTGGGACTGACGCTGGTTGGATGAGGCGCCGTGCGTCTCTGCGCTCAGAGCTGGTCTGACTTGCCTACCCAGTCACAGGCTTTTCTGTTGTGCAGAGGAGATTCCTGCGAATCAGGCACCATTTAACCGCATACGGATACACTGACAGCAAAAAGGCTCCAGTTGGCTTTGCATCGTGCTCAACTTTTTTAAAGATGAGGCTGAAGAAGTCTAATATATGTCATAAAACCATCGGAACACGGTATATCCAGTTTAAGAAATTAAATAGCAAAGTGTCACAAGATCATGTAACACATCAGGCAACTCCAGCAACATCAGTCCTGTTTAATGAACGGCGGCAGCCTGCAGAGGACTATAGTAAACTCCAACTAAACCCTTTGTCAGGTGCCCATCATTACCCAATATTTTAAGAAGTGCTTTTAGTCACATGCAGATTTCCCCCATCTAAACTACACTCGATATTTTAAAGTGTGACTACTGCTGAAGTGAACAAATGACCTTGATGAATGATTTATACTATTTTTATCCCACCATCAAGGAGAGAGACGTGCACTGTGTTCTTATTATATCCAAAAGGGACAGGCTCGGGCAACACACAAAGAAGTGCTACAATCTTAATGAGCTGGTAAAGTGTGCCTTCATCTGTGAGGCTGAAGCGTCACTGTGCTTTTCAGGGAAATTGAAAAAATCGATCCAGCTCGCACCCTGTGACCCCCACTCATACTCCTGTGAAATTAGATGATATTTTAAAGTGCGTTAGAAATGTAATATCTCGTGGATTGTGTCCTAATGTCACGTTGAAGTAATAACTGGACATCCTCAGTTATAATCCGATTAAATAAATACTTTCTATCGATAAAGAAAACTATAAACTTGGCAGTTGGTCTAATTCTCTAACCTAGTGAACCAAAGAAATGTATTTGTCGTCTGAGCAGGTCCGGGCTCCCTCTGCTGGCTGCAAGAGCGCAGCACAGTCCATGGGAAAAGTAAAGTAAAAAGTAAAGTGTGCGTGTTAGTCCCCATAGGGAAATAGTTCCTCTGCATTTAACCCATTCACCCAGTGAAGCAGTGGGCAGCCACGAGTGCAGCGCCCGGGGAGCAGTGTGTAGGGACGGTACCTTGCTCAGGGGTACCTCAGGGTAGCCGTTCAGTGGAGTCGAACCCCCAACCTTCCGATCATGGGGCCACCACTCTACCTACTGAGCTAGGATCGCTCCTGAGAAATTTCACTTCTCCTTTAGAAATTTAGAAGTACAGAAGTAGTGATATTAAATGTTAACGTTGAATTCTGACTCTGTCACCCCGGATCATTACTAATGCAACAGGATTAATACTTTGTTTTTGTCTTCTAAGTTCAGTATGTTAAATGTGTGTGTGTGTATGAACCTTTCTGTGTTGACTGTCATATCTAATTTATTGATAGCCAAAGTCATTTAGAGACATGCGCCTTTATAATTCAGCTCGCAAATAAAGAACAATTTCAAAAATATAAAAACTTGAATGGTGTGTTTTGCTGTACTAAGTCACTAGTCATTAAAATGTGTTCAGAATTTGCAAATTAATGATGAGACATCCCATTAATCTCTTTGCTCTCTCTCCTACATATGCTGCTTTTATAGATGGGTAAAAGTATTGGTATTGATAGTGGTAGTGGCAATATTAGCCCTGTAATTACTTGCATTGGATTGATACCAAAATTTGGAGTATGGCACAGCAATACCTTATATGTTTATTTTTCTGTATGCACACACGCTCCACCCACCCGCAGTTCAAATCTAAGAAAGATAGCTTAAAAGGAGCTAAAATGGTTTGTTTCAGACAGATTTTAAAAAATAAATAAGTATTATTTTGAACCGTGAATCATGCAAAGCCACTCTAGCAGAGTAGAAAAAAACTGAAATATAATAAATTTGGAAATGAGCACAATAGGTACCCCTCAATTTTTGCAATAAAAAAGCATGCATTTAAAAATTCCTCCACATATCTGACTGAAATTAGTAACAAAAAAGGAGTAAACAGTAATTATGCATTTAGGGCAAATGTGACCACCCTCTCATGCCACAGAAGTGGTAATCTTCAGTAGCTTCTGCTCTTTTAAGTCACATTTAGACTGAACAAAGTTTACTTACTCAGCCGTCCCTGCCCTCATGCCTCAAATCCTGTAATTGCCCATTGTGGACCTCTGATGGCTCTGTCGAATGCATTCAGCTTTCCATGCCAAGACATCACAGCTGGTAAACAACCAGTAAAATATGGGAAATTACAGTCTCACTATGAGCTCTCGTCTGGCTTCATAAAACACGCACTCAATGGCTTTCATTGTAAACACCTCTGATTCTCTGCCGCCTTTATGCATTTTCTACCTTTCTAAACCATTTATAGTGTTAAAAATAATTTTAACAACACAGTGATATTAAAAAAAATAATTGGACAGTGGTTTCCTCCATTATTCACTTTTAATTATTTACTGCACATATTGCATTTTCCTTCTTATTTTCCCAAAGGGGGTCTCTGTTTGCCTACATTTCTTTCATTACTTGCACGTAAATATCATCCCTGCAATATGACTCTCTGGCAGCCCAGTTGGCTGAGACTATAAGGAAGAGCAGGCCTGTGATTGTATTGCAAGACATATCGTTTGGTGATGTAATAACTTCATCATTAGTCTCAATTTACTGCATTAATATGAATATACTGGCTGGAATCACAGTAGAGCTAAAGAACAACAAAAAGAAGATAAACAGAGGTTCACCCATGCCTCTTTTGTTTTATGCATGCATGGCCTCTACATAATGCCAGGTGCAGTATGCGCCGCTAAATGCAGAGTTTGTGAATTCTGTTGTGTATTTCACAACCCAAAGCACCAATATTTCCAGGAACAGATGGTGTAAAATGAAAAAAAAAATGAACACAAAGACGTGCACGTCTTCACGACAACACAGCGCATTTAATGGCAAGGAATTCAAGGAGAGCGTGCCAAGTACTGAGACCTAATTTTATTTATTTATTTCACCCCAGAGTGGATATCCAGTTGGTTCTCATCCAAGGGAGAAAATATCTCCAGTAAGCACAAAGCCAAATCGCCCCTCTTCCCCCTCCCAAAAAAATATATTTACAAAAAAATAAATAATTTGGAATCTCAACAGAGCAATAAACTTGGCCTCGATCGTCTGTTAAGCACTATCAACTGTTTTTATCCACTAAAGATGCAGACAGGTTTTAAAAGCTGTTACACACACACAAAAAAGATCTTTCATGATATTTTTTGCTCATACCAGTTGTGCATGTGACAAATCACTGCCATTAGCAGCTCCTTTTCACATATTTTACCCATTACTAGCTGTAATTTCCATGCTGATTCACCGCTCTTTGCTCCTCATCTGACAGTTCATTGGCTTTTTCATGTCTTGTTTGCATCATAGTTGTCAAATGCCTTTCACTACAGTTGCTCAGGGTCATGCAAAGTACTGAGGCAAAATGAGAAGCAGCCCTTGCCTTCACATTTAACAACACAGTCAGAAAAGCTGATGCAACAGCCATGCCTTCTGTTTTTCTCGGTCTTCCTCCAAACTGGCAGCTGCCCGGATGGTCTCATCATTCATTAAGACTTGGATATCTTTTCAACTTTGCGCCATCTCACAGTATTTTTTCTTTCCTTGCTGGTCTACTAAGATTTTAGATGTGAGAAAGGGATCAAGAATTCCACTTTCACCCATTAGTGCCACATAAACTAACAATGGAACTCCACTTTTGATTTCATAATAGAAAAAGAAAACATCTTCATGGTGCCCATTATGGATTAGAAAAACACACTCACATAATTATTGTGGCATGTCATTTTCTGTTTGTGTTTGACTTAACTTTGCTTCAGAGGCTAGGAAGAGTGCTCAGCATATAAATCAGTTTATTGAGGGCGATTTTTTCATCTTCAGAAACCACAGAGACAGAACACTTAAATGTTTAGCTTTGTTCCACCACAATATACCCCCATGTCAAAGCCCTCACCATAAAATGTCAGAGCAAAGGGATAGAGGATTGAACTGTGTTGGCTTTGGACACAGGACTTGCGGTCGACAGCTGCTGAACTGGCATTAAATGGTATTAGAGTCTTTGTCAGCAAAAGGAAATGTGGTATTCTTCCTGGGAAATGGGATCAAAATTGTGTCTTTCAAAGGACAAATACAGAATCAGCACATCCTGGGGCAACACTTCACCGGCAGCTTTGTTGAAGCTTATTTCAGATGCTTCTTTGAAGCTATTTTGCAAGATAAAACCAAAGCAAAAGCAACAGGATTAGTTGAACAACTACTGGCAATAGAGAATGCAATGAAAAGTAAATGCAAACTAGGAACATGCAAGCATAAAACCAAATTAATTCCAGCATTCTGCACATTGTAGTCACAACGACACGATGCTTTACAAAAGACTGATGAGTGGATCATACCTTTATACCCCTGGTTGTTGCCTTGTTCGACTTCCTGTTCAGATGCGGGCGACTGGGTGATGACCTCATGGTTTCCTCTGTGTTTGTCTATATTTGTTTGCATGGAAAAACAACAGCAAGTGTAAAAAAAATACAGTATTTTTTGACCTACATAATATATGTAATCTATATCTTCATGGCCTAAATGTATCCACAAACAGTAAACTACACTGAAAATTGTTGCAGAATGATTGTGAACACCGTAAGATAGGTTTTTTAAAAAAATGAACAAATAAATGTAAATCATCTCTCAGTACCCAAAAGAAAGAAGCATTTTTAACAAAGAAGTTTTATGAACTTCAGTTGACATTTTAGAAAAGGACTTGAAATGATGACTGGGCTGGTTGAAGTGAATAAATAGATGAAGTTAAAAAGATGTTTCCCAGTAGATAAATACATTTTGCTTTGGAAGCACATTTTTATAAATGCCAACCCTGTGAAGTGTATTCAAATTTAATCCTGCAGTAGCAGAAAGGAGTGTACAAGTTTTCCTAATGACTTAGTCACGAGAGGAATGTGATCTTTTATGTGTAAGCCGAAACTAAATCTAATGCAACATCAATTATGATATAAAAAATTTAGCTTGGTATGCAGTAAAACTTTTGTATAGCTTACTGACATTCATATATATGTATTATGACCTTAAACTGAGAATGAAACATTTCTCAAAATGTTTTAGGTACATTTCTGTGTGTTTGCAATACTGTGAGCAGTCATTCTATTCATATGCATATGCTCACATAGATCAACCTCAAGGTTTTCATTAATTTCCCCCAAGATCGTCCCAATCTTGGGGGAAATTAATGGTGAGTGGTATGGGTGTGATATGCTGTATAGCTTCAGATATTTTCTAAAACTCTACCACTAGAGGGCGCCACTGCCTAATCAATACAGCAGAGCTGGGTGCAAGAAAATGGAACAGAGGTATAATGTTTGGGCTTTTATAGTTTCGGTCCTTAAGTATTTAAGTTTTTTAAATGATGCCCACAAACGCCAATATATAAGTAAAGCTAAAGGTTTACATATCTGATAAGGAGATTTAGTCATTTGAAACTGAAATAAAAGAACAGAACATCAAGCAAAATTACAAATTCCAATCTATTTTACATAATAACTGGTAGAAGATAATCTCACTCAAAGACAGCTCAAAGCGTATATAATTATAATCAGTGAGCTCGATTACAATGAAAGTTTGCATACACAGAGCAGCAATGCGTATTGTACAGTAAGGCAGGGTGTGCATTTCACTGAAAAAGACAAGAACAGATGCAAGTGATCTTTGTTTTCATGTTTTCATCCAGGACAACATAAATGCACCTACAGGAGAAGTTCAAGTTAGTAAATCACAATAGTGCGTCCTAATATATTACTCTTCATCGTTCTCACACCCACGTATGAGATTCTCACCTGATAAAAAGTCCATGCCACAGCCCTGCTGCAGGTTGTTCATACAAAGCAGGCCAATGAGAATGAATATTTGAATAACCAGCATAGTCCCAAAAGGCAAAGTGGGTCTTCGGGAAGACCTCGAAAAAGAAGCTTGGACAAAAAGATGGGGGAAAAGAGTGTTAGCACATTTCAAATTTGGAACATCCTTTAGAAATAAATGGCTCAATATACTGTACATGTAGTTCCTTGTGTGCTTTATTGCTATTTTAAACCATTTTAAACTCCCAAAAAATGTAGGAAATTGTTACCACAGATATTCTTATTACAGTTCCAAAGTGAAATCATTCCTTCTCCATCATCTATCCTGCTGGCTAGTTTGTGCAGGCGTGTCTCTGTGTAAAAGTTCTACAATAAAGAAAAAGAGGCAGACAGATGGACTTTGCTCTGAAATGCATCCAGAATACAGACAAATGTTGGGTCTGCCTGCTTCAGTCTAATCCAGTCCAACCTTAACAAGTGAATGCAGATTGCTGTGGTGTCTGTGCTGAATTTCCTTTCAAACCCCAACACACAAGCGAGCCTCTAAATCTTAAAGACGCTCTCTGTCTGTTTTGTGGAAAACTGAGTAGGAGTACGCTTTGTGCTGAAGTGCTCCATCAAAATTTCATGCGCTCATACATATTCCAAGTCAAACACCATTGAAATATGCTCACGTTTACCTGCTGCATAGCCCATCCTAATGCTGCAAATACACATTTTTCACACACAAAGTGAAATGAAACAAACCATTACTCTCAAGTGAGTGTGGTGATGAGACACAATGAATGCTCCAGGCAAGGAAAAAAAGAAAAGAAATCAGTTCTACTGATCAGCCATCTGTGGTACAAACAGCACTGCAACTCTTCCTAGCTGTCTGATGGACAGCCAGATTCCTGGGATGTCTTGGCACCCTGTGGCCATCAACTCCATGCACCACTTTAATTGTTCTGAGAATTACGCACCAACAGCCAGCACTGTGAATGTGCCAAAAACTTGAATGAAGCATGAATATTCTGTGCACATAGCAATGAAAAGATATGGGTTTTGGCGTGTAAAGGGGGATATTTACGGCACTGTACTAGCTTAAGGTTCCAGGTATTTTTGTGTCATTTGACAAAGTGTGAGTGTTTCATGAGATTCATGACTGCACTTTTAAAAATTTGATTTGTTTAATTTAGATATCTAAAATTGAACTCATTTTTTTAGAACCAAGAAAATCTAATCAAGCTGTACTATTTGAAGACTGTTAATAATTGCTTACTTAAATAATTGATTGTGCTTCTATACCAGTCAACTTGTAGATATGACAGTTGGAATGTATAAAGGTGTGTGAATTAATCACACCGGACTAAAATATCTCAATGACTGATTTTACAATTCTTCTGTTAGAAGGTTTGTAGAGATATAGAGCATGAATTCAGATTACTTTGTTTATAACTTTCTTTTCTTCTGATTCCACAATGAGGGTGACATTTTTTTAAGCTCAGAAAAAAGATCAGGTGGGCCGCCAGGTATCTTTTCTGCAGATGAACAGTGGCTTAGCTTAGCCGGCATTTCAGGTGCAGCCCGAGGAAAGAGGGAGGATGGATGGATGGATGGATGGATGGATGGATGGATATTTAAACCGCAGCATCCTCAAGCAGCTGACATCTGTATTTTTTAAATATTTCAACAGCAGTTGGTGATACCTTAGAGCAGGGGTAGGCTAACCTTTCTGATGATGAGTGCCATCTAAAATTTCCTAAGAGGTCAGTGTGCCATATGACTGCATTAACAATAAATTTAATAACACTCTATATTAACAGTTACACACTATATAGAACAACTTTATAGAATTATATTTGTTCACAGATGTTGGCAGCTATCAGCAAATAGTTATCAGCTATTTTGAAATAAAAAAAGACACTTTTTATCAATAACAAGAACTCCATAACAGCAAATGAACTATACAACAGAAAATGCAAATGCTATTTATGGTCTCCTCACAACAGTGATAAGAAAAATGAACTGAGCCAATATGGCATGTTTGTTAATACAGAGATACACATGTTACATGGTCTCTGAGTGTCCAGCATTCAGACGACTACCTGAGGACACTCTTCGTGTGAGAGAAAATCTGCTCACACAGATATGTAGAGTCAAATACTGTCAATAAGGCCTCTGCAATGTTCTGAAGACAGTTAAACTTGTCAGGTAGTGATGTCCAGCAGGTGAAAATACAAGCTCCACGAACACGCACAGCTAAGGATTCCAGCTGCGTTCGTAGTTCTGCAAACTTTGACCCCCACAGAGTCGAGGTTTTCATTTTAATCAGCTGCATTTCGATGTCGCATTAACTGGCATTAACTCAGCCAGTTAATGCGAGACAAATCCAGCTGCTCATTAAAGCTTTCTGGTTTGATCAGAAAAGAAAACATTGGTCCATACGCCTGAAAGTCCAGAAAAAGCATTGTGAATTCTGTCTTGAGCCTATGGATGTATCCGTGTATTTCCGCAGTGCTGATGCTGCGCTGAGCGGAGAGCTCCTGAAGCGTTTGAAATGTCGGAATGTAGAAATTTCAACATCGCTTGAAAAAACTGACAGCTAGCAACGTCCCTCTCACCGGTAGGCTAAGTGATTTTTAGCCAATTACAAGTTGAATCTGGTAGTTGGGGTTGTTAGCTAAGATGCCACCGTCATTGAGAAGTGGCACAACTAATGTGTCTATGCGAGCTAATTTCCAATGTGCACCGCTGGCCTGGCCATTTATTTTTTAATGCACCCTCTCAGATTAATTCACAAAAAATCGGCCTGGGCATTTTGACTAGAGACCGGCCCACCAGGTACTATAGGAAAAGCCATAAAGCCTTTGAATGAAAACAAACGCTGTGGTGATGACAGTGATGAACACTGTCTTGTTGGTATATGCATGATTTCTATACATTTTACATCTTGGTTGTAAGATTCAGATAACTATTTATTAAAGGCAAGAGATTTTAAATGAGAATAAGAAAGAAAAGTATTTCTTTGTGCCCCCCTTTCCCTGTTAATGCCCTACCTGGCCCCCTGGCAAAACTTTGCTAGACCCGCCCCTGCACAGTTACCAGCTGTCAGCTACTTAGAAAAGGATCCTGGTGTTATTTGTCTCTCAGAAACAGTTGATAACTTCCCTTCAACTCATTCATGTCACCTAAAAGGTAAACCTGTTTCTCCATCACCTGTTCAGCTCTGATGATTCAGTAAGGACATCTCCTGGTTTCATCTTCATGTTTCCCTCTCACCAGATAACCACACCGATATCATGACCAGCAGCTTTATGGCTCCAGCAAACATCAGCTGATACTAGAAATTAATATTAAATAAACTCTAACAACAGCTGATCAAGCTTAAACATGCTGCTGTTGTTTAGCGTGACATCCGCTGGTTTCCTCTTTCTGGCGCAGTGGGCGATAAACAAACAAGAGAGAAAAGCCGATCAGCTGATCATTGATCAGTTTCATGATTGAAGGAGCAACAGGAAACAGAGGGAGAGGGAATGAGAGAAGAAGAGGCAGCTGACAGAGTAAAGACAGAATAACTCCAGCTTTGTGTCTTTTTCCATTCTAGCTGAAGTCCGGGACAAACTGTGTTCCTTTTCAAATCAATACTAAACTCGTAATATTTTCTCTGAATAAGAGATGATTCGGTTTTTACGGGATGGTTAGCAACTCTACTAACTAACCTTATGAATAAAATAAAGTTTATTAGAGGTGGGAATCACCATACATCCCACGATATGATATTATCACAATACTTAACGCACGATACGATATTATTGCAATTTTTGAAAAATATTTTGCGATATTCAGATTCTGTACATAAAGGTAAACTTTATTAATATTCATTTTATCTAATAACAAAGTCTCACACTCAGTCTTTCTCTCATTTCAGTCAGTTTTATTGTTGACAAACTGAACGGTTTGTATTACAGTCTAGTCCAACTTACCATCTGGTACAATTATAGCTATTCTGAACTATGAAATTTGTGAAAACTATGCAGCCCCTTCAGCAACTGAAGAATTTGAAAGTAAATTAAAACAAAATATAATTTTACATTGAATAAAAAAGTTTTAAACTTAATTAAAATACAACATGTCTTAAATGAAAATAAGTAAACTGTCATGTTCATTGCTGCCATAAAAAAAGTTAAACACATTTGGACAGTGAAGGAATGTCAGGATTCTTGCTCAGAAAAAGGAGCTGATCAACATGCTCTGAAGTCAGAGCATGTTCCAGTCCACAAAAACTTTTTTTGTAACAAAATATCGATTTCTGCTGTCCCAGTATCGATACATTATTAGCAAACAAAATATCACGATACTACACAGTATCAATTTTTTCCTCACCCCTAAAGTTTATTATCAGTAACATCATAGCACCCACCCAGCTGTACAGAAACTCCATCATGCTAGCTAGTATGCAGTACGAGTTATTGTAACTGACTGTAAAAAGTCAGCACAATGAAAATAAACTACACCTAAAGTTGGTTTATATCTGACCCAGATAGACTGCAGGTCATAACTTCTTACCTGAAGTTCAGTTCACTTGACACTCCTCCTCCAGCCTCCCCTTTCCCTCATCCACCCGCTGGCCTCTGTGGAAGCTCCGCCATAGCCACCACCAAGCAACTGAGTGATGCCAGTATCTGGCAAATCCACCACCTTTCATTGTTTATACCGTTACAAGAAGAAGAAAAAAATCGGCCCATAAAAATGAAAAATCCCCATCGAGCCACGGGGCAAATGCCTGGTATGCCTGATGGCCAGTCCAGCTATGGTCATGCCATCAGTTAACCCTACGCGTGCAACACAATGGAGTAAAAATTAGCTTAACACACCGATTTATTTATTAACCAACAGCTTGTAAATGTGATGCGTCTAAGGCTCAACTCTAAATTATTGATACTAATTTGCAATGGTTCTACCAACTTAACTTGAATTGTTAAACGTGCAACCAAAAACGATCTATCTTAAAACATCTCTGTTCCAATGAACTGTTTTACAAACTGTTAGTTTTATATATTTGTTTTTTTCTTTTATCCAGTTAATAGTTATTCACAGAGTCTTGCAAAACACTGTGTTCTAGACATATTTGTAGGTACTTCAAAACTATCCCGCTGTGATGGGCTCAGTATTCTGCAAATCTAGTAAAGATGCTGATGTCTCAAAAAGCGTGAGCCAGAAACAATAATATTTCATAGGAATAAAATATGAAATATGAATAACATTCATATTGAAATCTACTGCTAACATAATGAGCGAGGGAGATTTTTGCAGTATGCTGAATATTAAATGTGGGTGGTAATAATAACATTGCACTGTTTAGCTTTATCCAACATCTGTTGGAGAATACTGAGGGGAATGGTAGAAAGTGGATGTATAAATCAAAATGTAATTTTAAAATATGCCAGCGGAAGAAAAATATGAATCAACCAGAAAAGGCATATAGGGTTATGCATAATATGCTGAAAACTCCATAGGAGAGAAAATTACACCAACAAATCTACAGTAAAAGCAAAGAGGGAGAGAGAGAGAGTTGCATTATGTAAAGATTAAAAGTATCTGTAATCATCATAATAGTACAATTCTACTGTATGTGAGAAGCATTTCAATAGCTTACATTCTACTTTGTGTGACACTTTGATGCTGTGGATACAGGTCCACTTACAGCCAACACTTACAGAGCTGCCTTTGCTGAAAGACAGTATCTACTAGGCTCATCTGCACAGGCTTTGAGCTAATGGGAAGAGAGTGCAGTCCACAGGAGATGGAAGTGCTGATGTCCCCTTCCGTTTTCTGCCTATTGGGAAATAATCACGGCTCACCATCTAACATATTGTCAATAAGATGCTGCAGACTAGAACTCCCCCTATACCCGAGCAGAGAGATCGAATACTGTAGAGTGCACTGGACCGTGAACAAAATCACTTTTCAACACCTCCCCACATACACACGCTCCCATCTTTTCAACCTCCAAAAATTTAATCCCATGTCCTCATGGAGACAGAAACGTGCAGTGCAATATGCTGCCAAGTGTACCGTGTCAAAAGGCGGAGTGTAGACACTTAGATACATAGAACGTCTGTCAAGAAACTATGGATACAAAATGCAAAGCAGACATATCCAATGCACCTTGCAGGACTCTACTGCATATCATTAAAAAGTACTACGTAATTTTTACATGGTTTAACATCAAGCATATTTAAATCACTATGCACAGGTTGTGATGGTTGATCAGGACTTCTCCAGTGCAACAGCTCCAGGGTGCTAACTGAAAGCAGGGGCCACCACCAGGAAGTATGATTCACTGACAATTTTGGAGTCTAAATCAAGGCCACAGTGGGTGGTATGTAAAGGAAGAGGCTCACGCTATTGAGTAGGCTCAGATATTTGATGTACACACAACACGCATCCCACCTGCATATATTAGTGTCACTCAGGTAAAGTCATACATCACATACTTTTACATTATACAGGGCTTACTGTTTTCTTGGGGAAAAACTAAGGAGTTCTGTGGAGTTCTTATCAATGCTTGGCAGTTACTGGTGACATATTGCTGTGTCTTTTGGGGGAAATGGATGGTAGGGAGACAAATACAAGCTTTCATCACTGCCACTATAATGCATTAAGGGAGCTATCAGAGCAAGACAAAGGATATTAAAAGTATGAGAGGATATGTCTAGAGCTCCGTCAGGGTTCATAGTAACAAGTCACAGTCAGCTGAGTAGGCACTGTGGAGCAGGAACCACAGCAAGAAGATAACTGATGGTCCCACGGAGCAGCCTCAAAGGGCATGACCCCAGAGGATGAATTACCCTGCATGTCAGGACCAAGAGTTTTCATAGTCCAAGATGGTCTTGGCTTCTATTAACAAATAATTATTGAAATATGGGTTATTTCTGTGGATTTATTGGATTCGTAGCAGTAAAAATGTAATCAAGAATTTAGATTTTATCAAGAAAACAACAAATAAATTACAGCAACGAGTCTACTGCAGCAAACTGTACTTGATACAGGACAAGCACAGATCAAGAGATTTCAAGGGAAATACATACACTAATTCCACTCAGTGTGACAACTGTTAATTTTCAGTGGGTAGTACAGCATGCTCATCATAATTCTGTTTACCTTAATTTGGCTGGGAAAGTCATTTGAAAGCAACTTTTAAAATGCATATAAATAAACTAGAACTACCAAATTAAGAGAAGCTGTAACGTATGAGTTATTCTTTTGAATTCTAATGATAATTAAATTGCACACATTCACAGCCAAATGCATCTAGAACCACCAACGGATTTTTAGAAATCAAAGGGGTTCTCTTAAAGGGCTGTTATGTCTTTTTAAAATTTGCATGGGTTATTTTTGGTCTGACATCATTCAAATCCACTAGGATTACAGTATAGACTAGCATTTTATTATCTAAGACCTAATAACAAAGGTGAAAAATTATGATTGAGCTATTATTTAACATTTGAACACTAAGTAGATTGCAAATTGTAGAATCATTCAATGATGATTTACTAATAATCAGAACACATTTAAAGAATGAAAAAAAGGTTAAGGTTTACAGGTACGCTATAGCATTACTGCCTACATGAACAACTTTCAGCACTACAGCACGTGGACTGTCTGCGCGTGTAAGTCTAAATTAATTGAAAAAGCATTCAGTTGCCTTTGAAGCCACCTATGCCAAAAAACTGCACTAACAGCAGCAAAATTACTAAGCAATGAGTAATATGAATGAGTACAACTTTACAACTTACCCCTCCAGGTTATTCCTCAAGTATTACTGGTTCATTTTTCCCAGTGAAGCCAAGTCTCTGCCACTGTGTGTTGTTGAGGCATGCAAGTAGCCCACAATGAAAGCAGAAAGAAAAAGAAAAAGAGGGTTCATTTTAGACCTGTGTAAAAAAATAAATAAAAAAAGGTGGTGGTGGGGGTTAAAAGAGGGAGCCTATGCTGGAGGAAGAGCCTAAATAATCCATCTGTGATCTAGGAGACGCTATCAGATGGGGTGAATACAAATCACAGACCTACCTCTGCAGCAACCTAGGTCCAATATCCTCAGGGTCCTAAGGCTACACTCTAACAGTTTATTCTTACAGATGAGGACTAACACCCCACACATTCAAGGACATTAGAAACTGTTCAGCTAAAATAAAATAATATTTTTGGTCTTATTTTCTGGGATTATTAAAAAGAGAAGGAAATATATTCTTGTATTCGGAAATACCAGTGCTTTATTTTGCACTCAACTCTAAATGAATGTGCATTTTATTAATTTTACTGCATCTGTGCTCAACACCACCCTCTCATTTCTTACAAAAACTATTATATCGCAACTGTTTATGTATAGCAGAAAGCTCTATCATCTTGGATGATTTGGCACAATTTGGAAACAAGTGCATTTGTGTATACCTGTTCGATAAAGATGCAGAGTTCAAGATACCTGCAAAGAACCATGGTGTGTTGTTGCAATGTGGAGAAACAGCCGTGCTTTGTGGCTCACAATCTGCAAAAAGTATCCCACAGGGTATCCACGTTTACCTGCAGCAAAACCAGCCTGCGTCTCTTGCCGGTGCTCGCAGTGAGTGAAATTGAAATGCTTTTTTCTTCTTTCTCATTTCTATTCAGCTATACACATTGAGGGGGTTGGTTCGAACCTGAAGATGCATAGGTCACAAAGCAGGAAAATACCCAATTCATCATAGAGATAACAAAGACAAACACATTCTCACCTATAGAAATTTTAGAGGTTTTGAGGCCACCTGATTCGCATGACTATTAAGCTCTGCCCTTTTCTATTGTCTCCCACCATACACTTCTGTGTGATTTTCATTTTTCAGAAACACGTCACCTGTGCAGCAGCAGCAACTGGCTTTATGTTATTTTAATGAGGGCAATGTCGACTGATAAATGCATCTTCTTGTGTGCAATGATGTTGTTTAACAAAAGAAATTGATCCGCAGGATTATTGAACAGCTATGTGTCATACAGGATTCAGCAACAGTAAATCAGCAGGATTAAGCCAACCTGTGCAATGCACTGTAGATTCAAGTACACACCACATATAATAACAGCTTTTAAGTGCTCTTACAAAAAAAGATGGGGAACCGTAAATAGTCTGATGCTGCAATGAAGGAATGTCAGGGCATGTGACCCAAAGCCTTTTTCGTTTCAACTGCACTCTTATCATCAGCACTTTTATCGAAATCCTTCATCTAACTCAGCAGTGCAGCTTTGAATTAACCTCAAGTCAATATCACGGTCATCGATCTAACAGGAGCAGACCTGTGAGTGTGACAGTGGAAAGATAATCAAAAGGAAACATGGCTGTATCTGGCAGGAATGCTGCTTCGGTGATTAGAATGACCAGGCTGCTTGCAGTTTGAACACGAGGTGGAATCAACAAAAGACAGACCGTGTGGAGAAGCTGATCATAGAGCAAAATATTTGTATTTTGATGAATGCAAATGACTGCCACACCCCTGTTTATGTCTATTAAGTGTTCGGCTGATAAAAATGAACACAATCTGGTGTTTGAGCTCCTCGTCACCTTTATAATATCTATCATTCTTGTTATTGTTTTTGATATCACTCATTATCGTAAACTTCTAGCCGTTACTTGACAGAGCTGCGTGTGCCGATGCAAATGTTCAATGCACTCAGATCAGATATTAAATCATTGTTAACCCAACAGCTTTATGGTACAAAGTCTGTGCGATGTCCAGTTGTTCATACCTATGTGAGAGGTATTTATATAATGCAGTATTTTGTGGTAATGATAAAGCAAGTTTTCTGGAGTTCTTCTGTGAAAACAGCAATAGCTGCACAAATTACTTTGAAGAGAAAAAGGTGCATTATTCCAGAAAAAGCACTATGTTGTGAATGATATCCTCTATGATCAGTAAGACTTGCATTTTGTTCGATCTAAGTTATTTATTTAAAGCTATTACTAAATGAAGGAAACAGCTAATGGGAATGCTAATGAAATTTGTATCCGCATTAGCTGTGTGGTAGTGCATTTCATTTGCATTTGCAGACAGAGATGAAATGCGCCACCGCATATTTCTCACAGCAGAAGCGAAACCTCCTAGAATCTCAAATTCATTTAAATTCTCAGTATCGAGTTCCATGAGGTTAGTCACACAGCAATGATGAAGAACTATATCAACGTTTGTGAAATTTGGCAACAGGCTTTCTCCTGAAGGGCTTGAGAAACATGTTGATGTTTGGTCCTAGCCTTTTTGGCATCTTTCATTCTTAATTGTTTTGTCTTTCCTGAGTTTTTTTTTTCTTCGTTGTGAACGTGTCACATAGACAAAGCATACATTTAAGGTCTAGTGATTTCTACATTATCTATTTACTTACCTTGGACAACTTGTACTTATACTACAAAGTGATGTGTAAATACATTTCTTCAGTAAGATTGCTCACATACTTTCACATTCAGTTTAACTGTGATTTGCTCATATCAAATAATGACAAATGACTATATTAGCATACATTTATATGGTAATATTTGAGTCCTTTTTCTTTTACCCTCTTTGGTTGGCCTGACTGACACTTTAGTATCTACTCTGTGCGAAAACCAAAAGAAAAAAAAGAAGAAGCTATTTTTATGGATGGACTATTATACAAGAGCTGCACAGGGAATCTGTGAGAATGCAATCCAGGTGTCATTGCCCCTTGGTAATCTCTCTCGTCTTCAGGAATTCATTTTCTCAGCAGCTTCACTTGAAAATGACATTCTGACACCATTTACATGGAAATCACTTTGCCTCTTCATCTGTAATAGTGGTCTGTACGCAGACAGGACCTCTCTGAGGGCTGGACTATTAATGGGCATAAACAAGGAAGGAAGGGAGGAAGGGAAGAAAGAAAGAAAGAAAGAAAGAAAGAAAGAAAGAAAGAAAGAAAGAAAGAAAGAAAGAAAGAAAGAAAGAAAGAAAGAAAGAAAGAAAGAAAGAAAGAAAGAAAGAAAGAAAGAAAGAAAGAAAGTAGGGTGCATACTAAAACCTGGGGTTTTCTGGGTTTAAGTCAAGGTCAAAGCTTTAGGTATTAAGGGATAAAGCAGCAGAAGAGACTGAGAGAAAGCATAATGTGGGAAATTCCTTTTTCTCCACTTAAACCTGGATCCTCTCTTTCCCCTTCTCCCTCTTTCGCATGCACAGACACACACATGTGGACAGGAATACATACCCACATTAAAAAGAGACATAAAGATTTCCCCCTAAAGCGCAAACATCCACCACAAAGCTCACATCTAAGCACTTGTTGAAAATGCATATAGTCTATGTTTCAGTGCCTTGTTAGATTGCAGTAAGACATGTTTGAATGCAAGATTTTATTTTCCTTCCGTGTTTATATCAAATATTTCTCCGTGATCATATCACAAATTAAACCAATATTTTAAAATGTCAATATTCCAAAAGAAAAAAGGCCTGTGAGGTGGGATAAGAGTAAAACATCTGGCACATCTCTCAGGCTCCAGGAAGCCACAAAGCCAATCTATTGTTTGCTTCTCCATGCTTGCTGCAAAACTGCTGCATGCATGCACAGTAGCACCTGTGACCTCAAACTTGAATGTTTGCTTAGACATTCACATTAAACATGCACTACAGCCAGAGTCAATGATGAGATTACCAAATCATAAATAACTGTGTATCTGGTTTACTTGTAGCAAGACAGGGAATGTGGAAGCACCTTTTATATGAAGAACAACAAAACCATGATAGTCCTACCATGACACATAAGATCAAATATTTCCTTTTCTTATATTAAATGAAAGTATACATTATATGCTTTGAAATCTTTGAATATGAGAGAAAAGGTTAAAAAAAAAAAAAAAGATAGTTTATTTGGCTGGATTAACACTGCCTCCACCTGGCATTACTGTAACACTACTCGAAGTGCTCATAAAGAGACCACTGCTTTGGAGTAAGAAGTCCTAAACTTTTTACATTATTTCATGTGGTGTGTTTTAATGAAATCTGTGGTTTTATTTTACAACATGATCAATCTCCATTGCCAGGAAAGACTAAGTGCTACGCAAGAAACGAGCATTATGCCAGTAAATGTCTACTATGACCAAAATTATAATACTATCGACAAACACTCGCAGTAATAAGCTCTCTGTAAGAAGCATCTCCACATTTGGTTTTTACATTAATGTTTTCATTACCCAAGCAATGAAAAAAAGCTTATAGAGTTAACAAGACCAGCGCACACGCCACACTATCTGGAATGTGTTGGAGATTTCTGTCCAGCAGTTGTAGCTTTGTGTGAGCACAACCATTGTTTCTCATAGCACAAGTTATACACAATGCTAGGATACTGGAACAACTGCTAGCTTAGTCATGATAAATTTGTGTAATTTGAGGTAATTGAGTATGAAGGGAAAATAACTAAATCAATCAATAAAAACACAGTTAAATTCAGTTTCCAATATATTTTCAGTTTTCAATAGATTTCCAAATCACTAGAACAGTCAGCTAAAGGTGCTTTATACTGTAAGATAAAGACAGTACAGCCTACAGTAATAGTGAGAACAACCCAACAGTCAGATGAACCCCTATGAACAAGAACTTGGTGACAGTGGAAAGGAAAAACTCCTTTTTAACAGGAAGCAAAGCGGGGTAGAACCATGGAGGGAGACAAAACTATTTTTTTTTCTATTTCTTTATTTTTTTTTTGTAGAGTATCTCTAGTACTATAAGCTTTTGTTACAGCCACCATCAAATTACGTGCAGTTAATACTTAACTAGTTTGAGTGGGACACAGTTATTTTAGTAAGTAATTTTTTTGTGAATTGGAAACCTTTACCTTGAAAAGCACAAGGTTTTTTGGCTTTATTTCAGATCGGTTTTTGATAACTGAGACCAAAACCTTGCATAACTTCCAGTTATGTTTAAATGTATTTTCCCAATTTATAGAAACTGAAGCTTCTGAACACATAGTCACTGATAGTCCGGTTATTAATAAATAATGTTTAATGAGTCTACTTTTTGCCATCTTAGGGTGATTTGCTACAGCCAAATAAAGAGTCGGCTTTTGAAAATTATTTATTGTTACCACTATAATACCAAAGCAAATGTTTCAGGTATAATATAACATGAGCTTGTCGTTGCGAGGTTTTCGAGCTGCCATGAAGGCAGCACGACAGGCGGGAGTGCTATGCGAAGTGTCTGAGTTGATGCATTTAAAGAGAGAGAGGGAGAGAGAGCGAGTAAAGCGACGTCATTACGTACAGCGGGACGTAGCTGAGAAGATAAACAAAAAAGGCAGGAAGCCTTCGGCTACACAATCGCGGCAAAATCGGTTTAAAATTTTAGCTTGGAGCTGCAGTTAGCAACTACATGCAGCCTTTTATTGCTTAGGTACGTGCCACACGGAGTTCACAGTCATGGACGACGCAATGATATTCCGTATGAGTGCATTTTCCGAGCAAGGAGGGAGAAAATACATGGAGGATGTTGTCGAGATAAGACTCGAGTACGAGCCGACGCCGACGCCAGCCGAAGATTATCCAAATTCTCAGAGACACGGGGGACCGGGGAAAGCGGAAAGTGAAGCTATCAAACAGACTCAGAGTGAGACCCACGGACACGAGGTTTCCGCCGAGTCGAGTCCAGCTACTGCAGCGTGGACAGAGAGTTTATCAGACGGGAATAGCGACAACATCAGTGCACCAACATCAGACCAAAAAGACGCGGAAAATCTAGTTGATACTCGAAGGTCCGTGGCGTTTTTCGCCGTCTTCGATGGCCACGGGGGCCGAGAAGCAGCGCATTTCGCCAGGGAGAATCTGTGGGGTCTGCTGAAAAGGCAACGGGGGTTTTGGTCGAAGGATCACAGTGAAGTGTGTGCCGCTCTACGGAAAGGCTTCATCGCTTGCCACCACGCAATGTGGAAAGAGCTACGTGAGTCATCCAAGTTATCTAACTTGCACTTTATTCCCTCATATTTTTTCGCTGGTGATCTTTATTGCAGCACGACGGGCATAAAATCTAACAATTACGAGTATCGGCATCTTAGATGGCAAAATGCTGTCGCGTGAGGCAGCATCCCACTCAGCTGGTTGCTGGTGGCTCCCCCGACGGCCAATCCCGTTACAATTAACAGCGAGCTGTCATCTGACCTCGACTCAGCCTTCGAGGCTGTCACAATATGATGTTGATATGATAGGATGCAAAGACATTAATGGATTGGATTTATATAGCGCTTTTCAAGGCACCCAAAGCGCTTTACAATGCCACTATTCATTCACTCTCACATTCACACACTGGTGGAGGCAAGCTACAGTTGTAGCCACAGCTGCCCTGGGGCCGACTGACAGAAGCGAGGCTGCCATATCGCCCCTCTGGCCAACACCAGTAGGCGGGAGGGTAAAGTGTCTTGCCCAAGGACACAACGACCAAGACAGAGAGCCCGGGGATCGAACCGGCGACCTTCCGGTTACAGATGCGCTTCCCAACCCCCTGAGCCCGGTCGCCAAAGAAATTAATGGTTAAAACGCAGGGAAAATACTGTTTTAGAGATAATTTTTCAGAGATAATATTCATAGTTTCATTATTTTTGATAAATGGAATGAAATGCAATTAACCACGAGTCAATGTTCAGTCTTTCCCAAATAGCATGGGACTGCGGGTTTTAAAGTATATATGGTAAGATCAGCTTTATGGGACTGGATTTTTTTTCAAAGTGAAAAAACAGTTTTCAGCTGTGTGCCCCCCCGCCCTTAAAACACAGTCACACACTCTCTCACACACACACAAACACACGATCTTCATTTCCTCCTGTAGGTGCTGTAAGAAGAGGTCACGAAGATGCAAAATCCACAGTTTCCTGTGGTTTCCCTAAAGGTTATAAGGCAGCGTAGAGGTTTTTATAAAATTTTATTTCGGGGTTCAAAAGTGAACATATGCCTCTCATTCTTATGCAAGCTGACCGTGTAATTTTTCTTTTTATGTAGTAGGCTGTTTTAGATATGAGCTTTCCAACTGTGATTCTGCCTAGATTTCTAATTCAGTTTCTTTTTTTGTTTTTCGATGCAGTGAAAAAGCAGGTCTGTATTTTTCTGTTTGTTTGTTGTTTTACAGTCAATGCATCTGTTTTTATTATCATACAATATTAACAAAAAGAAAAAAAATACTCTTGCGTGCGACTTACGCAGGGAGCAGCTCCATTGGGAAGAGTTTAACGTCATTATTTTCCAGTGCAACTTTAGGGGAAACAAACAAAACATATACCAACATTGATAATGGGACTCAATGAACTCAATTAAAACCATTTAAAACCACTTCCCTTTAGTTCTGATTGTGCTAACACCTTTATTGGATCAGCTTTTTAACTCACTGAAGCTTCATTCAGACTTGTGAATCTCTGTAGAGCCAACCGCATAACCTACATCAGCTTAAGGTTTTTATTTACAACTTATCTAAGGCATAGATTTAACACACAAACAGAAATCCACTGTTAATCCTTGCATTCGTTATAATTCTATGCTTCATAGGTCTGGAGTAAGTTTCTAAGTATCATATTCATAATGTTAATGTAACTTCTGCTTACCTTTTAATGTAACATTTCTTGTTATATTGGTACGCTTGTCTAGATTTTTTGCTAAGTGGTCTCAGAAAGCTGACTTACATTTGACTTTTCTTTTCCCCTTACAGCTGAGTGGCCAAAGACTATTACCGGGCTGCCCAGTACATCGGGCACCACAGCTAGTGTCATTGTCATCCGTGGGGTTCACATGTATGTTGCCCATGTAGGGGATTCAGCTGTAGTGGTTGGAGTGAAAGAAAATGACTCTGACATCACGCTCCAGGCACTTGAAGTAACACAAGACCATAAACCTGAACTTCCTAAAGAGAAGGAAAGGATTGAACGACTTGGTGGCAGGTGAGTCATGAACAGAACCTCAGAGAACTTCTTCTGTGAGGAACTTGTCAAGACTACAGAGTTAGAGGCTCTGTCAGATAGCCAAATAATAAATGTAAGGTGGCTCTCGCTCAGGAGGTAGAGCAGGTCACCTACTAATCAGACGGTTAGTGGTTCTATCCCCGTCTGCTACAGTAGAAAAGCACTATATAAGAACCAGCCCATTTACCATTCAAATCCAGGCATTTGTTCAGTTCCAGCATTGCTGATCTTCTGTCAAGCTTAAATGTCTTTTGGATAACTTGTCCATGTATTAAACACCTTTTGTTACCAATGTCTGAAAATATTTTAATGTCTCAGTGGGTGGCGTCTTATACCTTTAAGCCACATGTTGGCTGGTTGGCTTCTCAGTGGAAGTTCAAAAGCTGTCTTGATTGTGCTTGTTCCTAAACTGGCTAATGATAATGCAGAAAAGGAGTCCGTTAATCATGAAATAAACATAGCCAAGTGTGCTTGGTCCCAGCATAAAATAGAATCCATTTAGCATTTTTCAATTGGGAACTTTAGAAACCCTGCTAAGGCTAGCTAGCTGCTGCTTCAGCTATTGAGCAATTTGCATTGGTTGCATATTAGATAATATTACTTTGCATTAACCAGACGATAAACAGTGTTATTGTGTTATTATAGTGTTATTATATTTCTTGTTTGTCTGTACAAATACGTGTGTGTGTGTATATCTACACATATATTCGTATCCGTAAATGAAAATACATGTAGACGAGTATATATTGGGTTTTTTTTGTTTGTTTGTTTTATTATGTCTGAAATAAATAAAGATACATACATACATACATACATACATTATTGTAACCCTTCAGACCAAATGGGTATGGCTATTTCGTCCAAACTCTTGAGACTGAACTGATACATCAGCTTGGGATTTCTCAAATCAATTTTTCTAACTTTAGCTGGCAGTTCTCATAATACTGACTACACTAATCAGACATTCTATTAGGTACACCTAGTTGGTAGTGGACTGGAGCCACTTTCACCATCAGAACTAAAAAGTCTTCATGGTATAGATTCAGCAACCAAACATTCCTCAGACATTTCGGTCCTTGTTTACAAGATGAGCATCACAAGTTCAGCCATAAGCATCTAGATACATTGTTCTAAAGGGATGGACATGTTCATCAACGGTATTCAGGTTGCCTGTGGTGTTTAAATGATGCTCACTTGGCACTAAAGGGCGCAAAGTGTACCACAAAAACTTCCCCCACACACTATTGCACCACCAGCAGCCTGAATCACTGATACAAGGCAGGATAAAACCATGGTTTAGTGTTGTTTACATCAGATTCTGACCCTAACATCCATGGGTTGCAGGAGAAATCAAGGCTCTTCCAATCTTTTCTTGTTCAGTTTTGCTGAGCCCAGTGAACTGTAGCCTCAGTTTCCTGAGGCTTCTTAGCTCACAGGACTGTCACTGGGTGTGGTCTTGTGCTGCTGTAGCCCATCTACTTCAGAGTTCAGTGTGTGGTCGATTTAGAACTGCTCTTCTGCATCATCTTTTTCTACCTTCGTTATAACCAGTGGTTATCTGAGTTAGTGTTGTCTTCCTATTAGTTTGACACAGTTTGGCCCTTTTTTTTGACACCAACAAGGCATTTTGACCCAGTGAACTGCAGCTTGCTGGATTTTTTTTCTTCTTTTTTGGGGAGGAACCTCTGTATAAACCCTAGAGATAGTTGTGTGTGTGATCCTAGTAGATCATCAGTTCCCGAAATACTCAGAACCCCTGCCACGTTCAGAGTTACTTAAATCACCTTTCTTCCCCATTCTGAAGCTTGGTTTGAAATTCAACAGTTCGTGTTGAGCATGTCTACATGCCTTAAACATATTGCATTTGTACTATGTGACTGACTGATTAGATATTTGCATTAACACTCAGCTGAACAGGTGTTCCCAACATAGTGGACGATGGGTGTATCTATAGCTATCTACAGTAATAGTCAGAGGGTGTTTGGCCAGCAACTTGGAACTAACTAGATGTGTTTTGTTTTTTTTGATCATGCCCAAATCAGCCTAACTGGCATTGTGCAGGATTATATCTATCATTACTGTGTGAACACAAGCTGCAATTAACTGCAAGCAGTAGAATGATGACTGCAGTTCACTTGATGCGTGCGGGTGTCATTAATAACAATGATTTTGAGCAAAATCTTGTATTGAAGCGTTTCTTTGTTTTATTTTTGTAGTGTAATGAAAAAATCTGGGGTGAACCGTGTTGTGTGGAAGAGGCCCAGGCTGACCCACAATGGCCCTGTGAGGAGGAGTACAGTCATTGACCAGATCCCTTTCCTGGCCGTAGCCCGATCCCTTGGTGAGAAATTTAACTCTTTATTTATGAGATGTTTAAATGTAAGTGCACGATGTGAGTAATGGCCTTTTTTTTTTTTTTAATCTATTCCCACTAATTATAATTTCTTGTGTGTTGACAGGTGACCTCTGGAGCTATGATTTCTACAGTGGAGAGTTTGTGGTTTCTCCTGAGCCTGATACCACCGTGATGACCCTTGACCCCAAACGACATCGCTACATTATTCTCGGCAGTGATGGACTGTGGAACATGATGCCACCCAAGAATGCTGTTAATATGTGTTATAGTCACGACAAAATGGTGGTACGTAATAGTACCATTTTAATATTTTTACGTTATGTTTAATGTTATGTTTACATGCAGTATAGTGGTTTGGAATTTAAAACGGTTACAACGTTTCTTAAGGTAGATGCCTGCTATACTTATTAGAGTGGGGCAGTTTTGAATTGATTTTCACACTTTCACCTCAAGTAAACACAATTTCAATTAAAGTGGTATCACTGGAAACCTGAAAACATTGATTCTCTTTATCTCTTAATTTATTAAGGGGCCAAAGGGAATGTCTTGTGCCCGCCGGCTGGGATGCACAGCTCTGTTGTTTTGGAAGGAACGCATGCTCCGTGCAGATAATACGACAGTGATCGTCCTAGCCCTACAGGAACGCGGTGGCCTACCTATCCCTATGCATCGAGATGAGATTGTTGTCGACATGGCTACAGGAATTGACCACGTTCCTGGCCCAGGGACGACTTATAACACATGTGAGGTCCCAAAGGTCAGTGCCCTAGCTTTTCTTTAGCCTTTTCCTTTTGCTCTGTTTCCATTAAAGCATATACCCAGTGTGTTCACAGTGTGTGTTTGTCTTTGGCTATTCACTGTATTGTCCTCTATATATATATATATTTCAGTCCATTTTTTTAATTATCATTTTAATACTTTCACCAGTTGGAATATGATTATTGGTAAACACCTAGAGAAATTAGCCAAAGGTCACACAATCAGTTTCCATCAGAAGATCGATGGTTTACCAAATCACTTTTTGTTTTCGGGGCCCAACAGGCGGAGCATGAGGATGGCATGTTTTATGAAGAAGATGAGGTATTTGGAGAAGAACATGAGGGATGGACTTGCCTGGAGTGGTAGTGAGGTGACTGACTCAGCAATGAAAATGTGTCAAAAATGATTAGCCCATGATTTGCCCTTCTCAAGATCCAGGCTGGTCTTACTGAATCTGATAGGAAAACGCAGCTGTTTGGACCAAAGGATGATTACATCTCTGTACAACCAGTTAAACTAATTTGTTCTGAAACACTGGTATTATTACCTCCAATGTAGCGCTTTTGTTTATTTAAATCTGTTCATTGGTATTTACCAGAACATTACTGACAAATGAGCACCAGTGGTGGGAGACGGTGAAACGGCTGCTGTTCTCAGATTATTCCCAGGTTGCACTGGCACAACAGCTGGCATCAGTCTAGGAATTGTGTTACAAGTTTCTGTCAAAGATCTTATTTAAAATGTCAAATTTTTCAGTGTTTATTGACGCCAGTGCCTTTAGCATCCTTAAAGTCAAGAAGACGGTAACCCTGATGATGATTGAGTTTATGATATGAGCGCTTTTACACATACTCTGAACTGCAGCTCATCTAACGCTGTGAGATGGCATTGGGAGAGTATATTTACACTTCCAGAGAAGATGATGATTGTTAAAGATGACCAGTTTATTTAGGCGGACAGATGGAAGATGGGGATTTTTAGGACTGCATTTACTCACCTTTATCATTCTTTCAGATGCCAGTCATATATCGATATTTACTGTTTGCATCATTTGCACATTTATCACATGTGCATGCAATACACATAAAACTTAGTGTAGATTCATTTTTATATCTCTGAGTTTGTCTCCATGTCTCCATTCATATAATATAGCTTCCATGAGTCCATCTCATTTTTAGCCGTAAGTTATTAAATGGCAAATTTTTTGTTTGTTTTGTTTATTCTTGACAACTGTGTTTGGATTTCAAAATAAAAGTACTTAGTTTTTGGAATTCTATTTAATCACTCAATAATAATGCTAACTTTTTAATTTTCACTTTATTTCAGTGGAGTGGTGAACCACTGAATGTTCCCTCGCCTTTCAAAGAAAGTTCCACAACTCTGGAGCAGGCATTTGGGTTTTACGAAGCCGCTTTCTGTGCGACCACACAGCTCTTACCCGACATCGACTCCGTCGGGGACGCGCTGCCCCCTTCAGACGATTCAGCCAATGTTTTTGAAAAGCAAGACTCGACCACGCAGATGGACTGTGCTACTTCCCCTCCGCCAATAAAAAGGTCTCGCCGCTGTTCGCACGTCTCCCCAGAACTCAAAGGTCCTCATCGTCGGCTCGGCCGGCCCCCCAACAAAGGTTTGTCCCCAAAGACGCCTCACGGCGAGACGGAAAACGAACAGTCCCTTCAAACTCAAAGCAGAGAAAGAAGCTCCTCTGAGGAACGCAGCATCCTTTCACAGCACCACAACGCTGCCTTGTGCGTGTGCTGAATCTGGTCTCATACACAAGGTGGTTTCTGGCCGCGACGCTGAACTAATGAACTAATGATGTGCATCGTGTTGACTTTGAACCAGGTGTGCCACAGGCCTATTCCTAAATGTATAATTTTACTACAAAGTCCTTTTTTTCCTTTTGTAAATATGTCAGAAATTGTGAATATGTTATTCCTTTATATTTTTTTTGCCCCCACTTTGTGTTTGAGTTTTGATTTGCCCTGTTTACGCTACCAAGTGTCATACTTTTAAGTTTGTACAATATATTCATAAGCCAGCTAATGGGAGATCAGAAAATCTGGCACAACATCAGTTCAGCAGAACTGTTAAGCATGTGATCCTCGAGATTTTTAATCAACTGTTCATGAACTATTGTAGATTGTTTTTTTGTTGTTGTTTTTAACTTGGTGGATGGTATTACATGCTAGCCTTTGTTTGACTAGATTTAATATTTCACATCAGTTGTTTGGATCCCTGCTGAGTTTAAATGTGCTACTGACTCAGCATCTGGAAAGGGTTCAGAGCCAGTTCACATCAAATGGGGAGGCTCAGGTTCTGTGTATTCACTTGGAGAGATGCCTCTAGTACTTATTATTCTTTAGGGTTCAAGCAACAGGTGTGAGGAAATTATGCAGGTTCTGGGTTTTAATCTGTATTAATTATGTGCTGTTATGATCACAGCTTTTACTCATATGATTGATGAATTTCATGCATAGCTTGTGTTGTGTTAAAGGCTAACTTCACACAGATTACATGTTCTCATAATAGTTTGTACACAATTTGAGTGAAATGGTCATTTACTGTTTTCGAGTTCTTTTTTTCCTTTTTGGGTTTTCCTATTGTTCTGTTCCACTCGCCTTAATTTATTTTTATTTATCATTTGGCCAATTGAATGACACTTTTGGACCTCTTTACAACTTTAATAAAGGCAGCTAAAGAGGTTATTGACTCGAACGGGTGTCTACGTATTGGAAACGCCAAGCACACTACCTGTTCACTAGGCACTAACAACTTCAACATGTCTTCCTCTTTGTTGTTCTATACTGTATTCTTTGTATATGCATGGTTTTGCATCCGCAGCTTGTTTGACTCTGCGAAGGCAACACTTTATGTTCCATGAGTTGACTACATTAAGTACCCGATTCATGGTGTTGTGTTTATACGGCAGCTCAGCAAAAGTCCCGGCTCATTCGTTGCCTTCTTTTTCCATTTTAAAATGTCATGGATGCCTTAGCACAGACGAGTCCGACGTGCTCTTCACATTATTTTACATATTTGGGAACCGAACTGGTGACAATCTCTGTGGCCCAGCCTCGAACGCCACACACCTTCAGTTAGTCTAATTAGTCGTTAGTCTAATTCTACCATTTGCACTGCATCACACTAAATCTGCTCTGCGTGGTTAATATTTTGTTCCTGTTACTTTGAGCCGTTTGTTCGTTTTTGTACGGTGCGTCAATATGCAATAGAAGTTTGTACAGTACATTATTATGCAAAGTAATCGGGGTGTTTCAGGAGTCTGGCATGCTCAGATCTATTCAATGTTTTGTGACGTGTCCAGATGGGTGTTAATGGGCATGTGGTGTGTTATGACAAATTAAAATGCTTTGGTCTGACTTTGTATCCAAATGCTGCCGGTTTTCAAGATTTAACTGTGTAAGTTACAGACTTTGAAAGTTGACTGGGTATAAAGTGTTTGCGTGTTGTAATAAAGTTCTCATTTTTCACACAGCGTCATCATTCAATAATTTCCCAACTTTGATAACTAGATTAGCTGTTTGGTAAAGCTGCTTAATCAGTAGACATTTGTGCACAGTATATAGTCTTGAGTTAGCGTGGTGCTGAGATATACTGTAGAGGGGGAGAAGAGAGGTAATAGACCATGCATTTGCTGCTATTATCCAGTAGATGGTAGCAATGTAAAGGGCTTGAATGCCATCTTTACCAGACAAATTGGGTATCTCTTATATAAATCCCACAGATCTAAATCACTAATATATATGACTTGCAATGTGGCTCTTTATGATACAGTTTTTGGACAAATAATTTCTTGTTGAACCTCTCTTTTTAGATGTTCAATAAGAAAAGTGGTCAAAAACATGGACTGATAAGAGCTACAGTTTTAGGACAAAAAAAACCCAAACTCCCAACATGGTGGAAAAAAGGTTGGTTTGACTTTGCAAATGCTTTGGCTGTCCAGCATTTTTATACCTTTTTAAAAGGAAAAATACATGGAAAAAACAAATTTCAATACAGGATTGTGCTAATTTACGCTATTTTAATATATGTTGTTAAATAGGTGGATTTTATTTATAGTTAAATGTAATTTCTCATACTACATGCCATCATTTATATTTAGAAAGAAACAAAGTCTTTTGTAGTAACATGGACTCTGACACACTCTCTACTTTGCATTTCACTTACACGTTACAGACATCAGATCCATGATAGCGTTGTGTTGACTTAAATATTTCATCGACTGTCAGCTCGGCATCTGCTGACCCACCTAACACGCAACGTTTCCCTTTTACTGCAGTCTGTCGCTGTACATCAGCCAGCGAAGCATCACTGTGTCCACCGCATTTCTCTCTGCTCCGCCTGTCTGAATTTCTTACAAATAAGCATGATCAGAGCCAGTCGAGGAGGGCAGTGGAGAGCAAACTGGATGTGACAGCTACAGGAATGTCGTTAAGTGCATTTACACAAATGTTCTACACTATTGATGCACTTGCATATTTCCAGGTTATGCTTCTTCCTTAAACTCCACTGTGTTTTGGAGACTAATGTACTTTTAGTTTTGTACTTTTCACTCTGACAGTTATAGTTGCCAGTTAATTGCTATCTAATTTATAAAAAAGGGGAGCAAAGACAATACTAAAAGTCAGACATGTCCTGCTAGAAGAAAAGGAACAGAGAAGATCAGGTACATCTGTTCCATATTCCAAGGAAATCTGGAAAAAGTGAGGAGCAAAAAATGCCATGAATACATTCAAACTGCATCTCTAGTCTGCAAATGTCCCCTTTTATTCATTCCTTCCCCCATACTGTTGGTTTGGTCACTATTAGAACAGGATTTTTGAAGGGTTGCTGCCATGAAGGGTACCATCCTCACCAACTTCCGATGCACTTCACAACAGGCCTGGAATAAGACAGAAAAACTCAGTTCAGAAAAGAACTCCAAAGATTACTCGGAGTAGGAGGAAAGAGTTCAAACTTTCAGTCTCATAGGCAGATGCGGTTGCAAATTTAAGTGAAAACCTGAGTGATTTAGTGGAGAAGCTCCTATAAACAACTTGAAGCTCAAGCTTTTCTGGCAGCAATCAGTCCCCCAGTGGCTAGCAGACATTATTTATAATGTGATTTTCTTTAGTTTATCTCCCAAACTCTTTCATGTGTGTACATAGTACAATCTACAGCAAACATTTACATGTGCTGAGTAATCTTGCACTTCATTGTCATGTGTCACATGAAATTCCATTGATTAACTTAGACTTTTGCTCACCTGCCACCTTCACACTCTCACTAATTGACTTGTTTCTCTCCAAGTGTCCCGTCTCCTTCGGGCAGCATCTCAGCAGACCTTTAATGGCTTGCCCTGCGCCACTCTTGGGAGGCTCTAGAGTAAGTGTTATGACGAGAGTGACTTCTCCACATGATGTAAAATGACGTGCCCTCATTTTCTCCCCCTGGTCTCTCTCCAAACAATGTGTGCTGGATTGTGTTCAAATACTGTTTGAAAGATAAAATTTGATCTTTTTACTAGTGTAAAAATTAGACTTGGATAGTTTTCCAGTTTTCCATAATAATTATAAGTCATCATTATTTGATTTATTCATCAGATGTCCTAAATTATTGCTGCCTTTTTAAGCCTGCTTAGTAGCTTTGATTAAAGGCACTGTCCTATAAATCATAAAGTCTCCACTTATGCTTCTTAACTGTTCTTGATGATAGCTACTGAATAGTATCAGGCTCCAAAGTAATGCAGCTTAACTCGATGGACTGTGTTGTTGCACCTTTCCATTTGCACAATATGCACTTAAATCAGGCAGGAATCTTTCACTTTATTATTTTTTCCTTTTTCTTACAGTCACCACACCTTCTTTTCGGTCATTCGCTCATACTGCAAACCCACCCAGGGAAAAGAGGGAC
This sequence comes from Astatotilapia calliptera, assembly GCF_964374335.1. Taxonomy (NCBI): domain Eukaryota; kingdom Metazoa; phylum Chordata; class Actinopteri; order Cichliformes; family Cichlidae; genus Astatotilapia; species Astatotilapia calliptera. The sequence continues at coordinate 9,824,116 of NC_137431.1, read as the reverse complement.
CACAAGCCAGTGTACTCCTAGTGATGGTCCCAAACTCTGATAAATGGGGAGGGTTGCTTGAGGAAGAGCATCCAATGTAAAGGCTTTACCAAATCAAGAATGCTGCTGAATTTGATTTTCAAACTGGGTCAGCAGGAGTCTGCATTAATTGAGACTTCATTTGGTGCTGTTGGCTAATAGGTTGCCAGTAGAAACTTTCCTACTAAAGACAAAGGAAGAGGAAAAGAGGGAATCCGTGTTCAGAGACAGCAAGAGAGAAGGGAAGGCAGAAGTGTGGAAATGAGGGTAGGGACTTTAAATGTATGGACTATGATTGCTTACACTTGTAAGCAATCAAACTACTCATTAACACAAATATCTAATCAACCAATCACATGGCATCAGTTCAGTACATTTAGACACACTGACATGGTCAGGACAACCTTCTAAAGTTTAAAGTAAGCATGGTTTAAAAACTACAGTCTGCGCATTGTTGTGGCAGTGTTCATCCCTTTATGACCACAGTGTGTCCCTCTATCTTGCACTCACATGGCCTCCACATTCACCAGATCTTGATCCACTGGAGCATCTTTGGGATGCTGTCGAATGGTAAGTTTGCAACATGGATGTGGAGACCATGCACAAACCGTGTGGACTGAAATCTCTGAGAAATATTTCCAGCACCTTGTTGAATCTTTGCCATGTAGAAATGGTCCAAATATGGTCCAAAATGGTACTGTCAAAGTGACTTTCTGGTAAGTGTAAATTTTCTTTCTCTATTGCTTTTTGGGCAGCAATCAGTTTTTATTGTTCTTAAGAAGCACCACATTCCTAAAACAGCACAATAAAGCCCTATAAGCTGCTCAGTATGATGAACCTGCTTCATATTACAGACTTCAACACTTCTTACTTTACTTTATAAATCGAAAACCGAATCATCCCGGACAAAATGGTCAATGATGCTTCCTCTCAGGAAATTTGCATTAAAAGCTCATGGTTTACGATATAAAACAAACAAAAAACACCCAAAAAAATGGCTAAATTAAATCAATTTAGCAAATAACAGTGGGCCTAAATTCCTCGACACTGAGGTGAATGACTCACTTCCAGGTGTTGCAAAGGCTTGATTGCAGTTCTGGCTGCCAAGGGTGGCACAACCACTTATTAACTTTAGGTGAAATTACTTTTTCACATAGGGCCAGGTAGGTTTAATAAAAGAAATCATCATTCTAAAACTGTATTTTCTATTTATTCAAGTTACTTTCTCTAATATTAAAATTTGTTGGTGATATGATGCAAGTAAGTGTGGCAAATATGCAAAGAACCAAGAAATTTGGGGTGTGGGGTAAATACTTTTTTACAGCACTATACGAACTCACGTGGCTTACTCACTGTATCCTCAAACCCTCCAGCCATATTCTGTTTTCCAGGAATAGGTGAACTGCTTGAGAAAGGTTTGCCTGTTGATCACAAAATCCATTTAACTCTGAGCCAGGTGTCAATGTGCCCAAGTGTACAATGAATAATGCTCCATCACATTATGAGCAGACAGGCTTTGGCTAAAGTCAGCGAGACAGCATACTACACCAAATTCCGATGGATAGAAATACTTTGACATATCATTACTATGATATGCTTTATGTTTTAAATATAAAATGTTAGTTTAAAAAAAGAAATACATTTAGAAAAAAACAATTTATGCATTAATTACTTCATTTCTCAAGACAGGCATTCTGACTTGGGAAACACATGTAAATAATAATACTTATTATATTCCATTTTCCTGCTGTGATCTGTCACAGTGTCTAGACTGTTTGTTGAACTTGCCGCAACAGACAATTTGAAATTACAGCCAGCTTGGGAGTAAGTGATGTGACCCAAGATTGGAGCAGGATTTAGAGGTATGGTGAGGTTAAGATTCTTAACTGTCTCTAAGTCCTTTGATTGTTTCCCTGTAAAATCTTTTTCACCTCACACACATTACGAACAGTTTGAAGGCAGATTGACCTGCCCAGGTATAAGGTCGGGTTTAGTAACGTATCGCTGTCTGGGAAAATATTTTCAGAATGTCTGTGGTTTTTGTTTACTGGAGAATTGTTGCAAAAAACAGCACAATCGTTTAAAATCTGTATATAAGAATTGTTCATAAATGGCCTGCATTTGTATAGCGCTTTACTCAGTCCCTAAGGACCCCAAAGCACTTTACACTACATTCAGTCATTCACACACTGGCAATGGCAAGCTACGTTGTAGCCACAGCTGCCCTGGGGCGCACTGACAGGCGAGGCTGCCGGACACTCTGACCACCACCAGTAGGCAAACATGGGGTTAGTATCTTGCTCAAGGAAATTTGGCATGCAGCCAGGAGGCAACCTGGGATCGAAACACCGATCTTCTGATTAGTGGCTGACCTGCTCTGCCACCTGAGCTACAGCCACCCTATTTAAGTAAAGGACACACTAACTATCAAACCAAAGTGCTCTCACAGAGATAGCCCACCAAAACACGACCTGCTGATGAGCTTTTGCCATCCACGGGAAGTAAACTCCTTTTTGTGGTGGTTTTTTGGTAACCACATGTTACCACAGAGCAGAATGGCGTTTAATCCTCCACTAATGTGTCCTCACAAGTCATTCTTGTTTGAGACATCAATCTGACCTCTGATCTCTTAAAGGTTCTTACTCTGATCAAACCTCTGAAGCTTGGATTATAACGCCATAGAGGGTCATCACTGTCGAAACAGAGGTGAGAAGTGTTGACACCCAGCATGGGCACTCCAGCTGACCTGATTAAACAGTGTGCAGACCATAAGCTTATAAATCTGTGACCACATATGCTAATGTAATAGAAAATGTGACAGGTTTTATTTTAGTGTTCGCTTTTAGTTTGCTTTTAATATGATACCCATGCTGTGTAGGATTTGACCATTAATTTAATATTCCCAAAGTTAAGACATGTGCTCTCAACAAACTGCTTATCTTTATGGCTAATCTGTCTTTATACCTCAAAATAAAGCCCAGGGGTCAATTCAGATTATCCAAGCATTAGCCAGTTAATCTTTTCTGCTGGAGAAGATAGGCCAGGCAATATGGACTCAGGCTGCACATAAACCCTGTTTCACCAAACTCTGATTTGGCTGGGGGCATTGCTGGAGGCAGAGTGGCTGCAAGATAGGTGTATGCATGGGGACGTCCACAAATATCCCATAGTGCTACTGCAAATTAAATATAAGGTCAAAACACATAGAGTAAAGGCAGAAGTTGGTACGCGTCTAACTGATCTCTTAATTTTGGAAACAGATTAGCCAGAGTTTAATGACCTGTCAGGACCTTGTGTGGGGATGCGTTCATGACCTTTAGTGGCGTGCAGTCTGAGTTTGTAGTTTGAGCGTGTAGTCTCAGCTCTGACAAAGGGTTGTGCGACGCTGACTGTGGGGAGGAAGAGACAGGCCTTCTCGTGATGCCCCACTGGCTCCAGTAATTCACTTCATGGAAGATTTTCCACTAGAGCAGTCTCGTGATGACACCCCACCCTCAGCCTTTGACCAAGTGAAAAAAATTGATGATGACATGGTGCACCATGATACAGCCCTGACCTACCCGCATTTTGTATTGGTCAAAGGGAGGCTTTATTGAGTGAGTCGTGACACTCTCACAGAAGAGGAACAGATCCAGTTGTTGGTGCCTAAAAACCACTGGGAAATTATTTTCCAGGCGGCTCATTATAACCCTCTGTGCAAGTTTGTACTCCGTAACGCACTGATGTTTGTATGTGTCTGCAAGTGGCTCTTTGTCCTGACACCAAGCTTCTAGTTTGGACTGATTTGTTTTTAAAGAACTTTAACGCAAAGTTAAAATGCTGTGACTCTGGAAGGACAAATGGACATATTTTAATTCCTAAAGTTCTCGTCCAATAAAAACTTTTTCCAAAGTTTATACAACAGGAGCATCTCCCTTGCTGTTTGTCCTTCACTGTTTTCGCTCATTGTTTCTGACACATCTTAGTACATGCACAAACACACAGATGCCCAACCACAGAGAGAATTGAAAAGAAATCGTTGACTCATCTCGTTCCTGATTTCTTGCTGGCAACAAAGGCAGCACTCCACTGACTGAATGTGTGTCGCTAGAATATGTTGTCTTTTCACTTTGGCTTAGGGTGAAAGCAAAGGCGGGAGGACATGTCGGGAGCGCGAGAGCTGTCAAACACCTCCTCTGTCACTGCTAGTGCTTTTAGCACCAACAGTTTCACATACTCAGCACAACCTCCTGTAAAGAAAAGCAGACTTCAAGAGCCAAACAGGGTCTTACACACACACACACACACACAAACAGACAGTTCTAACCTGACCTAAACACTGTTAAAGCTGGGCTAGGCAACATGTTTTAGACAAAAAAACATCTCTCATACCTTTATGCATATTAGAATTGAAGTGGTCTTATAGGGAACCAGAAATCTGGCCTATCTTTTGGGGCCTAGGCTTGTTTAGTGGACTTACCCATGGGAGAATAGAATTGTGTATTTGTGCACAAATGGCAATTGATAAAATACTCTGCATTTCAAAGACTGACTGAATAGAAGAATTTTTCCCCCTCCCCCTCAATAAAACGTAAGATAAGCTTATTAAGGATGTACTGTAGGGTCAGCAGTAGAGCACAGGTGCGCCCTGTTACTTAAACAGTTATGATGGGACTTAATGGGACAGAAATTAAGCCTGACAAGACCCTGACAAGACACAAATAATCTGGTAAAGTATTTAGAAGTCATTTTATAAAAAAAAAAAAAACTTCCTCAAAGATGACAATAAGCCATTCATTCGTGCATATACTTAATTGCATAAGGCATCTTATACAGATGACAAACATGTGGTACATTTTGATCTTACTGACCACATAACCTTCTTATATCCCGGAGCAATGATGTGGAGATGATCCTATGTCTAGACTGGACTAGATGTAAGGGATTTTCCTTCTTGTTATGTATGTGTGATATGCATCACATGTGTGTCCAAGACTGGTGAACTTTGGATGGGCATCATGGACTTTGGCCATAGTTATCAGTTAAGAGTGTGAAGAAGTGCCACCTCTAGCCTGTTGTGTTTGGATGGCCAGATAAAAATTATGGATGAGCATCTTGGGTGAGACTAGAGTGGCTGACCAGTAACCAGATGACTGTTTTGTCCTTGTACAGATTTCCCTCACGACCAACCAGTCTGAGATTGCGATTTTATTTTTTACAAAACAGAATAAAAAGGAACTAAACTAATATTAAACAAATGGTAATTTAATACAAACTGACCAAATTAAGTGTTTCAAGTGTCTCAATCTAAGATCTAATCAAAAGATAAAGAAACTAAAGATAAAAATCACCTTTTGGGTTTTGAAAAAATACATTTTCGCTAAGGATACAAGCATTCTTCGATGGTGGATGGGCTCTCCCTTTGAGATGGGATGAGGAGCTTGGTCATTCAAAAGGGACTCAGAGTAAACCTGTTTCTCCTCCACTTTAAAAGAAGCCAGCTGAAGTGGTTTGGACATCTGATAAGGATGCCTCCTGGATGCATTCTGGGTGAGGTGTTTTGGGCATGTCCTACAAGAAGGAGGCCCCCGGTCAGACCCAGGATTTGCTGGAGAGATTATACTTCTTGGCTGACCTGGCAACAACTGGAAGGCGTGGTCAGGGTGATGGAAGTCGAGCCTTCTCTGCTTAGATTGCTGCCCCCATGACCCAAACCTAGATAAATGGTAGAAAGTGAACTGGTGGATTGATTTTAAAGGCTCAAGGCTCACCATGAGTGATAGGTGGATGCTCAAAACCAGTTATAATATGAAAGGTTTTTGTATGTGTGAGGGAGATGATCTTTTCTTCCGCACAGTGAGCTTTTCTCTTTTGGGTCTTGGGTATTTACGACTAAAGCCTCAGTTATCCTGACATAATATGAATTGCAAAGCTGATCCCAATCAATTTAGCTGATTTTACAATAATCATCACTTGTATATATGTTAGGAATTACGTGATTGAGCATTGTGATGTATGCGACACACACACACACACACCGTTTTTGCTCACGATCATATTTTTATTTATAATAACAATGCGCCGTTACAGCTCGTCCCGGTCCAGCCCGCCTCCCGCTCGCCTCTGCCGTCACTATATAGACACACAGAAGGAAAACACTCATGACACAATCGCCACCACCTGTGGCTCACCTGCCTCCCGGTACCACCCCCCTGAGCTCACCGCTCCACCCCTCCCCTGCAGCTACGCCAGGGACCACATCCGCCACAAGCATCTTCTTGGAACTGAATGTAAGGATCCTATTAGGAAGGATCCCAGATGAAATCTAAATACACTCTGATAGAAGAGGTCTCATACAGTAGCTGAGAGATGACTGTCCATCCCCCACCATGGCCTGCATCACTGCAGTTCTAATCTCAGTTATTCTCTGATGGGATATTAATGTTCCTGAGTAGCTCTTCTACCCATTTATATAAGCAACACCACTAACGTTTGATGCTGTAAAGCAATGAAACATAACCATTTTTACAAAATTAAATTATTTAAGTCTGGAACAGTTAATCTTTGATCATTGCTAGCAATAAAGCAATATCATGGATGTCTGTAACTAATTATTATATTCCATATTCTATAATATTACAATACTACAATACTAACTATACAAAACAATACTTTTAACCAATATGAGTTGAGATTAATTCAAATATGTTGCTCCCCTATAAGTCATGTAGTAGAAACACGAGTATAAAGTTTGGTATAGATTATTCAGTAAAAGTTCACAGGATGTCAATACCTTAAGATACTTTAGTGGGTAAGCCTAGAGAGAGATTAGCAAATTAAGCCGTTCGGAGCAGGCCGTTTTGCGTAACTAATTTTAAATCCCGGTAGCAGTGCAACCATGTAAGCTAGCGCAATAATTTTTTTGCATATGAAACCGGAGGAGTTGTACTTGCGTCTTATGCCATCAGCTTGTCCTAGGTCACGGTTTCCTTCCACATATAGCTTTGCAAAAAATTGCATAAAAAGCGCTTGCAGCAACAAAAACATAATATTCCAGAAACAGGCTTTGCCGATCCGATCAGCTCTTCATAACACTCCCTACGTCCATCAGCGCGAACTATCGCATATCCACAATGACCTGCCCGAAACCGGAAGTGGCGTCACTTTTGCGAAAATGTAGTTTTTTTTACCATCAGGGCCTTGTAAGGCTATACTGGTGTTTTTTAAAGTTATGTTTGACTTTATGACTTTCTGTGTCATTTCTGGGATGCTTAGAAGTCAAATTGCCCTGCTGGAAATAGTTTATTTTGATGCATATGCTTTTTTTTTTTTTTTGCAAATTTGCATTATAATACTTATTTTCATTTTTCCTGCAGTATATAAAAATTGGTGAATTTCAAAAATAAAACTATGAAGACACTCAAAATAAATTTCCTGTGGTGGGAAACTATTTTGTGCAACGTTTTTGTATTTACAGTTTTGAGGGATAAGCCTTTTAAATTTCTCTAACTAGAAATATATGTTAAAAAAACCAAAATGATTTTCAATTTTTTTGTAGTTTATTGCACTTTTTTGCAATTTATGTAATTACTATGCTCTTAATGCATACATATTATTAAAATTTGGCCTATAATGGTTGTATTGGTGTACAGCAACTTGAAATGCTCCCAAAAATCGCACTACAGCATGTAAAAATATAATATAAGCTCTGGCGGACTTGGTTCTATGGTAGGTCTTAAAGGGTTAAATTGAAATTCAAGGAAATGTAAGGACAAGCGTTTGACTCGGCTCACCCACTTAGTCACCTGACATCTGATCGACCCATCCCCAAATGATGACACTGGTTCAGTTTTGTCACCCATAGGCGCGCGCGCGCACACACACACACACACACACACACACACACACACACACACACACACACACACACACACACACACACACACACACAAACACACAAGATGAACTCCCTTGACATTATTGTGTCACTAACCAAACATGGGGCCAGAATGCAGTCCCAGACTTTTCTGGCTCACTATAATCCCTTCCTATTGCACAGATGGTAACTTTATGCATACCTTTATTACATAAATACACACAGCAGCACGCAAACAAGGCAATATGTAAAGAAGCATATAGATTTCTTTTTTCTTCAACTGTGATTTTGACTTCCATGCTACTAGCAGGGTTTTATTCTAACATATATGCAGGCCAGATCTGGGAGGGGTAAGTCAGAATTTTCTCGTCACCCACCATGGGGTGAATCCAGTTTTGTTAACTGGATTAAAAACAGGCCAACTTTACGGATTTAAATCAGCTTTGAGCAGATAGCACAAAAGGTTCTGTATTCGTGGCCTACTTGTAAAACAAAAGTTTGCCTTAGCAATATTTCTTATATTCAGTAAAGGAGAAATAGAATTAGAATTCATATAAAAATTCAGAAATGAACAAATACAAAAGAGAAGCTCAGACTAAATTTTCCTATATTGGCTCCATTTAACCGACCTGGCTAAACTGGAGGTTATAGTGGAGATTTTCATGCCCCTGTGCCCCTGCTTGGACCAATGCCATCTGCTCATCTACTAATATGGCTAGGGCAGACAGACAGCCTTAGCCTGAGTTACACGCTCCCAGATAAACAATACAGATTTAACATTTAGTAAAGTAGCTATGAGAGGTGTAAATAATGTCTCCTACATGGTACTAGAACTTTAGTGCAGTAAAAATATTGATAAAGGACAAAGCATGCATTAATAAATATGTCTATAATCTACCAGTTACTTAATATTATACCTAATATTTTATACACACATACACTTTGTTCCAGTCTATGACTTTAATGTGGTCATAATCATTTCACTTTTTGTTATGATAAATTGCCATGGTAAACTTGGTAGAGTGCAGAGTATTTTTGCCATGTAAAAATAGTCTGGATGGCATTACTGTGGCCTCCAGTAACACTGTGAGGAACCTTGGAGTCATTTTTGACCAGGATATGTCCTTCAATGCACATATTAAACAAATACGTAGGACTGCTTTCTTCCATTGCGCAATATTTGTCCTGTATTGGCTTCCCTTCATTGGATCCATTTTAAATCCAGAATTGAATTCAAAATCCTGCTCCTCACATACAAGGTGTTAAATAATCAGGCCCCATCTTATCTTAATGACTTTGTAGTACCATATCAACCCATTAGAGCTCTTCGCTCTCACACTGCAGGCTTACTTGTTGTTCCTAGAGTATTTAAAAGTAGAATGGGAGGGAGAGCCTTCAGTTTTCAGGCCCCTCTTCTGTGGAACCAGCTTCCAGTTTGGATTCGGGAGACAGACACTATCTCTACTTTTAAAATTAGGCTTAAAACTTTCCTTTTTGCTAAAGCATATAGTTAGGGCTGGATCAGGTGACCCTGAATCCTCCCTTAGTTATGCTGCAATAGGTGTAGGCTGCTGGGGGACTCCCATGATGCATTGAGTTTTTCCTTTTTAGTCACCTTTTTCACTCACTGTGTGTTAATAGACCTCTCTGCATTAAATCATACTTGTTATTAATCTCTGTTTCTCTTCCACAGCATGTCTTCTATCCTGTCTTCCTTCTCTCACCCCAACCAGTCAATAATAAGGTCTGACAGAAAATCCCTCACAAAGGTAGAAAAAAGACCCCTAATTCCTCACGACCCTAATCTTTTCCTCCTGTTTGGTAGCAGAATGCTGATCCAAAAACATTTATGAAAGGCTTAAGAATAACCAAATATTACTTGGACCTCCAACTTAAAACAGAAAATAATGGAACTAATGACATAAATAGAACTATAGAGCTGGTGTTTGCATTCAGTGCACCCTTTCCTCAATTCATTTAGCTATTTTACATATTCCTATTTCTGTCAGAGGTAAATATTCTGTAGATCAGGGGTTGACGAGGACTGAGACAACCCTGAATGCAAGTCTGACACCATCTATTAATAAGTCATTGCATTTGTTATGCTGTTTAACCAGTTTCTTTTTTATATGCACTGCTTTGAGGTAATGCCATAGAGATATTACCTGTTGAAATCAGTGTCATCCGATGCTCTTTTACACTCTTAACACTAACTCACCCAGAGTCTATCATAGGTTTATGTATGCAGATGTTGTCTGCCTAGCTAAGAAGGCATCACAAACAGGCATCACAAAAGCAGTGATTACGAGGCAGTCTTGTAGCATTAGCCTCCATTCTGCTTCTACCTGTTTCCACAGTAGAATCTGAACATTTTACTGTGAAGTGCGCTTTGGACTGAATTTCACCAACTTTACTGTCAAGCTTTTTTGTCTTTAACACTTGTGTGTTCCCATTAGAGATTTGTGTTAATATATTTGACTTTCCTTTGGTTGTATTGTTAATTGATATTATATGACAGTGCATCTCAGGCCGTGTTGCAATTACCTCAAAAATAACGTAACAAATTACCTTCTACAGGGAGTAAATAAGTAATTTAACACAATACTTACAAAAAAGCGAGGATTTTGTGTAATACATTATTAGTAAAAACACTGATGCTGTTTCTAAGTGAGTTATTTCATCCAGTCCTACACATGATTGTAGGTTTACCAACCCACCAGTTCCCACTTTCACTCATGCTGTCACTTATATACTGTATACTAGTATACTATAAACCAGCATTTATTAACCTGGAAAGTAGACCATAGAGTTAGTCGAATGATCTTGGAAAGAAAAGTGTCTGGACTTCTTTAAGAGCTACGGTACCCAATTGTGGATATATAAATGATGATCATAAAACTGACCAAAAATACATATCTGGTCACAGTAAGGGTTTGAACCTCTTCGTTGGGAGTTTTTGCACGTCTGCAGTTTTTTTTTAGCTAACACTTCCTTTGTCATATTGTTGTATTTGTACAAATTCTGTCAACGCAGGCTCTGTAAGTCACTAATAACGTCTAAATGTACAACAATTAAATGCATTAATATTGCCAAATGTACAGAACAATCAGAGGCTGCAACACTGTAGCTATTCTAAGCACTTGGGTACCGCACAGCATTGTCATGTAATATTGAGTACCGTTGCGACCTCTTGTCCTGTCAGGTTCCATCTACCTCTGTCATAAGCACATAGGGAAGCTTATGTAGCTATGAAAGTTCCCTGCTTTAGAGACAAAACAACACAACAACAAAAATAATCAAATTTAAAAAACACACACATGGAGAAACAGTTGAAAATATTTTACACAGATCACACTAAGAGTTCTAAAAGAACTGGAAGATAAGGTTGGACCAACCTGAAGCAGAATAGAGATAAGTTAAAATACAGCTCTAGCCTTCTGCTGTCTTCCTCTTATGGGATTTGTGACACTTACGGATCCCAGAAAATGCACAAGAGTGGCAGGCTTGACGAGATGAGGGGTTAATGATTTAACAGCCAAGTTAACACAGCAAGGCAATACGAAAACTCCAGAATGCAAAAAGGACCAGCCCTTTGTAACTTGCTCAAATATGACCTGTTTTTGACTATACAACCCTGAAGTATCATTATCATAAGTTATATTTTTATCTAAGATGAGAATTCGAGTGTAGTTCGTTTCACTCTGGAAATGCACTGCCCTCCAATTTTCAGAGTTGTGACAGTAAAACAGTGGTTTCTCAATTAAAAACCAGTTACTTCAGTGCCATAGAAAGGCCATCAATGAGCCAATCACTGCTGTGTGTTAGATTTACACTGTCAAGCTGTGCAGCCGGATAAGGGTTATTTAAAGTGGCCAGTGCTTGCTTGTTTTTGACACACCTAAGACATGTTTACCCATCAGTAAAGGGAGGACCATGCTTAACCTTAACACATAATAGCTGCATGGACACTGATGCAACATTATGCAATGAAATGTTATACAGTCCTATGAAAAACAAAGCACACTCTTAAGGCTTCAATAGAAATTAAGTAGGTAAGTAGCAGCCAGGTGCTGCTAATCACTTGATTGTGTGAGCACCTCCATAAAGCAGACGTTTCGTCAATTTGCTGGTCTAGAACTCCAAAGAACAACTAAGAGCTACAAATATAAGCTTCTCTGTAGAAGATTTTAAAGGCAATTCAATTCCAGACTAAAACAAAGTGGACAGTTTAGTGTAATATAAAACTAGTGATGTCTTTGATGTAACACCAAAGTGAGAAAGCCAAATCATAAAAGCTATAACTGAAATTCTCAGGATTAAAAATAGTCCACTGTAGTAGTAATTTGCTAGTTAGGCTGAAAGTCTCTCTGAAAGCCCCCTAAATGAATTTGAAGGAAAGCAGAGCTTACTGCTAATCAAGTCTAAATAAACAAAATGGTGTGACAGTGCCTCAACAGGGAGTCAATTCTGCTAGGAATTCTAACATAAGAAGTCTTCCTGCCATGCCGCTCATTTAATTTGTGTAGAAAGTAAAATTAATTCTTAATTCTATTGAATGAACAAGCTTTTTATAGTGCCCATTAGAGATTTCGCAGCTACTGCCACTTTGATGTAGAGGTTCGTGAGACTAAAATAGTTGTCTGTTAGCATATGTCTGTTAGGCTTTAATTAAATTTGTGGGCAAAACATTTATAGCCTCTACAGCAAAAACAATAACTTGGCCTCTCTTTATACCTGTTTGTGTCTCTAGTTTAAGATCATTAGATTAAGTTGGAATCCCAGAGTCTGTGCTTGAAGCACCCCTGTAAATGGGTTAATGTAACCTAAAATTAATTACTGCGCATTAGGGTTACAAAGTGTCTGTGTCAGAAGTAAGTGGGTATATTCACAAGTCATTCACATTATACGTCACACAAATCCTATGTTATATAAACCATATCAATAACCAGTGGGACTTGATTTCTATTTTCAGCCTGATTAAGATGGATTTTGGTATGACGGTAGATTTTGGGAAGAGCCTTCATCCCACATAAAAAGAGGAATCATCAGTTTTTTCTGGGCTTAACAATACTTAAGGCTCCCAAACTAGGAGATAGTTGAGAACTGCATCAAGTTTCTAGAAACCAAAATTGAGCCACACAGCAAGAAGGTCCTGGATTTGAATACACCATCTGGCGCTTCTTGTGGAGTTTGCATGTTCTCTCTGCTACTTTGCATAGTTTCTCTCTGGGTATTCTGCCTTCCACCCACAGTCCAAAGACATGCAGTTTGTAGAGCTACATTAATTAGTGATTCTAAATTGCCCATAGGTATGAATGTGAGTGTGAATGGTTGTCTTTCTCTCTGTTTTAGACCTACGACAGACTGGCGTCATACCCGTTGTGTATTCTGGATGGATCTCAGAAAATGCTGTATTCAACTAAAAGACACTGTCAACACTTAGTTTTTCCTCTTCTCAGAGTGGATTGTAAAATCCTCTGTGGTGGCCTTTGTTTTTTAATTACTGAGAAATCCAGCACAAACCTATAACTTACAGAACAGTTTGTTGATTTTATCATTATTGTCTCATTATCATTATTCTTTTCTGTTCTAGTCTCTTTTCTGTACACTTTTCTGCAAATTAAAAGAAAAAACAGATTTAGGTATATCCAAGAATCTCTTTCCACACCAATAAGTCATTTGACAGGACTGAAAGGCCTTGCATCTCTCCCTCTTACTCCACTCATCACAGCTGGCCTGAAGTGTCCCGAATCATGGTGGGTCATGGCTCCAGGCCCACTGTGCAGGCTAAACCATTTGAATTTACTTGTTTGTGATTGCATAGAGGTAGCTTCACTGATACATAACGTCTCTATGGAAAATGTTCTGCTTTATTTAAGCCACCTTGAGGATTCTATTATTGGGACAGTTGGTCCTTTGGTGAAATTCCACTTTACGAGATTAATTACTCTAAGTCTGAGGCAACGCCCTCGACCTAATGTATCCTGGACTTCAACCTGCTCTGATCCATTTAGCTAGTCCCTGTCACTTTTTACTTCACCAGGTATACAAATTACCCTCTCCTTCTTTGACCTGCACAAAGCTAATTTCATGCTGCTAAACCACAAGATTAGGAAAGACCTTGTTTACTGGACAGAGTTGGCGAACCTCTTTAAGAGTGAACCTCTTTGAGATGAACATGCCTCTGTGGTTTTGTACCCCTTTGAAATAATTTTAACTGAAAGCAAATATCTTCTTTCTTCATTAATATGCAGATTGTCATTACCATTGATCAACAACCACTGATCAAAGACCATTGATCAATGGCCATGAGTAACATTCACAGATAGTTGGGTAATGACTGCAATCACAGCATTGCAAGATGGAGAAAGATGTACCCTTAGCCCCCCTCCTTGATTTAGAGATGGTCTTTCCCTTTTCACATAAATGACCTCCTCGAATCCCCGCTCAACACTGATGCTGTTTCTAAGTGAAATAGTGTCCACTGGCTTGTAGGTGTGACAAGACTGCTGATTCAATAAATTCAATAAAGTAAAACACACCAGACAGTACTTAAACCTTTTGAACATCACGTTTGGAATCTGTTTCTCTCTCTCTCTCTCTCTCTCTCTGTGTGTGTGTGTGTGTGTGTGTGTGTGTGTGTGTGTGTGTGTGTGTGTGTGTGTGTGTGTGTGTGTGTGTGTGCAACACTTCCACTTTCGAGCTTTCCTGTCTCATAACTAGTTTATTCAAGAAGGTAAAGTGACTCCAGACATCCTGAACTGTGTAAATGATGTATTTCTGTTATCAGTAACACGCGCTGATTTGTAATTTTATTTTATTTTTTTGACATATCATAGAATATTTGAACATTTTTACATTATTATTATTATTATCATTATGCGTGTTTGGTAATTGGTAAGCTACGTGTAACGAAGCCCTGTCGAAAATATTTGGCTCGTTAGTGTACCTTGTGCAAGGGAAAACAGACGTGTGACAGCGCAAACACAGTCTCTTTCCCTCCCTCTGTTCTCATCCTCGGTACCAGTTGTTTTCAACAAGCTTGTGCAGTCACAGCGTTCACAGCTGCTCTCTCCCCGTTTGCGATTTACAAGCGGATTCTTACCTCTTTCTCAGTATTTTAAGAGTGGGGAATTTTGCATTCCCTCGTAAGACCAATCATGCCACACAATTCATAAACTTTTAAAATCGGAGTTGCTGTCTGGATGTACGCCATGCGCCTGCAACCTGCGCGGGCTGGCTGGGACTTTTCTGATCGGATGCTGTGCTGAGAAATGCAGTTGGCGCCATTGTTCCCATGGCTTATTATCCTTTCCAAATTCGCGGACCAGGTGCCTTGTCCTTGTCAGCCTTCCTTACCAGCGCACAGCCTTCTTTTCCCGCCGCGCCGACTTTTCCGGACGCCGCGTCCTTCTCCAAGTCTCTGTCAGAGCAGGCACCCCCTGACGCGGGGCTGCACGCAGGTCTGGGGTGCCAAAATGAGGCCGTTCAGCAACGTTCCTTGAAGAGACTTGAGCCAGAAGAATGGTTGGACGAGGACCCGAAAGTTACGCTGGAATCAAAGAACTTGTGGAGTGAATTTCACAAAATAGGAACTGAAATGGTTATCACAAAATCAGGAAGGCAAGTGCAATGCGCATTTAAGTAGTCTACTGAGAATTTGTGTAGTGTCTTTGTCGTTTCAAATTTGTAAATAGCCTGTAAAAGCGCGCACAAATGCTATGTTCACGCTTTAACGGGGAAAAACAGCGAATAATCTAGTTTTGCTGATGATCGGAAGTTTAAAAAATGCCACAAGGGGGGGGGGGGGGGGGGGGGACCTCCATAGACAAATAGAAGCTCTATGAGAAAAAAGTGATGAAAAACAAAAATAACACTGTTAATTATGACATATACAACAATTTCTTTTTTTCTTCATTAACTATCAGGAGGATGTTTCCCCCTTTCAAAGTGCAAGTAGAAGGGCTGAATGATACAGCCAAGTACATCTTGCTGATGGACATTGTCGCTGTCGACGACTGTCGCTACAAGTTTCACAACTCCCGCTGGATGATGGCTGGAAAAGCTGACCCAGAGATGCCAAAGCGCATGTACATCCACCCGGACAGTCCGTCTAAAGGAGAACAATGGATGAGCAAGCCTGTTGCCTTTCATAAACTCAAACTCACCAATAACATGTCCGATAACCATGGGTTTGTAAGTAACACTCACTGAAAAGTTGCTTTTGTTCCTCATTACGCATGGTTATGCTGGGTGACTGGGTGCACTGCTTTAAAGCTTTTATTATGGTTGTAGTTGTAGTAATTAATTACCCAAATACCAGTAATTCCAACTCTATTTTTCTAATTTGCAGACAATTTTGAATTCCATGCACAAGTACCAACCCAGATTTCATATTGTGAAGGCGAATGACATAATGAAGCTTCCTTATAGCACCTTCCGGACTTATGTTTTCCCAGAGACAGAATTCATCGCTGTCACTGCTTATCAAAATGAAAAGGTAACATCATCCTTTAGCCCCTCATACACAAATGACAAATATCCACATGGATTATACAGTGTGTACTACTGTTGTGCCTGTTTGTCACTGCACAATGAACTTTGGATTGATTAATCTGCAGATCTTTCCTTCTTTTCCATCAAGATTACACAACTAAAAATTGACAACAATCCCTTTGCCAAAGGATTCAGAGATACAGGAAATGGGAGACGTGAAAAGAGGTATACATTTTGAAAACAGAATACATCTTTAGGCCATATGTGCATGGTCTCATGCAATCTCGATTTGTGATCCCCAGAAATAAACAGTTAAACATTTCTTCACTGAATGGAAACCAAAGCAAAGCAGACCAGGACTTTGCTGATTCTGATGATTCCTATGAGCAGCCCAGTACCAGTGAGCCTTTTTATTCCCCACAACTAATAAGCAGCCCTCTGATGCCCACATCAACTTGTCAAGGTGGGTTCATTTAGAGTTCATTATGTTATTAGGCAGCCACTGTTGACCTGTGTTCATGAAGTGATAATCTAACTTAAGATCTACTGCATAGTCACTACACTGAAACAGCTTGCATATATTTTTTTTTTGTTTTTAGTACGTGTTTTCCTTTTAATGACATATTCTCAAGCCAATAATTGCTGTTTGTAGTTTGGGGATCTGCTTTTGTTTTTACTTTAAAAAAATATTTATTTGATGCAAAATTAACAAAGCATTTTAAACTGTGTTTCAAAAGAACATGGGTTAATAATATGATGGCTCATTCAATTTGACTGCAAAGTATTCCATGACACACTGTCTGACAGTGTTTTCTTCATGGTTAAAAATGTTTCAAGTGTTTGTTTTTTTCCTTACAGACGAGACCAACGTTGTCAGTGATTCAGACGTTGATCCACTAGATGACTGCAACGCTGAAGGCAGCTGCTCCAGGAGAGAACACACATTGGGTTTAAGTCTGAGAAGTGAAGAGATACTGTGGAACAAGTGTGATCTCAGAAAGAACAAACAAGATGCAACAAAAGCAAGAACATCAAGCAGCGCTTCACGTGATAGACATTCTATAGGTACGGGTTTAGAAGAGCAAATGAGTGAAATCAAAGATGGGGTCGTGCCTATGATGTTACAGTCATGGAGCGCATCATCCTTCAGTGCTGGTCAGCAACCCACTTTGGATTTCTCAAGTGCACACAGCCAATTCTCTAGTAGGCTTGGGACACCTTTGTCATTTCAATCTGGACAGCTATCAATGAAGCCAGAGGTTTTTTCCAATATGGCTATGGAGAATATGTTTCCCACTTCATCTGGTATAAATGAATTAAGAAATGGAAGCCTGTTTTCTGAAAGCATCACCTCTTCAGCTCCGTTCAAACGTCAACTGTCACAGCAAATGCTAGCATCTCAGGTACGCTTCCCCAGGTTCACTATATTAAGTTATTGAATATATTTTCATCCATTCATTTAATTGTAAGTGCTGTATACAGCAGTAACAGTTACTTAACTTCAGTAGCATCTTTAAAGTCTTTGAGCACTAACAAAGGACTTCACACTGGGCAGCTGCAGAATTTTTACAGTTAAAGAAACTCTCAGCGAGTAAAGCTGAAATACGTTATATGTTTCGTGCCAATATGTTTCATAGCAAGCTCTGTTTGTAATTTGGAGAACATACTTTTAGATCTTACTTCATGTTTCGTCCTACTGTTTGTGCAATCCTACAAGCCTTCATGTTATAATTAAAAAAAAACCAAAGGTTCTTTGTAAACCGATTTTCCACTAAAAAACAGAAAAACCTTTGATCACTATTTGGTGTATTATGTGTGGAAACAAAATATAAAAGCATTAAATGAATATATACAATATGAAAAACAATGAATGTCTAGTTTTTCATTAAACAACTACTGAATAAAGTAAAACAATAGTTGGAATGTATTACTTGAGTAGTTGTACTTCATTATAAGCCTTTGTGAATTCTTTATGAATGGCTTAGAGATCTTTATAGTGTGCAGGTCATTTTCAGTGTAAAGTAAAGCATAGGTGTCAATCCTCTTGTTGTTTAATGGGACTGGATTGATTACCTTTACTGACTTCCTTTCCTAATGCCTTGGATTTCCTCCATAATATGAGTTAAAGACAAAACAAATCGGATGTATTCAGTTGCTGGTTAATAAAGTTTAATTTTACAGAGCTGTTTATATAAAGGAAGATGACATGATCTGTACTACAAATCTTAACAACTCTACTTTTTAATGCAGGGGATTTCACCATCACCCTATGGAGGACTTTTCTCATATCCATACCGCTACATGGCAGCACCAGGTTCAGTCACACCAGCCCTTTCATTCTGCACTGCAGCCTCGTCGCACTCCAGAAGCCAACGTTACAGCAACTCTCGACCATGGGTGCGATTCAGCCCTTATCAGATTCCCACATCGATCACCTCAAGCCAAAATCTGCTAACATCCAGACTGCCTGGTAGATCATATTTACAATCTGAGCGAGAGTCAACTCTGGTGTTTGACAATAACAGCTATCTAGTCATAAGACCTAATAAACCAAATCCTCCATAATAGACTATTCTACAAGTGAAGTCACATATGACAATCATTTAAAATGTTTTGGCAGAAAGTCTATATTTTTGCTTCTCATTAAATCGATCATATTATCATAAATTTAATAAAGACAGACTTGGTGGTCCAATGACAGTCAGTATATTATACTAGACTTGGATATGCATGTTTAATTTAATGATTCAAATAAATATTGTACTAGATTCTACTAAAAGCTACTCAATGGAATTCCAGAACATGTGCTATGCAAAAGTCGGTGCCCGGGGTGAAATTCTTTAGAGGATGATATGATGTAATGTGCTTTAAACATAACTAAAAACACATTTTTACTGCTTTATTCTATGTAAATGTGTAAATAGTTTTTCTCTTGCATTTTTTTTTCACAAGAAAGTGACTAAATGAAGCCTTTTTTCAGAATGTTTTATATTTGTTTCACACTTTCACATTCTGATATACCAAAAATGTGCAGTGAGCTTGGAAAAACTCAGGACTTTTTGTTTATCTTCTTTTAAACCAGCACTTGAGAAATCTCCAGGAGATGTGATGTTGTGTATGGAATTATGCAAGTATATTGTGTGTTGTGTGTGTGTTTTCACAATTTACATAAAGATGTTCTAATCTGTAATATTTGACTGAATTATTTAACGTTAATTTTGCTTATTTTGTTTGTTCTTTTTTTGGGCGGGGTCATCTTTTGGTGAGTTGTTGTGCATTGCAACCCTACATTTCGTAAAAATAAACCAACAACAAACAAAAAAAAACAAACTTTTGGATGTGGCGCTGTCTATCACTGTTTTTAAATGCCAGGATATTTAATATTGATTTAAGAAGGGATTTTTCCCTTATTTTTTTCTCTAATGGTGATCAGTTTTATTTATGTAGTTACTTTATTTTTTAAAAAAAAGCTTTACATTTTATTTCTCTACTTCTGTTTTCTATTTCAGAAAAGGTCAGCCTATGTGGCTGCTCCTTATGACCCATCTTTGTACTGATTTCTAGGCAACTGTGGCTTTGGTTGCCCTTTAGACCTTATAGAACATTTTTGTCATCTTCTATTTTAAGTCACAGTCAAATGCATTAGAAGAAAAGGGGAGCTCTTGAACTTATGATCTTAATTCTAAACAAATTCTTGTGGCAACACATCTTGGCACTTTTGCTCCCCTCATCCAACACCCACACCTTTCCAGGAACAAACACTGGCAAGACAAGAGACAGATTTTAAATTGGACCGTTAGCTGCAGTGCCCTCATTTTACTTCCTGCATATTTTACATCTGTCCGCACACAGCATTACAATAGTCATAAAGCTATGGCATATGTTAGCTCAACCGTGTGAAAAAAAATTTAGCTGGACAGTGACACTATTTGTAAAGTGACAGTGGTTCACATAAAGTTGAACCACTGTCACTTGGTGACAGTAAAGTTGGCGTTTAATGACAGGGACAAATTTGAAGACACTAAATCATACTGGGAGAGTGTAAAAAAGGTCATATCAGTGTAGGACACACCCATTTGCATGTATACAAACAAATGTAGATAGCTGACTGTGTATTCAAACAAGATGATTCACACTGTTTTTACTTTGAGGTTTGCTGGGGCACACTGACAAATGGCAAAATAAATGTTGTCACTAGTTGTCTTGAGACTTAAAAAATGAATACTTAAGTCTTCTTAATACATTTGTGTGTTAGTGAATGTTTAGAGCTTCTTTGTCTTCTGCAAACCCAAGTTATTAAAGCATAGAAAGAAAAAAGAAAGTTTTTTTTAAAATCCTAAATCTCTTTTGTGATTGCGATAGTGTCAATATTTATTCCTGTCACTTGCATGTTTAGTATTACACTAATTAATTCTACTAATACTTAAAATAATAATTTTGGTTGTGTTAAAATAGACCAACAGTGCACTGAAATATCAAGTTTCTGCAGGCATGTGCTAACCTACTCTGAACACTGGGAGGGAAGCATCTATTTCACACTTCACAGTGTGCAGAATATTAGTTAAAAGACTGTTAACTTGCAAATACTTGAGTTTTTCAACATCACTGTGTCAAGAGAAGGCAATGCAGGCTCTATGATTGGATTTTTAAATCAATCCTTATCATCACTATGAGCTAAGATAAAAATGTTAACACAGATGGCTTAAATAGATGAGATCGCCTTGATGCAGTCATTCACTTAACATGGAAACAATTTAAAAGCTTTTGTTAATGTAAATTAAGCTTTTGGCATGTATCTTTATGTTAAAGTCAAGAAATAGAAAGACAAAGTTGCTCCTGCTGAAATCCCATAAATTCAGAACCACTTTGAGTGGTTCTGCACATTAAGGCCTCTGAAGCCACCTAGTGGATCTAAGGTGCAATGATAATATATTTACACCTTTGATGTAAACTGGTAATCGAGGGTATTTCACTAAGGTTAACTGTCATAGTTTATCACAGGTATCCTGTTTTATTTTAACAACTGGGTTAAAGTGGTGTAGGCTCTAACTAAAAGATGTACATTTAATGAACCAAATCATGTTTTGAATGAGCTGGTATTTAATTCAACACTGGTATATTGTAATTTGATTTCATTCTCTTTCAGTCTTTTAGGGCTTAGCTTTAGGACTCTTAGCCTGACGACCTGCATTTACACTTTCATATCATCAGAAACCTCAGCAAGCTGTTACTGTCTACACATGAATAGACAAAGTTTTAAGCGTTTTTACGTGGCTATCCATCTGTCCTACACGCACACGAGTACGGTAAAAAAAAAAAATCAATGTTTAATTCGTCACATTAAGTATGAACATTACTTTGAATAACTGTCTTTGTAAAACAGTTTCACAGAGAGAATATATGAATTCAAGTCTCTTTATTTAAATACGATCAATCCTAATTGCTTCTCGTTTGTGATTAGAAGTGGGATTTCGCCGGAACCAGTTTGAATGCAGACAGGCCAGTTTCTCAGCTTTCAAACGACACAGCTAACGTGAGCCAAACGGGATATGAAATAAGTCTTCCGTTGACTACATCGTCTGCAGTCTATATACTCCACTTGCCTGCACTGAAGTGATGAATAAACATCTTTAATATACTGCACACTGGATGCATTTTTTTCTTAATTTTTGACAGGGGCGATTCTAGGATCAGAGCTTTGGGGGTGCTGAGCACCCAGAGAGCTGCCCAGCCAGGCAAGATAAACCTGTCTCTGTCAGTCCCTGCATCCTTAAATGTTGTCCCGAGTTCTCTCTGACTGTCACTTTGGTGCATTTAAACCCCTGTTCCTCCCTGTCCTCATCGTCTGTTGTCTTAGTCTCCGTTATCAGTCATCATAATTTTACCATCTCTGTGCAAGTCTGCAAATCTCTTTATTAAATCATAAGATTCTTAAATTAATCAAGTCTCTCTGTGCCTGGGTCCTCGTCACAAAACATGACATCACTGTTTTGTACATTTTAACACAATTTAATCCCCACATTTGTGAAAGAAAAGCAAAACACTTTTTTGAAAAGTCTGTAACAAAACCATCAAATCTGATCAAGGTTATTTAAATGCTGCAAAAGAAGAATGGATTGGAATAAAAAAAATACATATCCTAACCTTAATTACTGGGGAAGAATAATGAATGATGCTCATAGTGAGTAAAAAGTAAACTGAGTGCATTTTTTGGACAGAGATTCACTTTTAATGTGTTTGTATAATATAATACAGATACATAAAAACACTCCCAAAACAGAATAAATTATTACAAATAAATTATTACAAAATATAAAAAAAAAGAATATAAAAATGGAGGCAACTTTGCCTGTGGTAGAATGTATACAATGTATGAAAAAATCTTTACTGCAGATACTAATTTTGTGTTGTAAGATTTATGAGTTTCATGCTTTCATAGTGGCACTTAGGAGAGCTTGACATTTTTCTCAGGTGGTACACACTGTAAAAAGTTTGAGAAACACTGATAAGTGTGTGTGTGCTTTTGGAAAACATTTAAAGCTGCAGTACAGAATCTTTGAAACAAGCTTAAAACATTTTTAGAATATAAACAGAGCATCTGCTTCTCTTTACAGCTCCTCACTCCACCAGGGCACTTTCTGATAGTGTGCAAATGTGATGTACGTACTGCGGCAGTCATACAGACAACTGGACGGTCCAAAAGTTGGCCTACCTATTACTGGCTGAGGTTTTAGTAGAGTTGTGGCTGAACCACATAAAAATATATTATTAATTTTAATCTCCCCAATCCATTATAATGTTATGTTGGAATGTTGTTAAAGAGGGTCAAAAATGTTTCAACCCAGTTTGTTTTGCAGATTCTTTATAGCAGCTTTAATATAGGGAGAACACAACTTCCAGATTGTGTGAGTAAAATCAGGTTTTTTCTCTTTGTCAGTTTAACAGTTTGTGTTGTGCCTGTCACTGTTCCCTGTCTGTTTTCTTACCTGGTTCTTCCTGACCTTGTACTTTCTCTTCACGTTCCCTCTTTCCTCTCTCCCTCTTTGGACTGACAATCATACACAAATAGATTGTATTCAATTAGATGAAAAATTACATTAATATGAAAAAAATTCTATTAAGATCGCTAACAAAAAGTCCTCTCTCAGTGTACTTTCAACCAAAAGGCAAATAACCAAACCACATGAACATCTAATAAAAGATATAAACATTGAAACACTGATCCAATATTATTCTTGATTGATGGATAATTTGATTTTACACTTTTACCTGAATGTGGCTCCTTTTTTTGAAAAAACTTCCTTATATCCATTATGAACCTGACTGTCTCTCTGTACACACACACACACACACACACACACACACACAACAGGAGTTATAAGGCTAATGGGCATCCAGTCAGTTAGCTAGTTAGTATCCATTTCAAGCAGGACAGTGGTAACAACAGCAGGCTACGGACAATTTAAAGTTTTAGATTTTAAATAGGCTGTATATATTTCAATGGGAGCAACAGGACGGTCAGATGTCGCTGATTTTACTACAGAGCAGGACGGATTGTAGAGTAGCAAACATTGCCAGAAAACACGTTTTCAACACAGCAGGTTACCTGGTGTAATATTTTTCAGCTAAAAAGAAACATGGTCTGACTCCTACCTAACTATATAAAGAGTAACTGAAGGTTAAATGCAGCTAATATGTCCTGTTTTAAGCCAGACACTAACACCTCCGCTCCGTTGCGTCTCAGCCACCATCCTAGAGCCAGAGCAGGGGAGAGGCGAGCTGGAACAAATCACTTTGGGAGGGGGGATTATCTATACTTTTGTTGTTAAAATGTTACGTCTCACACAAGTACAGTACTGTATGCTTTTTATATTTTTAGTAGTGTGTCACACAAACAGCAAATATTGTCAAAAAAGTAAGAAATCTTTGGGGGTGCTTTGATTCATGTTAGGGGTGCTGAAGCACCCCCAAAAATGGGCTAAAATCGCCCCTGATTTTTGACATTCCCAGTTTGCATACGTAGTCCTCAAACTACCCGTCGTGAAAATAGTGTACAACAGACTTGTTAAATGTAGTCTGATGTTAGCGGGCTCACAGCATGCTTCAGCTGCACGCAGTCTACTCAACAACGACGAAGACCTGCAACCGCGAAACTGTGTGCTCGTCACAGATTCCGCACACCGAAGTTCAGTTCTGCTACATATATGTAGCTGTGTACATTGACAGCACATGCTCAAGCACCACCTCTTCCGGGTGTCTCCCGGCCCTCTACCGCCTTAAACACACCCACACAGATTAACTGCAATTTGATTGGAGCTTTGCGAGCGAAATCAGCATAGATCTAGCTGAACTAGACAGAAAGGATTCAGCGTTAACGTGTCTTTTACTGATATTTGATTACTAAGACCTTATTACATTGACTGGATAGAAGAAAAAACAAAACAAAAGCAAAAAAACATTATTTCTTTTCTTTTTTTTCTGCTTTTGGAATGTTCATATATATTTTTAATCATAAGAATTCAGCAGATATAGTATCGAGCACCTTGGATGGATGTTACAAAAACACTAGCGTTTCGTTTGATTTCAGCTGGTGTAGCAGCTGTGGTTATCTTGACTCCACAGTTTTCTTTCTTTTTTAAAATTATATTATTATATTAAATATATTGTATTTTAGACGTTATGTACAACTTGTAATTAACTGTATAATTACAAGTTGTTCATAACGTCCAACATACAATATATTTTCTGGGTTTTTTTACGTCATTCCCTTATAAACGGAAGAATAGATAGACAGCCTGAACACATAATGCTGAAGTCGTTAATATACCGGCTTGGGTGTGATGTCTTTACTATCTAAACTAGTTCTATAGCGGAAGCTGCAGTCAGAGGTCAATGCCCAGGAATAACCTGCCTGCGCATCATCACATCACCCCACTCTCTGCTGTTTAAGCATCTGATGGTGATGTGTGACCTCATCATGATGTGATGTTTTCATCATCACTCGAAAGAGAGATGTCTGGCAGATACAATTAATTTATCGATCTTTTTAATTCAACTTTTTTTCAGGATTACGTGTCGGTTTATCTCCACCGGTGAGTCGCTAGCATACCTGCAAGGGTTTATCTCTTATTACTTCGCGTCTGCACCCAGGTTTTCACCCACACTGCAGTACAGTACAACGGTAGCCAGTACAGTACAGTCCGTGCTATTGTATTAGTGCCGTTACTGTGGAATTATAATTGTATTAGCGCCTGCCGGTAAGCTAGCGTTATTAGCACCTGCGCCTCAGCTTATCTGGGGTTGCTGGGTAAAGAAGCTAGCCTTCACCGGACAGGTAACCTTAACTAGTCGACTCAGCCTTAGTTCTTGTTCCCCCCCCCCCCTTAATTTTTCTTTTTCTAGAAGGCGGTTCTAAAGTTATCTCATTAAATAATGTTCATTGCGGAAAACAGAAATATGGGTCTATTAACAAGCTAAACACAGCTATCATTTCGTGATGTTCTCCTGGCTCACTTTTACAGCGTGCCTGTTTGCGGTGCTCGGCTTGTTTTTCTGGTCCCGCAAGCGCCTGCCGAGAGGTAAGGTGTGCCTTACCCGAGAGTCTACTCTTTCCAGTTGCTCTGACAGGTGGGTTTTTTTTTTAACAGTTGTGGCAACTGGACAGGTAGGGCGACAGCAACATAGCAGTTAAGTAACGTCTTATCGTTTCCGCACGTGGCTGTTAATTAACGTTTTTTCGAGGCTTCATGGTAAATTAACAAGGGGGAGAAGAAAGGGAATGTCAGTATTACTGTAGCAGATGCTAGGGTTTTGAGGAAAAACAGGAGTTTTAATCAAGCAATTGTCTTAATTGTTTTGCTTTTGTCCACTCTTTTAAATAGCAGATGCAAAGTGTACACAGGACAACTGATGATTACAGTGCAACTCTGGCAAATAGCAAATTTGATTATATGGCTGTCTGCCTAAATAATGCTTCATTGGTTCTGTCTATATGATTACTGGTGACAATATAGCACTCATTACATTCAGGTGTTATTGTTTAATATTTTGTTATTAATATTTTATTCTAAGCAACTGTTTTGGCAGATCATAAAGTGGCATTTTTTTCCAGAGTGTGCACAAAAATGATGCAATATCAATTGCACTATCAAGAAACTTAAGTTCATGTAACCCACTTTTGCAATAATGACAAACAGCCTTGTGTTCCAGCCAAAGCAATCTGTGTCACACTGTACTCTGTGGCTCCTTTATAACTGTTGCAACCACTGCTCTGCTTCTTGTCAGTGTTTGGAGCCTGCTCCTGTCGCCCGACCATGGCACAACAGGACGGTGCTGCCAAGAAGATTCCGGCTGTTGCGGAATTGCACTCTCGCTTCATTGTGGGATCTGTGTCAGAGGAGAACTCAGAGGATGAAAACCAAGGAAAGGTGGACATACAACTGGACGAGAAGGAGACTCGCTCCTTGTCTCCATCTTCCGGGAGTTCGGACAGCACCTATGAAATGGGCTTCGACCACATCGATGGTCCTATGCACAATTTAAGGTTAGCCTGTAAACCTTCTTTGTCTGTCTGGCTTCTAAATGGTAATGCAACAGAAATATACATTTTATTCAAACATTTGTAAATGTCCTTCTAAAAGCTATATATAGCAAATGAGAGATAGGGATAGGGATCCTGCAACTTTCTGTGCTGTCTTTGTGAAACTAGCCAACATCTGTAGTCTAAAATAACACGCAGCATGCTCTGCTCAGATTATGTAGTTTTCCTTGGCTTCATAACCCTTTGAGCAACTTGTGAAAAATGCGGTTTTTCTAGTTGCACTCTACCTAAAGGTTCCTCTGTGCCCTCACTGTGTGAGATTGTCCCGGAGAGCAGTCATCTTGACTGCAGAATGTTTTTGTGGAAAAATGGTCAAATGATTTTTTACAGACAGGAATTCCCAAACTTTTGAAAGGAGCTATTCATGATAGTAGTTTTTAGCCTCTCTGCCAATCCTGTTTTTTTGGTGGGGGTGGGGTTGTTTTTTTTTCCTACTGGGCTCCCTGATCTCCTGTGTTTTGTTATTTAAAGTTTTCGTTTTAAATTTAAGTTAAAAAAAAAACAGTGCGTGTGTGTTTTTATGTGTATTTGACCTCTAAGTATAATTACTTGCAAAAACACTTGGGACATTAATTATTATCATTTCTTGCATGCTGACTTTCTTTGTGCCATAATCAGCAAGTTTACTTTTATTTGTGGCTGGTTTTGATGTGATCAGTTTCAATGAGGGTAAACCGAAAGACACTGGGCGGCACTACCGTTGTCAGAACTGGAAATACTGGATGAACGGGGGTTATGCCGCCCCGTCTCCCCACTCCCCCCCCACACACAATCTCTTCCACATCTGGACAGAGTTGATCCACGTCAAGATCTTTACAGTGATGCAACCATCCAGTGTCATGTCATATAGAAGCCAGCCAGCTAAACGGGCCCAGGCTCTGCCACACCCTGTCACGTTCCTCCACCCATAGTACCCAACTGTCCCAACTCTTCCTCTTTGGGTGGAGCTTTGATTTACAGGGCTCGGCAGTTTCTGTTGGAAGCACTTGCCCCAACATGTAAATGTGTTTGAACAAGAAATTCTACTCTTTTTAACAATTTCTTCCATTATTTTATTTCTAGGTTGTTGGTTTTTTGTTTGTTTTTTTCCTACTGTTGTCATAGATTTTTATTTATGGTTAGACATTCTGACCATTTCACCAACTTATCCAGAAGCTGTATAACCAAAGGGACATTATATTGATATTCTTTGTTTTGTTTTTTTTTAAATTAAAACAGATCAAGCATGTCAGGCCTGCACCTGGTGAAACAAGGACGAGATCGCAGGCGTATTGACCTCCAGAGGGACTTCACTGTTGCTTCTCCTGCTGAATTTGTCACACGCTTTGGTGGTAACAGGGTCATTGAAAAGGTAAGAAATTCTGATTTAAAAAAAAAAAAAAACTCCAAAAAACCCCAACGTGTTATATAGGGACAATAATTCTATACAATAATCTAATTTATAAACTCTGCAATAATAACAAAAAACATTAAAAGATTCAAGTTCAAATTGTGATATTATGTCAGTCAAATGATTGACTGTATGTGCATTTCATAACTTTCCTGCTATATTGTGATTAGACTATGTTAACAATAGTAACTGATCTCCTTTTTCAGGTGCTCATTGCAAACAATGGCATTGCAGCAGTGAAATGCATGCGCTCCATCCGCCGCTGGGCCTATGAAATGTTTCGCAATGAAAGGGCAATCCGTTTTGTCGTCATGGTGACCCCAGAAGACCTGAAGGCCAATGCAGGTGAGCTAAAGTTTGGTTTCCCCAAACAGTAGACTCATTGTATGTAGTACCACCTTCAGCATATTTTGAGGCTTTTGAGACAGGTATATTGACTTCATGATTTCTACATACAACATTTCAACATGATTTCCCTAGGGATTAATAAGTATGTTGATTCTGATGATTCTAAAATTTTACATTCAAAAATTTTACATTTTAACTATCTTATAGCTAATATGACTGGCCTTTTTTGGTATTATTGAAAGGACTGAGAATAATTGTTCATGTTTTGTCATATTTTTTGTGCTTACAGAGTACATTAAGATGGCAGATCATTATGTGCCTGTACCCGGGGGGACTAATAACAACAACTATGCCAATGTTGAGCTCATTCTAGACATTGCTAAACGCATACCAGTTCAGGTATCACCAGAATATTTTTCAATAGTTTCTTCTGTAATTACCTTTCTTTCTTTTCTTTTCTGTTTTTTCTTTTTTATTTATCATCTGGTGTTGTATTGTTTTATGTATTATAGGCAGTGTGGGCTGGATGGGGGCATGCCTCAGAAAACCCCAAACTCCCAGAGCTCCTTCAAAAGCATGGCATTGCTTTCATGGGTGAGGAGTGAGGGTCACTTTGTTGACCATCACCTGTTCTTCATTTGCCAGAGTAACGTAAGAGTAAAGTGTTAAAATTCTTCTCTCTTTTCTTAGGTCCACCAAGTCAGGCTATGTGGGCGCTTGGAGATAAGATTGCTTCCTCCATCGTGGCTCAGACAGCTGGAATTCCAACACTGCCCTGGAGCGGAACAGGTAGGTCATAGATTCTGGTGTCTGAATATTGTAGCTGGTCAACATTTCAGATGAAATAAAATATTAACAATGCACAGGGACACTGACAAGTTTCTATGCTGAGTACATTTTGGGATCTTCTTTTTCAGGTCTGACAGTGGACTGGCCAGAGAATAACCAAAAGAAGAAGGTCGTCAACGTTCCTCACGACTTGTATGAGCTCGGCTGCGTCCAGGATGTAGAGCATGGCATGAAAGTAAGCAATTCACCTAATGCTGTATAATGGAAAATGAGTGTTGCATGCACTCTTTCTAACATCTCTTTCTATCACAAGGCTGCAGAGAAAATTGGCTACCCTATAATGGTGAAGGCCTCCGAAGGTGGTGGAGGAAAAGGGATCCGTAAAGTCAACTCTGCTGATGATTTCCCTAACCTGTTCAGACAGGTAAGTGAACATGTACAGCTTTTCCTGCTTTTTGGTACGGTGGTATTTTATGTATTCAACGATTTCAAGAATATATTTTATCTTTTCCAGGTCCAGGCAGAAGTCCCAGGATCGCCCATTTTTGTCATGCAGCTAGCCAAGCATGCCCGTCACTTGGAGGTTCAGATTTTGGCTGATCAGTATGGCAATGCCATTTCCCTGTTTGGCAGAGACTGTTCTGTGCAGCGGCGACACCAGAAAATTATAGAAGAGGCTCCTGCTACCATCGCCACTTCTGATGTGTTTGAGGATATGGAAAAGGTATTCCCCCTCTAGCATCACTTGCACTGATAAATGGAAATTGGTACCAACAAATTTCAAGCTTAAATTAACCTGAACTGTTCTCGCCTTTCAGTGTGCAGTAAAGCTGGCTAAGTTGGTGGGTTATGTAAGTGCTGGTACAGTTGAGTACCTCTACAGCCAGGATGGCAGCTTCAATTTCCTGGAGCTCAACCCTCGTCTACAGGTGGAACACCCGTGCACTGAGATGGTGGCTGATGTCAACTTGCCTGCTGCCCAGCTGCAGGTTGGTCTCACTTATTCAGTAGCTCACAGTTACATCATACACATTGTCCACTACAGGCCAGTCACAGACTCTAAAAATAAGCATGCTTCACCATGGTCGATGCTATGATGGGGCCTCTGGTTGCTATGGCAACCAACGGCAAATGCGCAATGTGCAGAAACACTGAAGCAGATCACGGAGTAGCAGTGATGGGTCACGTGGTCTGCTCTGCAGTGTTTAGGATTGTGTGTAAATAGGTCAGTGGCAATGAAGCTGAAGGACTGCGAGGGCATTGTAGGCAAGCTGATTGGGTGCTACTTGGGAGTGACACACTATCTGATTCAGTGCTCATTATCTTGGTTGGTTGAAAGATGGATTGATAAGCTTCAAATAGGCACGACAAAGAAATCTTTTGGGGGTTCTTTATTAAAAAATGGGGGGAAGTAATCATGGTCTAATATATGCTATTTAGTCAGACTGTTATCATTTTTCCATGCTAGTTTATGATCACCATGTGTTACGTTAATAATACTCTTTTTCTTTTCTTTTTTTTTTTTTCCCTTTTTTTCTTTCTTTGTTAGATTGCTATGGGCATTCCTCTTCATCGGATCAAAGACATTAGAATGCTTTATGGCGTTCAGCCCTGGGGGGATTCTCCCATTGATTTTGAGGCTCTGTCAACTGCCCCTTCCCCACGGGGCCATGTCATTGCTGCTCGTATCACCAGTGAGAACCCAGATGAGGTAAGATTCACTCATTCCTGCTGTGCAAAAGTTTTCCAGCCAAAGGTTACCCAACGATTCATATCTGCTGACGTTATTGTGTGACTCATATTACTTTTCAGTCTTCTTCTTTTTTTTTTTTTTAAAAACAACAAGTACTATTATCACTACTGTTTGAATGTCCACTTTGCATCACTGTGTTTATGCTGTGTGATTGCAGGGTTTCAAGCCAAGCTCTGGAACAGTGCAAGAGCTGAATTTCCGCAGCAATAAGAATGTATGGGGCTACTTCAGCGTTGCAGCGGCTGGAGGGCTGCATGAGTTTGCCGACTCCCAGTTTGGGCACTGCTTCTCATGGGGAGAGAATCGTGAAGAAGCCATCTCGTGAGTATACTCAGAATTAAGAAACATTGATCTTATTATTTTTACTCCATTTTATTATATACACTTACCAATATGGATTATTTCTGTACAATGTCTAAACAGAGGTTATGGCTTCTTTTAGAAACATGGTGGTTGCGCTTAAGGAGCTGTCTATCAGGGGTGACTTCAGGACAACAGTGGAATACCTCATTAAGCTGCTGGAGACAGAAAGCTTCCAGCACAATAGTATCGACACAGGCTGGCTGGACAGACTTATCTCAGAGAAGATGCAGGTATGTGGAGATTATGCAGCTGTTGCCAATGGATGTTCTTAACTGTAACGACAGGTTATTTAATGTTTGACCTATATGTTAGTGTCTGCACTGAAACCACAATAAAACCAAATGTTGGGATGATAGTCTCTTTGGTTTATCCTCCTGATATCCACAGCATATAATGCATGACTGTTTTTGTGTAAGTTGTAAAGTGTAATTTACATGCAGGCGGAGCGTCCTGATACCATGCTGGGAATTGTGAGCGGTGCACTGCATGTGGCAGATGTTAATCTCAGGAACAGTGTTTCCAACTTTTTGCACTCTCTGGAAAGGTAAAAATCTAATGCAAATAATATATGGTCAAATACAGTACTGCGCAAATTCTCTAGCCTCAATCCTTTATATATTGCTAGGAATGTGGGAAATGTGTGCAGTGTTTTTTTTTTTTTTAAACATACATAGGAATGCAGTATATAAGGCAAAAATTATTCTAATGAGCTTGAAAGTGAATATTTGGCATCACTACCTTTAAGTCTTCAACACAGCCTGCCCACACTGAGGCAAGCTTTCTTTTCATTTCTTGAAGTAGTCTTCAGGAATAGTTCTCCAGACTGGTTCCATTCTCTGTCGAGATGATAGTCAATGACTAAAGGTGTACCCCTGTGTGCATTTTCTATCCACGTATGGTGTTATTGCTTTGACAGTGTCTTTGGGATCATCACAATGCCGAGACACTTTCTGATGAGGCTTTAGAGAACTGTAGAGGATCATTTGATGTTAAATATATATAATTGTTTTAGGCCCACCATTTGTCCAGTTTCTTCATTTTTTTTAAGGGCACACTGTATACTGTTGGTATTTTCCATAGATTTGGCTAAAGAAATGGGAACAGATGATTTGTTTTTGAGATGGGCTGCTAACAACAGAGATACAATTTGAACTTGTTTCTTTGCTAAACTGTTTCTTATGTGTAGAAGCATTACTAGTAAATGGTAAATGGCCTGCATTTGTATAGCGCTTTTCTAGTCCATAGGACCCCAAAGCGCTTTACACTACATTCAGTCATTCACCCATTCACACACACATTCACACACTGGCGATGGCAAGCTACATTGTAGCCACAGCTGCCCTGGGGCGCACTGACAGAGGCGAGGCTGCCGGACACAGGCGCCACCGGGCCCTCTGACCACCACCAGTAGGCAAACATGGGGTTAGTATCTTGCCCAAGGATATTTGGCATGCAGCCAGGATGCAGCCTGGGATTGAACCACTGACCTTCTGATTAGTGGCTGACCTGCTCTGCCACCTGAGCTACAGCCACCCCCGTAAATTCGTTTTGGCCATTATTTAATATGTAAACAAACAAATGAGTTGTAATCTGTTGTAAGCCGCAGTAGAAACAATCATTTGAAAAA
Organism: Astatotilapia calliptera; assembly: GCF_964374335.1. Taxonomy (NCBI): domain Eukaryota; kingdom Metazoa; phylum Chordata; class Actinopteri; order Cichliformes; family Cichlidae; genus Astatotilapia; species Astatotilapia calliptera. The sequence goes on along the minus strand of NC_137431.1, from coordinate 9,790,877 downwards.
ACAGCATTTTGAATAGATAACATGAGACACTCTGTACTCTCTGACCAGGGGGCAGGTGCTACCACCACACACGCTGCTCAACACTGTGGATGTGGAGTTGATCTATGAAGGTACTAAGTACGTTCTGACAGTGACTCGTCAGTCTCCCAATTCCTATGTGGTCATCATGAACAATTCTTCTGCTGAGGTGGATGTCCATCGGCTTAGTGATGGAGGTCTTTTGCTTTCATATGATGGAAGCAGCTACACTACGTACATGAAAGAAGAGGTGGACAGGTAAACAAAACCATTAACTGTATGAAAGAATTGTTACTATTGTAACTGTAAGTTTACCACATGACAACAATTTAAAAAAATAAATAAATAAATAAATAAAGCAGAACATTATTGAGGAAAAAACGAACACATTGTAAAGTCGAGTCTTAATAGCTTACTGGGCTCGTCAGGCACTCTTTTTGGCTGCAGTGGTTATTTTTATATTTACATGCTTCCATCTCCCATTTCTGCTCGGTAGCACCTCGTACTTTTCGACTTTCCTTTTTCTCCCTCCCTCACGCTCATACAGTCTTAAAAGGCCATCCCTGTAACACTCTGGCGTCGTATTAAATAATTTTTTGTATAATAATTAAAAAAAAATGTTCACATCAATATGCGGCCCGCAAGCGGAGGTGACGTGGGCCGCAAATGGCCTGTGGGCCGCGAGTTTGAGACCCCTGATTTAAGATCTTCAGATAAAACATGACACTGAAATCTTCTAATTTCTGGTTTGTTAACACTGTTTTTGTTTTGTTTTTTTGTTGTCAGGTATCGCATCACAATTGGGAACAAGACGTGTGTTTTTGAGAAAGAAAATGATCCCTCGCTGCTGCGGTCTCCTTCAGCAGGAAAACTCATTCAGTACACTATTGAGGATGGCGGGCATGTGTTTGCTGGCCAGTGCTACGCTGAAATAGAGGTACATTAGTTTAATGCAGAGGTGTGGACTCGAGTCACATGACTTGGACTCGAGTCAGACTCGAGTCATTAATTTTATGACTTTAGACTTGACTTGAAAAAATGTTCTAAGACTTGTGACTTGACTTGGACTTTTACACCAATGACTTGGGACTTGAATTGGACTTGAACTGGTTTACTTGAAAAGACTTGATATTTTACCCCAAATATAAAATTTAACATGCATATTATATAGAGATTGAAAATGTGACGTCATTCACGGGTAGAACCGCAAAGGATTCTGGGAACTCGTGGCAAGCGGTACTAGCGCACGCAGGCTTTCAATTAAAATCAGTTATACATCGATAAAAAGAAACACAAAAATGTCAAGAAGCCGTTGTATTATTAACTGCAAAAGCCGGTCGCATGACAGCCACGGGAAGCCGACGGGTAAAGAGATCGGTTGTTATCGGATTACGTCGTTGAAGAGAAATTGTTCGAGCCATGTTTCCGAAGTAACAAAGACGCGACTGGATTGCAGCCATTCAAAGATCAAATATAACGTCCCAGAACACTCCAGCTCACAGGTTAGTCTGCTCCAAGCATTTACACGAAGGTCAGTGTCTTTTAGTAGTTAATACGTCATTTTCATAACATAATTAGTGATATAGGTTACAAGCAAGTCTGGTGCTGAACAGAAATTGTCGCGCTATGCTCCTTTATTTATTGTGCATAAATAGTGAATTGTCCTGACACAATATTGTGTTTCGCTTCTGTTATTATGGTACATTGACAAAAACATATACTTTTATTCACAGGATAAAACAGTTGTTTTGTATCACTAATTGCCCAGTACGATTACAGCATACAGTATTATTGTCACTGCTACATTTCTGTAACGCGTACCAGAAATTATTTCCACTACTAATTAATTACCGTTGAGCTCAAAGGTCCTATTAATAAACGGTTAATGAATGTGTATTTATGACGACAATTTGTGAGACTGGTAAACTTATGATACGTACGATGGTCTTTCGTTCTACACGGTGCATTTCAAGGTCCTGCACCCATCCGTCGGTAAACTGTACCTGGGCTTGTTGCAGTGACCTGAAGTTACTAAACTTCATGAGTGTATGCACTCACTCCAAGAACCGTATGATTATAAATATGCATATAAATATGCTAAGATGAGATAGCTGACTTCATCTAACTAGCAAATGTTGTACAGGCTACGTTGGTGATACAGTTTTTTTTTTAATGTGTATGATATTTTTGTCATGCGATTTTAAAGCTGGTCCTACAACCGCATCCAAGAATAACATGCAGCTTATCTCAGAACTGTCGGTGAAAATTATTCTTGGAGCTAGGTTTAATTGAGCTGCATTTTAAAGAGGTGCAATTTCACAATTTGTGTATATTTTCTAAGTTCACTATTTTGTCATGTGTTGAGAAAAACACAGATTTAAAAATTACATGGTCTAATATTTACATTTAGCATATAACTGCAACATGCTTTTTTCGTTTTTTTTTTTTTTTTTTTTTAAAGACTCGAAAGGACTTGAAATTCAAAGTTTCAGACTTGTGACTTGACTCGGACTTTTACACCAGTGACTTGAGACTCGACTCTGACTTGCCTGACATTACTTGAGACTTGACTTGAGACTTGAGGATAAAGACTTGAGACTTACTTGAGACTTGCAAAACAATGACTTGGTCCCACCTCTGGTTTAATGGTTAGTTGTGTGCAGTCCACTATAAAGATGGAATCTGTAAATATACATATGGTTATTTGCAAATAAACAGGTGATGAAGATGGTCATGACCCTCACTGCAGCAGAGTCTGGTTGTATTCACTATGTGAAGAGGGCTGGAGCAGCTTTGGAGCCTGGCTGTGTCATTGCCAAGTTGCAACTGGATGACCCAAGCAGAGTGCAGCAGGTACATTATGTCTCATCATTCCACTTTATTGTTGTCACAGATGCAGTATTTGCTGTGCAGCAAGTAGGATTTTGTATAATGCAAAATGACGGTTAACGTAATATTTTTGTTTACATCAGGTTAAATTAGAGCATCGGTTTTAACTTTGATGTCATTTGCCCATAAAAAGTATCTTAGCAGGTATCTTGGTAACACTGAGTATTAGTTTAAATATGCATGTGTTGCGTTTAATGATTAATCGCTTTATGTTCAGATATATGAGGGGAACCAATGTGCAAGAAGAGACAGACAGACAATTAAATCTAACGGATGTTAAACTCCAGCACAAGCGTCTCAAACTAAGACGAATCGAATAGATACGTCACTGACACATATGCTTGCTTTCTACAAGCCATACCTGAATAACCCCCAGACATGAGAGCACACACACACACACACACACACACACACACACACACACACACACACACACACACACACACACACACATCCAGCCTATAAGCATTTATCTGCTCTACCATTGTATTATAATTACATATCATTATCTATGAGGAACCAAATGAACCAAAATGAGGTTGAGCTCACCATCATCATGAGTCTATATTGCACCCATATGGTGAAGCAAAGAGCAAAACAGCAGTTGAGTTCCCAAGAAATTGTAAAATTACCAAATTGAATAAATTAAAAAAATATAAAACTTAACACAACAATTAAGCAGAGAATAAACTAAGCAGTGGATTAAGAATTGCTTATTTCACACCATAACCTCTACCTCCTACTAGAACATACCATTGACACGCTGATGTATTTTAAAAATCCAGTGACTTATTAGTAATCGGTATTTGTATTGTCTCACAGGCTGAGCTCTACACAGGGACCCTGCCTTCTATCCAGGCAGTAGCTTTGAGAGGAGAGAAGCTGCACAGAGTTTTCCATAACACACTGGGTCATCTTGTCCACATGATGAATGGCTATTGTCTACCTGAGCCTTTCTTCAGTGCTAAGGTAAGAATTCATGTACACCAGTGTGCACACCAGCATTACTTTGCTTAGTCTTGAACACACTTCTTGTGTCTCTCCTAGTTGAAAGAATGGGTGGAAAGGGTAATGAAAACCATGCGCGATCCTTCTTTACCACTGTTGGAGCTTCAAGACATCATGACGAGTGTTTCAGGTCGCATCCCCCCTGCTGTGGAGAAGGCCATCAAGAAGGAGATGGCTCAGTATGCCAGCAACATAACTTCTGTGCTTTGCCAGTTCCCCAGCCAGCAGGTGCATCACAGACACTTGCACATGAACCACATATTTCTTACTACACATACCTTATCAGCTTTTCAGACCTGAGCTCCTTATACAGTTACAGCCCACTTTCATGTGACCATTTTTTAAAAATGTATTTTGAAAACAATGAACCCAGTGGCTTCATGCAGAATGAAAGTGCCATATCTAGGTGCGGATGTGTGTGAGTGACAAATAGATTTGTGGTCCAGAATTTCATGTAGCTTTTAAATTTCTTTACATAGCCTGTAACACACACTTGTTAAGGAACGCGTTGTCAGTGCCAAAGGGATTAAATGCTTATCAGTCTCCACTGCTGGTGGGATTAAATGCTTATTGTTTCTTCCTTTGTTTCCAGATTGCAAACATACTGGACAGCCATGCAGCTACTCTTAACAAGAAATCAGAGAGAGAAGTCTTCTTTATGAACACACAAAGCATTGTTCAGCTGGTGCAGAAGTGAGCAACATACTTTTTATCTAAATATCACCAAGTTTTAATCCTAGGGTTTAAAGTAAATGTTTTGTCTGTGTGCTTTATCTGCACAACAGCATACATTTTTCTTGTAAGACCAGAATGTTTTTGTGTCTAACAGGTACCGCAGCGGCATCAGAGGTCACATGAAGGCTGTCGTGATGGACTTGCTTAGACAATATTTAAAAGTAGAGATCCAGTTTCAGAATGGTGAGAAACAGTGACTTGACACTTTCTTGCTTGGATAGCAGAAACATTGCATTAGCATATTCTCACCACTTGATGGTGCTCTTAAACCTCAAGTTTCCTGTCCAGTTTTTACCAACGCTCTTATCTATCTGTCAACAGGACACTACGATAAGTGTGTCTTTGCACTGCGTGAGGAAAACAAGGGTGACATGGCCAATGTGCTCAATTATATCTTTTCCCATGCTCAAGTCACCAAGAAGAATCTACTTGTTACTATGCTGATTGTAAGTATCCATTCTTACTGATTTAGAAATCTCTATAAAAAAGTGATTTTCAGCAGTCGTGCCTTTTATCATATTCTTCTTCTTCCTCTTCTTCTCCATGCAGGACCAGCTCTGTGGCCGTGATCCAACACTAACTGATGAATTGATGGCCATTTTGACTGAACTCACCCAGCTCAGCAAGACAACCAATGCAAAGGTGGCGCTGCGTGCTCGGCAGGTCAGAATTGAACTCCTAATCTTGTTTGACATACTACAATGAAATAACAGAATTTAAAAAAACAAAACAAAACTGTACAGCAATGAAGAAGTACTATTCGGAAACTAAAAGAAGTTAGTTGAAAAAAAAAAAAGATCTAAAAGCCTGATTGTTTAGCTGAAAAGCTTTTGAAGTGGCACAGGCTGTGGATTGGCTCAGGTGATGCCTAATTGGTAGGACTGTGGATTTTTTAACCTCTGGCGTAGCCTGACATGCACTTTTAAGATAATTTGCAGCAACATGGGCCTTAAACTCTGTGATTGTTCTGTTGAGCAGTAATGTGCCCTGTAAGCACAGCATGAAACAAAATGTCATAGTTTGTAGTTGTATCTAGCTTGCTCATTTTAGTAATGCAATAGCTAATATTCATCCATACATCTCTGACAGTCTGTGTAGAGAGAAGTTTTTTCTCTTTGCTGTTTTATTAAAAGTAACTGTTTGTCAAAGTGCAACATCAAAGCTCAGAATCACCTGTGATCGCTGAGCAATACAGAAACACCAACACAACTATGAATGTAACTCACTACCAGACTTTATTTATTTAGTATTTTCCCACCAGATGTCACTATATGCTCTCCATTTCTTTAAAAATAAATATAAATATAAAGTAAAACATGTGACACATTAGCACAACAAAGTGTGTAGCTGAAACAGTGTAAAGGTTGACACTGTCAGAAAATGTAAAGGAAAGCATAATTAAGTAGTGTTTGCTGTGCTATACCTGAAGAGCACATTTATCTTATTCTTCCAGGTGTTGATAGCTTCCCACCTTCCCTCTTATGAGCTACGACACAACCAGGTGGAGTCAATCTTTCTCTCTGCCATCGATATGTATGGGCACCAGTTCTGCATTGAGAACCTTCAGGTGAGCATTAAAGGGCAAGAGCAGTAGTTGTGGCTGTGCATGTGTTTCACAACAACAGACAAAATGTCCAAGGTGTATGATTATACTTTTTTTTTTTCTTTGTTATTTTTCTTTCTCTAGAAACTGATCCTTTCAGAGACATCCATCTTTGACGTTCTCCCCAACTTCTTCTACCACAGTAATCAGGTAGTCAGGATGGCCGCCCTGGAGGTGAGAGGAATAAGAGTCTTGTTTATTAATCAGTTTCTCTGAATTTAAGTTGAACAAACTTTACAAGCACTTCACATATCTGACCAGCATTGCCTGTCTTCAATAATGTCAGGTGTATGTTCGGAGAGCATACATCGCCTACGAGCTCAACAGTGTTCAGCATCGACAACTGAAGGACAACACATGTATAGTAGAGTTTCAGTTCATGCTTCCCACTTCACATCCCAACAGGTATTGCTCATGAAAATAGCTGAAACGCGTACATGTGCATTACTATTCTGCTGTCCTGACCCCCTCCTTTCCCCAGGACGCTGTGCCATCAGTAATTCTACTCTTACTCTCATGTTGAATTTTTCATTAAAAGTTAGCTTTTATCAAAATTGCTTGCAAGGTGACAACACAACAATAATAATATTAGTCTGCGTGTTAGCAGCGGGACCTGCAATGATGTGCTGCAGTTGCTGCTTATGCCTGTGTTTCTAAATAGAGGAACCTGAATTTTTTGCTGTCTTACAGTTTTCTACAACATTTTATTTATTTATTTATTTTTTTGACATCCCAACTCAAGGTGTAGCATGGCTGCATAAAATTTTCATGACCTATTATACTGTAACTGTTAAAAGATAAAGAATACTTATTATTAAGTACAGTGGATATAAATAGCATACTCACCCTAGTTAAAATGCCAAGCATCTGAGAAATAAAAATTAAAACCACAATAAATAATTCTCAACTTTTGGTACCTTTAATGTGACCTATAACCTGTACAATTCAATTGAAGAAACAAATCAGCATAATAAGCTGGTTGCATAAATGTGCACAACCTTTAATTCAGCTGTCTGCAAGAAACTTGAAGGGTTTCTTGTGACTGGTGGTAGAAATGTTTCGAGTTCTGTCCACTCCACTAACACTTAAGTTTCCAGCTAAAGAAAAGCAGCTCCAAAGCATGATACTGCCAACACCGTGCTTCACTTTAAGTACGGTCATGCATAGAGTGGTTTTAGCACCAAACGTTCTGTATGAAATTGTGCCAAAAAGTTCAACCTTCAGACCGTATCACATTTTCCCACAAGCTTTTAGGAGACTTGTGTATGGATGTTTTCTTTGTCAGAATAGGCTTCAGTCTTGCAACACTAGCCCATAGTCTAGACATGGTGTAAATGTCAGCAAAATCTTATTAGGACAGCTGAACTTTATGCGAGGTTAACGAGAGTCTCTAATTGATGACAACTGTGTACTCAAGAAAACTGAATGCCACGTTTAAATTAAAAGGTGCTCCAGTAATGTACTAGTTTTAGAGGTGTGCATTTTTATGCAGCCAGCTTATTTTTTATGTTTACATTTTTTTCCCCATAACAGATTGGTTTGTTTTTCTCTTGAGTCGTACAAGTTATAGGTCACAATAAAGGTGGGAAGAATTTTTATAATGATTTATTGTTGTCTCATTATTTTTCCCCCAGCAGGGATGTGTGCACTTTTTATATCCACGGTCCCTGTTTTTTTTGTTTTTGTTTTTTTTCCTACCTCTGTGTCGCTGTTCGCCATTGTTTTTCCTGTAAATGTTGTCATGTGCAAAAAAAGAAGGTATTTTTCACCACTGAAAATACTTTTCTTGGTTTGTTAAAACAGGACTGAGCAATTAAGCAATTGAGAATCAAGAGTTTCAGGTCACGTGCTCTTGCTTAAGTTCTGAGGGGAAAAAAAAAAACATCTGGCACAAAAAAAGTCAGAAGTTATTGTACGTGCTCAGTATTTGAAAAGGTTTTTAACAGACACAGTACTGTGGCATTTCTGTTGCACTCACTCAGTTTCAGCAGCTGGGTTCAGTTCGTCCATGTGTGATTGCATGTTTTGTGTATTTTTTGTTTGTTTCAATGCATTTGCTTGTGGTTACTAAGTAGTGCTTATTTTTTTGAAATCCTTGCACTCATCCATCCGCATGCTTGTGTTTTACTGTGTATAAATTAACCTTCATTTTTGCATCATAATTTGTAACATGCGGAACGGCATGAGAGTGTGACGTGATCCGCTCTTTGTTCAGAGTTAGTCTCTGAACAGGGTTTGTTTGTTTCTTTTTGGATCACGTGATGCATGTGTAGAGGAAGCAGTTAAGTAGCAAAATGTGTGTTTATTGTGAGAAAGAGTTATTTACCATAATTTTACCATTCATTACATCCATTTCTATATGCAGTGGATGCATACAAGATTCTGAAACTCCACCCATGAAATTTTCCAGTCCCCCCCCCCCCTTCCCAAACACACACACACACACACACATACAGAGCACCAAGGATACAAATGTAATTGGCTGCATTTACATCAGATGTGTTTCTCGTTAATCTTTTTATGTGTGAAGTCACAGAATAATTTGGTTGTTCCTGGTGCAAAAATATGTTAAGGGACACATATAATCACATGCACACATTGCTACACCTTAAATGTCTTCCTTCTGATGCCTGTCACTAACCACTTGATAATCAATGTTATTTGATTGCAGAGGGAACATCCCCACTCTAAACAGGTAAAACATTCTTTTAATTGCATCCACTACCGGTGACTAGCTAGCTGGATGAATAAAGCTGTAATTCAAGTTGAGATTAATTATCTAGTTGTTGGTTATAAAGCTGTTTTATTGGTTTAGATTTAGTAACTTTGATCTAGTCTGGTTGATAATTGCAGAGTAATTTAATTTTACTGACATCTGCATGGCCTATGGCATTCAACCTTTCTGCCAAAAAATGTCTTTACTGATGGGTGCCTGTTTCTGTTGAAATGACTGCTCTGTATCTAACTGCTGTGTGTATGTGCTTCAGTATTGTGCAAGTTTAAGATAACTTATGTATGTCATATAGTTTAAGATGATCACATAAAATTTTGGTAGAAATCATATACTAGTACGCATCTCCAAAACTGAAACCTCTGACTGTCCTGCCAGGAAAATGTTTCCTTCAGTCCTGGAAAATCTTAAAGTCATGGACACTAAATTAGAGGAAACTAAACCCCAGGACCCTAAAGCACCAGAAAATGAATCACAGGATGATAATGCTGAGAAGAAAAATGCATCAGATTTGGATACTGTGGACAGGTTTGACACATAAGCCCTCTTGAGTGCTTATACAAGCTGTAACTTTGGGGTTGCCTGCTTACAATCAAAGGACTAACACACATCAAAATGAAACTTGGATACTTGAGGGGTCATTCTGGTGGTTTTACGTGGTCTTGTTCACTGCAAAGCGGTGTTATCGTAACAGGATATATCTAAATGTCCTTGCCTACGGTATAGCTCTTTTCCTATGTTCATTCCTTGGTGGTGTTTTGTTACTACTTGTTTTTTTTGTTTGTTTTGTTTGTTTGTTTTTTAACATTCAAGCCTTTTTTAATATTTCTCTGTCTACACCTTAGGATGTCATTCTCATCCAACCTGAATCACTACGGCATGGTGCACATGGCCAGTGTGAGCGACGTTCTGCTTGACACGTCTTTTACACCACCCTGCCAGCGCATGGGAGCCATGGTGGCTTTCCGCAGCTTCCAGGAGTTCACCAAGTCAGTCCTTGTGTAAAAAAATTCTAAACTTGAGTGGTTTTTATTGGGAGGTAAAAGTATCACTAATCGTTTTTATATATTTTTTAAATATTTTATAGGAACATAACGGATATGTTGAGCTGCTTCTCTGACTCTCCTCCACAAAGTCCAACCTTCCCAGAAGGAGGCAATCCCGTGCTGTACGGTGAAGAGGACAACAAGGTGAAGAGGGCAGACTTGTACTAGTCACTAGCCTGTCACTGACCCCTATAACTAAGGATTCGAATTAGATGTGTATTTGCTTTGTTACCCAGAGTATCCAGGATGAGCCTATCCATATCCTGAATGTTGCTATAAAGACTGACAGCGACATTGATGATGATGGCCTGGCAGCTATGTTCCGGGAATTCACTCAGTCAAAGGTGGGAGACATCTACAGCAAAAACCTTGTATCTTGTCAGTTAAGAAAATGGATTAGAATATATGAGATGACTTAGCTTGTTCTTATCATCCTGACTATAAATATATATATTTATTTTAATTTTTTTTAACAAAATTTTTTTCTTATTCCAGAAATCTCTGCTGTTTGAACACGGCATCCGAAGGTTGACTTTCCTCGTGGCTCAAAAGGTGAGGCTTCTGATTTAAAACTTAAAACTCAGAAAACCATCTATCTTCACCATCAGCTGCCTTGCATGCCATCAGTTCGGCACTACTGAACCGCATGTACCAAAATATCAGAAATAAACTGAGCTTGCATCTGACCTTTTTGTTATCACTAATATTTTATTAATTTGTTATGTGTGGCAATACTGTAGTAATTGTGGTAATAATTTGCATTTGAAATTTAGCTGGTTTTCCTCTTTTGTCTCTGTATCTCCTTCTGCATGCCTTGCTTTTGCTGCATTTTTGATGACAGGATTTCAGGAAGCAAGTCAACTGTGAGGTGGACCAAAGGTTTCATGTAAGTAATGGAAGGCAGAAGAATTCTGTCGTCAACAGTGCATTTGTTTCACAACCAACACAAATTACATAGAAAGTGCAAAATATCACTGTAGATGTTGTTGGAAACGCCACCTACAGGAGGTAGATTAATGATAGTGTATTAACATGCATACACTAATTCTGTTTAGCACAGACTTTTTTAATCTTTGCCATCCTGCAGCTGCTTTTTGTTTGTTTGTTTGTTTGTTTGTTTTTTTACAGCTCGGTTATACCAGCTTAAATAAATCACACAGATTGTGAGCTCATCATTTTTAGATGGAAATGCCCTATTAGTGATGGGACCACACATTTTAGCCACATAAGAGTTTGAACCCCCAGATGTAGCAGTTTTGTGATGTACCATTTGTCTTTCAGAGTTTGACATATTATCAAGAGACCAGTTGCATTTAGATGACAGGGATTTGAATAGAAAAGACAAAGTCATTGTCATAATAACAGATGTCCCTATCATTGTGGCCGCTACTGTTTTATGCATGCTCACTCTGAAAAGATTTTTCTTCAGTTCACTATATTGCAGTGGGTCATTTGCAATAAGTGTTAAATCATAGCTATGAAGGTTTACACTGTGTATACTTTTGCAGTCATCTGATTATTATGTAGCTTGTGGTGTGATGAGGGCGTCTCCAATCCATCTGGCATTATTTTGGCAAGTGGGAGACTTCATGTGATAACATCAGACAGGCCTACCAGGCATTATTCAGAGAATCACTGGATCTCTGAAAGGAGGACATGTTTTATGCATTAGAATGTAATGGGTGCTTATATGTTGAGCCCATTGCTATTATTATGTTAGCCCTCTGCTTTGGTGAATACATAGTGATTTCTTGATAGGTAAATTATCGCAGTAAAAGAACACAGGGCCCCCTGCGTGTCGATTAAGGTCCTAATTGTGACTGTTCCTTTCCATATAGCTATTTCAGCAAAGATCATAATGGCTTTTTTTGAGCTGCTGTAATTAGGCACAGTTGGTGAAAGTCTAATTAATTTGTCATTCTTAACACAGAATTGCTGTCTTTATAGAAAATGTAATCTGTTATGTACAACATTTTGATTAATTTATTTCTTTGTCTTATGATTATTTACACAGAGGGAATTTCCTAAATTTTTCACATTCCGTGCCAGGGACAAGGTAGGTGCTCACATAACACAAATCCAAATCATCACTGTCATATAAAATGTATTTTTGCTTAAATGTCAAGTTAATGTTGAGCCTATGGAGAAGGGACCTCTATTGGAAAGATGAATATACTGTGTATTTAATGCACATGTATGTCGGATTATTCCCATGACAATGAAACAGCCTGTTTAGGGAAAAAAAACAGACTGACCACCCGTTCCAAGCAGTGTTAACTTTCATTCAGTTGCAGTCAGTGATGGCTCTTCATTTCTGCTACTCCTGATAGTTTCACTACAATGACATGACTAAAACTCATTAAACTAATGAACTCTTTAATTATGTCCCCCATTTAAGAGAAATGACACCCATTAGCAGCTTTCTGAGATTGATATTGCCCATGACTTAATTTACTTAATACAGTGTGTGGCTCATGGGCGTCTTTTTACACTTAAACCAACTGAGCAATCGTGAAATTGCCAATTTAAACTGTGTCTGTTAATGTTAGAGGTGCTAGTTAAGAAAAAAACTGAGGTGCTCAGTAAAATATTGAAACAAACTTGTCTCTGCAGGACTGTGTTACTGTTTGTTATTGTATCCTGTCTGTGTCTCAATAGTTTGAGGAGGACCGGATCTATCGTCATTTAGAGCCTGCATTAGCATTCCAGCTGGAGCTCAACCGCATGCGGAATTTTGCTCTCACTGCCATTCCATGTGCCAATCACAAGATGCACCTGTATCTGGGTGCAGCCCGAGTGGAGGTGGGCACAGAAGTTACGGACTACCGTTTCTTTGTCCGTGCCATTATCCGCCACTCTGATCTGGTAACAAAGGTAAGATTACAAGCTTGGTTTTGGATGAGAAACTTTCTATTTTTTGCCTTTAATTTTTAGCCCCCAAATTCTGCCGTGTTCGATGCTGTTGAGATTTATTTTTTCCTCCTCTTTTATTAGGAGGCCTCCTTTGAATACCTTCACAATGAAGCAGAGCGCCTGCTGCTGGAAGCTATGGATGAACTGGAGGTGGCTTTCAACAACACAACTGTGCGAACTGACTGTAACCATATCTTCCTCAACTTTGTCCCTACAGTCATCATGGACCCATCAAAGGTCTGGGAAAATATTACCCACAAATATCTGATTGACAGAGTAAATTACTGCCACTGTGTTTGCTTCCTGCTAATCTTTTCCTGTGAACTTCAGATCGAGGAGTCTGTGCGCTCCATGGTGATGCGTTACGGCAGCCGTCTGTGGAAGCTTCGAGTCCTGCAGGCCGAGTTGAAGATTAACATCCGCTTGACTCCAACGGGGAAGCAAATTCCCATCCGCCTCTTCCTTACAAATGAATCTGGCTACTACCTGGATATCAGCCTCTACAAGGAGGTCACTGATGCCCGAACGGGACAGGTGGGGCCCAAAGACCGACAGGTGGGGCACTCATACATCATCCATCTCATCTCCTTATTGTCCATTCACTGGTAAAGGGCATCAGCTCCTTCCTGGAAACCTCAGCTTGTAGAGTACAATTTACCAGACTCTGTTGTAAATTTCGTAGTTGTATATATCATAATAGAAACTTCAAGTTTTTATTATTTGGAGTAGAGATCCAGTATGGTGTCTTGCCCATAGCCCATTGGACAGTTCTTTTAGCAATATCTTTTTTCTAAACTCAGGTAACTCAGGTAAGATATGCGAGATTCATCAATCCAGCCGTCCATTCATCTTTCAGTGGTCACGGCCATCCATTCAGTAGTAAGGCAGTGCTGAAGAGATGAAAGCTACATGAAGCAATGAAGGAAGATTTCTGTCATCTTCAACACATTTCATGTCTTATTTTTGTCTTTTTCCCATGTTTGCTCTGTGGTGGCTTTAATGGTTCCATTATATAAGAGATTCACAGTTTGTTTTTTATGTGAAGACTGTTATATGGTTACCAACAAAAGTGACAGCTCGAAGTGTTTTAGCTGTACTCATTTCATGCATTAAAATGTAATATTGTTGGGAGGATAAATAATGAAGTAATAACACATACTAAAGTTGCAACATAGTGAGAGCGCTACATGAGAGGAATTCTTTTGATGTCCAGTAACTATGAGAAGTGCTTTTAATCATTATCACGTTTTTTTTAGTTGTTTTTTTTTTCCTGTCATGTGTTTTCATCTTGATTTCATCTTAATGCCAAGGTTGTTGAAGAGATCATTGTATCACTAAAGTGACCACTTCTGGCCTTTTTCCAGATTATGTTCCAAGCATATGGAGACAAGCAGGGCCCCTTGCATGGCATGCTCATCAATACACCATATGTTACCAAAGACCTGTTGCAGTCTAAACGCTTCCAAGCACAATCTCTGGGCACCACCTATGTCTATGACTTTCCAGAAATGTTCAGACAGGTACTGTACAAAAACGTGCCTATTATATTTAGCTTCTGCTTAGATGTACTAAATAATAACATATTAACATGCTGCCTATTTTATCCTATCTTCAGGCTCTGAAAAAGCTTTGGCATTCATGTCAGGCTTTTGCCGACTTACCTCAGTGTCCTCTTCCTTCTGAGCTGCTCACCTTCACAGAGCTGGTTCTTGATGCTCAAGGTCAGCTGGTACAGATGAATCGACTGCCAGGGGGCAACGAGGTCCGTGTTTAAGCTTGAAGCATGAAAACAAACCTTGAAAAGCAGGAATTTTTGACATTGACATTTTTTGACACACTCGCCTCTTATTTCAGAATGTACACATTTTCTTTTGCTCTGATGCAATAAAGATGGTAGTATAGATAAATAGATGACTGTATATATTATACTTCTATTTATTCCAAAGATGTAAAGCTGCGTTCTGATTCTGTCTTGATTCAACAAATATGGAGGATTTCACACTTTTTATTCCACCGTTGAGCAAACATGGTCAAAATCAGAAAAACAACTATGCAGCTAATGTGGATTATTTATTGTCTAATACTTACAGATATTCTGTATTTATTGGGTTAAAGTTTCCCTATTTGATCTCTCCAGATTGGCATGGTGGCATGGCGGATGACCCTGCGAACCCCAGAGTACCCAGCAGGACGTGAGATCATTGTCATAAGCAATGACATCACACACAAGATAGGCTCCTTTGGGCCCCAGGAGGACATGCTGTTCCTGCGAGCCTCAGAGATGGCTCGGGAAAGTGGCATCCCCCGACTCTATATTGCGGCCAACAGCGGTGCACGCATCGGTCTGGCAGAGGAAATCAGACATATGTTTCATGTGGCCTGGCAAGATCCAGCTGATCCTTACAAGGTCAGCCAGCAGAGTCTCAGAGACATTAGGCTATACTTAAACTTTAATTTAAATTTGTATAGAATTTTTTTTTTTTATTTTAAGTGAAATCCACTAATCACTATTTGTAGATAATTATTGAGAATATCGTAATATTCCTAATACTTATTTTAGTAAGTTTTAGTTATTTAGTTTTCCATAATTCTAAAAGATTTTTTTGTTTCAGAATTGCTGTCATTATCTCAGTGTATTTGCATTTGAAGGTTTATTATTATGTATTAAGTTTTGTTTTTTGTTTTTTACTAAAGGTGTAGTATATAAATTCTGAGACTAATCTGTTCTCTCAATTTTTTTTTTTGTTCCTTTTTTTCTGTCTTTAAAAAAAAAGTTTCCTGACTTTTTGTCTGCTGCATCTTCATTTTTGTCAATTTTTAAGCTGTCAACATTATTTCAGTTGCATGTTTTGTTTTTCCTACAGGGTTTCAAGTATCTCTACCTCACACCTCAGGATTACAAGAAGGTTTCAGCTCTAAACTCAGTGCATTGCGAACATGTGGAGGATGAGGGTGAATCGAGGTAATTTTTTTTTTTTAAGTATGCATTAATAGTTAATTTTGTATGTGAGGATATGATTTTATAAGCTTGTAATCTTCAAGCTTCAAACACAAGATGTGACAGATTGAGACAAAGGTAAGAGGGGGTCATCGCATCTGGATTTGAGTGAATGTATGTGTTGTCACGCAGGTACAAGATCACTGACATTATAGGTAAAGATGAGGGGCTGGGTGTGGAGAATCTGAGAGGGTCGGGAATGATTGCCGGAGAATCCTCTCTGGCTTACGAGGAGATCATCACGATGAATCTGGTAAGATTCAAGTGCGCACTTGTGTGAAAACACACATTCATATATGTAGTCTTCTGCTTTGCCTTGAGTTTGTATGTTCTGTTAAGAAGAAAGACTTGCTGTATGTAAAGACGTGAAAAGCTGGATGGTTGCTTATTGGAAATCTTGCACTCCTCTAGGTCACATGCCGAGCCATAGGTATTGGAGCCTATCTGGTGAGGCTTGGACAGAGGACCATACAAGTGGACAACTCCCACATCATCCTTACTGGAGCTGGAGCCCTCAATAAGGTGAAATGGGTCATTTTTGTGTAATTTAGATACAGTAGAATACAGTGATGGTGCCTTTCTGCTGTTGTAGAAGAAAAACATGATTGTGTTGTACACATGTGCACTCTGCTTCTCCTGTAATGGGGAGTGAACACCAAATGAGCTGTTTCTAAATTCATATAATTAATGCATCTGCGCTTTAATGAGCAAACCAATATATATTCATTAGTTGACTTTTAAATTTTTTAGCTAATATGGCAGGAAGGTCAAATGGGTCTTTTATGTTTTTCGTCCTTTTTTTGTTTGTTTGTTTGTTTTTTGAATTATGAAAAAAATGTAACAGAAAACGGTGTGTGCTTTGATGATTTTATTTTTATTTTTCGGTTTATATGGCTTGTTCCCCCCTCCCTGTTTGAGCAATTTTGAAGCTCATTCCCTCCACCTCGCTGTGTTCTACT
This sequence comes from Astatotilapia calliptera, assembly GCF_964374335.1. Classification (NCBI taxonomy): domain Eukaryota; kingdom Metazoa; phylum Chordata; class Actinopteri; order Cichliformes; family Cichlidae; genus Astatotilapia; species Astatotilapia calliptera. Next base: position 9,773,977 of record NC_137431.1, on the reverse strand, counting down.
GGGATTCCCTTTCCGATCCCAGCCACAGGCCTGGCTGCCACTCAAAGTGGAATAATTGAAAGCGCACCATGAAGTTGTATTTGCATAGAAATAGAGTGACATGCCAGAGGCTGCAGTGCAGGACACCCATATCATTTGTTTTTAATCAGAATGAAAAGTTTTGCTGATGCAGATTGTTTTTTGGTTTTTTTCTCGCCTGTATACACTTGATTAGTGTGTGTCTGTGTGCGTGTCTGCACGCATCGCTGCCTCCTTTTGGCTTGCTACCCATTGTCTGTCCTTGTCAGTGCATTAAGATGATTTCATTTCAAATTGGATGACAGTTCACAACATGACAAACCATGCAAATGGCCCAATGATGATATATCTATTTGCTGGAAGCTCAATTGTTTTTAGATTGTCCCACTGTTTTGCTCCATTTGTAGGAGCAGCATCACAATAATGGTTACTGACAAATGTCCACAATATAGAGGTGATGAATAGCAACACGTTTTTTTGTTTTTTATTTGGAGAAAATGATTTTAACCAGCAACACTGATTTAAGATTTTTTTTTTTTTTTTTTGGCCTGCTCATTTATCATGTGACTTCCTGGCTATTAACTGAAACTTAATAGAGAGCAGGAGGCTACCACCCAGAGATCATCATTTCATTAACTGCTGGAAAGAACTCCTATTTTCATGGGGAATGGATAGTAACTACTAGCACAAATACCCCAGCGAGCTGTTGCTACCACTTGGTGCCTCGTTTTCTTCCTTCCAATCATCTCCCTTCGTTCCTCCGCCTTTGTCTCCTCCTCTTCTCTCCGCAGTGGAATCTTAATGAATCTGGCGATGGCCAGAGGCACAGGGGTTTTGTGTATGTCAAGGTGACTGCAATGTTTCTTGGGGCAGCCAGCTTTCCTGACAGCTTTAGGAGAGTGCCCTAGATTTGTAGCCAGATACATAACCATTAATGGTAATAAAAAAAGTAAATGATGGCTGAAAAGGTGAGAGCTGAGGGTAGGGATTGAGCTCCTCTCTGATTTTTATAGAAGCATGTCAGGGCCCTGCCACCTGTTCTGAGATGCTTATGAAAATAGGGTGGGCTGGAAGTGAGATTTTATGGCTTCAGGTTGGCAAAGGAACAACATGAAGATAAAATAAGTTTGGTGGCTCTAAATGTATACAGATACATTGGTTTTTGTTGCACACCAGAAATGGATGTAAGCCAGTATAATGAATTAGCTTTTCTTGTTAAGAAAGGGACGTGTTAATTCATGCAATGTGTTAGGAAATCGGCTATGAAGAGAAGCAGGCGCTGTCCCCAAAAATGTGACTACTGTGAAAGAGGGGTATCGACAAGGCTGCCGTAACCTTGATACACAGACTAGAAACTTGTTTACAACACTTCCTGTTGTCAGCCAGTGTTGCGCAACAGTATTCTGACTTAGTTTGAAACTAGTTTTTAAAGGGTAAATCCACATTCTGTTCAATTAAGCGGGAAACTAATGCTTCAGGTTTTGAAACATTGCCTTCATTAGTTGCCTGATCTAAAATAAAATACCTTTGTCAAACATTTCCCCACAAATCCATACATTTGTCCTTTTCCTACATTAGGTGCTGGGCAGAGAAGTGTATACATCCAACAACCAACTCGGTGGAGTTCAGATCATGCACAACAATGGTGTCACTCACTGCACTGTTTGCGATGACTTTGAGGGAGTCTTCACTCTTTTGCAGTGGCTGTCCTACATGCCCAAGGTAACAGCTCGATGTTTAGAACGTATGTAAATATAATAATGTAATGTACAATTTCATTTAATAATGTGATATCATGATCATAATGAGTGATCTTTTCCTCAGTGTAAATCTAGCCCAGTGCCCATCCTCAATGCCAAGGATCCCATAGATCGACTGGTAGAGTTTGTACCTACCAAGGCTCCTTATGACCCTCGCTGGATGTTGGCAGGACGCCCCAGTCAGAGTGAGTGCCTAATGTGGACGTATTTAAATTTGATTATGAAAATGTTTGGACTAGCAAATCAATTCTCGAGTAATATTTGAAGAGTGTGTATTAAAAAAAAATGCAGACCTTCTATTCACTGTAGCTTCTTTGTTACTCTGTATTAAATGCCCAGTTTTATTTACTAGAAATCATCCTATTAATTATTAATGCTATTGATGTTATAATTCTGAACATAGTCAAAAAAAAAGCTGTAGTGATTTGTTTAGCATCTAAGCTCTCAAATCTAAGCTTTGACTATAAAAATAATGTATACACTTCACTTTTCCCCTAATGATCATCAATATTGCTTCATCAGCAGTTGTTAAAAAGTCAAGCCACATTTTCTTTTGTGTTATTTAAAGTAAATATAAAGATTTATTATTTCAGCCTGATAGCCTAAGAGTTAAAGGTTGAAATAATTCATTACAAGAGAAAGGCTATTAAGAAACTAAGCAAGAAACAGTGAAGCCTAACACCATGCCGCCAAAGGCCAGATCAGCATCAAAATTGATGCAGTGTGTTTTACACTGCAGGTCAGGACTGAGCAGGTTCCACATCAGTGTAATTACTGCTTGGGATGGCAAAGAGATCGGGGAACCGTGTGGGAAGCCAGTCAATGTCTGGTAGTGATGAGTGGCCAAGCTTAATTGAATGGTAACCTCTTAGGCTGGGCATGTTTCTTGGGGTGTACAGGCAGAAAAAGAGCTGAGCAAGTCTGCTTATACAGTCATCTATCACGGGCGGTGCCAAGATGACAGATCCTGCGAATATACACGCTGAGTCTGCACACAGAAGAGAGCTAGGGATTTTAAAAATATCACGAGAAGAGAGAATGCTTTTTGGAAGTGGATCTGATTGTGTTGCATTTAGAATTTTCATTAATTAACTTCACTTTTTGCCTTTATTTACTCTGTGCATGTATTCTGCTCTCTCTCAATAAAGCTCCAAAGGGTTCCTGGCAGCTTGGCTTCTTCGACCATGGCTCTTTCATGGAGATCATGCAGCCGTGGGCTCAGAGTGTAGTGGTAGGCAGAGCCAGGTAAGTCCCAAATAAAACCAGGTTACATGTCACTAAACGTTATTGATATACAAAACAAAACAAAAAAATTGATTAGCTTTTAAAAATCATATCAAGGTATTTTGTAGATTTTAACAGTGGATGGCCTCTTTACAGACTCGGTGGGATACCGACTGGAGTTGTTGCTGTGGAAACCAGGTCAGTGGAACTGTCGATCCCAGCTGATCCAGCCAATTTAGACTCTGAGGCTAAGGTAAGGGTCACTGAGTGTGTATATATTCAAGAATGAACAGGCACACAACACATTCACAGACACCTTTGTACTGATACCGCTTCTTTCGTTTTTATTTTATATTTAGCTCATCCAACAGGCAGGACAGGTGTGGTTCCCAGATTCTGCTTTCAAAACTGCTCAGGCCATTAAGGACCTAAACCGGGAGGGCTTACCTCTCATTGTGTTTGCCAATTGGAGGGGCTTTTCTGGAGGGATGAAAGGTACTTCTGCCTCAGTCACCAACCAATTAGTGATTGAACCCCATCTTCATCTAATATGGTTTTATCCTCTTTAGATATGTACGACCAAGTGCTGAAATTCGGGGCCTACATTGTGGATGGGCTGAGAGAGTACAAGCAGCCAGTATTGGTTTATATCCCCCCGCAGGCTGAGCTGAGAGGAGGCTCCTGGGTCGTTATAGATCCCACCATCAACCCCCGGCACATGGAGATGTACGCCGACAAGGACAGCCGGTGAGCTTTGGAGAAAAGGAGGCAGATTTTTATTTTTTATTTTTTTTAATACCTTGTCTTTCCTCACTTAAATCCTTTCTGTTTCCAGAGGTGGTGTGTTGGAGCCTGAAGGGACAGTCGAGATCAAGTTTAGAAGGAAGGATCTGGTCAAGACCATGAGAAGAGTAGATCCAGTCTACATGGGCTTGGCTGAAAAATTGGGTAAGCCCCACACTTGAAATCTGAGTATTCCTCTTTAGGGCTATCTCTCTTCCTCCCTGTTTGGTCTTACCTTCATTTAAGGGAGAAGCAAAAGGTGTGAGCATTTATGCTTTCCCTGTCATTCTTGATTTTGTGTCATCTTTTTTGCATTCCCCTGGGAGATGTCGGTCACAACCTTCCCAGATTAATCACTAGCTCTACTGTCTCTCCCATGCAGACTATTGATTTTTTTTTTCCCCTTTGGACCAATGCTGCAATTGCTTGGAGCTTTCGGCATAGTGATGGTTTACTGTGAGGGTTTTGGGAGCTCATCTGTCTGCTCTGAGAGAAGTGAGGGTTTGGGGGCGGTGCTAGAATAAAACACTATTAGCAGAAGTTGATTCCCAACTACATTCTCATAGAGAACCTGTGTTTATGTATAACATACCAAAGGCAAATACAGGACTACCATGCAACTGCCTGCATAAAAAAAAATATATAGGCTGATAGTACAGAGGTAAACAGAAAATACAGTTACATTATACGTGCTCAGAAATGTAGATAAGCACATGCACTTTTGATTGCTGATCCCTAAATTCAACTTTTTAGAATAATCCAGTGAAATATGCCTAATATGTTTCATGCTATTACTCTGAAACTTCCAACAGGAACCCCAGAGCTGAGCCCTCCTGATCGCAAAGAGCTTGAAACCAAACTTAAGGAGCGTGAGGAGTTTCTTTTGCCCATCTACCATCAGGTGGCTGTACAGTTTGCGGACCTCCATGACACCCCAGGTCGCATGCAAGAGAAGGGGGTCATCACGGTGAGAGCTAACACTATCACGTGTGCACATATGAAGGTGTAGTCTGTGAATAACCTGAAAAGCCCATAGGGGAGTATCAGTCTAGCTGCTGCTGCACCTGCCTAGTGAATAATGTTTGGTCTCAACAGGCTGCGAGATTCATCCTTATAATTATCTTCTGATGACCCTGGTCTATCACCTTAGCAACTACAGAGCAGCCTTAGGCAGACCCCATCTCATTCTGTGCCTTCACAGACCCATCTTTCACATACAAATACACACAGATACACACTTTGCTCACATGACCAGAGGGGTGTTTTACAGATGGATGGCAGTCGGGGTGGTTTTTTTTTTTCTCTTCCCCTCTTTCCTGCCCTACATGCTATATACAGGAGAGGATTATTACCTATTCTAAAGTATACTAGCACGGAAAAGGAGAACAGACATCCTCAGACCATCAGTTCACTGTAATGTGAAGAACAGCATGTGTTATTAACACACCAATCCGCTTTACAACAATTACATTTTAAATGTGTCGAATTAGATTTTATTTTATGAATGAAACCTATAAATTCATTGACATTTGTGTCAAAGCAGACAGTTTTTAAGCCAGGTAATACAGTGGTCTACTTAATTAGTGCTACCTGAGTGCCACACCTTTGGCTTCACTTGATACAGAATTCAATGCTCCACATTAAAATTGGCATTCAGCAGGATTAAAACGTAGCTCTTCATGATACCAGCTCTTTGTAACGCTAGATGCTTGTCTTTTGCCTCTTCAGGATATCCTAGAATGGCAGACATCCCGTCAGTTCTTCTACTGGCGTCTGCGGCGTCTGCTGCTGGAGGAAACCGTAAAGAGGAAGATCCAGGTGGCCAACAGCGAGCTGACAGATGGGCAGATCCAGGCGATGTTGCGCCGCTGGTTTGTGGAGGCCGAGGGGGCTGTAAAGGTAAAAAGTATTTTGTTGGCGTTTTTAGGTTTTGTTGTAAAATCGTTCAATATGTATTGGCTCTGAGTGAAAAGTATGATAATATGGAAGGATGTGGTGGTTCATAAATTTAAAAGTTTGACTTTAGAGAGCGACGGGATCGTGTAGAATTCATTCAAAATAAAAACTTTGAATATTTAAAATACTGGTAAATTCTAGTTATTTTGACAGTAGACTGAAACCAGAATTGTGGAATAACAAAATATCTGTCATGTAGTGAACCTTTTCATCATTTCCACACATCCACACAGGATTGTAGACATTTCTGCTTTTCAGTGCCTTTCATGTTAGATTTTTTTTTTTTTTTGGTAATGTCTCATTGTGTATCGCTCTGTGAAAGTCATCATCTTTCCTTCCTTCCTTCTGTGCTTCCTTGCTTCTAAGGCTCAGAGCTCCAGCCGCTGGGGTGACAGGAGTCGGCTCAGTGTTTGAGATCTCTTAAGAAGTGGCCTTCTTGTTAGCTAATACATTACCCTAATCAGGACTGGCTGTCTTAAGCCACAATTAATCACAGCCCTGGCACGTGCAGATAGGAGAGCAACACGCTGTTTCTTAATTAAAAGCAAACAGATTAAAAATGATTAATAAGGGCGTTAAATGTTCTTGTGGACCTCAAGCAGGACTGTTCATAAAAAGGCAAGAGCCCATTAAACCCCCAAATCTTCACTAAGCCCTCCAGCCTGGCTTTGTTTGGGAACAGAAAATGCCAGCACTCATGAATACTAATTTTTCCATCAGGTCCAGTCAGCAAGACATCAGGCCCCCACTTTGTGCCTGTCCATCTTTTTTGTTGTTGTTGATGTTGATATTTATTTGTTGATTCATGATATTTTGCTAATTTTATCTTTTAATATGGTGTGTAACTTTTAATTGCTTTTACTTCCACTCATTGTTGCATCATGAAAAAAGTGGGATTTTCAGGCTTTATATATGCTTAAATGCTGCATACAATGATTCATTTTCTGTCCTTTAACGCTCTCTGTGTTCTGCAGGCCTATCTGTGGGATAACAATGAAGAAGTGGTGGCATGGCTGGAGAGGCAGCTAGCTGAAGAAGAGGGTGCAAGATCAGTCATTGACGAGAACATCAAGTACATCCGCAGAGACCACATCCTCAAGCAGATTCGCAGGTGATCATTCAAAGCTGTGCAACAGCGCAAACTGCTGCTGAGTGCTGGAATTAAATAGCTCATTTTCTCCTTTCTTAACCTTCATTCGCCCACCTGACAGGCTCATTTTCTTTTGTTTCCCTCTCTTTTTTTTTTCTCCCAGCCTTGTTCAAGCCAATCCAGAGGTTGCCATGGATTCTATTGTGCACATGACCCAGCACATCTCACCTACTCAGAGAGCAGAAGTGGTACGTATCCTGTCCACTATGGAGACATCAGCATCCTCCTAGTGGGGGCCTGTCTTTGCCCATGCTTGGCTTAAAGCCCAGCTTAGGCCATAGTCAGACCTAAACAGAGCCTGGTTCAACCTGATCTGGAGATTGAGGCTAGAGGAGCCAGCGTGATGACCGCTGGCAGCAGCCACGTTGTTAATGAACCGCTGGCAATGATTCTCAGTGATCAAGAGTTGACTGACATCATTTATAACATTTTGTAAATGGCAGTACACATGTGCTAGTGTTTAAGATTAATTCATGTGTTTTGTACTGAAGAGCAATTAAAAGAATGACAATGTAGAAATATCTAGTGAATTTAATTTAATAATACGTTTGGAGTTTACACAGATGACTCGAGAGGATGTCTATGCTTCCATGATAATCCATGCTTTTCAACTGGAGTGTTCCCAAGTATAAATTAAACACGCTGTTCTTAAAAAGACACCTAGGTTTGTGACATACGCTTGCTAAGATTTGCAAGCGTTTGATGACCAGCTCAACAGTGGCGACACATTGATAGAGGAGTTAGAAAGAAAGGTGTTTTTTTTTTACACTCCTAAGCATGGAGCACTTAGTTACTGAACAAAGACAGAATTGAACAGGGGAGCTCAGCAGGGAGCAGCAGAAAGGTCCCTTTTAAACCCCAACTATTGCACAGTTACCCTGCAGTGAGCAATGGGCAGCTCGCCTCACAACAAAACCACAGCTGTCCCCTTCACACAGTAAATGCTGCTTTAGAGGCACTTTAGTGCTTACTGTTCCCTTACATTGCAGCCAGAATCAAGCCTGCATTTGAAATGTTGCATCTAGCATACGTGCAAACATAAATGCACAAAGGGAAACAAACAGTAACGCACGGAGAGTTGACGAAAGCTTGAATACGAAATGGAGACGGAGTTTAAAACGTAAGCTTGCTCAGAAAGATCTTTTTTCCTCTTTCCTCAACAGCTGTTGAGTCTTAAGTTAAGCTTGTTCTAAATTTATGTTTTATTTGTTTGAGTTTTTTTTCTAAAGAGATGTATTTGAATTAACAATCAAATGGCCAAATCTTTTAAAAATGTCTGTGAAATGATAAAAGCTACTGTTCACATATACGTTAGATTTTAACTGTAATCAACTGTTGCTGAAGTTTTTACGTCTGGTGTATGAAATGTTTTTTATTTTTACCATTTAAACCAGTCTTCTGAATCACATATTCGACTGTATTTGTGTTATGATAGAAAGACAACCTGTTGTTAGGAACTGAGTACATAATGCTAATAATAACAACGGCTAAAGGGCACTACATTGTTAAATTTAGACTTTTGGATCATTGTGTCATTATAATGCCCTGCTGAATACCAATGTTGGCAATGTGAAATGGCTTCATAGTTATTGCTGTGCCTTTTCTGTGTGTGTGTGTGTGTGTGTGTGTGTGTGGACACCTGTACTGACAAGCTTCCCAGCTGCTTTCTAAGTAACTGGATGTTTCCTAATTGAAGACGGAAAATAATCTCCACTGATGACGATGTGCTCTAAATGTAACTTCAACTTTAAATAAAGCTTACCCAACTTAGTTTAAAGTTTTTTGATTTATTTTTTTTAACAAATGTCTTGTTTTCAAGAATTTATGCTAATTTAATTTGTCAATTATTTTTCTGTATCGATGATTCCGGCGACTGATAATCACATCACTGGAAGCCTCGTTAATTCCAGTAGTCAGAACAAAGTCTGTGACTCTGGAGAGACATTTTCTGATTATTTGAAAATGATAGTCTTCCCATTCCTCAATCCACAGATGATTAAAGTGCCATTTTTCTCTCTGGCTTTTAAACTTCAACAGTATTAAGGAGGATGAAGCAGATCAAACAAATATTGAGGGATCTAGCTCATCCTCCCCTTTTTTCTTCTTTTTTTTTATTCCGGCTCTTTCTTTCATATCATCCCCTTGGCTCTGTCAACTCTATTACCATGTTACCAACAAATATGTAAGACAAATTGAGTTGCATGCACCCAATACCCACCACAATTATAGACGGCCCAATAAAAGAAATGATTCATTTGGTAGTATAATTGGAAATGTGCCTTGCTTGGTCTTGCTGGTCTCCCAGAGGGTTCTTGCTCATTTGTAGTGGCATGCTAGGCCGATTAATTCTGCTTTTAATCACTGACAAACTGCGAAATCAGGTTCCTCGTCAGCCACTGGAGGGAAGAGGATCAGTAGGTGAAACTGACAGAAACTTGTAATGATCTTTCTCTAGTTAAGGATGCAAACCAGATCTGCTGATATATAGTTATAAGCTTTGTTGGAAATAAATAAATAAAGAAGATTACTTTAAATGTTACTACAGTTGAATTAAATATTCATCTTTACCCAAATGACAAGACCCAGTTACTTCTGGTGTCACGCAAAAAAAGTGACAAAAACAGGAGGGGGCAGAAAGAAATATTAGTGAAAGAAAGGGGGAAAAATTCACATCTGTGATGAGACTGAAAAAGAGGCATTACGATGAGAAGACTCAATCATGCATCGGAGACAACCATAATTCCACATTCACGCGTCACAATGACTTGACAGCACTTGAGAGACAATGCCTGTGACCCAGTTGCAGGATTCCAATTAGCAGGGTGTATGCAACAGTTGAGATGAAAAGAGAACAGGGTCTTTACAGAGCCCCAGGGCTGTCTGATTACTGCCTGAAAACAAGAGTCTTTTGGCCATGACAAAGAGTAGACAGACACAGAGGGAGTGCCAGGTCCCAGCTGTTCTCCCCTTTTTTCCAGGCAGAGGATTTTGAAGAGCTCATCTCATCTCTGCGTCCCTCCCTGTCTTTTTACATTTCAGACATACTGCAAATTTATAACAGGCCAGGGCACTACAATGCTATCAATTTTATGAGTATGTGGTCATTTTTTAATTAATTTTTCCCCTACGGTATTGAAATAAATGTTGGCTTCAAACCTGTTTCTCTTATATACTGAAGGCACACTGAGGAAAATATTTTTTCTCAATAACTGACAAAAAAACCAAAAAAAATTTCACGTTGCATCATGTGCAATTTTAAAAAGTGTGTTATAATACAATGCTGCTGGAAAGACACTGCACACCATGGGGTGCAGTTTTAAGAAGCTGGACAAGTGGAGGAGAAAAGAAGGAACAGGCCTAAGATAAAAGTCGTGATATGATGAAAAAAGATCCAGAAATGTCCTGACACAAGATCTGAGAGATGCATCTGGCCCTTCAGCTGATCCATCTACTGCTCTGTGAAGCCTCAATTGGAAATAATCTCAGTTGAAGGGTAGCAATCAAGAAGCCATTCTTGGAGAAGGAAGAAAGGCTGGACACAACTGGACTGAAAATCAGTGGCAACAAATCTTATTGAGTGATTAAAGTTTTTGTTTTAGTTAAAAATGTCACTAAGTCTAAAAGTGTTCAGGAGAGCGGTCCAGCAGTGAGTGTCTACAGCCATTTATAAAACAGTCAGCGGTGTTGAGGATTTTGTCAAAACTTAAGGTATGATCGTGGCTCAAGAGTTGGGAGTTCGCCTTGTAATCGGAAGGTTGCCGGTTCGAGCCCCGGCTTGGACAGTCTCGGTCGTTGTGTCCTTGGGCAAGACACTTCACCCGTTGCCTACTGGTGGTGGTAAGAGGGCCCGGTGGCGCCAGTGTCCGGCAGCCTCGCCTCTGTCAGTGCGCCCCAGGGTGGCTGTGGCTACAATGTAGCTTGCCATCACCAGTGTGTGAATGTGTGTGTGAATGGGTGGATGACTGGATATGTAAAGCACTTTGGGGTCCTTAGGGACTAGTAAAGCGCTATATAAATACAGGCCATTTACCATTTATTTTGAAATCATTAAAGTACCGTCACATTTTTACCCACGATGATGCAATACAAAATTGATTGGCAGCTGCTTCATTTTATGCATGTCAATGATCCCAAGCACACTGCTAATGCAGTAAGCATACCTGGATACTTTTACATCCCTGCCAGTGAAAACACTCAGAATATACTTTGCTACTTATTGTAGAGCCTACCTTACAATATAAAGCACTTTGAGGCAACTGTTGTTGTGATTTGGAGCTGTATAAATAAAATTGAATTGATTTGAATTGAATTGAGCTTTGCAAAAGCACACAATGGAGCACTATGAGCATCACCAAATATTGACTTTCAGTCTCTTTTTGCACTTATACTGTATTTCCATTTATGCTTGTTGTTTCATATCACACATATTTCCCATGTTTCTAATAAACTATAAAGAAATGAGAGGTGGCTCCAAACTTTGCACAGTGCTATATATTGTGAATAATGCATATGAGAATATAAATGCAGTCTTGAAACTTCCAGTGAAGCTGAACCTATATCAGAAAGTAAAATATTGTTGTCACTCTGGTGGCTTTGTTTGAATTTAGTTTCATGATAGTGAGATTAGAACGATAGTGATATTTCCCCATGCATCCCAGGTTTTGTGGTTTGTAATCTTTGATAGTGTCTCAACGCAAACTCAGTTCCTGAAATGCAAATCCACGTATAGATCAATACTTAAATAAATGATTTAGAGCATCTTAAATGCAGGGTATACAGAGGTTGTGAACCTCTTTTGAGGGCAGGAAAGCAGCACTTCAGCCCTCTGCAGGAGTAAAAGCTTGCAACACTCTGTGATTGTCACTTCATAGTGCTGCCATTTCCTCTGTACCCAAGCCTGGTAAAGACTGAAGTGAACTTTGGCACACATCAGCAGCAATTTTTTAAAATCTTGATTGCACCAAAATTACACAAAGATCAAATAGCAAAAAGTCGTCCTTACATTTTGTATACAAAATGTGAAATTATTACAGCGCATGGTTGGGGAGTGTGATTGCGACTCGTCCTGAAAATGCTGCTCACACACTTAATATTTCACACACATACTATAACAAGGAAAACATGGCTTAATCAATATGAACCGTAACATGGAAGAAGCTTCATATAGCTGTGCATTGCAGGCCAGGTAAAGTTGTCCATTGTACTGTGCCTCCCTCCCCTCTCCTCTGCTCCTTTATCCCAGCATTAACATTCATGGAACCACTGGAGTGTTTCGGGCTTCGTACGTTGAGCCAACTACAATATGTACATGGCTGAGGAGGAGGGGAGAGGAAGGTTGGAGCCCCTGGAATACGATCTGTGGAAAATGGGGAGGGGCAAAGGAGGTCGATGGTAAAGGTTCCCCAGTATGAGATTGTGGAAAGGTCAGCAGCCGAGGTCCAGCACCTTTGGCCATACATCACAATTATCACTGTAGGTCATCAACTGGTATAGAAAATATGGAAGCAGCGATAGATCCTCACAGTATATTGGACGTGTTGGTAAGGGTGGGACGGGAAAAAGATGCTATCTACTGTTACCGTGTCTCTCAGCAAATGCTACTACAAACATAATTGTCTGAGCCATTCTGACTACAGGGCTCTGTAGTCTACTCAGCCTGTTGGTCGGTCGCTTTGAGCTATAGACTGAAATCTAACCAGCTTTTAGGTTGATTGCAGTTGAATTTGTACAGATATTCAGATTCTCCAGGTGATGAATTAGTCACACATTGTTGGATGCCCAGCTTCTCTTTTAGATGCACGGTGTATTTGAATTTTTGGAAAGTCGAACATCTGTACAGTTATTCCACAGACCGCCATCTGCTACAGACTTTTAAAGACTTAGAAGAATTAGTCACTAAAGTTGATCGAGTCTTTGCAGCCAGGACACCACAATTACTAAATTCCACACATTTTTATCATTTGGCTTTGTATAACTGCTAATGCCTTTATCACATTTTTTTCTTTCACTTTTAAGGCAGTTTTTCCTTCTTTTTTTCTGTTTATAATTTATTTTGTGTTATTATGATTTTTAAGTTTAACTTTTCATATTTGTTGCTTTTATTATTCTTTGAATCTTTGTTTTGAAGAAGCTTTAAATAAATGCAAAAGTAAAAAGTTTTCTCCTTTCACACCATTTAGCACAAGACTGACAATATTGCTTGCTTATATGTTGCTTTTTATTCCGTGTACAGTGACCTTGAGTGTTTTGAAAGGCGCTTTCAAATAAAATGTATTATTATTATTAATGCTTCCATAGAATACACTGTAATACGAAATAAAGCTCTTTTTATTTTTTACTTTCCTGTGGGTTTTTTTGCCAACAAGCTATCAAATGAAAGGAAAACTGAACAACAATGAAAAAAATAAAATAAAATAAAAATAAAAAAATAAAATAAAGTAGAAACTCTGAACCAAAATAAGTATGCACAACTATAGCTAATCCTCACTATAAAAGGTACACCACACAGATAGCCTAATATAAGTAAATACATTTTAAAAAGTATAAATTACTCAATTACAGATTTACATTTAATGTAATTTAATTACATTTAATGAAATACTTATAGAACTATGTGTACTGTAGGTTCCTTGTGACTTAGTCACCTCATCTTATTACTATGGGAATGTGTACTTATTGTTGCTAATTTGACGTTATGAAGTTTAGTACAAGATGCACCATCAAAGAATCTGAAAGCCCGTCAAGCCAGAACTGAAGATGCATTAATTAATATGTTCAAGTAAAGACAGCCTGCACTGAAGTGTATTGTGTGGCACTCATTATGGGTTATGATATGCACCGTTTAGCTGAATGCAAAGATCAGTCCAGTCCAGCAATGAGTCCATTTGAGAGATGTGTCACATTAAATTGCATACATTAAGGGCATATCAGTGGACCATAGAAAGCCAACTCCACATGGAACTGTTGGTTTACCGCATCTCATAATGCACGTCCTTTGGCTCTGAAGGACAAAGGCAGCCAACCAGTGAAATCCCTGTGCTTGACAAGCTAGCTTGTAGTAATGTCATGTATCAGCATTAGTTTACTACATCTAAATCAGACTGATAAAAGCCATCTAAGTTCTCAAGAATCTGTCCGGCCTCCAGATGAGTGCTGGTGTAAGTATAGATGAGAGAAGGAGGGTTGCTTTTGATTTTAGGCAAATTCGCCTGAACTGAAACTTTTATAAGGTTTGAGTTTACATTTAATCAAAAAATGGGAGTGAATGTTAGCTACTTTATTATAACTGCTAAAGCTTGCACTAAACAAGAAACATTTTATCTCCCAAACTTGCTCAAACATTAGATGAAACGTTGAAACTGATCTATTGGAGCTGGAGAACTGTTCTACAGTCACCTCCATACTGCACCCCATTACATGCACGTATGCACATATACCATATGCAGAGCAGAGTTTTTCACACTTGAGCATACAAGCTTACCATCTGATCAGCCATCAGTGTCATGTCTTTGTCTCAGTCTGCATTGTGCAGCAAAGCAATCTGAAGGAATTCAGTGTGCAAAAGCCTTTGCTATGCAGAGGAAAATCATCCTTTCAAAACAATTTTTATTATTTCATTCATGAACAGATGGATACTGCTCGTAACATTATTCTGAACAATACAGCCACATACATGATCCAAAATAAATAGAAGAGAGGAAAGAAAAAGTTTTCCAAAGACCCATTAATAACTGAAAATAATCGCATTGTCATTAACTTTAGGAGCAAGTGACACATTGATTAAAATCTTAACAAGTGAATCTGCCTTTTTTTTGTGAATGGTTGACTCCTCAGGCTCAATAACAGGCTGAAATCAGCTCTTGGCCTCACGGATTAAGCAGTGTAGGAAAAGAGAGTAGGTGGGGAACACTCGTGATTCTGTCCTCTTCAACTTTAATCAAAATTACACTGACGTGCTGCAGCCCCCCTCCATGTCTTTCATAATAATAGACCGCTAAAAATTCAGAAGGCAGGCTCCACATCAATCACTCGCCAGATTTGAGTCCAATGCAATAAATATGTAAATGAGGAGAAGCCAATGTCTCGTAGCTTTGAGATCAGCGCAAGGAGGGAAAAAAGGAGAAAACTGTATTAATTGCCCATGGCCAGAGGAATCCTATTACTGTGGGCATTGATTATAAAATTCTATGTGTGAATGATTTTCATGCAGAAACTGGAGTACCAAGCCTCAAGCATAAAGTGAAGAAAGAGTCAAATTTGTGAATTGGGCTAGATTGAGAAAGGGGCTAAAAAGAACAGCAATGAGAAAAATACTAAATTTAAGTTCAAATCAAATAAGGACCAGAAGGATTCATCTCAAATTGCAGTAGATTATTAGTACATGGTAGCATTTATCTTATTGTTTTGGGTTTTTCTTTTCTTTTCTCGGTTTTCAGGTGTTTAAATTTTGATACACAGGATGTAAGATAGTTATATTTGTTCACGCTAAGTCTTCATGGGTGACTGTATTATGCTCCTTGAGAAGAGACTAAAAAAAACTTTTGGTAATTGGTCCAACAAATTATGTCTAAGAACATTGTCTAGTCTTGTGAAGAACAATAAAGATACTATAGCTGCAGGCATCTAACCAAGCTGCTGATACCCAGCTCAAGTGTCAGGGCATAATAGGAGTCAAACAGTCCATCCAGTCAGCGGTAGGCAGCTAATTAGCCATCAGCTCTTTTGTGCATAAAACATACCCGATATATAAAATACAGTTCAGATTTCCTGGACACCAGGTTCCATGATTGCTTGCTTGATTTGCTATTTTTTTCAGGACACTTATGAAAGCAGTTAAATTGGTAGGTAAGTGCACAAATCAATGCTTAGAGGTCAATTAAGTCTTATTCCCCCGCCTCCCCCCCCCCCCCCCCCCCCTCTCTCTCATTGTCAGTGAGATTTAAATTGATTTGCTGGTTTCACGTTTGACTTGCAAATCTTTCTCTTCATCAAGGTATTTTGTTGAGATTATAGGGATTACGTTTCCAGCATAACATTATCTGCTACAGCAAACGGGAACATGTAAATGTTGTAAATTTCAGTTAATTAGCAGAATTCAAAGATCAATATTAGCAAAAAATATAATATTGTGTATTAGGGGCATTTTCAGACATGCTTTAAGTGGTAAACTTTCTACCAAATTACACTGAATGGCCAACTGATGTTAAGTTCACCATCATGATTAGAATTTCTTGCACACACAGTACGAGGGAGAGCAGAGCAGGCCAGCAAGAACAGCAGTACTATCTCTCATGCTAAGCTGAAATGACACGAGAGCACATTTAAATGACATAAATAAACTCTGGATTGCATCTCAGAGCCCTCACACTGCAGCATTATCTGCTGAGGATTACATTTCTATATCAAGTAGCTGTACATTTCTACAGACAGGTAACAAATTAAAGGTAAGGTGCTGGGCTAGAGCAGCTTCAGTGCACCTGGCAATGCTTCTGCAACTCTCAGAATCCTTACTACAACACTATTCTTCTCTCATTTGGTGTTTTTAGTGTTTGGTGAACAGTACACTGGGCCACAATCTTCTACAGGTGTTCAGTTGGGGATAGCATATGTTTCAGCCCCTACTGCCCTCTGGAACATTGTCAATTCAATCGCTGATTCTGAGGGAGAATTCCCTTTACAAACTCAAACAGCACCAGGAAAACAAACCCCCAGTAGCATAACACTGCCACCAGTTAATATTACTGGAGAGGTCAAGAGCTCAGGTTTGTGCTACCACCTGCCTCTTCATCAGTGTCCTAAACTTCTTCACCTAAAGAAAATGTTATGACTGGAACAATTTCAATCTTTTATAGGATTTTCACTGAATAATTCAAAATTTGAGTGTTATTAGAGGATATCACATGAACATTTTACTCTTTTGGGTTTTTTTTCTCCGTTGTTATGATGCAAATAAAGTTACTACATGGGGTTCTACACTTGATAAAGGGTTATGGGTGAATAGGAAGTTAAGCATAAGTGAAAATACCATTTAGCATTAACTTTACCAACTAGCAGCAGGCAACACTGATACTAACCTTGACAAGTTGCACGTATTTATAAGAAAATCTAGATGAATATTGAACATTAGGATGTTATCTAGCTCTTTTAGCAGCTTAAGTTAAGCTCATCATCATAAGCTGGTATATACATGTGTCTGGTTAAGCAAAAAACATGCCCAGTTATGTCAAAGTCCATAGTTTTTATCACATCGTTTTAATAGTGTTTAAAAGCACAAGTTGCCTGCTATGAATTTTTGGGGGGAAATGACGCTGAATGTCACTCTTTTAACATTCAGCGTAACATTTCGCAAAGTTGTAACGCAAAAGGGAGACTGAACTTGTTTTTTTCAAACACATCAGTCTAATGCAAACCATATTAACAATTGTGCAACTCTCTTTTCCAGCTTCAGCTCCACATTTTCTCATATGTCTTTTTATAATATTTTGTGATCAGGTTGACATTTGTTAGCCACTGTCAAATCTAATCTTCAACTTATAAACATGTTTTCCTGCAGTTTATGCCTTGTGACATTGCTCGTCTCCTCTACCCCTCCCCCAATCAGCTCCACTGATCTGCTCCTTCAGTCTCCCGCTTCACTGCTTACTGATCCACTATGCAGCGTCCTGTCCCCTTTTATGATGCTCTCACCTTTCCCTGGCTTGAAAATAGTCACTCTGTCGTTAGCCTGTTAATGTTGCAACATGTCACTTAGCTGGCATTGGAGAAAGGCTCATTGTTTATTGCCGGCGAATCCAAATACGTGCTTGCAGCTCTTGAATTATCAAGAAAACACCTAGCAAAGTAACAAGTGCCAAAGATTTTATGAAGCTCCTTTGCATAACACAAGGAAAAACCAACATATATACAGTATGTAATGTGAGTTGATAACTTTCTACTTAAACATTGTGTCTTTGAAATGTCGCTTAGGCTCACTGAACATAACCGGGGGAAAGAAGATGTTCATATATTGACAATGCCAATTAGATAATGTTGCTATAAACACATTAGCACAACAGCTCTGATTTTGGTGAATCTATAGTAGAGTTTCAAAGAGACGTTTTGTATTTCCTCCTAGAATTTCACTTAGTCATAATTTTCCCGATTTAGCAGAACAGTAAATTATGGCAATGAGTAGCTCTTCATAATCAATGTAACAGATTAAGCTAAGCAAATTTACAATGTCTGTTATAAATATACAAGTACTTTTGAGCTGAACTCTTTTAGCGGTTATGCATTGTTGCTGATGTTATTTAGAACTTATTTCTAATCTTGCAGCAGTTTTTAAGCAGTTGCTGACACTTTGGCTTCTTCATCAGACTCCATAAGAGTGTGTTTATTAAAGGACAACAAAAATATTTTAAATGCACATTTGTACACTAAAAGGATTCCCTCTGGTAATCTTTTTGGTCTATTTAAAAATCTCAAAAGATTACATACATGTTAACAAATCCCTGTTCAATAAACATTCACAAAATCAGGAAAGACTGAAAAAGGAATTCCCATCATTTCCCCCAAAAGTGATAAACAAATAACAATCATCAATAGGACTTTTATTATACAGCATTGTGATGCCTGTTTCACAAACCGGATAAGAAAGGTCAAGTATCTCATGGAAAAAAAGTCGTCTGTGGAAAAGTGAAATACTATCGTTATAAATAATTTGACATTTTAAAGACAAAAGCCGTTTAAGTCTTTAGAGGTGTTTTTTATTTTTTTTACAACTGAAATGGCAGGGTTTGCGATGTCCTTTCATTTGGCAACAGTTTATTGTGTTTTCAGTTTTTTTTGAGGTATGCAAAATAGCATAGTGAAATAGTAGCATTAAATGGGTTGCCATTTAATTTCATTTATTTCATTCTGGCATTTCATTTAATGCCAGAATGAAAATGTTTAAAACAACTCAAAATCAACCCTCTGAACACTTGAGTGTCACATAAACAATTGACTCTTCCGTCCATTATTGCCCATTATTATACATACTGTCAGGTTGGACTCATATCATGTCACAGTCAAATCATTTTCTACTCATGTAAATGTTCAGATTAAAATGGCAATACTTTGAAGGCAAACACATGCTAAACAGCAAATTATTCATAAGAAAGGTGTAGCGAAACAAAAAACAATGCAATGTTTCCGCAGTCCTGAGAAATGTTTTTGGTCAGATGTATCACGTTCATGATCTGTAACCAGCGGGTGGTTCATGTGTAATACATGAACATGAATATTACACACAAACTCATACTTGGAATTTGTAAGTTGGCTGAAACACTGAAAGGTGATAAAACAAATACAATCACACAGTTCACATTTGAATTTTAAGGTCAGTTTCATCATATACAGTGCTGTGCAAATTTTAAACATATCAAAATGTGAATGTTTTTAGAAATGACATTGAAATCTGACATTTTATCAATTAACTTTGCATAAAGTGCACTAAGCAGAAAAAAAGTTTCAAATTAATACTGAGTATGACCATTTTCCTTTAAAAAGCACAGATTCTTATGGGTGCACTTACCATTGCTTATCAGGGTACTCTTTTTTTTCTTTCTCCCAGCCATTTTGAATGTATGGTCACAATTCTTCTTTGCATTTAGGCTGGTCTCAGTTGTTTCCATCGCTTCTTGCTATCTTAGACTGATATAAATACAGCACAATGAGACAAGGGATCTCTGTGGGCCATAGCATCTTGCAGAACTCCTTGTAGTTCTTGTCACTGAAGTTCTTTATGACTCTGTGTGAATGTTTGGGGATATCCATTGCCTTGTCCATCCATACATCCATCTTCTTAACTGTCTATTCCAGCTAGCATGGGCCAAAAAACTGAATACAGAATGGGCTTATGGCCAGTTGATATTCTTGTATAATGGATAAAGAATATAAGCATTAAATGTGCTTAAAACCTTTGCACAGTACTGTACATGACGGAAAAGGTTTTGTAAACACTAAAATACGATTCAGCAGTATTAATGTATTTGTTTATTGCTTAGTCAGTGAGGCCCAGCACTGCGAACCTATTAACGAGCCAATTCACACAGATTATTCCAAACTATCTAATACGTGGCCCGTCAATAAATAACCAACATAAAAATAAAAAAAGCATAATGAAATACAATAAATAAATAAATATTCATAAATAATTATAAATAAATAGCTGATATATGAAATAAAGTTAAGGGTTTGCCTTCAAACTGCATTTGTAGTATTTCGGTCTTAGCCTGATTACCAAACAGTGCCTTCACTCATTTCTGAAGAGGGCTGTGACAGCTGGTTGGTGTATCCGTTGTCACTGAGAGAAACAGTGGTGAAGGGCGTGCTGGGGCCACACATTTCACTGGAGATGCTGTGAATTGAACTTGGTCCATTGGGCTCCGGACTTGGTGAGTCCACGGGATGATGAGATAATGTATCAGAGAAACACTGAACCTCTCCGGGACAGTGGTGCCCAGGATGATGGTGGTCTATGGCTCCTAGTGGAGTGCCAGCCGGGACTGTGGAGGGCACAAAGCCCAGGTCTGCTGGAGTCTGTGCTTGCGATAATGGTGGGCCTTGAAAGTACTCATAATTCCCTCCTGAGCCATAGTATTCACCAGGATATTCTGCACTCATATGAACATAAGGATTAGTGCATTGTGTCAGAATTTAAAGAAAGAATAGTAGTGGCTTTTTTATGTATCTTGAATTTTTACAATTTGGTCAAAAACAGCATTGATTATAAGATTGTATAAGGTTCATTTTATTGATTACAGCTAATGCATCAACCTGAAGAAGCATAGATACTTTGTACCATATTTGCTTATTTATCTGTTTGTTTATGATGTGACAGTCTTAAAACACTAAATCTTAATCATTATTTTATATAGCTCACCTCCATAATAAGAAAAGTGTCCAAGCTCTCCTGGTTCCACTCTCTCTCCCAGGCCTCTCATTCTCCTCGGGTTGCGGAAAAACACGTGTCTCCGAGCGCTTAGAGCGCTCAGCTGTTTCATACGTCTCTCTTTGGACCTCCGATTTTGGAACCAAACCTTTAAGACAGCAGTTCAAAAACAAAGAGCATGAATTATGAAGTGTGGCCAACAGCTTTTTGAAATAAGGGCGACAAATTGCAGTTGGATGATTTGGAAGACGATGATTAGAAATAAATCAACCCAAAATAATGACGAGGTCTTTGTAAATTGGGGTAAGGTTTTAGTTGATGAGAAAAGACACAAAAATTAACTTTTTAGGTCACTAAAAATATAATTTATAGCATTTTTAAATTAGCATTCAAGATGTATCCGTGCGACACGATTTTTATTATTATTATTAGGGGGCCTTTTAAAATGCCCATGGGCATCATGAGTTCTCTGTGATGTTAGGGACGCACTGGGCGCACAGATTAAGGAAAACCCCAAATGAGAGGCGGGGGGAAAAAATGAAAATCAGCAGAGCATATATTGTACGTGGGTGCTTGCAAGCGCCACCAGCCACATTGCTTTGTTGAGTTGCCTACATCAAAGGCTTTATTCTCTGTAACACTAGTGCCTTGGTGATTGTGTTACTGTCACTTTGTGTGAGTCTGTGTATGAATAAAAAAACAGTAAACTTATAGTTATCTGGGGTTTTTTTTCTTTTTCTATATTTGTTGCTTTTACCTGGATGACTCTCATGTTGAGACCCGTCTCCCTTGACAGCTGCTCTCTGATGTGCCTGGTGGGCTTCGGTGTGGCCGCAAAAGCCGCTTTCAGGGTCTCCAGCTGCTTGGCTTTTATAGTGGTCCGAGGCCCGCGTCGTTTTCCGACGGCGCTCTGCTCGTCGTTCTCGTTGCTGCACGTGTCTTTATCCGATAAATGCCCGTTTTCTGACTCCTTCCCGTCGTCCTGCGGGTCCTGAGAGTCCGGAGACAGACTTGGATCGCTGCACGTCGTTACTGTAATCAGAATAAGACAATCAGAAAATGCCACTACTCTAGGCTAAATATTTATGAAAGGTGCACCTCAGGAATCTTTTTAAAAAAATAAATAAAATAGCCTACACTAAATAATAATAATAATAATAATAATAATAATAATAATAATAATAATAATAATTAATAATAATAATAATAATAATAATAATAATAATAATAATAATAATAATAATAATAATAATAATAATAATAAATCACCTGAAAGGAGGATTGTGTCTTTCCCAGAGTTGTTTTCATAGTCCTCTTTGCAAACGAACTTGAATTCGTCCAGGATATACAGTTCCTCTCCGGTGGACAGCTGTTTGTTACACATCACACAGGTGAAACAGTTCAGGTGAAACACTTTGCTCTTGGCTCTGCGGACTAGATCACTGGGTAAAATCCCCTGCGCGCATCCAGCGCACTTGGTTCCAAATTTCCTGTTCAAGAGGGAGAACCAAAGTCAGGGAAAGGTTTCGGCACAGACGTGATATGTTGGTCTTAATCTAGGAGAACACCTTTACACCTGCTATGACTTTAGGCCCAGTTTTGACAAGTTTGTGTTGTTTTTACAAAACAACCCCCCATTCAAACTACCGGAAACTTAGTGTGTTGTAGTCAGTGAAATTACCACAGTCAGTTTTTCACAACTGTAAGATTTGAGCAGAAAGTAAAAATGCAGCTGTCTAACTAAACAGGCTAAACACAAATATTAGGTACAATTGTAAGATATTTTCCATCATAATAATCACACGAGCAGTTAGGGTTAGCTTCACTTTCAAAGAAGACAGAAAACTGAGAATTAAACGAAAAGAGAGAAGAGAAAGATAAGACGAGGAAATAAAATAACAGCAGACAGGCGTGTCCATTGTATAAAAACAGATGGTTAGTTGCAACCACTGGAATGCATTTTTAACCTGTTTTTAACTGACTAAAAAAAACCCAAACCTTTTCTATAAATACTAAACCACAAACACTGTCAATTCTTACCTAAAGAAATCATTCTTGCAATACAGTTTCCCTTCTCGAGAAAAACACTTCTCTGTCAAACTACATTTGCAGTCGCAGCACTGGACGCATTTGATGTGCCACGGTCTGTCCAAAACTTTGAGCAAGAACCTATCGAGAATAGGTTTTTCACAGCTGGCACACTGAAGCATTGTCTAGACTTATTCCCGCTCCAGTGTGCGAGTGCGAAATCAACTCTTCCTCTTCTCTTCCGTCCCGCTCACCTAGATATGGATTCGCTTTAGTGCATATAATCCAAAAGATCCAGCTCATCCGAATTATTCGCATCGATTAGGTCGCCATCAGTGAGAGTAAAAGTAGTTGTTTTTGTTTGATTTTTTTGTTCCACAGGGCAACAATCCAAATTCAGTCTTTTGCTCCAAATGAAAGATCAGCAGTTGAAGACAAACTGGTATTTAAAAAAAATATGTATATATAATAATCACTGACTGGAGATCATAGCGGGCCGTGAAGATGATCCGAGGTGTGCGATTTCAGGACATAAAAAAAAAGAAAGCTATTCATAAATATTAAAATCATTCACTGCGAAAAATCCGCAGTTGGCTAAAGTGGAGAAGAAGAACGAACAACAATAAAATGCTGTCTGTGCGCTTAGTGTGGTCATATGTGTCCCATTTTGCCTCTGACGAGCTCTCTCTGAGAGAGACGCTGTAATGAGCTCACCTAGCGGAGCTCAGCCTATTGCCTATTAACAAACCTGTGACGTCAGCTTCAGGGGTGGAGGATGAGGGGATTTCATTTCAGTCCGCCACAAATAACTATTTAAGTTACAGAGGTGAAGCATCATGGTTACAAAATAAAATAAAAGGAAATAGAAATGTGGCGGTAAAAACTACAGGAAACCTCAATATGTTTTAAAGCCTTTTTATTTCTTGGAAAATTGTTAAAAATAAATTTTCTAAAAGCAGATTTTAGTGACGGATGTCTAATGTTAACACCGCAAACTAAAAAGAAAAGCTCAAACTAATATTTAAAAGAAATTATAGTTACGAATAAATAATATAAAATAATAAGGAAAGTGGTTCACTTTACAATAATAGTCTTTTTTATGACTGATATACATTTCCTCTGTAGAATAGAGTGCTGAGAGGCCGTGATAATGTCACGTGAATAAATGATTTCCTTTGGAAAAGGCCGGAGAATAAGTCTGACTGAAGCAGTGGCAGGTGACAAATGATCAGCAGGTCTATCCCAGCAGAAGGCTGTGGGGAGAGGACGTGCTCAACACAGTCTTTTCACACAGACCGACGCTGTGGCCCTGCATTATTCTTCATTGCATTGAAATGACTGGGAACACTAATGGTTATAATCTGTGGCGATAGGCTGCCTCTTATAGATGCTATCTCACCATGTTGGTACACTGGGGACGAAGATAGCGCATTTTCTCATACAAGCTTCGGGTTCTGCTGGGCCCTGATATCCGATGTCCCGATATGTAGGTTGAGCTATATATATATATATATATATATATATATATATATATATATATATATATATATATATATATATATATATATATATATTGTTTGAAGATTAAAAAAAACAACTTCTTCTTTTAAAAAAAAAAACATTTCGTTTTTAAAGCCACACTTCGGATTTTCTCTTGCCTTTTTTCTTCTTTTTGAGCAAGGTCACATCACGCCTGACGTTTTACAACTCGCAATTTTATCAGTCATTTTTATCAGAGTCCACTGTATTGATTTACAACGTTACCGTCTCCACATTTTCTTTGACACTTAAAGTCATTACTTTAAAATTCTGCTTTTAGAACAACTAATGTGGATCTCAGTTATTGACAACCAGTCAATCAAGCAGAATTGTGATGGGGAGTAGGGGGTTATTATTGATTCAGTGAACAAACTATGTACACATTTACTTAGTGTACGGAATTAAAATCAAGGGATTAAAGGGCCTATCTAATGCTAGAATTGTGTGCATAAAGCAGATTTGTAGCATATCGTGAATCGTTATCACTATTTTCAGGCTGTGGTCTTATTGATAAACTGTAAATGCTGATTAATTAAGAGGATGTGTTTTAAATTATGAATTTATCAGCTGATTCACTCATCAGGCCTTACACTTTACACAAAACCATATACGAAGATGGCCTCAAAACATTGCAAGTAAGACGTAGTCACAGTGCAGAAAGGACAGTCTCTCAGTGGCACTGTAAGTATGTGATTTATTATTATTACTTTTATTATTATTTTAAAAGCAAAAATAAGCACCCACTCAACAATAAATTAGTTTTCACAAGTTTTGAACTGTTAAACTAAATAAAGATTTCTCATAAGTTTATTCTGTTAGTAAGTTTGCTCCCAGAAGCTTTGGTGTAATAGTGGCTGACAACAAAAAGACCAGAGGGAAGCTGGAAGCTGGATACATGTTTCCTTAGTGAGTTTGGTTTCTCCAGGGAAGGTGTTGATTAGAGGCCTGGCCCATCATTTGGCCCCAGCACCACTTATACACACAAGAGGTCTCTGTGCAGTGTTGGAATCTGCCAGGGTGTGCACTGTTTGTTTTGGAATGAAAAAAGCAAGTCATTAGTGGTTGTTAATTGCAGCTAATTGGCCCTAACGAGATGAACAAGGCCACCCACTGGGACCACTCATACAAATAATTTGTAGAAAACAAAATTAATTACTAGATGCTAATTAAAGTCAATTAAAACTGACTAGGCAGTGGCAGAATGGGAAGTGACAGACAGAAAGAAAATACTATGCAGCACACAATAAGGCATGACAAGCATATCTGCAGATTAAAGAGATTCCTAATGTGAAGCGGGATAACTTTACCATTTTGGTACCTATGCTGAATGGTGCTTAATGGTCTGCTTTGTTCAGTCAGAACAGCTCATAAGTGACATCATGATAACTGCCTGGCCTTAGCACTAGAACAGGGATTATATGTAGAGTTCAGTTAAGAAGAGATGGACTCTAGCCAACCGTCCATCTGTCAATGAATTCAATAAATCACAGCAAGAAGGTCCTGAGTTCCACTCCACCACCTTTCCAGGACCTATCTGTGTGGAGCGGGCATGTTCTCTTCGTGTCTGTGTGAGTTCTATGGGGGATATCGTCTCCTCCCACAGTCCAAAGACATGCAGTCAGTGGGATTAGGTTATTTGGTGGTTCTAAATTGCCCGTAGGTGTGAATGTGAGTGCGATTGTGCATCTGTCTATGTTAGCCATGCGTCAGGCTGGCGATCTGGACAGGCTATACCCTGCCACTTGCCCTATGGTAGCTGGGATAGGCTTCAGCCCCACCCCTGTGACCCTGACAAGGATAAGCAGAAGAGAATATGGATGGACAGGCTTAGTTTAAAAGAACAATTCCAAAGTTGTGAAACTTAGCTCAACAGCCTAACTGAACATTTACACTACTCAGCTGACATTTATTAGAACAACAAAGAGAAGCTGTCTCAGTCTACATAATTGTCAGTGTCAATGTCAGTTCTATTTTATATAGAACATTTCATTACATGTAGAGTCAATATACTTAATATAATAGATAGAAGCATAAAAACCTATATAGGTCTGCAACGCTTTAAGGTAATAAAAACTACAAGCACACCACACACACACACACACACACACACACACACACACACACACACACACACACACACACACACACACACACACACACACACACACACACACACTAGTAGCAGATGAAATCCCTCTCCTAATGCCCTTCTTGTCTTCTGTGGACAATTTAAGTTTAATCCAATCACGATACTGCAGTCTGTTACTAAAAAGGCATCTCTATTTGTTAGTTCACCTTGATAGGTTAGGGTACTGCAGCAAAACACTTGGACTTAGAAAAAGTAAATAAGACATGTACAACACATATCAAGCACTATATAAGAACTTTTCCATCAGCCATGCGTGTATATTAGTAAACCACGTAAGAAATCCCGATCTGAGCCAACACTTCTTTGAATCATTTGCACCCAAACTGAACATTGTGTAGGAGGAGGTATTATTAGGTTTTTGTATCAGGCTCTATCCCTAACATGCCTAACAAGCCAGGTTTCATGAAGCACTGATCTTTAAACAGTTTAAAAAATGTTTATTATCAGTTTCTGTTAAAGTACCTTCTCTAGTTTTAACCAACTAACCTCAAATACTTAAAAGAAAAACAAAAACCCCCAAAACAAACCCAGAGAAGTGTGTTTTACCCTGGCACTGTCTTGATATATCATTTTCCACTATGGGGGTAATTTCGCAAGCCAAATCTTGAAGCCTTATAGAAAAAATAGTCTATATATATATTAATGTAATGTAAATATTCTCTTTTGTTTTGTTTTTTTTTGGAAAAAGAGAAATTTGATAGATTTTCTTAAAGTAAAAACCAGTGAAAACTAACCAATGAAATCTCATGCTCAAGCCAGTGTCATTTGTATTTAGATTTTTTCCTCTCATGCACAACACTGGAGTATCAAAGGCTGGTCAAAATTTGAGTGATGTCGAGTGGAGCAAATGTTAGGGTTCAAACAGCATCACATTGTTTGCATGATTGTGAGGTAGTGCAAGCAATCGCACAGATTGGGAAACCTAGCCTGTATGAGGGAAGACAGAGTGATCTGCCTTGGGGGCCGTTCAGTGAGAGGGCCCAAGGGACGGAGTGCCTACGGCCCTGGTGATGATGGTGATTGATGCTGGCACAATTCAGACACCCCAGACGCTGCAGCAAATTAAAAGGCTATTTTGTAAAGTTGTAAAGGAGCACAATGGTGGAGGGGAAGCGATGAGCACGCCCTCCCCAGCTCTTCTGTCATACCATCAGCTTCTGTTTGGTTTCCTTGGTGTCATCAGTCCCCTAGGGAGGTGAGCTATTACAAGCCTTTCATGCTCACTCGTACTGGATACACTGCTGATGCTCCTTGTGCGCATATGGAAATATGTATGAGTATATGGCAAGAAGTGTACATAACAACTCCTTGAAACTATGGTTTTATTCTTTTTTATTCAAAATCTTTGTTTATTTTCTCAATGCTTCACCAGTTATGCAACTTTTGGTATTATATTTTATGTTCACCTGTGAAGCACAGTGTGACTTGGTTTTTCAAAGGCAGTAATGAAATAAAGATTGCTTGAGAATTACTTCCTTACTATGGGTCATTGGAAGAAACACCTACGGATGCTTGCTGTGAGTACTTTTTTACGTGAAAATGAAAGCAGCACTGCTGCTAACTCTATTGTCCATTAATTCCTTATCTGTACATGATTTACAAATCATTTATCCTTGGTTTGAATTTAATTGACCCAGCTAACCTCAGGATGCACCCGTTTCTGGGTGTGTGTCGTGCTTCTGTCTGTGTGAGTGTGGGTAAAGGAGATAGACAGACTGTGTCAGGCTATAGGAAGAGCATCTTTCGGGGAGGAAGACTCACATGCCAGAGGTCAAACCAGTGTCAAGTGGGGAGTGAGGCCAGCTGAGCTGCCTTGGCCCGTGCATTGTGCTCATCAATGCAGCTGCTGTCAGTTATCAAGAGCGTGCGCCGGGGGTGGGGGTGCAGCCTGCTTTGATAGAGAGAAGCATGCTTGTGTGTAAGTCTAAGGGGGAAGCGGACGGAGGATTGTTGGAGCTTGAGGGCATATGGACCTACAGGACCAAAAGCTCTCTTTTCCATGCAACACATGGCAAGTCTCTCACAAGCAGGTCACCTGCCCCACATCTCCAGGCTGCTCGGGAAAAATGGTTTGTGTGTGTGTTTTCCATTAATATTTTGCTCTTCTGTTTGTAAAGGTGGAAGGTTATCAAAAACTCTCTGTGCACTCATCATGTGAAATTGTACAATTATAAATAAAATAGTTAAATTAGCTTAAAAATAGGCCAAAGAAGCCGATTAAAGCTATGTTTAATCTAAAGTTTACAGAAACATTTCTAAATGTGACAGGAGTCTGGCTTAGCCATGAAGATGCAGGAATGTACAGTTTTAAATATAACTCATCAAAAGCACATTTTAAAGGATGAACAGAATTTTGAAAACAACGCTGTTGCCATTCCCACTGTTTGCTCACTGGCTATTATTATCTCGAACATGGCTGCTGTGATCTCAGTCTGGGGTGATATGTTTCAGGCTGTAGTGTAGGCTCGATTGCCAGACCTAGCAGCCCTGGGAAAGATATAATCAGTCCTGCTGAAGTAGGGTCACAACTCTTTCTGGAATGGTTTCACTGGCCTATAGCAGCTTATCACCTGCTCCCACCCTGCTCAGCCAAACTGCTGAATACTAACAACAAGGATGGGGGAGCCCACTGTATGAATCGATCTACTCTCACACACATACATGTCCTGCTAAGAGGTCACCAAGGCAGGGTAATATGTACACTGTCAAGTCAATAGGCAAATATTAGCTAAACAGCTTAACAGAGAGTGAGAGAACACAGACACCGCATGCATGAAAGGATGGACGCATGCATGCATCAGACATCCCAGTCTGCTTCCCATGGTGCATCTGTCAGTCTCTGATCTCTGAGTTGTATGCAAGCAGGGGACTCGTATACGCTGCATTAGAATAAGACAGAACTGCAGGAGTGCCTTAGACAGACTGTGCCCTGATGCAGCCGCCCACCCTTGTCTTTTCAGCTGGGCTTTCTCATACTCACCCCTTTCATTTCAGCAGCTCTGTGGGACTGGGCTTGTCCCAATACACTAAGCAGATGGGCATCTCACAAAGGCCCGTGCTTCTCAGCAAACTGGTGTCCTACATGGCTGATTACACCTAAATACCAAACCCAGAATTGATACAGTGGTTCATGGTCACATTATGCAATGGGTTTAGAGGGCAGCCAAAAAAAAAAAAAATGGGTTGAAACCTGTGTCTGTTATTCAGATTTCATAAATACTGCTACTGGTACAAAAGAAGATGTAGAAGTGAAGAAATGAAAAGCTGGGGGATGCTAAGAGGCATAAAAGATGTTATGGGAAAAAATGAAAATAAAATAATAATAATGATGTTGGTTCAATTCAACAATTTAACAAACATTTTTCCTTTTATAACTGGACAGAATTTGAGAATTTGGGGATTTCACGATTCAGATTTCATCATGTTTCTATTTGGATGACAATTCTAAATCAGTATCAGTTGGACTGAGGCTCACTTGAAGTTGACAGTGAAGCTAAAACTCTACCAAGCTGCATTCTCTTGTCCCAAACTCATACAAGATGGATAGAGAAGTGATAACTGTATAAATGTAATAGTATGTATAAATAATAATATCTAAAATAAAATGATCAATACACAGCTGACAAGCATCTGTGGTAGTATGAATGGAAATGCATGACTAATTTTATCAGTAAAGGAGCCATTACTACCATTTTTCAATGCATATAGATTTGAGCGATGATACCATTTTCACAGAAGACCTTACATATTTTAGCAAGACCATTATAAACCATATTCTGCACATATGAAAACAACAAGTCTTCATGAGAAATGATAGTGGCATGTTTGTTTGCATAAAAAATACAGGTTAAACAACAACAAACATGCCCCTGTTTAAAGTTTTTGAACCATGCTGCTGGCATAAA
Organism: Astatotilapia calliptera; assembly: GCF_964374335.1. Taxonomy (NCBI): domain Eukaryota; kingdom Metazoa; phylum Chordata; class Actinopteri; order Cichliformes; family Cichlidae; genus Astatotilapia; species Astatotilapia calliptera. The sequence goes on along the minus strand of NC_137431.1, from coordinate 9,743,553 downwards.
CTGTAAGCTGGATTTATAAAACTATAAACCGAAGTGCAAAATAGACACACTGTAAGTGTCTGAGAGCATTTGTTTCCCAGATATCCAGCATTTCCACTTCTTTATTTTACCAGCATTCGCTATGATAGGTGCGTTGTCAGTCTGTGAGTGCTTGTGTACATCCAACTGTTCAGATTTTCATCTGATGTTGTATATGCGTATATATGATAGAGAGAAACACAAAGGGGAGAATGAGTCACTGCCTGTAGCCAGACCATCAACATAGAAAAAAGAAATCTGGGCTTCTTATCAGCAGCTGTGTCCTTTCCTTCCTCTCAGACTGCCCTCCCATCCATGTCTGGCCTCCCAGATATGCTAATCGCTACGCAAGAATATCCTGTTGGATAATTACCATACATTACCCTGTGCTCATCTCGGGATTAATTCTTCACGTGCATAATCGCATTTGGGCTTCTTTTGCAGCCCAGTGTTAAAGGTGAACTGTGGGTAAATACAATTTACACTTGTCGGACAGTATTGTTTGGAATGTGTTAGCAGTTCTTACCTTCAGGATAGTGTCTGCAGACCGAGATGGCTGAATGAAGAGGATTATCTCTTCAGTCATAAAATGTCTAGGCTGGTGCATCTTAGAGAGTCATAATACCACCACCCAAGGCTGTCTTCAGTGGTGGATTTCCCTGCATTATCTTTTGTGTTTTGATGGTTTTATATTCATTTGTATATTAATATCTTTGTATTGATCTCTTCTACCGCGACGGCACAAAATCTCCTAATTACAGCCCGACTTAAGCTTTCTTCGATAATTTCTGTTTCGGGAGTCGTCATTCAACTTCACAAGGTAGAGTTACAAAAAGCAGAAAGATCACAGACTACATGACTTACATAAAAATAGAGTTATAGGTTAAGACTAACAGATATTTCAGGCAACCTTTTACAGATGGTATGTTATGCCAGTAAGTAAGTATTTTCATGGTATTGCCATTGAAAAGTTTTAATGACACACAAATGAAAACTTTTCAATTCTTTAAACTGTTATTGTTGAATAATATTTATATTTATATTTTAAAAAAAAAAGAACATGGTAATATAACAACTTACATCGCACTGATCAAGGTGAGTATCAGTGCATTCAGGGTAGAAATAAATGAGTAGCTCATAGTAAAATACTGTTTCTCGTGACTGGAATGGGATTGTGATGTTATGTACACTGTATACATACATCATGACATCAGTGTAATTGGAGAAATGCATTTGTTTATTATCATTAATGTTAAATTTTAATAATGTGTCAAGTCAATTGATTATCTCTCAGATTTGCTTTTCTCTGCTGTCTGCACTATTGGTTAACTTGTGTCAGTTTCACTCCTTTTAATATGATAAACACCCCCATGAGGAGTCATGAGACATTAGTAAATCAAATTGGTAGGACAATGATGAAAACATTACATGTTTGACGACAAGTGTGTCTGTCATGTTGCCATAGCAATACTTTGCCTCTCCTCTACAGTGTAATAGAGGACAAAACTGAGTATTTTTACTGTTGTTACCCTATAGCTAATCCCAAAAACAAAGGAGATGAATGGAAAGTATTGGATTTAGTTCAGACATTAAATTGAAACAGACAGGGGATTTACAACTTCAATAACAAATATATTATCCATTATGTCGGTGTACATTTATGTTGTAACAGTTTACCGTTTTCTTATTAATGCATTACACTTTTATATCAAATAAAAATCCTGTTTATAGAGATATCTTAGTGTTGAGATTTTTATTTAGTAATTTCTGTTTGTTTAAAATACTTTTGATGACATCATTACAAACGTTTTTATGATATTTAAGGGCACTTATCAAATCATATAAACATTTGAATTATAGCAGTGAAAACGTGTCTGCTTGGTAGGCTAATCAATGTATTCCAGTCACCCCCTCCCCGATTTTTATATCTCATTTAAATATATTGAGTGGGCCATCTGTACGCCATTTATCTACATCAAAAAGCCGTTAGAATTGCTTTTCCCTCCTCCTGGTCCTGCCTCTAGTTGAGTTGACACTTACAAATCAATTCAGACGTACATATGTTGTAGCATGCATACATCCAAAATTAGACAGATGGATGGATGGATGGATCGATAGATAGATAGATAGATAGATAGATAGATAGATAGATAGATAGATAGATAGATAGATAGATAGATAGATAGATAGATAGATAGATAGATAGATAGATAGATAGATAGATAGATAGATAGATAGATAGATAGATAGATAGATAGATAGATAGATAGATAGATAGATAGATAGATAGATAGATCTTTCAGTTCTGCAACAGGCTGTTTAGATGTCTGCTTTATAGTCATGGTGCTTCTTGAGCTTCTTGAGAAATGATGCCTTCGTCTCTGTCTGCAGACCTTACAGCAAAGCTCTGCTGAGGCGGTTGTGCACATGGCCCATGTGAACAAACCATAAAAGCACTATTACAAGAGTAATGACCAAATTTAACAGTTTGCCTGAGCACACCTGGGTTCCAGCCAAGGACTGTATATTTCCTCTGACAGACCCAACATCGGCGCAGAATGCAGCCAACCAGAACGTAACTGGCAAGGTCAATATCCCTAGAGAGAGAGAGGAGTAGTTTAAAGATTTTGTGCGTTTGTGGGTTCATGTTTGTGGCTGCATAAAGGCCACACGGCAGAGAAGGACAATTAACAGAGATTCTTACAAAATTGGAATGAGAGTACACAGCAGTGTGAGCGCATGTCTGATAAGGGACTTTTTATCAATTGATCACGCGTGGCGTGTGGTGCTTCTCTTTAGTACACTTGCACATTATCATGCAAATAAATCTGAGGAGAAAGAAGTAGAAGAGCTTACAAATCAAATCAATTGAGTGACGTATACCTTCAAGCGCTGCAATGTTAGTGTGCTGCTTTGATTTCCCCCAGCTCTTGGGTTTTCACTTAGCATCAAGGTCACAAAAAAGACCTCTCTTCATATTAGTTAACTAGTCACACATCATGAGGCGATAAGGAATATTCACTATAATACCAAACACCAGTGGTAGCACTAGTATAATATAATAGCTTAGATATATTACATATATATTATCTATATATTACGCAACTTATATCAGAGTTGTTCATGCTCTGGCCTGCCCGAGTGCCGGAGTGACAGTGGGCGGTTAGATTCGGGACAATGCATGGAGAAAAGTGTTAATGGACTGACCAAGTGGAACAGCTGATCACAGCTCAGAGTTCACAGCCCAGTGCATCATGCCGCTTGACTAATGCTGATAATAAAATACAGTACAGCTGAATGCAGGACTTGGATCTATTGCTCCCTCCCTGCCCGACCAGCCTGAAATAACACAGAGTTGGCATCTAATTTTGTCAATTCAAATTGCTGAGTGCCGGGCCTGACAGAAGACTGCCAATCCCCTTTTACACATAATTTAATCCTTTTGCAGACTGAATAATGTGTAATATGTATAATATTTGCATTATTAAAAATGTATTAATAAAACTGGAGAAGCTGTTAGCGTGTGTATTTAATAATTTCCTCACTGTTTTGGTCAATTTTTGAAACATTGTCCCAATCTACTCATTTGCTTAAGGTTCCACAGTTATTCATTAATATTTTACTACAGATTAGAGCTGAGTCTGAGACTACTTCACTTGCTTGAGTGTTATGTGACCATGCCAACTGTTTGTCCAAACAGCCTCATCAATGCAGATGTTACATATGCTGTGTCAATAAAGCTATTTGCAGGTGATTGATCAGTCAAAACCTTTCAGTTCCCGTGAGGAATGAGTGAGAATTAAAGAGAGTGACAGGAAGAAGGTGTGAGAATCACTGATTCTTCACATCTGACCTCAGTTAATAACACAGGACCTGTGGTGATCGGTGCCTTGGCGCAGTACGCCTATTGGTTCTACTCTCTGGAGAGAATGAGAGATAAAAGAAGCATGACACTGTACCCCAACCACAATCAGGAATTGTCAGAGATCACCATCAAATTCACCGCAAAGAAAAGGAAGGGGCACAGTAGGGAAACCTCTTTCTGAATTTTACAGACCTGATATGGTAGATTTAGTCTTTGGCATTTTTCCAAAGAGCAGCCGTACTTTGTGTTCCTGCTGAAACACTGAATGTAATCAAGCAGCCCACTGATTTCCTGCACCATAAAGCTTTGGGGTATCCTGACCATGAGAGAAAAGACAGATGTCAGCTAAACAAAGCGTTTTTTCTTTCTTTTTTAATTTAAAAAAAAAAGAATAAGATCAATGACCATCTCCATGTTGTGGAGATACAATCAATTCTGTGTGGCTCTTAGCCCCTCAGTGAAGATGAAGCAACAATAACAGAACATGGTCATTTCAGGGTCAGGGGAAATTTTGAAAGAAAACCTTTAGTTAAGGTGTTAGTGTTGGATTCTGAGTGTTGTGTAGTGTGTCGATTATTTTTCTTCCTTCATGTCTCCGAGAACTCTTTCACACAGAAATGAGGCATACGGACTAAGAAAGCCCCCCCTTTTTAAACATTGTTCTGATTGGTGTTCAAGAATAAACCCCATTAATTTAGGAACACTGTGTGGATGAAGCTCTACATCAAATTGATTGATGCTGCATAAAGAACTAAAGAGAAAAATACCTTAATACAAATGAGGCATAAGAAAAGAAAAGTAAGAAAAAGAAACAGTGCATTTCATGGTTATCTAAATTCGGTGGCTTTTATATGTTAGAAGATTTCCATTTTTATTAATCTCCTAAAATAATTATTAATTCTATTTCTCACCTAAAGGATTAGACTGCTTTATTCCACTACATCTGTTGTTTACCTCCTCCTTGATACACTTCTTCATGCATGCAACCAAAAACTAAGAAGCCTCTCTTTTTGAACCCTATAATCCGTGATTGGCATGAAATGATTCTCTAAAGTGTTAATGTAATCTGAACAGAGCTTCAAAAGTTTTTCTTGCAGTGTTCTTACAGATTCCAGCTTCCCCCCCATGCATACAGTAATACAAATTATGTGGCTGATTTTTGCTATACAGTCAGGTTTTGCTTTGTGATGTAAATATGACAGGCAGTGTAGATCATACAGGTTCTGTCTTTAACCTTTACCTCCAAATCAGAGCCCATGGACTTGTCCGGTCCAGTATCGGATACGACAAATGTGTGAACAGATGAAATGTTGTTGGAAGGAAAAATCAATTTTCCATCTGTGGCCGACACCCTGGAAAGTGCTAGCCGATATCATCCAGTAACTGCTTTTTTGTACCCCAGAAATAAAGATGTTTGACAGCGTAGCATGCTGTGGTCAAACACGCAGACAAGCCTTTTACACCAAAGAGTGTTACAAAGTCAAACACCCTGCCTGCACCTCGTAGCCTTCACCATTACTTCCTGGAAGGTTTTTCCACCTATAATGTGCCTCTGTGCCAGCAACAGGTGGGTCAGGAAGCATTAGCATTTTCGGATGTCATTCTGTCCCATTCACAGGATACAGTATATAAAGGGTGGGGGGAGGGTATTGTTTTTTTTTCTGAAATATTCACATGGAAGTCTGCTGGATGTCTAGAGGTCACTGTGATCACATAAAACATGTCTTTGAACATAACTCAATTTTTTTAAAAATTACAGAGATATGATGGGATAAAATAAGTAAAAACCATTTTATATCAAAAAGGTTAAGTTGTTTTCTTTCCCTTCTGCCTAAGAGGAAATGTTCTGGGCACAAAATGTTCCATCTGAGGCAGAAGGCAAAGAAAAGGAACACAGACATGCAAAGAAAGCTCTTAAAACATGTGGTTATCCAAACCAGGCCTTCATGAAATCAGCAAAGATACACAGGAAAGAATGTCGGGCAACAACTAGGGAGAAACAGAATGACAAACTGAAAACCATTTCACATTTTAAGGGGAAATAAACAGGCTTTGCCATTGTGTGAGAATCTATTGCCAAGAACGATTGTTACAACAAAGAAATAATCACCTAAATACAAATTTCCCTCGTTTTTGTGCTGAGTTCATAAAATAAATCTGGACAGAGTTCGATATAAATTACAATTGGATGGTTTGCTCCAGTTCCCTTTAAATGACCCGGCGGGGCGGAAAATGAAGACTTGTGTTCTACAAATATTGATTGTTTGCATTATGTAGTATAGCGCTCTAATTCCAGTTGCATTTTAAAACCGCTCCGACACCTTTAAATGCACAGGTTGTTTTCTCAAGTGGTGGTAAGCACTGCATTCAAGTAGAGAATAAATCAACCTGTGGAGGATGTAGAACATTAATGAGCTGAGGGACTTGGAACAGAAAGATGGAAAATGAGAACTGGGACCATCTGTCAGTACTTGTGATGAATGGAAATGGACCTCTCTTCTCCATCCACAGTGCTCTAGTGTTCACCACTACCTCGGATGACATTTTTCTCATCAGTCGTGTTTTGTACATTTGTTGCAAATTACTCCATCAGACATCGCTAGCAGCTGTCTGTCAGACAAAGGCATTGCTTGATGTCTTACAGACAGGTGAGTGACAAGGAAGAGAAAACCAACTGAAGGCAGCAGAGAGAAAGAAAGGAGAAGAGAAAAAAGTAAAGGATGAGAGCATGAACTCTCTGGGGAGGAGCCGTATCGGTTAGTCTGAGGCTAATTCTTGTCAGAATGTATACGCTATCTCCACGAAAGAGGCCAGCAGAAGGCTGATAAAATTCAAGTGGAACTGAAGTTGTACAAATGAACAGATATAACTCCAGGGAAGGAAGAAGGTAGGCTGATACTGTGACTTTCTTTAAAGGATGAAACAGATTCTGGCCATTTTTCACTTACACTTGTAGAAAGAAACATGAAGCAAGGCTGGATGTACACTGCGTTATTAAACAGTGGAAAAACGAAGCAGGTGTTTGCAATTTTCAAATAAGATCCCTTCTAGTTTTACCAACATATGCATCAAAGAAAATGTATCAGTTAAGTGGATCTGTGGAGTTTTTAAATTAGCTAAGGGATAACATAGTGTCTGCGGTTTTGTAAAAGATGTTGAAGAAGCTCAGCAATATTTAATAAACAATATGTTTTTAAGTTAATCTTTTAATTTAACAGAACCGCAAGAGAAATATTCACTGAGAGTAAAAACATAAATAATGTGTTCAAGTGTTCATCAGATCAAGTGTGCCACATATTCTCATATCCTTTGAACATACTTGTAAACCTTTTTCTAAGATGGTTTAAATCCTTTGCCAGAGCCAGTGACAAAGTCATTTTCTCTTTTGATAGATAATATATCAAAAGAAATTCAACTTTTCACAAAAGTTTTTGATTAACTGGTAGGAGCAATCCGCAGAATCAAATATTTGTATAATTACGTCCTGATCATCAATCATGTCTCCACATTATCTAGTTTCCATTACTTATCAGAGTGTTACTGAAAAGAACTAAATCTAAAGGATTAAAGTCAGATGGAGGAAAAAGGCAAGAAGTTGAGTGGAGGAGCACTCGGTTGTCACTCAGTGGCAGGTGACAGAGTAGAGCAGATGGTGATACTGGGGGTCTGTGTCGAGTGAATAATGTGCTCTTGAGCCTGGGGAAGTAATGTCTAAATTAATATGATTTGTCCACCTTTGATATTTAAGAGGATTATACCTTATGTTCAAACACACAGTTGTGAAAGACCTCATATGAAAAGTGACACAGGGCAGAATAGAATTAGAGGCTCCTGAAAGACTTCTTCATTCATTGTTAACTTCTAGCCTAATCCTTATTAGGATGTACAGGTCTGAGGGAGCTGGCCGTGGCTGTGGGGGACATGTGCCCCTATTGTGTGTCTGATGGTTAATTGTGCCGTCATGGCAGGAGGAGGGGAGAGCAAATGGGAAGAGAATAAGGGATCAAGAAATGTATAAAGGCCCCCTGCCTGTTATGGGTGTTACTCAGGCTTACTGAGCTCTGATTCTCTGTGGCTTGCTGTATGAAGTGCAGAGCGCAGTCAGCGTGTCTCCCAGCAGGCTCACATATAAGGTATATCACATATATATATATATATATATATATATAACTATATATACATATATAGTATTTTTTTTTAAATTGTAGTCTGTTTTAATGTTGAAATTGGGCTTGTAGTTTATTGTATGTATCCCTACATTTGCAAATGTAGTAAATTGTGTGTATGTGGGAAACTTATTGAGAAAGTACTTTTCAGAGTTTTTGGTTATTTTATATGAACTGTTCAACAACTGGACTCATCCACAAAACGTTTTTAGCTGCTGAAAAGGTGAACCACTGTGATGAATTTCTCTCTCACTGTTCAATGCACGCATTTATCTTTTGGTCTAATATAATGCTGTCCAGACAAGAGCACTGCCTTTGTTCAGCACTCTCAGATAAAAAGTTTGGGTAACATGAATGTTTAATGTTATTTTGCATTCATCAGCTTTCCTCTACTAGCCCCACTCCCCCAAAACACCATCATCACCACCATGTCCCTCTGTCTCATGCCACAGTGTGCTGGTTTCACTTTGGTATTCTCACAGAAACATTCAGACAATACTATCATGCAAATAAGGCGGGCTCATTTCAAGTGCCTTTGGGAGAGCAGTGGCTGATGAAAGATGTTCAGTAATCAGTTGTGAAGGCAATGTGGTTTCCATTCACATTGAAGCGTGTGGGAGTCATGTTTAGAACTCAAAGGTCAACATCAGCAATAATGCTACAATCACAGTGACAGTGGATGGACACTGTGGCACAAGAGAAATTATTGCAACTGTGTGCAATGAACTTGCAATCTTGTTGCCTTTGAAATGCTTCTTTGGTGTGTCAAGACAGCAATAAAATGTCAACAAGACAGAGAAAGTCAACTATCAGTCTGTAATTAGATGAGATCAAGTTGAGGTCAAATAGTGACGTGGTTGTTATAGGATCACAATTTTAGTGCAGAATGACATAGGTGCTTTTATATTGGAATATAAACAGTATACAACCAGTTGGATTAAGGAGTCCCCTACTGCAAAGAGGGCACCTGTGCTGTCTTCTTACAATCAGAAATTGTTGCCCAGAAGTTGAGGATTTTGAGCAGTCAACCTCTGAATGACCAGTTTCCATTTGATCCCAAATGTTTCCCTGCAAAATAAGTCCATGCATTTTACTCCTTAGACTTCCACATACACACAATATGTTTAATTTTGTTAATGTAATAGGGGGTTAAAACGGTAACAATTGTTGCCAGTGGGATTAAATCATTCTTTAGTACCAAAAGAATTAAACACAACCACCTATTTTTCTAAGACAGAATGAGGGTGCTGTCATAGTTTTATTTATTTTTTAACAGATAGAGCCATGAGTCATCTACCAATCAAAAGGTCAGTAGTTTTCTGGTTCCCCTGCTTTACATGTCAAAGCGTCCTTTGCCAAGATGCTGAAACCTGAGTTACTACTCATGCATTCATTGGAGTGTGAATGTTAGGCAAGATGCTTCAGCATAGAAAAAGCACTAATGGGGTGACCGTGGCTCAGGGGGTTGGGAAGCGTATCTGTACCCGGAAGGTCGCCGGTTCGATCCCTGGGCTCTCTGTCCTGGTCGTTGTGTCCCTGGGCAAGACACTTTACCCTACTGGTGTTGGCCAGAGGGGCCGATGGCGCGATATGGCAGCCTCACTTCTGTCAGTCTGCCCCAGGGCAGCTGTGGCTACAACTGTAGCTTGCCTCCACCAGTGTGTGAATGTGAGAGTGAATGAATAGTGGTATTGTAAAGTGCTTTGGGTGCCTTGAAAAGTGCTATATAAATCCAATCCATTATTATTATGCGAATGGGTGAATGAGCCTTGTAGTAAGAAAGTACTTTAAGTGTTCAAATAGAGTAGAAAAGTGCTATATAAGTACCAGTCCATTTACCATTTACTCTAGTGTGTTGTGAGAACTGTGAGTTATACGCAGAGCTGTTGTAGAAGACCCACCCTGAAGGCTAATTTCATGTGTTAATGATTACCAGAGCACATCATATTTTATGAAATATTTTATATACTTTTTTCTGGTTAAAGGAACAATCATAAATTTTGTCTTAATACTCTTTTGCTCTTTTTTTTTTTTGTCTTTAACAAGAGCAAAAAAATTTAGTGTTGATGGAAGACAATAGTTTATATGGGTAATGATACACAATCAGAATGATTTGGGAAAGAGTCTACAAATCCTATCCATCCATCCATCCATTCATCCATCCATCCATTTTCACTGAATACACCCTCTTGGTTATTTTTACAGTCAAACTATATTTATGAACTGATATATTTCATGCTTGTTGTCATCATGTTTATTTTTCCACTAAATGAAGCAAAGCCAGGATGGCTGACTAAGTGCTCTATAAGCCACACAAGAGGAGAAGAAATAATTTGCAAACTTGCTGTCTGAATTTTAACACCCAAATAATTGGAAAGGTGTGTAGTTTGCAGAGAGTACCTTATGTATCAGCCAGCCTGAGAATATGTGTACAAACATTAACACATCGTCCTTTAAGTGAAACAAAGGTTGATGATATAACTCTGATTTTCTTTCTTGGAAAATTAAAGAATCAAGAATATTTCCTCAAGGTAAATTAGATTAAAATAGCAACGTCTGACCTTTTTCAAAGAGCATTCAAGTGAGTCTTTAACCCTTAAATTGCTTTAAAAATGACCTTTTGTAAGACTGTAGACAACACACTTACAATGTTGCAGCTTTTGTTCCCTTGATTGTCTACAGCTTTTGTCAGAAGTGAAATATTTGTCCTTGTTTTCGTTTACACTCGCAAAATTGGAGGCATCTTATACTTTGAGGGTGAAATTTACTGTAGTTGAGCAACAATTCAAACACAGCTATTGTGCAACAACCATTACAAGTTATAATTAGAGATACTGTTGTTGTTCCCATTTAATATAGTTTATGTCTAAAAAAAAAATAAATGGCATAATTATGGTGGTTAGAGCAAATTATGACACTTTTGGTTGTGGGCAAACATTCTGTAAACTGCCATTAGAGGTGAGGAGGCTTTCTGTGCACTATAAAAAAAAGCACAGAGAGCAGGTGGAGAGGCAACAAGGCTTAGGCCCCACAATCTGCCATAATAACCCTTCCATTTACTGCTCCAACACCTCCTGCCTCCAATTCCTTTGTGTGATTGAAGTACTTTGACAGTTACAGCATTTAGTTGGTCTTCTTATCTTCTTCTCAACACATTATTGTTATTTGAACTTTCCTGTATATTAATGCTTTTATAACTATTTACCCTAACTTGAGACATAAAATATAAATGCCAGCACCAGCTTTTAAAAATTTGTTCCCCTTTTATTCAGTAAAAGACAAAAAGTCCATAACATTTACAATGTAAAAGGAAGCATAAGTAAGAAAGTGAAAAAGGCAACTTGTTCAAAGTCTAAAGATGAATTGATTCTTAATTAATAAGAGCTTCAATTAAGAGCTTTTCAAAAAGTCTCATGGTTATTTTTTTGTGGTCACTCTGTTTAGGTATGTTCTAATTAAAAGACAATCAAAATGGTCGTGTTATCAGCCGATTAGCATTTTCACTAAACACTGTAGTCATTATGAGACTGCAGTACGGGGCTTGTTGAGGTTGTGAACTGTTGCTGGACCTCTGATGTAGTGCCCTTCATTACTCTGTTGATGTTTCTCTGGTTTGATAATGATCCACTTATGTCTGCCACAGAAGCCCTTCTTCTTAATCATCATATGAATAAATGAATGTACATGTAGTGCATTGACTAGTTCAAATGTAATAAAGATGTTTTAGTACTATAAGAGGAATAATCAGTCAATATATCAATCAATCATAATATATGTATACAGTATCTATCTATCTATCTATCTATCTATCTATCTATCTATCTATCTATCTATCTATCTATCTATCGATCGATCGATCGATCGATCGATAGATAGATAGATAGATAGATAGATAATTTTAGTATATGACAATTTTCATATATATTTTCATATATATTTTCATATACTAAAACATTATATACTAAAATTATATACAGTTATATATAGAAATTCTCTGTGATATCATTTGCAGTAAAATGCATCATATTTTTATTTATTTTGCTGAATGGATTGATTCAGCTATAATCCTGACTGAATAGCTTAATGTTAGTGTTCTCTGTCTAATGACTTGTGAACAGGTGAAAAACGCCCCCCCAGGTCTCAAAAACAAGACTGCATAATCAAAAAGAAAGAAAGAAAGAAAGAAAGAAAGAAAGAAAGAAAGAAAGAAAGAAAGAAAGAAAGAAAGAAAAATATCTCCCTTTTTTGTCGTTGTTTTTTGTTGCTTTTTCCACAGTAGATACAGTAGTCATGATGACTTTCTGTAGCACGGGAATAGTGCCACAGCGGGGTTTTTCAAAAGATTTGGATGCACTACCCCGTTACCATAATATTCATTGGAAGATATGTAATAACTATTAGTAGGCTAATTATCAAAAGAGTGAATTTTCTTCTTAATTAGGTTATCTTGGAAAGAGCTGTGACAGAGAAGCATGGAAATCTGGGATGCAAAAACCAAAAGCTTTGGAGCTCATGCTTTATCATTAGTTCAATACAGTCCATTACCCAAAGGCACAGAACAATGCAATTAACCCTGCAATCATTTATGTAGGCGCTATATGTATGGGCCTCATACTTAATCCCCTCTTAGACAGTTAAGCTCAGGCATCATCAAATGATCCAGCCAAGAATCTATTCTGGCTCATCTACACTCCCATTTCTCTAGTCTTTCTAGTTGAAGTTAATCACCACCTCACCAGCTACTGATATATTTTTAAACAAACTGCCTTAATAAATGCATCATTGTTAATGCTGTTTAAATTCACAATTTCAAATCATATGTTTGAGGTGTAAAATGGACACAAGACAAATCTGACTACACAAATATAAAAATTATTTATTTTATTTTAGAATTTATAGTGCTTTATATTCCAGTATATTTTGTATATGCTGCATTTGTATATATTAGACAAAGATAACCTGAGTAAATACAAGGGTTATTAATGTTGAAGATAGTTTTTAAAGGTGGATATCATTTATTAAGAGAAAAAGTTAGCCAACCCTTTTTGGCCCTGTGTGAAACGTGTGAGAATATGATAGAAGTTATATAATTTTCTATACAGTGCAAGCTAGAGAAAAGTGTGAGACAGCTACACTCAACTGCTACTATGTCACATACACTTGTTCAAATGTTTGTTCATGTAAATATCTAATCAGCCAATCACATGACACCAATTCAGTGCATTTAGAAATGCAGACCTGGTCAGGTAACTACTTGATACAACCAAAATATGCAGAAAAGCATCTCTAAATTCACAACATCAAACCTTGAAGCAGATGGGCTGTAGCAGCAGAAAACCCCACTCCTGTCAACTAAGAACGGGAAACTGGAGAGGGGAAGACCAGAAAATCATTGCCTGGTCTGATACGTCTTAGTTTCTGCAACATTTAGATGATGGAGTCAGAATTTGTTAAAAAAAAGAAGGAAAAAAAAGATGAAAGCATGGATCTATCCTGCCTTGCGTCAATGGTTCAGGCCGCAGCTGGTGGTGTAATGCTATGGGGGATCATTTTGTGGCACACTTTGGGCTTTTTATTACCAACTGCACATCATTTTAAGGTATTGTTGCTAACCGTGTTCATTCCTTTAGAACCACAGTGTACCCATCTTCCGATCACTGCTTCCAGCAGGATAATGCAAAATTCCACAAAGTTCAGTTTCAAACTGGTTTCCTAAACATGACAACAAGTTCACTGTGTCCAAGTGCCCCTCACAGTCACCAGATCCAGCAGAGCATCTCTGGGAGGTAATGGAACTGAAAATTCACATCATGGATGTGCAGGTGACAAATTTGCAGCAACAGCATGATGCTGTCATGTCAGCATGACCAAAATGTTCTTAATAACAAAGTGGCCAATGAGTGTTTATTAAAAGGGGTAAAAAAGTGAATAGCTTGGAAATTACTTTACCTACTAAGTCAGAAATAACACAGTTCATAAAGAAGTAAAGGAAAATCAATACCTAAAGTTAATTAATATTTAAACATTGCCTCCAAAATAGGCGCTTCAGCCTAACATGCTGGCACACTTTACTCTCTTACATGACTGGTCTTCAAATGACTCTGGATTGGCATACAAGGCGTGAAACTGCTGGAGGGTACGAATGAGTATTCACAAATCAAGCCTCTGTTAAGTTCTGCAGGCATTCTGAATGTTCTATTAACCAGATGTCTTGTAACACACATCAAGCATGAGATAACAGCACTTGGCTGATTCGATAGCACAGAGAGTCAGTGTCTGTATAACAGAAACAAAGGAGCTCCGTCATCCTTTGTGAGTTATGTGCAGTATTTTTAATTAAAGACTTTTTGTTAATAAAATCACATTCCTTGAGTGGAAATTTCTTTCCACTCTTATTCATATATTTTCAGCCACAACTGAAACAAAATGACTAAATGATTAATTATAGTATAATTTGAAAATACATTTGCCCCTAAGTGATTAATCACCACTTGTAAAATATAGTCTTGTAGTCCCTCCTGGTTAACATATTAAAGAATGTATTAAATTTTAATGTTTAATTATAAAAACGATCTCAAATGAAATATTTATGACTTTTAATGATTTAAGTGCTGATTTTGATTCAGAGCTACCATTGAAAAACAAAGAGTATACTTCCTCCCTGCTAATATAAGCATCCCGAAATACTGAGTTAAAATGCAGCTCTGTCAAACAACTATATCTCTTAATACATGGACAGGTAATGGATATTAGCAAAGAAAAGGATAGCTGTACAAGTTTCCCAAACTAAGCACTGTTTACTCCCCTTAGTACCTCATTCATCCAAATTAGGTCATATACTGTAAAAGTAAACTTTACCTATCAAAACAAATGGCTGATAATGGATATGCATCATTATTGTGAGCTGATGTGTGGGAAGAAGGAGAAACAGAGGCTAAAATCGATGGGAACTGCACATTCTTCCCCACATGGCAGAAAGGAGACCTATTATGGAAAAATCATGATTTATGTCAACGGCAGGAGGGATATCAGGTTGGGCAAGGGATGGAGGTGTGAGCCAATAATGATAAATGCCTCAAAGCACACCCAACCCCCATACACTCTTCTCAAGTAGAAGGCTCCATACGCTATGACCAGTGGATGATGATCTTCAGCGGCTCTCGTTTTCCTCTTCTCTCCATTCCATCACTGCTCTAGCGCTTCTCAGTATTTGCAGCACAAAACTCTCCTGCAGTCTTCCATGCTTCCCCTTTATCTCCCTGTTTCTTGCCAACAAATTCTAGCCCCCCACCCCCTCCCCCCTGCCTTTTTTGTTGTTGTCTCTTTCATGTGCTCTGTCTATATAGAGACCAGAGCTGCTGCCCATGATGGATTCAAATGATCCATCGCTTTTGGGAACACAGAGCAAGGCAGTCACCTTTAAGCTGTGACTGAGTAATCTGTCTCTGTCAGACATCTCCTGTACATGCAACACGGCCAGACAGTGAGCAAGTAGAAGACAGGCAATGAATAAGAGGAATGTCCAGGATGGTGTATGGTAAGAGATCAAATATAAAGAAAGAAAGAAAGATTCAGTGGAGTTAGCTGAATTATTACTTGGTTTGGCATCAGCTACCAAAGACAGACTTGTTCATAACAGAAACACACTGAGCTGGTTATCAGTGAGAATTAGCAACAAACGAAAAAGTTGTTAACACACACCATTAATTATGATTGCGCATTGCATTGTAAATCTTTTACAGGAGTTATTTAACATTTATTAAGAAAATACTGCTCAGTTATTACCCAGCTCAGTTGACCCGTGTTTGCCTATTCTTTGTGTTTGTGCTTCCTCCAACAGTCCAAAGCTGGTCAGGAAAGCCAATAACTTGTTTGACTGACTGACTATAGTGTGAGTGAGCGATTGTCAATCTGTGTTTGCAGTGTGAGTGACCCAAACCCACACATACACATATACCATCCACCACCACCCACTAGAACCACTTCTATCAAAGTCAGCTCCACCTCCCTGCCCTTCTGCTCCCAGATCGTCATTACTAGAGGCACTCTATAGGAATAAGCAGGTAAAGTCAAATCAGCAAGAGTCTCTTGTAGCATTGTACGGCCTCTTTCACAGCACTGAAGCAGAAGAGCTTGAGGCGCCTAGTATGTAATTGATGGAGACAGATAGCAGTCAGATGTGATTAGTTCAGGGTTGGTCAGCAGTCTAAGAAGACAAGAAAACCGAGAAGTGCAAGTGCAGCAGCGAAAAGAGTCCAGCAGTTTGGACATGAGGCACACAGTCTATTACATACAGGATAGTCTACCTACAGCACCAATCCAACTTTGCTATACACTCTACCTGACATTTATGCAATTCAGTAATTCAGACATAATGGAATATTGCTTCCAAATAGCTGTGACATTTGCTGTGCTTTACTTTACATTACTCAGCAACTGCAATGTGTTCTGAAAAAATGTCATCGCTATACTTTATATTGACTTTGGTAATATGACCTTTTGTACACTCCACTGGATACACAAAAAGCCAAATTACTATATACATGTTTTTTTCCTTTTCTCTGTGATGCAACGATATGTAAAGATGCCCCAGCTGACTGTCAAATAGATCAAATAAAATCTATTTTACATGTTGACGTACATAAATAAATGCTGCAAATTTACATGTAGGCTGGAAAAGCTATGATATGACAATGCACAGACATGCTGCTTTGAAAACATTCAAAGAAGTACATATGTGGTTAATAATTACATTTCTGATGGGTGAATGACAAGGCTAAAGAATGAAAGAAATAGAATTCCTGGTTCCGTATTCAGCAACATGTTTAATAGTTTTAATAGAAACTACTGAATTTATCTCTCCAAAAATCTCACTCTGAAAGCAAAAACATCCAAGACCATGTGAATAAAGAATAAAAAAAGATTTTCTTAAACAACAAACATCTATTCAAACCATGCTACATATCACTGAATCAAAAGGGATCACTAATAGTAACTACAAAACTGGAGGTACTTGTGCACAAACAGCTGACAAAATGCTTCTGCTGAACAGGAACATGATCTAAATACTAATCAAATATCATTTAGAGCTGGCTTTATTTGAGGCTCCTGAGAGACTGTCCCATCTTTTCTTCTTCTTCTTTTTTTTTTTTTTGCCATGGTAACCAGGGATTCATTTCAGAGGTGTCATGCTGCATTATCATCTCACCGGCTCATCCACTCGCCTCCGCCCTCTGGCTCTCTCGCTTTTGTACCTTCTCTGTTCAGACCCCTCAATCTCAAGCCTGCCCAGCATCCTGGAAGACATGTCCTATCTTGCTCTACCTCAGATAATACATTGATGTGATTTCTCTGCCTTACACACATACACCTACACATTAACACTTTAAGGCTATCTGCTTGCACAAAAGTAACACACTTGGGAAGCTGCACACATAGTCAGCGATTGAAACTGACCAGCATGTACCATTGCTTGAATATACCGAGAAGGTGCTGACCCAATGGTTTCATAGTCTTTGGGAAATCAAATATCACTTCCTACGTTTACACCACAGTATCATTAAAAACTCTAATCATAAATTATTTTTCTCAGCTTGTATAAATACATTTTGATTTTACAAAATACGAAACTTTTGCACCTCTAAAGGTAGCAGAGCTTACAAAGCTCACATTAACTAAAGTTAGCCACTCTTTGTTGTTTGCCTCAGCTTCTCAGCGTATCCCCACCATTGTTATCATCATCATCTATCCTTTTTACATAGTCTTCAAAACATCCACTCAACCATGCATCTTCTTATTCCTTTCAACATTAATTTCCATGCATAACTCTGCCTTGTCACCTTCATGGTTCGGGTACACCATATGGATTCACAAGACAACTAGTTTCAAAGGAGGCTCCCAGCATCCTTATATTCATTTTAGAAAATAATTAAAGTTCTCATTAAAACACCATATATATGTTTCATGTATATATATATATATATATATATATATATATATATATATATATATATATATATATATATATATATATGTATGTATGTATGTATGTATGTATTTCACAAGATCATAAAATGTGAAAGGTCAAGATATTTGGTTACAAGTGCTACAGAACTAGAAGTGCTAAAGGAAGAGGTGAAGACAAACTCTATAAGCAGCATGTAAGGCTACATCCTTGTACTGTACTGAAATGATGCAACAATAAAGCTGTGTGTTTTCTAATACTCAACATACAGAGTACAATCTTTTCTAAAGAGTACCGGTGAATCCCACTTGCAAATAAGGTTTTAATTACTTAAAGAACCGTCCTGTTACTTGGTTGTAATCATCTGGTTCTATGATAAGAAGTATAAAAATACTGCATACTATTAAGCTCTTCCTTATAAGTCAAAATATATCAAGATAATCACAGAAGAAGGTGTTTTTCCTGCACATTTTCACCTTTGACTTTACATTAGTTTATAGTTTCTGCTAGGAAAATCATTTGTGGCTCTGGAGATTGAAGATGATATCTAATTCAGGCAGTTCTTTGTTTACACGACTCTCAGTGATCAACGTGTGCTAGGGAAGCCCAGACCCCCTGCATATGCTGGAGAGTGAGATTTGGCATCTTGCCACATCAAGCAATACCAGAGGCTTGGAGGGTTTTACCCTTTGTTTTGCGCAAAATGGCTTCCTGAGGCTGCAGTTTGTAATAACAACCGTGAGTCCTGTCTGAGCGATATGACATGGCTGCCTGCCTCATCAGCTACTGGTCCCCAGGGACTGTAACAAATGCAGCACTGTAGCAGATTAAAGATAGTTTTACATGAAAACTAGAACTGAGGGGATAAAGAAAAAAGAGGAAGCCTCTTTGAGTATTCATTTTCATATTCCCTCCCTTTACGCTTAATGTCAGTGAAGTAAAACTGTACTTATGTTACTTAAGTCTGGTGGTTGCATTTGTTTCAAGTCGGATGCTTTCATTCAGAGAAAGAAAAAAAGATTTTAGTATTGTCACTGATAAACAAAGTGCTTCCCTACTTATTGTTTTGCTTAAAGGCTACATAAGATTAAGTAAGGTTTGTGAGGAGAAAAGCAAGAGATGTGAGACAGTGTGTAGTAGTTTTATTGCTTATTTGCTGTTTCTTCTCCACTGCAGTCACAAACATCAGATTAAAAGGGAGAGCTGCCTGTCTATCTCAGCTAAAACAGGTGGGGAAAGAAGTCTCAGAGACAAATGTCAAAGCTTTAAATACTCAATTAAATTTCAAATATTATGCAGTAGCTAATATAATTTGTTTTCCTAAGATAATATTACTGAAATACTAATCTCTTATAGTGTACATCTCCATATGATAGTGTTTGTACATCTGGAAACCTAATTATTTTAATTTGAATACATACAATTTAGGTAAAAGTGAAATTTGTCTTGAAATGCATTTCTACTGCGTAAATAACCAGCTGCAGCTTAACAAAGATGAGTGCACACTGTACCCTAGACTCTCAAACGGGTCATTACATTAAACTATCTTTTGTCATTTATACCCAGTCTGTTAGTAAGTGTACTGTATGCACTGGGACTGCTGACACAGAGAGGGAGGTCTAATGGTCTGCAGTATTAGTGGGTTAATTGCCATGTCCAGGTCTCCATTGGATTGTAGGCAGGGCATTTCAGTTTAATTGTGAGCCCACCACGAGTGCAGTGTAGAAGTAGTGAGTGTTGGTGACGGTCTTCATCATGTCGACCTTCTTTTCACAGCAGACTCAGTAGTAGATTGCCATCTGCTGGAGTTTTAGCAAAATAACTCCTCATTGATGATAACCAAGTCCAAACAAAGGACAGTCATGCTGCTGACTGATGCAAAAAAAAAAAAGTATACAAAAGCACTTATACGTTTTACCACCACAATTGGTATTGGCTCATCGGATGCTAGAATATAAAATCCTCTGTACATTGAATGTATTCTGTGCGCAGTGAGGCTGACTGCTGTATACACTAGACGTGCCTGCAATGCTGACAACACACAGTCCCCCCCTTCCTTTATGGACTCCTCCTTTTGGATGCTAATAAGGCTTAAAGTTAGTTAGCTACTTAGACTGACAGCTGTGCTGACACAAGCAGCTGTAGCTGAAGCTGCCTTGTTGACCTCCCATGCTCTGGACCTCTCCACTGTGCAGGTTGTGGTGGCACCCCTTTGGCCATTTTAAATAGAAATATCTAATATGTTTATGTCTCTATTTTGTGTATGTGCTGCATGCAGCTTGCTAAAAGAACACCTTAGCATTAGCTAATATATTAGCATTCCTCTAAGATCTCCAAATATTGACTGCTTGTGGCGCCAAAAAATGCCAACATGGTGGCAAAAACATGCCAAGGTGGCCACCTCCATCGTATGTGCAATCTATGTGTTTTACTTCATTAGGAGAAGTTTACTATTTTGTCACTCCTTTTCTAAAATGAATACATGCAAAGCATTAAAACCCCAGCACTGCCATGTTTGCATATGTGCATTTTTATACTTTTCTCAGTACCTTCCTTCTTCTTTTTCTTCTTTTTCTTGTCCCTGACAGCAGACACTGCGTTGTTCTGTCAATGATTAACGTGTAAAGTAAAGACAACAACATAATGCATGAGTAGATCCCTGTTCTGGCCCTCTTCCTCAGACTGCACAGGCAATTTACATTTTAATGGCTCAAGCTGCTCCATGTCCCCAGCATCAGAGTGAAAGCTCAGCTGAAATCATGGGTGACTGCTTCCAAATGATTTACTGAGAACAGGAAAAAAAAAGAAAGAAAGAACAAAAAAACAACAGGTTCTTATACACATAAGCACAAAAACACAAAATCTTGACATGGTTATAAATCTTCTGGATTGAAGCACATGTTTATTTTATTAGATACATTTAACCATCATTCAATCAAAATAGGATGGATCATAGTCTAAGAATAATCTGACATGATAGAAAAACCACCAGGAATTGCGCAGATAAGATAAGATAAAAAAAGGTCAAATGTAGATTATATTGAGCAGAAATACTTTATGTCTTTACTGTGTGAGTGATCAAATATACACAGGGAATTGATGTTTTTAGCAGGCATTTCATTTGTTTAACTAGTATATCAAAAAGCCCCAAATATCAGGTAACCCCCTCATGTATTTTAAAAGAAATATAGTCTCATTCCCTCTGATAGTTTAGAATAAACAAAATGCTTGTATTTTAGATATAACTGCATTATATTGTTTACTCATTACTATTGTTGCTACTTATTTAAAGTGGGCTCTTCCTATTTTTTTGTTAAACAACATAACCGACTCTTCGTATTGCAGTGCAAGTCAGATCTTTTCATTTGAGGCTGTCAGATCTGCTACTACTGCTACTCTAGTTGTGGTCCTCACAAAAACCCTCTGAGTGCACAGCCATACTCAGCTATTTGAATGCTAATGAGTAAGACGTCATGATCAAAACTGTTCATCTTATTCATTGGTTCTGGGATCCTTTCTGGCATGTCCCATTTAAGAAGAAGTTCACAACCCTTACACATCCCATTGCTTTTCCAGTTAACAATAGAAATAGGATTGATGTTGAGCACGGTGGCAACAACAAAGTGCTTATGTTTATCTTATTGTGTCTATTTTATAAATCATATATATATATATATAATTAGTTATTATACATATTTTTCCCTTGGTTGTCCATGCCTCACCTGTGGAGAAGGCCCATGGTCCACTGGTGTAACTGGCAATGTATATATGCATTTCTGCAGTGGTCCTGCGGCATTGGGAGCTGTAAAACCCAAACCTCAATGGAAGAGGGAAGCCCTAGGAACAGCTAATAACCTCAGGCCTCTAGTGGGGTTTGAGGAACACACACACCAGAGATGGGTTGTTTTAATATATACAAATGCTTCATAAGAAGATGTGAAGAGGAAACAAATACACTGTGAGTTATAATTCACTAATATAAGTTGGATGAGAACTACAGCATGCTCATCACAAAGGCTTGTGAGTACCTCATGTGCATGTCTTGTTATCATGCTGCCATCTAGAGGTGCACAAATGCATGGAGACATTTATATGGTGTTGCCTGCAATACAGTATTTTTGCATCGATTTCATTTGAACGCACATGCTTCAGTTGCACAGATAGCTGATAATCTCAGTTCTGGTAATTGCCGACACGTGGCAGCATAAATGCTTATGCTGCAGCTTCTAGTATATGGCCTTATCCCGCTGTAGCTGTGGTGAAAATCAGTGGTTCCACACAATATACATTTTCCATTTGGCCCTTTTTAAAGCTAACATTTTGACTTGTGACATATAATGTTACGTGTCTGCCCTGTTATTATATCAGGTAAGGACTTCTTTATGAGTTTAAAACACAAGTTTAGTCATTAATGAGTCAGTGACAATACTTATGTAACAATTTAATTTATTTTTTTGAGAGGGTTATAGATAGTTAAAGATGAAGCAGTTTCCTGTATGTGGTCACAGCAGCTGTGATACTGAAAGAAAGATTTGTTAGAACAGAAAGGATTTGCACAAAGGAGATGAGATCTATCTACAAAATTGAACACAGGCAGATGCACCACAACATGACCCCAAGTAAACAACCATCTGTTGCACAGGGATTTATTTTGCACACTGCAGGATTTCAATTGTTTTGTAAAGCAGTGACTCAGTGACATGGATCAGGATGTGAGCTGATTACTGTATGCACTCACTAGATTTTGAGGATTGTTGTCCTAGGATGCTAATGATGTGGTGCAACTACACTTTGTAACATACACAAATTAGCTAGCTGATGTTTATCCTTTAAGGCAGACTTTACAGTGTGATAGGAGAAGAGCGGTATGCATAGCTAATGGTTCCTGAATGAAAACATGTATTTGAGAAATTCTCTGAGGCCGTATGCAGTCAGAACTACACAAATGCTCATAGTAATATATCCAGGATCATTTCTTAAATCCCTTAATCATGAACATTAAGATAGAAATGAATCATAAGTGAAAGTAAATGAATCTTGAATGAATCTTTCATGTACCTGTTATTTTCACATGTGATGACTCAGGTTATAGTCAGTCGTGAGGCACTCATATTGGACAGGCAGTCTATTTACAGATAGCAGACTCATACAAAGTGAAGCAAGTAATAATGGCAATTATTTTTTTCAAAGTCTGTTGGGTGGATGGGGCCTTTGTATCCAACAGAGCTGAACAATCAAAGCCAGATTTCCTCCAATCTCTAATTGCCACTGACTCGAGGCGATAAAAAGGACTCGAAAACATTCAATCACTGACAGTCATCAACAATTTACTTTAGAAAAATATCACCATGATGTCCCACAGATTAACTGATTTGACTGTGGAGAGAAAGACATATTTACAGTAATACACAAAATAGGTAAAATGGGGAGGAAAAAAGAAAAAAAAAGAATATTGGAGTAAAAGATGACTAGTGCAGAGATGGTCCAAAGAAATTGAGTAATTCTTACTTGTGCTCTAAATGGAACACTCTTAACCTTTTTCATTCATCCTGTACAGATCAGACAAGGCAATCTGCTTAAAAATAATAATAATAATTTTAAAAAAACCCAGGAAATTATTGAGGGTGGTACAGCTTGTGAAGTGCATATATGCTCCTCCTTATAATACAGCTGTTAATTATTACAGCAAATCTCTTTTCTAATAGATGTTATTACCATTCTGATTCAATGTTGTCAAAATGAGCAGTGCGAGCTTAGATGAAAGCAAGTAGTTAGATGATGTATAAAGTGTTGGTGATCAGTCCTGGACATTTTATTAAACTGAACATAAGAAAATACAGGCTGCAATGGCAATGATACAGTAAAAAAAAAAAAAAGCCTATGAAATGTTTGTTAGGTGGGCAGCTATGGATTGCCACTACATGTTTTTTTTTTTTCAAATACCACTGCTAAAGCTTTTACCAAAAAAAAAAAAAAAAAGTCTATCATCAGCTTATGGTCATTTTAACTTTTCTTCTGATGAAAGTGAGTAAACAATTGTCACTTATAAACAGTAAAGCAGGGTGCTGATAAAGACAATACTAAAAAGAAGTTTGACAAGTCTGCATATGACATACATAGATGTTATAGCCACACATAAAATTGTTGTTCAATAACAGCACAACATTGTGAACTTCACTGAAATGCAGTGATAGACAAAGCATCTTCAAGGGGATATTTCTTTTTTATTAAGTAGCCTATCTGTTATCCATTATTTAGGTATAGACAAACATGATTTAGCATTTCATTCTCAATATGTTACATATTTCATGACAGACCGACAATGTCTTTCCAAATTCTCACCAACCAGTGGTTCTTAAGAGAAAAAAAAATCTTCAGACAAAAAGTGAGTAAGTGGCAGGATTGAGATAAAGTCAAAAACAGATCGTTGAACGGTCGGGGTACTGGAGTAAGATGAGATCTCAGAATCAGAAGGAGACCTCACCTCATAGTTGTTCTGCAGTACAGCCAAACTGGACATAATGACAGGATTTAGTATCTAGAATGAGTCTGCCAGTGCTGAAGGAGCAAAGAAGAGAGAATAGAGTCATAGAATTACTATTGTCACAACAGCCTATGCATATATTATGTACCTTGTGTACCTTTTGACTTATGAATCAGCTGGTAACTATACCCTCAAGAAGACTGAGAATATGTATAAAAACTAAATATCTATTTTAAATAAAAATAGCCATTTATGTAATTCTAGGTTCTTCTCACTACAAAGGTTAAAGTACACTTTATAGGTATATGCTAGTTTAAGGCTAATTAACGTCACAGCACAAGTTCATTTGCTAGATTTCATTTGCTAGATTTTACAGCAAACTGTACCTTTATACACACACGGGGACTGCAGCATATAGCATGATAAACATACAACTATATCATTTCCAAAAGAAATTGTGATGCTGTGTAAAATGTAAATCAAAACAAAACAGAGTGATTTCCAAATAATTTTAAAAGCCATATTTAAATGAAACCTGTACAGAGGCAACATGTAAAGTGTTGAAAATTAAAGGCCTCCTTTGTACTGTGGTGTTAGATTTGTAGATGCAGTAACAATAATGGCTTTTGAAAGTGTTCCTGAACGTGTGAATGGATTTCTGCTACAGAACCATTTTAAAGCAATGCTTTCTGGGTGGTTGACAATAGCATGATGTTATTATGCAGTATTGGAAATACATGTTGGTAAATTACATTTAAATGTTCTTTATCTATACTGTCTCTCACATTGAAGCATTTCTTAATCTCGCTAAAACACTCTTTTAAAAAAAATTATTTAATTTGTTTTTGTATTTAGTCTACTGTTGCCCCCAAATCAGCGTTACACAGCACCACAACTTTTAGGGAAAAGTTGGGTAAAAGTTACCACTATGAGCTCTAACATAGCACTCTCACTTCTCTGAGAGGATAGAATGGAAATCCAGGATGCAAATGAGATGTGACATCAGAGTAAAGTGAGGAAAAATGTTCCTATCTCACAGCTCAGACCACTAGCTCTCAGTGATGAGTGACATGATGACGAAAGGTGTGAGGGCGCCCTCTGCTGGTGAGACATGAGATGACGATGGGATGACATCCGGATGGGAAAAGATCAGGACAGCACGCTGGTGTTCTGTGAATCCACGTCTTGCATGCTCATGACATCTGTACTTACTCCACTCTCATATATGGGGTTGTCGAAAGCAGACTCTTCTGTCATGTTGTCATACGGTGGCGAGGACATTGGCATTCTGATAGACTTTCCCTGGAGTCTGAGCAAAGAGTACAGAAACAGGAAACATCATGTAAAGCCTTTATTACAAGGGAAACGAATAAAATTTTGAGTCATTACTTACTTTGCAAAGTAGATGTAAATCCCAAGGACAATCACCAAGATGACTGCAGTTGGAATAAATACTGCAAGGGCAATGTTGGTTCCTTCTGTGCCATAATTTGTATTAACAACTTGAAGAAGAAAAAAAAAAGGACATAACATGTAATTACCCCTGTGAATGATTGTCAACAAATAAATATCAATCAATTCGGCAAGGTACTGAAATATGACTTACCATCTAGTCTGCGTTCATTTACATAATGTGTCGAGGACGCTACCAAGAAATAATTGCAGTTTAATGAGTATGTAGACCATATTTATGCAATGTGAATCACAGTGCATGCTTTATTTTTATGGCCAAAAGAATCAAAAGAACCTGCATTTGTAAACAGCACTTAAAACTGTTGAGATTCTGCTTTACTTTTTGTATATTTTGACTGTATTTAAAAGCTTGTTACGTGGTTTACCTCTGCAGGCAGGAGGAGTGCTATTCCACTGTGACGGGTGTCCAGGAACACAGTATATGGTGGCATAACCCTGCAGCTCATAGCCGGGGTGGCAGGAGAAAGTCAGCATCTCTCCTGCTTGATAAAAAGCCTTTTCAGAGCTCTGCATGCTGGTGGAAGCTGCACCGGGATTCCTGCATGGCTCATACTTTTCAGCTGAGGAGCAGTACAATATATTTGATTAGGACTATTATTATTTTCATGCACCTTTGTACAGTAAAAACAGTGACACATTGTAATTTTTGCCTTTTACTCATAATTGCTTAGCTGCACATCGCTGACATAACATAATTGCATGTCTGCGAATCTATGCTATTCTGACTGAGGGAACTTACGGACACATTTGGGCAGTCTCTCGTTCCACTTGGGCATAGCTGAATCACGGTTGTAGCAGGTTAGAAGGCTGGAGCCTGACAGGATGTAGCCTTTGTTACAGATGAACTGTACAGTCGATCCAACAGCAAAGCGACTGCCTGTGATCACTTTACGACTGTGCTGCACATTCCCGGGGTCCTGGCATGTCATCACTGGTGCAACACCAAAAACAAGTGATGATAATTAGTTATTACTGCCACCGGTGCTGGTACAGGAGTGATAAAAAGTATAATTAACAAGGAAAAATATTCAATTTGATATTGTTTTGATTTTTTTTTCTTGGGTAACTGGAAAAACCTTTAAAAAATTATGAGGGGCAATTACATATATGCACATTACATTGAATTTGTTGTGCAAAGGAAGTGCACCGGCTGCACTAAATATTGTTCCCTAAATGTCATATTGTTAACTATTTGCCACATGACAATGCATCCTCATGTTATGTATTAAAGTTGAACAGTCACAGAATAACACAGTTACATCAAACTAACTAATTAACCAGGTATTATGGTAACAAGACTATAATTAGCCATGTTATCATAATATTTAAGCAAAAAGGTCTGAGACTTGGACCAATGATGGCGTATTCTAACTCCCAAGGTGGACTAAAGAGAAACTACAAAGTTTTATATGCTTCCTCTCACCTTCCTCGCATTTTGGCACATCACCGCTCCAACTGAGATCCCACTGACACATGAGGATCTCAGAGCCAACCAGTGTGTATCCTGGGTAGCACTGGTAGGTGACCACAGTGCCGTGTATGAGATCAGGATGCGACATGCTCTTCCAGCCGTTGGTGATCTCCGGCAGCTCTGAGCAGGTGTCATTCCTTGGCACCTCTGTTGGCGTTGGCGCCATTGGTGTCATGCAGCGCAGATATGGGAGGGAAGAGACAGGTTGTTAAAAAAGGATTTGCAAAGATTGTGAGGACAATGTGTTACTGAGGATATATAAATATTCTCCTAATAATCCATTTTCTTGTATAACAAACATTTTTTTTTTATTGTTTAGAGCAGATCTAGATCTAAAAGGAATAATGAGGATCCTCAAGGAAAACGCCGAGCATTAATATGCAACCCCCACTGCAGGGAATAAATACGACTGCAGATTTTTTGCTTTCTTTGTGCTCTAAACAGAAACTGTTTGGGAAGAAAATGTAAATAGAGGCTTGTGATGTTTCCTAGGAGGAGCGCAGCATGTGGTTTGGCACCAGTCAATCTGTGCCTCCCTAACTGCAGCATACATGGCGGGGAACACAAAGAGTTAGGTAAAACCAGCTGATGTTGAAGTGAACACTTTTATTATGTTTCGTGTTTGTTGTTATTTAATCCTGTGCACCTGGGATAAGCCAGAAGACAGATAGACAAAGGCACAGCAAGAGTGGGGAACAAAGAGACAGGGGAACAAATACACCTTTCTTTTTTTTCCTGTTCCCTAAATGATGATGTGTTAGGTTCCAGATATGAGTAACATTTTACATTCCACATTTGTTTCCATTTGTGGTCCCTTGCTTGTGGTACTTTTACAGTAAAAAGTATACAATATATGTAATCCCAAGAAAATTAGAAGAATGTATGCCTTATATTAAAAGCATGTAATATTAGTGTTTTGGTTTTTTTTAAGAGGGAATGAAACTAAACCACCGTCTTACCAAAGAAGTGAACTACAAAGCCATTGTTGTAGCCGTAGATGTTAGTGGCAGGATCAGACTGAAACTGAATAGTGACATCAGCCATGGAGGTATAGAGCTTGAAATGTGGTCGCGTGCCACTGTATTGGCCCAGGATGTTGGCAGTCAGGTCATCACCATCATAGAAGGTCAGCAGGTCATTCTTCCCCAAATGGAGACTAGGATTGACATCACAAAAAAAAGGAGTTACTTTTTGTTTGTTTTCCCCTTAGTAACTTTGCAGATTCAGACAGAGTTCCCTGGCTCTGAGGTGTATTTGCTGAGTGATAGGTTTGTAGCATAAACCTATTCGCTGGAACGTTCAAGACAATTTACTACACAGCAAAAGCAAGACACAAGTAGGCAAAGTTCTTTGTGTTACTCATGCATGCGTGAGGCCTGCCTGGAGCCAAGTGTCGTTCCACCCACTTGACCTCTGTCAGACTCTCAGCCAGGTTCCCTGTAACACTCCTTTTATTGTGGTTATATGAATATGCATAGGTTCATACACACAAAGAGTACCTTGCCTGTGCGTTGTGTAAGTATGTGTGTGTGTGTGTGTGTGTGTGTGGGGGGGGGGGGGGGGGGGGGTCAGAGTGTGACCCCATAAACAACTTCCCTAAACAAAAGGCACTTAGACTAAAACTGACATAGCTATGTTTATCCTACCATAAAACAATAAAACAAGGTACGACCTCTCCCGTGCTCCCATGGTGTGGGTGTGAATGCCAGAGCACTCTGGAATGCACAGGAAGTCTTTGCAGACTCCTAAGGATCACACATCCTATCACTACACAATCGATTATACACCTCTAAGCATATATGGTTAAATATTTCTAAGCATAAATGACAATCAACAATATAAACCTGACACTGAGTGTTGTGCACAGAGCTTCAGTTGGTAAATGTGTTCTGTCTCCCTTTACGCTGATGAAAGCACAAGCTGATGATACTAGACAGTGTCAGCAGTACTTGGAAAATTGCAATTTTGTTTATATTAGATGCATCTGATGCAATGTAAACATTAAATTATTCATGATTCATGTCTGTCTGACGCCCCCCAACACCCCACCCCGCATCCCATGAATATATACTGATGTGCATATATGGGTATTTGAGCATATCATCAAAATAATCCAAAGGAATTACTTTTTGAATAGTCCTACCGGCCTTTTACAAAAAGCTGCCATACAAGCAAAAACTGAATTATAGAAGAACTACAGAAACAGGTAGAAAAAATAACAGATAATAAATAATGAATAAATACGTATGAATTCAGTTGTACATGTTTTGTGTTGTGTTTGTGATGTTAATGTGTGATAGAGTATACGGTAGTCAAGTCACAGTTTGGCGGATTTTTCGCTGTTACTGATTAACATAAAAATGCATTAACCTTTTTCCATTTGGAAAATTCATATGTCTTTGTAATCACATCAGCATCAATCAGACACAGAGTATGAAGAATACTGGGGGGAAGAAATGTAGTCATATAAGCTGTAGAGGACAAGAAAATGGTTGCTCTTACCCGTGACTAAATTTGGTGTCGAAATAGCAGTGCAGCTAGTTTTTACAACTTAACTTGATTGTGTTAATAATCACTGAACTGTACCATTTAAAAATTAAGAATAAAAATAGCACAATGCCTTCAATCACATGCTTCATGGGAGCCCAGCAGTGGTGTCTTTACAGCCGTCTCCAATGCAAACTGCACATCACTGTTTACTGTGCCAGATCAAGTGACAAAACAAGGGCACAAAGTGTGGTGAGAAAACAGTGCTCAGAGTACAAGTTTCAAATTACTATGCCTCAAAAATGTGCAGTTTCTGTAGCTGCTGTATGTAATTTTGGCTTGTTCTTAAATGGTGTGTCTTTGTCTTTTCTACATGTATTTGTCTGAGCAATAGATTTACAGTAACACTGTAGAGATATCCATATTGTTAAGATATCCAATTCTGAGTCAAGCTCATCTATAAGAAAAGCGACTGTTGTGTAACAACTGTCCGAACACAAATGAGTAAGAATATGTTACAAATAAATAATAATAATAAGCTCTGAGATAATATGCTATTCTCAAATGTTTAAAAAAAATCTCATTAATGAGCTGATTATTAATACTGACAAAAAAACTTTCAAGCAAACATATGCCAACACTCTAAAAAAATAAATAAAAAATATCTCAGCAGCACAATGCTGCGTATAAAGAGCACAGATGTGTAATAAATATTTAATGTTAAAAGATGAATGAAAACTAAAGTAATAAATTACAGCTTTTATAGCATTTTTGTGCAACTTTATGTTTGTGAATGTTTCAAGTATCTCATGCTCAACCAGATTTGATATATGTGACTGATGCACACATGAGCCATTGAAACGACATGACAGGATTTTTTTAAATCGCATGCTGAGGACAGACAAAATGCAACTACCAGCTGACTTGCTGTTATGATCCCCAAATTTGCTTACTGTATCTTTTAGCTTCTGGATTATGTTCTTGATTGAGTTTTTGGCTCCAGTTTTGCATTATTTTATATGATGACCTCAGTTTTATGATATTACTGAGTCATAGTTTTGTGGTCACTATAGTGGTCCTTAAGATTTGAAGCAAAAACATATACTGTGATTGTGCTCACCTTTGTTCAAATTCAAATTATATCACCCAAATTAAATACTGTTTTATCCAATAAATTACTTGAAATTGTCAAACATGCCAACACTGTCACTAAAACCTGCTGTAAATATTGCCACTGCCTGCTATTAGCCTGATATCAGTCTGTAACTGAATGCTATCTGTTTCTGATAATAAAGCAATTAAATGATGAATTGTCAAAAATCGCATACCTGTTGCTGTTTACATAAACAGAAATCCACATTTGCACCTATTCAACCATGTGTTGTTCTATAGGAATATAAACCAAATGTAACCGGCTGGCAGGCAGTTGAGTCGAGTCCTATCTTGTTGGTAACCAGTTTGCATTTATAAATTAGTTGCGAACTAATTTATAGTTGCAAACTGTTGACAATCTCTCTGAGAGTGATTGAAGTTAGTCCAAGTCAGACTATGATGTTTGCAGAAAGGTTGCCTCCTATCTGTGCAACTGCCTTGTGATCTTAAGTTGTCATGATGTGCAACACTCAAGTTCTGGGCAGACATTCAGTCACCACAAGCTGCAGTAGGTTGGAGAATGTTTAAAAAATTCAATGCAATCACCAAGGAGCCGAGGATTTTATGTAGATGGAATAAGGTTGGTGTTTAATTTTCATTCGTCTGACTGAGCTATTAGCTTTCTTACCTTGCTCTGTATTAGGAGCAAACTTTGTCAAGTATGTCCAGTGTTTGATGGTAATTTGGCTGAGCCGATTTAATGTAAGTTTGCTCAGCTAATGTTATCTCAAGATGGTGGTGCATTTGATGAGCCATCTTGTTCATAGTATCCCCAGAGGTTTTTTTTTAATCAATATTTAATAAAATACCAATATTTGGTGTCCCTGTATAGATATAATTTTGCCACACAAAATACTGCAATTTTATGTTGTATCAATTTTTTCCCCCAGCCCTATTATATTCTTTATATACAGTCCTTATGCATAGTCCTGTCTCCACTTTGGTTTGTCAGAGCATCTGTTGTTCCTTTTCGATGTTCAGACCCAGTTTATACTCTTATTACCATCGTCGTGGTGATTGTTTTTGGATATATGTTTTGTTCCCTTTTGGAATATGTTTGGCCATTTTCAAAACAGCCAAATAAAAAGGGTTGATCTTTGCTTATTTTTGGCTTGCCCGAGTTAACATTGGGGTCCTGTCCACATCCTCACTGACAATTTCAGCTTTTTTGGGACAAACACTGTAATAGGAGATAAGGCCATGTTATCTGTGATTGACGGCGTTTCATAATAAAGGGAAACAAATGACCTCTCTTCTACTCTGTCTTTTACCCAGAACCTCCCCACAGAATTCCTCTGAGAGCAAACAAACTGCTGTTAAAATCAGACTAGGAATAAATCTTGAATATTTTATGTTGACTAACAGTATAAACAAAAAGCAGATCTAATTAGCCCCACGAGGTTTGCTTCTGTGAAAAATAATGCAAAATAAAATTTTAACACAATATGGCCAGAATGATGGGTAGATCTTTTTTTTTTTTTTTTTGAAGAAATCTGGACAGGATTTTCCTCCTGGACACAAATAATGAATGTGGGCTGCATGAATTTGGGTGGCAATGTACTCCCTCTGGTTAGCTGGAACACTATGAGGGCAATTTACACCTCCGTGTTCTCTGACAATCGACCACTGTGGATTGAAGTGACAGGAATGACAAAGCCAATTTTCACTTCCAAATCTCCATGATAATACTCTATGGAAATACAGACCTGGTGCCTTCTATGAGGGCATCTACAGGATAGGCAAATAACTTTTTTGACCTTAAACTTTCTTCTTTCTCATAAATCTATTTGAGGAATACCATGAATTCTGCATACACTGCATGGAATCTTCATTTCTGTTTGAGCTCTTCTTCACCTTTGGGTCATAAAAGCTATCAGTCTTCTCTGCTCTCATGGATTTCCTCCCAGAGTGATGTAGATCTGTCATTTGGTATTAATACTGTGTGATTACATCCGGTTTCTGCATTCTCATCACAAATATATACCAACACCCACTGATCCCTTTTGCCACATACTATAAAATGTTGCCAATGTACTGGCTGTTCTTTGTCTCTTGTTTTTTTTAAATGAAGCTAGTTTCTAATTTTACTACTTTCACTGTGATTGATTTTCCTGTTTTTTCCTACTACGGTGGTTTATCAGCACCACAGCCCATATTCTTTGACACTAATGATGTATAGTGAGCTCCATCTCAGCCGTGTTGATCTTTGCCCCCTTTGTGCAAACCAGTGCATCTGAGAAATCTTTCCTCACAGTTTTGGCAGTGATTTGGTCTTTAAAGTGTTTTAATCAAAATATATTTATCAGTGCCATAGCTGACGTTCTGATAAACAATTAGGTGCACAACTTTGCCTTTCAGCGTCATTAGGTCCCCTCGAGATCTTAGATATCATGTTCAACACTGTTGTAATATCCAAAAACAATCAGTATTGTAGTGGGCACCATCAGCGGATAACTTTTCCACTTGATGCACTGAAACCACTCACGTCTGGCTTCCTAAATAGCCCCCTCAGTCACGCTAGCTCGTCAAGAACCTTGCGGTCAACCTTGGTTTTAAATTGCCCTACTGACCTCATCTGTTCTCTAACCTTTCTACCTGAAGTTTATTAAAAAATCCCATTGACACCACAGAAGACTGCCAAACGCAAGATGCCTCCAGTCCAAACATCCACAGCACAGTAAGTCACTGCAGGCTACTCGGCCACACACCGCACCAATCTGGCAGTCACTGCACCCAAATGTCATCCCACATGGCTCCTTTCTTAAAAGATGGCCCCCAAGTCATGAAAAGCCAGTCCTGGCCTGGTTTGAAAACTGGTAACTAATCTTAGAAATATGTTGTCCCTGAGTCATTTGCTCTGTATCCATGATTTCATAATTCTTTTCAATTTTCGAAAGATATTGTGTTTCTGGGAATACAGCAACAACATCTGAGATCTTTGTTGGTAAACAACAGTCACGAACTACTACTGGCCACAAACAAAGACGGGTGAGAATGCAAGACAGACTTAAAAAAGATTATTTATTTGACTAAATTTAGTCAGATCTTACTTGACTGA
The DNA here is from genome assembly GCF_964374335.1 of Astatotilapia calliptera. Taxonomy (NCBI): domain Eukaryota; kingdom Metazoa; phylum Chordata; class Actinopteri; order Cichliformes; family Cichlidae; genus Astatotilapia; species Astatotilapia calliptera. The sequence continues at coordinate 9,709,415 of NC_137431.1, read as the reverse complement.
ACATTTCCCTCACCAACTTGGCACAGGCATTTGCAAAGTTCCAAGGTCTGCTTGAAAAACAATTTCTGAAAACTCCTCTGCATACCAATGCCACCGGCTCAGTTCTGCAGATGAGGGAATGACAGTTGTTTTCTACAAGCCTGTAGGCATTCTGTCACCTTCACTGACCAGTCAAGTTTAAAGAACACAGCAAATCTCTATTAACTCTAACAGAATGGAAATAGCTCACGGTACCATACTTTCAAAAGCAACCTTCTAACATCTTTTTCATACATATTTGACATTTAAATTGTTCTGCTCAGTTCAAATAACATAAAAAATAGGCACCTACATAATCACAGCATAAGCTGACGTCCAGGTTGCATGTCATGTATAGAGTCACCACAAGAGGACTCTAAAAACCAGTAAGTTCAAGCTGCAAAGTCTCCAGTCCTGCTCACTAAACTGAAACATTAGCACTGTTAAAGAGACTTTGTGATCATTTTGTCTGGTGAAACACACTTCCAGATACAATATGCTCAATGCTAAAGCACACGCGGACCACTTACCTAGCTATATTCCACAGGTGGGGATATCAGCTGTAACCCCTTGTGTCTGGCTCTTGCTGGAGCCATGCTCCATGCTAATTAGCAAGGAGTCGGCCCTCCTGTTTGGCCTAAATTAATTAATCAGTCCTCATTATGCACATTGCTCCTCTGTAATTGCCAGCACTGGCACAGTGATGAATGATAACACAGAAAACATTCTCATTACTGCAGAAAAGTGTGTGCCCACCCTTATAATGAGACGACTCTTATCCACAAGAGCCTTTTGTCACTTTAACATGCTAAACGCATGCACACAAACACACGTTGATGCAAATTACATGTTGGCCGAGCCTAAAGGAATGCTTTTTCTCAAGCAGAGTGGACCAGACTTGAAGGTAATGGTGGGGTCCGCAGGGATCAGACAAGCTGTGGGTTTCAAGTGCCAGGAAAGCTACACATGACCAACCCTGAGATAAACTAAAGCCGGCCACACCACCATTAATTTACAGTGAACAGTCTCATGTGGCCAGGATTAAAAGAAATTTGAGCATGGTGCAATTTAAAAAGAGGGCACTGAATGAAAATCAGTTTACCTCTAATCAAACTTGTTTACTTCTGCGTGATAAAAAAAATAAAAAATCCTCTCTGATCTTTATTTTATTACCCTAGGTGCACTGGTTGACTTTTAATAACAGAGATTAATCACTGGGTCTTAATCTCTATCTAAAGATCACAGTGGCATGCAGGGTCACATAAAGCTCAGTGCTGTGTTCAGACATTGTTTTGTATTGGTCTCCTCTAATGCTTTTATTCCCTTTTGATCTGCGGCTCATATTTGAGTGACGGCTCATATCTCAGTGCCGGACAGATATAGTTTGGGAAATGATGCGTATTTAGACCACGCAGCAGCATACAAAACTGGGCATGAGCAGAAATAATCCCCGCCCACACAAATGTTCAGTACGACACAGCTGGGCGATATTAATCTGTATCTTTATGCTTAGTTCAGCAACTTTTAAAAGATGAATGAGCATTGCAGTGGAACACAGTATTTGTTACTATATCTACTGTTGTTCTAGTGTACATTAAATATGAACAGGTTAGTTTATTTTTATCAGTATATTTTACACTCTCTAGTTTAGTCAAGTCCCAGTTTATAGCAACAGAACCACTCCTGAGTACAGTACTGGTTGTAGATTGTGACCACCTCACTCTGATAACAAAGTAGCACAATTCAGATACACAGATATAAGAATGCCATATGATGACTATGCCTAGACTTAATCATTTTCAGTGGTGGAGCTTTCTTCACCAGGAACTCAGAGCCACATTCTTGGCTTTATTATGTTTCACATTGTGTTACTGCCTGATTAAAAACATATGTAAAACAAATTCCACATAAGAAAAAATCTAAATTTAAATAGCTCAAATAATAAAATGCTGAGCAACTGACCAAACGTCAGTTATACCGCTACCGACTTAATGCACGGGATGTACAATAATGAATTGAAGATGGTGCATTAGTGCTGAATGTTAAACTAGCGAGCACTGTTCCCTATGCATCCACAAAAGTGACCATGAATGTCTTAACTGAAATGATGGAGTGATTTAAATCAGTGAAAAAGCTTCATGATTGCCGCCTCTGGCTGCTGTTCACTATGGTAGATTTGTAGTAATGATGGTGATTTGATTTGTTCTGGAGGTTGTCTATTAAGGACAGCTTGCAATCTGTCTGTACAGCCTCAGACTTCATTTCATAATTATGTCCTAATTTTATTACACTGTTCAGAAAGAATTATGAATATGGGAAATATGAAAAGTGAAGGGAACAAATTCATGCACGCATGCACAATTGACCACTCTGACCAACAGCTAGCAATTGCCACTGGTTGAGATTTGTCAGCGACTTTTTTTTTTTTTACAACCTCAGGCAGTATTCCCATTGGTTTATTTTTAACCTCTCTGTGCCCTCTTGTTTGCAAGTGCTTCAGGCAACAACAGGAATCACTTATGATGTAGTTTTGGTGCTTACGATAGGCTGCATGTGCAAGGCAATATTGTGGAAATCATTCAACCAAAGCAAAGGGATAAATCCATAAAAGATAACAAGACAGTGGCACAAGATATATAATTTTGCGGAGTTTTTTGTTTTTGAGAAAGGCTCCACGTACCACAAAGAAAAGGTTGTGCGATTATTTTCACTTCAGTTAAGATCAATTACTAGTGTAGACTGAAACAAAATGTGTGTGCATTCAGGGGACATTTGTGCATGAGTGATTGGTGAAGGTGAAACAGTGTGCCTGGATTTTGTGTGCGCATCTGTCTGTTTTGACATCTCTGTGCATTTGTGCTGAATTACAGTTGGGTAGGCTGAATAAGTGGCTCAGAGTAGTTGACTGCCAGAGCAGATTCATTTCAAAGCCAACTCTGAGGCAGACACCAGGGAAGTGAGAACAGGAAGGCTTACTGGCTAATCTGGTCAGAGAGCGAGCTGGAAGCAACACAGAATTCTTAATGTAGGGGATGTTGAAAAAAAAATCTAATTAGTGACTGCAACCACAGAAACACTTTCCTGTTCGCATTTTGTAGTGTGTCTGCGTAGATGAGACAAAGGGTGGGAAAATAACCAAGAGGGGTGTGTGTGTTTATATCTGGAGCCTGACATCCTCTCTGACCTCCCTGAGTGATTTCTAGTCTTACACCTGGGTGCAGTCTCTTACACTTGGATGTCAAGCATGATCCGCTTGTCCTCTTCCACATGGATACCCCAGATGCAGTCCTGCCCCTTGTCGTAAGCCTCGGGCCAATTAGGAGACAACACAACACCAGCAGAGTCTGTGATCTCCCCGCTGCACACAGCTGCAACACACAAACAGTACAGGCTGAAAAAACCAATTGTAAAAGATTTGAAGATACAGGAAAGTAAGATGCAAATTAGAAATCAATTCACTCAAAATATATTTTGGTACATAGATAATTTTGTCTAGCTAGATTATGCCCGTGATCTTAGTGCTTAATAAAATACAGCTGAAATCAGGTGCTGTGCAAGCATCTTGGTGTGATCCTCGCAAAACTGCAAACTGACACTGAACCACTTGGTGACCATGACCCATACGAGCAGAAATTAAATTTTCTTATAGCTAGCTTTACTGGAGAGCTTTTCAATTTCACTCTGTTGCAGAATAACCATGAAGGCTTTAAAGACCAAGACTAAGGTCAGCATGTCATGTTTGTGTGTATGTGCATGTGGGAGGAGTGAAACAGAGAGGGGAAGGGAAGGGCTCAGGGTTGGGCCGCTATTAAATGTGATGCGTCGCCTGTGAACTGTGGCAGTTCTCATCTTAGGCCAGCTATTGTGCGCCTTTAATCTCGAGCACTTCGAAAATCTGCCCTGCGAGCGCACATTTCAAAGTAAATCGTTGTTACAGTTTTGAGAGAAAATTTATCACGGATCAGAGGAAAGCAGCTTAGGAAGATATAGTTAACTGTCACTGGTATTTAATATTAGAAAAACTAACTCCTGCAGTGATCAAGCAGACAATGAAAGCTTCGGGTCCTCGGGTCAATCTGATATTGCTCCAAGTTCTTCTCCAGTGGAAGCACTTTTATTTTATTTTTTTTATGCCCTGCAATCATGACATCTGTTAACTCACCCCTACAAGCTGGCTCGGTCTCATTCCACTGAGGGTTTTGTGCATCCACACACTCAATCACCACAGAGCCTTGCTCCAGTGTGTAGCCAGGGTCACATGAGAATTCGACCACTGCGCCCACACTGTAGGTGGAATCGCTGCTGCTGAAGTTCCCGTACTTCACAAAGGGCTCGTAGCACATCCCTTTCGCAAAAGCTGCAGACAGAGTGTATGACATTGAACATAAGTGACAAGGATGGTGCAAGATATTATTAGCAAACTCTGCATTCTGCCTCATCAGCTTGCCTTCGTATCTTATGGCTGCGCCGGTGGAGGTCATCGTCCCGTCTGTGGTGAACTCCACAAACAGATAACGTCCGGTACTGAGCACTCCCTCATTTGGCAAGTATTCAACTTCATAGGAGTCATACACAGGGGGAGAGTCTATGTTGTTGCCATTTTTTATTAGCAACCTAAAAAAAGAAAACAGGGAGAGAGCGCTGATGGGATTAAAATAGATGTTAAAGAAAGAAATTACAAGGTACCCGAGACCTGCTCATTGTTCCAGCTGCAGCTGTAATAACTTTGTGATAACATTCTACACCTTGTAATGAGGTGAATGGGCATGCATGACAATTGCCATATGGATCAGTGGTTACAGAAGGATACATAATGCAATTGCAGTCTCCTACCTCTCACTACCTTCTGGTCCCCTCAATTCATTTGCCTGACAGAGCACACTTAAGGGATTATCATGATAAAAGGTCCTTTCAAATTCATCTGTCACTCCCTAAAGATTTTGGTCATTTATAGCCCTCGAGAATTTTAATCCTCCATCTGCAGGAATACTGTTATTCAGAGTTCAAAGCTCGACGCAACTCACATTTCCACACTATGCTCACATTTATTCTCAATGTGTGTTTTGATTTTAACAGCATACATAAACTACCTGTCATCATCTTCTGCCAAAGCCACCTTTTCAAAGTGAACGTGAAGCCGGTGGGCTTCAGGTGCCTCCAGAACCCAGTGGCAGGTCAGATTGTTGCTGTAGTTGCCAGGAAAACCAGGAGAGACGATGCGGCCATATGTGGCATTTTTTATCATTCCCCCACAGGATGCTGTATGAAAAGAAAAAGAAAAGAAAAGAAAAGAAAAAAGGACAAAGAGTAGGAAGTAAAAACTTGATGAAAAAAAAGTAATGATTCGAACTGTGGTAGGGGGATTTTGGAGAAAAGTCCCTGTCTGAGCACAGATTGCATCGATATGCAGTGGACTGTGGCTGAGCTACACCAGGCGGCTCTCCTGGGTCTAAGAGTGCCTGATTGTTTGTGAAGGTAAAAGCAAAACAGCGGCAGTAACACTATCAGTTTAGAACAGCTGCAGGCAGGCGCGGTGAAAGGCTGGAACTAGCAGATGAGTTTTTACCAGCAGGAGAAGGAGAGTCATGTGGCCCAGTTCTAATTAAGGCAGCCAGGTCCAATGGCCTTATTTTGCCCCGTCTCCAAAGAACAGCTCCCTGTGTTGCTAATCACATGCAAACACGCTCATTTGCCCTCCGAGTGTGACTCAGTAGGAGACAACACGGTGAAAGGCTCTGTTAATCAAAATCACCTGTTCTCTCAGAGAAAGCTGAAGAGAAACAGGCTTGTGTCTTTAAAATTGCGAGTTTCACTTTGCAAATTATTTTCCTTAACTCTTTTTTCTTTTAACTCTCAAATATAAGAATAATTAAATAATTATTAAAATTAATAGCAATACTTAGATGTTTGCTTTGAAAGCCTGGCAGTCAATGTTAACTACTTGAACATATTCACACTCACTGTCAGGCAACGAGCCTGAAGGTAATTTAGTTTACAAAGCAAAATTAAATATCAAACCAAATCACCCAACATTCCAATTAAGCTGAAGGGATAAGCCCATAACCCACTGTTATAGCGTTTAGATTTCATTTAGTTTAATTACATTCTTTGCAGTTTTATTGTTAGAGTATCAGTTGGGTGGGTGGGGGGATCTTGTTGCCCTGAAACTTGCCTATCCAGAAAACGAATTTGCCTTACCGACACATCGGGGTTCTTTTCCACTCCAGTAAGGCGTGGTTGCATTACGACAGGTGAGCATTTTTGGACCCTGCAACTTGTATCCAGTGAAACAATTGAAATAGGCTTCTCCGCCGGGATGCAGGTGCGTCACTGAAACCTCTCCACCAGCAGGCTCTTTGGGGAATGCACAACTCAGCACAAAGGCTGGAGAGGAAGGAGTCAAAAATAGAGGGAAAGGGAAATGAAAGTGCTCTTATGAATACATTATAATTTGATAATTTTTGTTGCAATGTATCGATTTATAAAGTTCAGTATGTTATACAGTAGTGATAGAAAAGAGAGACAGAGAGACAAAGCATGTTTATACTATAACACCAGTAATTGCATTTTAATGTAACTGATTTCACCATTAGCAGCTGTGAAATCACAGCACAAATAACTAAATGCATCATTTTGGGAAAGGACATGCTTGGTCTAAGTTATTTTTATTTATTTATTTTAATTTAGCATTTAGAAAAATCATTTTCCAGGGTTTTTCAGCCTTTTATTTGTCTGAGCACAATCCAGTCCTGGACCAAACTGCCAACAATGTTAACTGGCTGCACAACATAATCCTCTATGTTCTGCATTGTGTATTCATTGTTGACCAAGTTGTCTCTCCTCCAAACCACTGCTGAAGACCCATAAATATTTAAATCCAAAATGATTGTGAATTTGTGCAAATGAATCTGTCTCTGTCTTCCTGTTTCTCTTCAACATGCAATTAAAGAAGTTATTAGAACCAGCCTTCAGATTTGTTTATATACACTACATCTTTTAATTGTAGTTTACCAGTACAAACAGTATGCAAATGTACAGAGACATGTTCTTGGCACTAGAGTAATTATCATCACTGTGTGGTTTGGTGTATAGTTGCTGCAGATACTTTGACAAATGGATGCATGGTTGGTCGGATGAACATCATAGTGGGTCTGTAACGTTAGGCTGAGGAATAGCCTCTATAGTGGTTGTCAAAGAGTTGCGATTGCAGTGGGGTAAGATCAATGTTCCCAGACTTGCTATGCATTGTTGTCCTGTTCCCTTTTTAAATAAATGGTGTAGGACGGCATGGAGTTCACTTTGATAATGAAGTAAGCTAACCAAGTCTTTAATGGAAGCTATTAAACAACCTTCTCTTCCTGTCTAATAACCACACTGTTCTACCTCATTAGTGTAGGCACTTTAATGGCCAGACTAAAACTTTTAAACTTCTGGAAATGTGTGAACAACAGAATATAATTGGACGCACTATGGCTTGTGCTACAATAACAGTGTGATTGTGAGACTGCAGAAGTACAGAAAGCTAGAAGCCTTGTATAACATGCTTTAGCTTAATGGAGCGGATGCAAAAGCTAAACAAATGCTAACAGGCAACGATAACAAAGTAAAGGGCAGCTGGTAGTCATGTGTTTGTTAAAACTGTCTTGCTGAAATCATATTTGCAGCCTTAAAGTCTTAAATTACAGCACAATGGCCAAAATTAATAATAATGATAATATATGGTAAAGGTAGCTTGCTCACAGTTAAGTGAATTGTATAACACTCATAATTTTAATATATATTTGCATGATTTCACAAATGGCTACGTAACATCAAAAAAGTACGTTTACATCAAGAAATGGGTTTATCTTCAATATATCGAGTCTAATTTGGTTCAAATACAAAAAAGCACAGATACAGGATCCTCAATAAAAGAGCTACAAGACTGGCATCTTAACATGGTGTGTTTAGTACTAGAGCAGTAGCCACATGTATAAAGCAATAGCACACACTTCATAGACAGGGTTGTTGGCCCACCTCCACAAAAGCAGGGCAAGTGGAGGTTAAACAGTGCAAACAGATTAGACAATATGCAGCAGGTTGGATTTGAAGCGCTTTCATTTCAACCAAGTCATTTGGACATGAAAAAACATCACTTTAGTGATGTTTTCTACCATTACCTTGAAGCTAAATTGTCTATTCAAAAAAAAAAAGTCATTCTATCAATCTTTGAACTTGAACTCGAGGGAAAACAGCCCTAAATGCATAACGGCCATAAAGGTTTGTGAAACTACTGACTTATGTGTTTCTTTTACACAAGCCACTGGTTTCTACCATAATGAAACCGGCCTTTGCGTTGCAGTAAATCAGTGAGCCACAGGGACGAGGTACACTGCCCCTGGGTCATCCATTCCATTCATAGTTTATCACTAGCTCCAATGAACCTAGTTATTGCCATTATCATAGCAGCATTTACATCCCTATTGAGCATGCAGTGGGAGAGCCAGAGGCAAAAATTGTGGAGCCAATTCCTGAAGTATTAAATTACGTGCTGCCTCCATTCCAGTAGATGTGGTGCTGGGCCATAAAGTCTGATTGTTTCACCATTAGAAATAATAGATCCACAGTGCAGACAGCCAGGAAGATTAGCTGATGGTGCTGTAGAGCCACAGGAAACAGATGTGAAGCGTATGTCTTTAGTTATTGTTTTCTTGTAGTGGGGAGGAAATAGTCATAGTCATAGTAATACTCATGTAAACCCACAGTAGTACAGTACATGCATAAGCTAGTTGCAAAAGTATCATTAGAATATTCAAATTCTCTCATTAAAATATTGTTTATTACCTTTTAAATACCACAGATTTACTGTACGATTGTGGTAAAAAATAATGCAGACTCTCACCCAGGGAAAACTCAAACTCTGATGAACAAAAAGACATAAATATTACACTGGCTCAGTATTTTTTTTTTTAACAAAAGTGATGCCAAAATGCAGAGGCAGTGTAGGTGACAAACTGAGTACACCCAACAACTGAATAGCTTGTAGAGTCATCTTTATCACCAACTACTTGATGTAACCATTTTCTGAATGACTTTATCAGTCTCTCACTTTGTTGTGGAGGAATTGGCCCACTGTCTTTTACAACATTGCTTCAGTACATCGAGGTTTGTGGGCATTTGTTGCGTTGCGTAGGATCATTGTCCTGTTACGTCACAGGATTTAAGCCAAGTTTTAAATGCTAGATAGATGACTCTAGAATATGTTGGTTTATAGCCAAACATCTCCACTTTGGTCTCGTTTGCCTGAAGGACATTATTCCAGAAATTTTGTGATTGTTCAGATGCAGCTTTGCAGTCCTATGCCATGTTACCATGGTCTTTTAGAGAAAAGAGGCTTTCTGCTGGCAAGCCTTCCAAACAAGTCATGTTCAGTCTTTTGTAATTATGCTTTCATGACCTTTGGCATTTAACTCCTGCTAACAGAGGCCTATTGAGTCTGAGATGTAGCTGAGCAGATCCTTAAAGTTGCGAGGTGGACCCTCTTGTTTGTCCAGCAAATCCCACAGGTGCGTAACTTGATTGAGAACTAGGGAATTTGGCGGTCAAAATCTCAGACTCATTGCTGTGCTGAACCATTTTTTGTTCTTGGCAGGGCACAATATCCTGCTGAAAGAGGCCACACCCATCAAGGAGTACCTTTTCCATGATAGGGTGTACATGGTCTACAACAGTGGGTAGGAAGGTGGCACGTGTTAAAGTAACATCCATGTGGATGACCCAAGGTTTACTAGGTTTACTAGCAGAACGTTACTCAGAGCATCACACTGCCTCCACTGACTTCTTCCCATAGTGCATCCAGGTGTCAGGGGTTCCCAAGGTAATGTGATTCATCAGATTAGGCCACCTTCTTCCATTGCTCCATAGTCAAGCTCTGATGGTAAATGGTAAATGGCCTGTATTTGTATAGTGCTTTACTAGTCCCTAAGGACCCCAAAGCGCTTTACACATCCAGTCACCCACCCATTCACACATTGGTGATGGCAAGCTACTAAGCTTGTAGCCACAACCACCCTGGGGCGCACTGACAGAGGCGAGGCTGCCGGACACTGGCGCCACCGGGCCCTCTGACCACCACCAGTAGGCAACGGGTCAAGTGTCTTGCCCAAGGGCACAACGGTCGAGACTGTCGGAGCCGGGGCTCGAACCGGCAACCTTCCGATTACAAGGCGAACTCCCAACTCTCGAGCCACGATCGCCCCATGATGATCAAGTTCCCATTTGTTGACACTGTCAACAGCGGACTGGGATCAGCGTTGACTGGTTTGCAGCTATTCAGCCCCGTACACAACAAATTGGGATGCACTTCTGTCAGTATTCTGACACCTTTCTATCAGAACTAGCATTAAGTTTTTCAGCAGTTTCAACTACTACTTATGTTAGATCGGATCATGTTGTATTCCATGACCCTATCAGTACCCAGGACCTGGTTCACCACTGTTCCTTCTTTGGACCACTTTTGAGTTCGTCTAGCCCTCACAATTTAGCCCTTTTCAGACTTAAATACTTACACTCACCCATTTTTCCTGTTCCTAACACATCAACCTTGAGGACAAAATATTCACTTGCTCCCTAATATATCCCACTCACTAACAGGTGACATGATGAAGCGATAATCAGTGTTACTATTGTCAGTGCTCATAATGCTATGCCTGATCGGCAGATATTACAATGGATGATGTCAAAATGAAGCGTTCCTGACAAAAATGCCACACTATATGGAATAAAATGTCACTTTAGTAAATATTAAAAATAGAAGAGGAAAAGTAGCTCAAAACACTTCTGGATTTTTACACTGTACCTTGTCGCAAGCAATATATGTGTGGTTTTTTCCCATATTACTAACATGCCAATTTGTTTGTTGTGATTTATTATCAGCCAGACTCATATTTGCTTTAAATGACAAATTTATTTAAGACGGAGTGATTTATCTAAGTCTGGGATGGTATGTGTTAACGGCCGCTCATAGATCCTACCTGCCGGATCTTCTTTTCATTGATATCGCTGTTATGACTGATGAAGCCGAGCTGGTGAGTTTCTGTGTTAACCAAGTAACGTGTTAAAGCTATAAATATGACTATTACTAAACTGTACTGTCATTAATAGTGTTGCTTTGTTAATGTTGTATGGTTGTTTTATTTTGTGTCTTTCAGTTGATTACCTGGCATCTGTAAAGGCACGGTTACTGTACTGGTGTTAGTTTATGGTTGTGGAATAAACTTATAAAAGGCAGCAATCAGATGTCCGAGCCTGAGTACGACACAGTTTCATCAGTTAAAACACACCCTTACGGTGGGAGTTTACTAAATTAAAGGTAGTTAACTTAGTAAAAACCGTACAGTAATCAACACTTAGCCACCCCCCGCGACGGAGAAGTGGAGGAGGGTCTGTGTCGACTACGGAGAATCCAGCAATTAGACGGAGCCCGGCCGATCGTCACGGCCGATCGACACGGCCGATCGACGTGACTTCGTTCTCAAAACACCGTCAAGCCCTCGTACGTGAGAGACTGTTTGTGGATTTCTTTGCTGGGACTATTAGGGCGCTGGCGTAGGATAAGCCGGCCGCCGAAAACGAACTTTTAATTCAGTTACAAGCCGCTAAGCGACCGGAAGTGGGTCGCCGCCATCTTTGTTGAGGGCAAAGGAATAACGCCGGTAATAAACAAGAAGGAAAAGTCAGTATGGCATCCCGAGAAGAATTAAAGAAAAGGCGGTCCTCTGCGCAAGCAGTTTTTACTAGGAAAGCCAATTCCATTGCCTTTAACATTGACCTTCTGACTGAACATGACCTCATGTGTGAAAGTAGGACACTCAAAGACAGTTATAGTGAGGTTTGTGATAGCAGTTTTGATTACATCGCTGCTATGGAAGAAGAAGATGCAAGTGGGCTTGCAGCAGAAATAGCTGAGGTGGAGAAGAAGCTGCAGGACTGCCGCTCAAAATACCAGACCACAGAAATGAAGCTAAAGGAAGCGTCATGGTCTCGTTGTGCATCAGGTCAGTTTGACAGTCTAAGAGTTGACCTAAAAGATATGATTAGCCAAGTGGAAGCGCTCAAAACAGGTCAAATAAAACAGGATCAGTTTGATTCAATGCTCCCTGCTGTGGAAGGCCGAGAGGAAGCTCTGAGTGAGTTTGTGCATAAGTGGGATCGTTATGTTCCAGAGAAAGAAGTGAACGTTATGCGAGCTTGTCTCAAAGAGTTCAAGGAAAGGAGGAGAGTGGCTATGGTGATGCTGGCTACCACCCTAGATGGAAGAAGGAGATCTGGGTGTGGCGACCTTAGAAGCAGGACTAGCAGTGAAGGTGAAAGCAGTGATGAAGGTGGCGCTGACGGTGGAGTGACGACCAGCACTAGCAAGCCCAGTGGGCCCGCTGCGACCGGTGGAGATGATGGCCCAGCGCGTGCCAGTGGTGCGCTAGATGCTGACGTGCACCCTGCTGCATGCCAAAGTGCCGCAGTGGGCAGTAGTAACCAGGTTATTGATGAAGGTGGCCCCGATGGAGCACGAGCTGCAAGTCCTTCCATTGCAGCCCTTCAAGCGCCACCACAGGGACCACTATACCAGGGTCTGGGGAGTCCTGTGTTCAACCCTGGCCTCTCAGGCACGCCACAGCAGCTTCGAGGAGTGCATGGTGTGAGACCCAATGGCGCTGGGGCAGGACAGAGCACGTCTACCGTCTCTCAAGGATCACTTGGAACAAGGATCGCACTCGCACCCCTGAGCCTACCAAAGTTCTTTGGGGACAGGAGAAGCTACTGGCGCTGGAAGAGTAACTGGGGGATCCTCCAAGCGTTAGCGGAACCCACAGGTTCCCCGGAGTGCAGGCTCTTCCACCTGATGGACAGTATTGCTGATCCAGTAAAATGTGAACTTAGGCTGTCTCACTGCCGTACAGCGAGTGAGGTTTTCCGAGTTTTAGAGGACTGTTATGGTGACGTATCACAGATAGCAGATGACATTGTACTTGAGCTACAGGAGTTACCGGGCGTGCGCAACAACAAACCCAGAGAGGTTTTACAGTTGATCCAAGCTGTAGAGAGGGCGCTGTTGGACTTAATAGACCTAGGTTGTGAAGATGCCATAAAAAATCAGTTAGTGATCCGGTCACTTGAGAGTAAGCTGCCGGACAGTATGAAAGAAAGGTGGCTTTTGTACCGATGTGATCCTGTCAATGATGTCAGTCCACAGAACCGGTTTGATAAGCTATGGCAGTTCCTGAAAGATCAGAAGACAGTTCTGGTGCAACTGGAGCAGTTGCAATCCATCAGACAGTCTAATACTGCCAGGGCAGCCGATCCGAGCCCCCGCGAGAAACCAAAAGAGAGGCCTGATCGGAGGATAGAGAGACGTTCGTTCACCAAGGCTACTGCGAGCGAGACGAGAGGTGAGCTGTCACAGAATCCTTGCTGTTTGTGTGGCGAAGAGGGTCACACAGGGCGTTTATACCGCTGTAAGACGTTTAAAAAGGCCAACCCATCAGAGCGGAGAGTTTACGTGAAAAAGACAAAAGTATGTCCCAGGTGTCTGGACTCTCATGGGAGTGATGACCCGTGTAGTAAAAACTTTCTGTGTCGTAATGAAGGATGCAGAAGGGGTGATGCCTCATCGGATCACCATTTCTTCCTGTGTCTTAAGATCCCAACTAGGAAAGATGCAGCTAGGCAAGGGATAAAAGGGGATAAAAGGAGAGAACCCCGAGGCCCGACGGAAGAGCAAGAGGCTGTGTTTGCTGGCCTAGGTCTGTCCCCGGAGCAGCTGGCGGCTGTTCGAAGGGCTTGCACAAACAAAGTAACTTCAAAGTTGTGGGCTGGCAGAGGCTCAGAAGATGAGAGTTGTCTGAAGGAGCTCCCGGTCCTCATGATGTTGTTGGACGTCACCACCAAGAGGGGAGACTGGATTGGAGCACTCATCGATTTAGCCTCTGACACGAATTATATCACCCACGAGGCAGCGGAGAGGCTTGGTCTGCCTGGTGAACCAATCACCTTAGTTGTTCATGGTGTTGGTGGCATGGAGGCAAAAGTAGAGACAAAGAGATACCTGGTGAGCATAAAAGTAGCCACAAAGAAGGGAACATGGCGACTCCATGAGATGGTTTGCTATGGATTAGAAGAGATTGCCAATGTGGGTCACGTCGTGGACTCGGGGCGCCTGGAGAAGTTTTTCCCAGGCTCCGTCGAACCCGGGGAACTGATTCGCCCGGAAAAGATTGAGCTACTCATCAGCACCCGGGAGGGTCGTCTAGCCCCCCAGAGAATGATGAAGTGCGGTGACTTGGTTCTGTGGGATGGTCCGTTGGGGAAAACCATCAGTGGTGCACACCCAGATCTGTTTGAAGATGTGGAGGTGACTGCACGACTCTCATCGACCCATTTTGCATGCTCCATGAGGGCGGAGTCTCAGAGAGTTGTGGCCCTCCATAACTGCTGCCCAAAACCAAAGAACGGCGTAGAAGTCGGTACCACGGCTACATCCAACACTGAGATCATCAAATGGCTGCAGTGGGACAGTATTGGTGCCGCCTGTGATCCCATGTGTGGCGGGTGCCGCTGCGGGAAGTGCGCCCCTGGAGGGAAAGAAATGTCACTTGCTGATGAAAGAGAGTTGGAGATCATCAGAGGAGGTCTAACCTTCAAGCTGAGTGACAATCATAGTGACAAACCCCATTGGGATGCTAAATATCCCTGGAAAGAGGACCCTGCGACCCTGCCTAACAACCGCAAAGCTGTGGAGGCGACTTTCCTGAAGTCAGAAAAGCGCCTCGAGAAAGATCCGCTATGGAAGGCAGCTTATGCTAAGCAGGTGTGCGACATGCTGGCTAGGGGGGCCGCTATCCAGCTTTCCCAGACGGTGTTGGACGAGTGGAAAGGAGCGGTGTGGTGGATAAACCATCTGATGGCGCCCAACCCACACTCCAACACCACGCCGGTGAGGCTCGTTTGGGACAGCAGCCAGGTGTACAGAGGTGTTAGTTTGAACAGCATCTTGATGAAAGGCCCAGATGTCCTGAATCCCATTAGGGCAGTGCTGCTCCATTTCCGGGAGGGAGAGCATGCGGCAATAGGGGATGTCTCCAAAATGTATAACTCTGTATGGCTGGAGGATCAAGAGGTGCATGTTCACCGCTTCTTGTGGAGGCATTCCCTGGAGGAGGACATCAAGGATTATGCTGTGGTGCGTGTGAACATGGGTGACAAGCCTGTAGGTTGTATCGCTCAGGTTGCCATGCGAGAGACTGCCCTTCTGCCACAGTTTGTCAACAGGGTGGAAGAAAGACGTGTCATTGAAGAGGATACTTACGTGGATGACATCCTTGTGTCCCACAACGACCTTGAGAGACTGAGCGAGATCCTTGAGGGGGTTGAAACCATTCTCAAGCATGGTGGGTTTTACCTCAAGCCTTGGGTGCGGTCTGGCTTTAGTGGGAGGCAAGGTGCTGTTCCTGCCGAACCAGAAACCATCATGTTGCCCAACCAGCTGCGGACCGAGGACAACAAGGCCTTGGGTGTGGGTTATCTCGTGGAAGAAGACAAGCTCTTCCTCATGGTGGCTATTAACTTCTCCGCAAGAAAGAAAAAGATGCGTACTCAAGTAGACCTCACTGAGGAGAACATAGGGGAGAAGACGCCAAATCCCCTCACCCGCCGTATGCTTCTAAGTCAGGTAGCAGGGCTCTATGACCCCCTTGGTCTGGCGACGCCCCTGAAGCAGAAAGGTGTTATTCTTGTCAGAAGAGCCTTTCAGGAGGCCGGGATACTGACTAAGGATACGTGGGATAAGCCGCTGTCTAGTGAACTACGTGGGAGAGCGATCAAGCTCTTTGAGGAGTACGCGCGGCTGAGTACCATCACCTTTCCCAGGAGTATTACACCATCCGGCTGGGTGGGTAAACCCTGGGGGATCACGTTCTCTGATGGAAGTTGTGACTCATACGGAGCGGTCCTCTACCTGCGCTGGGAAACATCTGGAGGGGTTAAGACCCGGCTCGTGGAGTCCAAGGCCAAATTGACTCCAATTGAACAAAAGGGAGATGCTGTCAAGGCAGAGATTTGTGGAGCTGTTTTTGCCACTCGCCTGAGAGGTTACTTTCTGAAGTACAGTCGGTTGGAAATAGATCGTTGGTACCATTTTCTGGACAGTCAGACTGTGTTAGGTGCCATCCAACGGGAGAGTTACGGGTTCCAGACCTTCTTTGCCAATCGAGTGGGAGAGATACAGAAGACTGGGCCTGTGACCGACTGGTGGTGGCTTCCTGGCCAGTTCAACGTGGCTGACCTGGTCACAAGAGGATGTTCCCCTGAGCAGCTTGGTGAGGGCTCTTCATGGCAGACCGGTCCCATGTTCCTAACCAAGCCAGTAGAGGAATGGCCCATAAAGTCAGCTGCAGAGGTGGCCTCTGGGACTAGAGAAGTCGTCAGTCGACTCCAAAGAAAGGCTTTTTCTGCTATCTTAACAAGGTCGCAGGAAAGGGCGCAGACTACTCCAGATGGTTTTGATAGCATCAAAGCCGTGGTCGGCGGCCGAGTAAGTCCAGAGCTTTTACCATTCAGCAACAAGGTTACGTCTTTTGAGACTAAGGGGTCTCCTTCTGTTGCTTCTAATGTCTGCAGGATCAAGGAGTGCTGGGGTTCAGCCTTGATAAATCAAGTAGATCTTTCACGGTTCAATTCTCTAGCCAAGCTCTGTGGGGTCATAGCTTATGTCCACAGAGCCTTGCGCTTTTGGTTATCTGGCAGGGGTCGGACTGCTGTAGGATTAAAGTGGGAGGCAGTGCCCACGGCTCAGGAGCGAGTAGAGGCGTTTCAGGACTTATGCCTCGCCGCCCAAGCAGGTGTGACTTTCCCTACGACGACGCTCAACCGCCTGGTTGTGCGCAAGGATAAAACAACGGGGCTCTTGATGTGCTATGGTCGGATTCAATCCGTTGAGGAGGAGAGGTCCGGGGTCCCTTTGATCCCCTACAAGTGTCGGTTAAGCTCTCTCCTCGCTGAGGACGCCCATCGTGTCAACCACGAAGGTGTTTCTGCCACCCTTCTTCGGATGAGGAAGAGGGGCTGGGTAGTTCAAGGTCCCAGGATCGTACGGAAGGTGATTGATTCGTGCGTAAGTTGCAGAAAGTGCAGGGCCAAGCTATGCACTCAGGTGATGAGTGATCTTCCTCCCGTACGTACTACGCCAGCAGCCCCTTTTGAGTACACTACTTTGGACTTGTTTGGTCCATATTTTGTCAGAGACTCAGTAAGACGACGAATGAAGAAGAAAGTTTGGGGCGTGGTTTTTAGCTGTATGGCCTCAAGAGCAGTTCATGCAGACATAGTTGAAGATCTGTCAACTGAGGGCTTCCTGAAGGCATACCAGCGGTTTACTGCCCTGAGGGGTCACCCCAAGAAACTCTGGTCTGACCAGGGGACCAATTTCGTGGGAGCTAAACCTGCGCTGAAGGAGCTCTATGATTTCCTTGCGGGTATCGACAAAGACGAGATCCAAAGAAAGGCAGCCGTAGTTGGGTCTGACTGGATGTGGGAGTTTAGTCCAGCGGACTCCCCACACCGGAATGGAGCAGCAGAGGCAGCTGTTCGCGTGTTGAAAAGGGCGTTGAGTAACGTTGGTGAGGAGGGAAACTTGACTGCTCTGGAATTCCAAACCCTCCTCTATTTGGCGGCCAACCTCACCAATGAGAGGCCTATCGGGGCCAGAGCTCAAATTCAGGAAGAAATTGTAGATGTGTTGACACCAAACTCTTTGTTGTTGGGTCGGGCAGGGCCCAGGGGCGACAACATGGGTTTTGAGTTCCCTGCCTACCCATTCAGTCGTCTACGTGCAGTCCAGGTGGAAGTGGACAAGTTTTGGAGACGCTGGAGTCAGTTGGCCGGGCCGCACCTGTTTGTTCGGCAAAAATGGCATGCCCCGGCGAGAAATGTTTCTGTTGGGGACCTTGTCTGGGTGGCAGATCAGAACGCACTTAGGGGTCGTTTCAAGCTGGGCCGCGTGGAGGAGGCAGATCCGGATCACCTAGGTGTTGTTCGAGATGTCAAAGTAAGGATTTGTTGTAGTCGTCCCATCAACTGGTCTCAGGCAAGGAAGGACAGGGAACCATGTCATTCCACCATTCTCCACAGGGACGTAAGGAGGTTGGTGGTGTTACTGCCAGTAGAGGAGCAAGAGGAACGTGGTTCATCCCCCTGAGTACCCAGGAGATACTTGCAGATTGGGGACTCTTGGGTGTGGGGACCAGGCCCAACCTGTTTAAAGCACTGTTATAAGACTTTTTGTTTTCTATATTAGTGTTTATTGCTACTGGTTATTGTGGCCTACTTAGTCTGGCACGTAGCCCAAGTGGGAGGTGTGTGGTTTTTTCCCATATTACTAACATGCCAATTTGTTTGTTGTGATTTATTATCAGCCAGACTCATATTTGCTTTAAATGACAAATTTATTTAAGACGGAGTGATTTATCTAAGTCTGGGATGGTATGTGTTAACGGCCGCTCATAGATCCTACCTGCCGGATCTTCTTTTCATTGATATCGCTGTTATGACTGATGAAGCCGAGCTGGTGAGTTTCTGTGTTAACCAAGTAACGTGTTAAAGCTATAAATATGACTATTACTAAACTGTACTGTCATTAATAGTGTTGCTTTGTTAATGTTGTATGGTTGTTTTATTTTGTGTCTTTCAGTTGATTACCTGGCATCTGTAAAGGCACGGTTACTGTACTGGTGTTAGTTTATGGTTGTGGAATAAACTTATAAAAGGCAGCAATCAGATGTCCGAGCCTGAGTACGACACAGTTTCATCAGTTAAAACACACCCTTACGGTGGGAGTTTACTAAATTAAAGGTAGTTAACTTAGTAAAAACCGTACAATATATAACCATAAGGAACATGGGCACATGCTAATTGTCTTTTTTTTTTTTTATTTGTCTTTTATTTTATTTTTATTTTTGTCAGTATTACAAAAAAACATTCTTGCCATTCTTTCCTCACTCACTCTCTCTTTTATTCTCTTTCTCTGTGCACAAGCTGTGGATTTGTACTGTCTTTATTGAATATAAAGTATGCTTTTTATTTTGCTTCCTGCCCTTTCACACCTACATGTTGGCACAAAAAACAAAAAACAAACTTGAATTTCAAATGTGGAACTCTAAATGTGTATTTGGGATCCAATAATGAGTTCCCCGTTCTGCCGTCCTCTATCGACATTTACTTAAGATCAACCTTCGAAAACATTTAAAGAAAGTAAACATTTCCCAAAAGAACGCCTGATGCGACACCTGCATGCACTCACACATTCCTTCCATTAATGAGCCTCATTCAGCTGTATGCACATTTTTCATCTGCCTGAGTACTTCAAATTGAGAATGCTGCTCTTCAACCAATGATGGACAAATGTTGTTGACTAGGGCACAATAGATGAGCTGAGGAAGCTAGTAATAGTCAGTTACCCACAGTGTATTTGGCCAAACAAATAAAATGCATTTCAATTTAGCTCTAATAAACGCTTACACTCCTGTATGCGTTGCCTGAATCCCTTCAGGTGGAGAGCTGGAATAGGATCAAAAATGGCAGCAGATAATGAAATGAGGTGACAGAAAACACAACACAGATAATGAATGTAGTGTAGATTGTTATTATATATAATGGCACGATATTTGGAAAATATTATCCATTGTGTGTTACACTGACATTTAGAGTAAAATGTGCAAGAAGCGAAGATTCCATGGCAATGATTAGTCATCTTTATAGTCAGTTATTGGTTTAATATACAGATATAACATCAGTCGCTCGGCTTGTAGGCGACATGTGGGAGAGTGTGGCTGTCAATATATATCTAAGCCACATGACCTGGCTGTGCATCAAAGCATTACCTTTTATAGAAACATCAATAGTGTTGTCTCTGGTAAAGTGCCTCACTTGTACAAAGCCAGACGATAGTTCCGCAGTGATATAGCCTATTGATATTTATGTGGTTTGGTTAAAGCCTCAATCGAAATGGCCATTTACTCAATAAAGGCTATTAAAAAGCAATAACTTTGAACTAGAGACAAGAATCTTATCAATGCTACTTAGAACAGGTGGCATGTGCTGGATTGCTACCAGCGGCAGGGGTCCTCTGACCACATCTCTTGTCGTTGCAGGTTTTAAGTTAAAAACAATGAATAATTACTGTGAAACACCGCTGCCATCAGCAGCATGGATTACTTCATACAGCTAAAAACTCCTAGCTCACCATACAATTATTATATCATCATCTCAATGCTAAGAGGTTGTAAATAATTTCAATCAAACATTTTGGAATCAAATAAGGCTTTGACAGTATTACATTTAATATTACAGACATTACATCGGTATTATATTTAATTCAGACAAAATTCTTTATGTATGTTATAGATATAAAATAGCCGAAAGGTGGGCTTTACTTTTACTCATCAGCAGTAAGTTTTCAGAAAGCAGGGATGGGTTTGGGATAAAATAAGTCATAATCCTTACTTGCACTGTAGTATGCAATTTCATTTTTAAAACTTCAATTTAAACCGATTCTTCTCATTGAAAGAGCAAGATCATAAATTTTTCACATTGTTATTTTATATTAAACAGCAATGCCTTACTGAGAAATTAAATTGTTTTCAGTTTAATCCTACAGAGAATAGATGCCTGAATTGGTGGGTGCTTATTTCGTTGTGTGCATTTTTTTTTTTAATTGACCCAACTCCTTTATTATTAATACCAAAACTGTACACTAATCAGCCCCAGCATTAAAACCTCTAACGTCATATAGCGTTCCCTGTTGTGCCTCCAAAGCAGCTCTAACTCACTGCAGCATGGCAATGAAACCTACGCCGGCATCATGCAGAGTCTGGCACACAGCACTGGCAGAAGCTCTTTTGCGTTCTGTGGGTTTGTGGGCCGGAATCTCCATGGATTTGGGCTTGATCCACAGCATGTCGTTGATGCTCATTCAGATTGCTCAATCACATCAGATCATATTCACTTCATCTGTCACCGGGTTTCATGTAATGGCTAATCTGTGCATTAGAAAAAGTAAAAGAAAAATCCCTAACTGTAAGTATTTTTTCGGATTTTTCCTTTTTTAACAAAATCAGTTTTTAAGGAGAATATTTGAACAATCGAGACATACATTCTCTTAAGATGATATTAT
This sequence comes from Astatotilapia calliptera, assembly GCF_964374335.1. Lineage (NCBI taxonomy): Eukaryota > Metazoa > Chordata > Actinopteri > Cichliformes > Cichlidae > Astatotilapia > Astatotilapia calliptera. The sequence continues at coordinate 9,688,195 of NC_137431.1, read as the reverse complement.
TAACTATACTTTCAATTCTAGATAAGATCACAAACATATGTGGGGGTATTGAGAAAAAGACGCTGATAAGAACATATGAGGAGAGTGGTAAGCCCCTCTTCATTCCCACACTTTATGTTCTCTTAACATAAACAGTAAAAAACACTTTAAGTTATTTTCCAAGTGTCAAACTGCTCTTGTTATAGACAGATACATCAGTCTGCCATCACAAGCTCGTGCTGTAGCAAATATTAATTACAGACGAGCTGAGATGCGTCTCTCCACAGTTCTATCTGCTTCTCCACGCTTGTCCAATTACATTTCTCACAGTCCATTGTAAAGGACAAGAAGATACCCCGCTTGCAAAGCAGAAGAACACAAATTGAAATATCTTCCGTGACTCCGATATGTCTAATCTTCATGAAATCTGCTCCTGCTATTTTTCTCATTAATGTAGCTGAATTTGTTCCATCAACTTTCAAACCAAACAGGTTTTTAGACGGACAAGGCTGCATGTGTGATCATTTTTTTGACACATTGTTGGCAAAGAAGTATAACACGGAAGCCTATTATGTTAAATTGTTTTCATAGTGGGCAGGAATTTTGGGAAAAAATGCCCTGCTAATGTTAAAACTGAGAAGCACAGCAAAATGTTGACTTATTTTGGTGCAATATAGGATAATATAGAAATTAATTGTTTGTTTTTTACAGCAAATACAGCATGCATAATTTCAATGCCAAGGTGGAGGTATGCTATTCACTTAAGGATGTCCTGTATATTATAGAGTACATTATGTATTCAATGTTATTTTTTGTACTTTTGCATTTGCATTGCATTACTTCAATTGAGTTTGAGGTGTTTAAACAATGCAAAATCCAAATGGGACAGGTAAAGGTGAAAAGTGTACCAACTGATATAAAATAATACTCATATATATTTCAACTGTTTATCACCATGTGTTCCCAGCTATACATCACCCTGTATGTTCTGTGGTGACCCTTCACTGTCATCATTCGGCCTGACCTCACAGTGATATTCAAACATCCAACAGCGATGGGCTGATTTATCTCACATCAGCCGCACAGTTCTGATGGCCCCTTTCATTTTCTAGCTGATGAAAGTACCACAGTAATGTGGTAGAATGAATTGTCCACCAGCGACCACCGTCAGCTCAAATCGATGGGGCATGTAATTGGCGGCCACTTTGTGTGATTGCTAAGATAAACAGACATTGTTACAGACATAGAAGATCAATGTCACACACAAAATAAGCGAGGGAGAGGTTGGAAATTATAGGCCATTATATTCACCAACAACACAGTAACTATTTCTACTGACAGGATTTGCGGCTGACACACCAGATACTACTTTATTACACTTAATGATTCTTTACAAATGTGATCCGTGAAATGGCAAATGAAAAAATTTAAATGGAAAAGGCACATACACATCATTGCCCAGCTGAAGGTCAACAGATAGTGTTTTGAAATAGAGCAATTTTAAATGCAATTAGTCAACCATTTTGCAGCCTCTCACCAGCTCTGCACCATCTTTGCTTGAGGATAAGCATTACCTGATAGAAAGCTGCTGCTTAACAATAAGCTGTTGTCATGTTTAATGTAACGTGTTTGAATGATGTGGCACCAAAGCTAGTAATGTATAGCTTCTGCTCACCTTGGTAATGGAGTAGGAGATATGCTGAATTGCGGCGTTTCTCACTACGGAGACTGATAGAGATCTGGTTGCTCCAGCTGCGTAGCACTAAGCCAGTCATCAAGACCGACTCATTGGCAAGGATGAAGGGTTCTTGACCTCCTGTATCCTCCACGGTCACCTGCTCTCCTTCCAACACGCTCACATTTAGCACCTAAAAAAACACACCCATGCAATAAGATTAAACAACAGCTCTCACTGGTGCAATTTCACAAAACAAAAAAAACAATTTTCCAACAGAACTGCAAAGGCTCTTATTAGACCAACACATTATCAAATGTTACATTGCATACATATTATTTTCAGTACTAGTTTGAGCATATGTATTCACCCTTAATATTCCCCCTCAGAAAACATGTTTGCTTTCATTTCTTTGATAACCTGCAGCTGGGATGAAAACATATTTTTGACTAATAGTAGAATCTATCTGAGTCATTCCACTAATGGTTTGTTGCACAATTCCTCTTCTTCTATGTTTTCTGCCTGCCTGCAGAATAGTCTGTTAGCAACGCCTTATGTCTTGGGTTCAGAATCTGCAGCTAAATTTGGCAAAGGAATCAGGACTACTGTATGTAGTAAAACGGTCTGTGTAAAGACATTTGGAGCATCATTTATTTAATTATTGGCAGAAGTCAAAAAGGAAAATAAAAATCCAACAACAGATCCTAATCATCATTCTATATGATAATAAAAGATGGTACATTCATCACTGGGTTTTGCTAGAACATTCTGATTATGTCATTGTAGGTTGATGGGATTTTATAATTCATTGTTCTTCTCATCTGACACACATATTGTTTAGTCTGTCATGGTCCCTGGGTCTTGATGCCAGGGTTTGAGTTTTGCATAGTTTATGGTTCTTTGAGTTTTGCATTATTCATGCTGAAGTTTGGTTCTTGCTAGCTTACCTTAGAGTCCTAGTAATTATTTGGTTCCTTGCTTGTTATTTTCTTCCCCTCCCCTGTGTCCTGTATATATATATTCTTCTATCATCATTTGACTTTTTTCTACTTTTTTAAATTGGCTTTTTATTTTTAGTCAGCTCTTGGTTTTCCAGATAAGAGTTGTTGCCTTTTGCTTTCTCTCGTGTTGTATTTAGTTTTACTTTCTCGCCTATCTCGTTGCGTTGATTGTCATCCCCTGTTCTTGTTCCAGAGCTGTTTCCACTCCCATTATTAGTTCTCAGTTTGCCCTTGTATAAATTCCTGCGTCTTCTATTTGTTGTTTATCATGTTGTGCACATCAGTTATAGCCGGGTTTCTTTTTCTGACCACTTGGAAAATGCAAGTCTAATCTTGCCTTTCAGCACTATTTTTGGTCTCGACCAGTCTCTCTGTGAATGTCTGATAAATGGTTCACTATGTTCTAAAGCTAATTGCTGTTTTCTTTAGGTTGTAGAGTACGCTGAGACATTGCTCTGAAAACCGCTGCCATAGAAAACTGAAGCGCAACAGGATGTTGGTGGCCAAGCAGCTAAATAATCTTAAGTAATTCTATACAGTAATCTGTAAAATTAAACCACTCCTCGTGTCTTTCTTGTTTTTGAAGTGGTCTTGAACAATAGTTCTTCAGGCTTTCTAAAGATCTTTTAAAGTTATTCTTCGAACATTGGCTGCTTTTTCCTTCATATTCAGTCAAGTCTTTGCACCCAACCATTTTCAGAGGAAATGTGTTTGTTTGTTTGTGTCATGATCCTGGGTCCTTTTGACCCAGCGTTTTGTGTTTTCTCTTCGCGATTTTGGTTCTGTTCTCTAATTGGTGTTTACCCTGTTCCCCCCGTGTGTTCCTGTTTTATTGTGAAGGTCTGCGTCTTATGTGAGTGTTTTCAGTTTGCCTCCCTGGTCTCGTCATGTTAATCACTCCCAGCTGTGTCTCCCACCTGTGTGTAATCTCCCTGTGTTCTGAGTGTATTTAAGTTGTATTTTCTGTCTTAGTAATCGCTGGTTCGTCTGTGTTGTTTCCCCTCGGTCTCCCTGTATGTATTTCCCCGGACCTCCCTGCACCGTCATTCCTGGTTTGTGTTGTTAGTTTACCCAGTTTAGGTTTCGGTTTCGGTTTCATGTTCACACCCCGTTGCTGTTTGTACCCACTGCTGTAAATAAACACTCACCTGCACCAGAGCTGCCGCCTTTTGGGTCCTTACTACAAATCCACACGGCTTGCCCCGCAAACCGTGACAGTTTGTTTGTTTGATTGTTAAGCCATTTAATACTGAACTATGAATTATTCAAGCATGAAGGAGGCACCTAAAATCAGTAGATGAACCTGTTTTGTGTCTACACATAATAGACAACCTAGCAAAGCGACACTCACAGGTTATATCTTTTGGATCTTTGTTATTAGTAGCATGTCGCAAAAACATATATATTTTTTTCCATGTGTTACACCCCGGCCTAGGCAACCGGGGTGCAACGCAGGAAAATAAAAATAAGGCAAAAACACACGAGAAAAAACTAATACGGGCTTCCACAAAAATAATCCCAAAACGAGATTTAAAGCAAGATACAACATTTATTTACATCACCAAACACAAGGCGCCAAACTATTTACAACGGGGGGGGGGGGAAGATCGCGACAATGACATACAGAAACACAGGGCTTAAATACATAGAAGGAGCAATTAGGGAATGGACCACAGGAGGGAAACACAGCTGGGGCAAATTAGACCTGACGAGACAAGGAAACGTAAACTGAACACTAAGATAACACAGACTTTCAAAGTAAAACAGGAAACACATAACAGTCACGCCAAAACAAAACGCCTAAAACAATACACTGCCAACGCCGAACCGTAACACATGTCTTTAGTTGAATCTACAAAAAATAAAGATGACACAGTTTGTGTCATTGTATTTTTGCACCAACAAGGTGATTGCCAAAAGATATGGCATTGGTGTCCAGTGTATCCTTAAAAATTCGAAGGAAACTGTACAAGTGGAGGATAAAAGGAGTGTCAGGCTGAAAAACTATTGGGAGCGCATGAACTGTATCTGAAAGTCACATCTTTAAGCAACAAACAATTAAGCAATGATCTGACACTAGTTCTTTGGTTTATCAGTCTACTGTTCGTCAAAGCATCATTAGAAATAGTCTTACTGGAAAGGTGGCTGTCAAGAAACTATGAAAAACTATGAGAAAAGACTAAGTTCTGCCAAGAACACAAGAAGAAGAACAACACAAGAGATGTTCACAAACTTAAGCTTGGTAAAACTTTGTGAACTGTTGCTGTAACTCTAAACTTTTGCCTCATATACTTTCATTTATGTTTGCATATGTTTAAATAAATGTCTTCTGAAATATCTTCCCATTTTCCGAGCCATGTATAAAACTCAAGAGGTCGGCACAGTATGTGAAACTGAATGCTGTCACAGGTAGTGGGCTTAGGTTTCAGGTATGTCACGAGGCAAAAAAAAGGTTGCCCTAGGCTATGTTGCAGGATTGTTAGTGCAGCAGCTTGGAAAAGCTGAGACAGTGGGCAAGATGAGTACTAGTCACACGATGGTAGCAAAATGAATTTGGTCACGTAGACAAACTGTCACTCAGTCGAGGAGGTGCTGACAATGACTGCAGAGAGGCTGATGGACGCTGCAAGCCTGAGCTTAGAGGTGACTTCTTCCGGAATTATCCATGAGATCAGCCACTTTGATTTGATTTTTTTTAATCAATGCCAGATTTAAACCCAATCTCTGAAGGTTTTCTGGGATACAAGGTGCACAACAAGCAGTCAGTCATCAGGTCAAAGATGCCAAGATGCTTTTTTTTTTGGAGTTGCATAGTTGCATGTGCCTTAAATAGGAGTGTCACAGTGAGTAATAAAAGAATGAAACGTGACTTTAGAATCAGATTCTCAATTCCTCAAGGGTAATGAGAATGACAAGGCTGTGGGCACAGTGTTTTTGGAAATCAGATTATTTAGGTTATTTGACTGTTTTATAACCTAATAATTCTCCCTACAGGCTCACAGGAGAGCACAGTAATTCTCCTTGATTTTAACAGTCACACTGATATATTCAAAGAATGAGACTGAAACGTAGTCAATGTGGAATTGCAATTTAGCCTGTCAAATTTAGCAAATGAGAGCCGTAGAAAACAGATGTGAATGATGTCATCTTAACTGCATTGTGTTATTATGTACATTTAATTGTGCAGTTACAGTTATTGAGGAAACTATAATTAATTTGTAGTTACTAATCAGATAGTGGCGATTCCCAGATGCACAGTTGTTCCAGGTAAAAGCACATGCAAAATGTAAAGTTCACTCTGTGAGATAAGAAGTCTTTCTGTGCTATAAATACAATAATTTCCTTCTGAAATGAGAAAAAAAACCCTCTAGTATATACTGTACAGTGTAAAACATTACATAATCCCACTGGTTTACTTTAGTGCATCATTTTTTTGTCACCAATGTGTTTTGTCCTGGCTTTCAGACGTTTGATGTTGATGCCTTAAAAAAAGATTAACACTTGCTGTGACACCTTTATTGCAACTCACAATAAAAGTGTCTTAACAGAGGAGACATCCATATAGTGGCTTCCAGAGCACAATGAAACAAACACTTTCGTAGCATACTTACTCTCACTATCATGGGCTTGTGGTGGACCTGCTAGAAAAGCTCTGATTTATAAATGTTGCTTTGTCTATGGTGCAGAACATTAAATATTAAAATTTTTTATTTTTGTCATTTTTAATATTCACTTAAGAGCTTTTTGTGGCTTTGTTTAAAAACAGCATTTGAATTCACTGAAACACAGAAGATAATTTGATTGTAAATTGGATTCTTAATTATTTGATGTCCACCTTGGATACGGTATCGACAGTAGTCTTTGATACTGCAACAACTTATCATATTCAGTGAGCAGAACAAGATTGCGGATCTGTGACTACTTGGTTTACATATATCAGGGAGGCTTATGAAGGATAGGTGAGCAGATAGTGGACAGAGAACATTTGGACTGATAGATAGCTCAGCCCCAGAGGGCCCTATCATCTGTCATCCACCCTGGGACCTGTCAGTGCACCCAGCAACAGCTGTCCTGCCTCAATTATGAATCATTGACCATGTCAGGAGACATCAGACTACCTTATCTTCTCCAGTGCTACAGCCAAATGCCCACAGGGACTCACTGTCTCACTCACACTCACACACACATACACCACACACACACATACACTTGTATGTGTGTGTGTGGAAGAGCACACACACATGCGTGTTCCTCTGGACTGTAATGAGAGCAGTATTATGGTAAGTCCTAGCTGGAATCCCTGCCTCAGCAGACACATTTGTGTGGCCAGGGATTTGGCTGACCAAGCACACTTCTGCACCAACCACATCATTATCACAGGATGCCATCTATACAGTATGGTGTTCCATTTTCAGAATTATGTTGAGAGAGGACAGAATATCTTTCTTTTTCTTTTTTTCTTTCTTTTTTTCATGAAATAAGCTCAGGGCAATAAAAGAAATGCAACACTGACCTTGGGATAAGGTGCACTTTCTCTAGTAGCATTATCTTTCTCCCAACCCTTGGTCCAATATTTTTCCAGAGACAAATCAAAATGAGAGGACTAGAGAAGAGAAGGTCACCCCTCTCCTCTACCCTGTGTCCTTTCAATCAAACCACTGTAATGAACACACTATCCTGCAAGGCTACAGTACAATTGTGAGGCCTAGAATTGCACTTGGAATACTAACTATGAAAGAAAATGTCCATTATAACATTCAAAAAGACAATGATATTTGTAGGACTGAACACCTTGATCTTGCTGTGTAGCCCTGTAGGACAAGGAGCTTTCTTTGAACTGTACTATTGTGTGCGTCAACAGTGTGTAGGGGTGTTATCACATTTGAACAGAAAACAGCCAAACACAGAGTTCATGCAGTGATTGCGTCATACTGTACAGTTAATCTAATACTAAATATAAACTAAATAATCCATATTATAAAGCCAGGAGTTATTTCAAACTTTGATATTTATGTTTAAAAATGTAAAGTACAAATGCAGTTTGGACAAAACCCAAATGTTTCTCCTGGTGTCCTAAAATAGACACTATATCAAACCAATCTGACTTCATACACGTGAGATATGGGCATTGTTCACTAATTTATTCATTTATCTGCAAAATGAGTTAACTGTCCACAGAGGCTTGCTCTCACTGATATTTTATTGTTGAAAACATCTGGTGGCAAAAAGTAATGAACATTTACACTGACTCACAGGAGCTATTGCTTATGCAGAAATGAGCTGTATGTAATCAAAATGATACCGCTATACATGGAAATTAAATGACCCTGCCGCTGGGGGCAATAAATCAACAGCCACTGGACTCACCAGCTGCAGTATCATAATTACTATGATAAAATCCCCTGGCTTATAAACTGGAACATACCAGAAATGTGTCTACCTTGCTTCCTTGCTTGTGCCTCCCCCACCACAACCACCATCACAACCACTGCCATTTGAATAATTTTTGGCTCATCCAGTTGGCAGTTTTCGTGTATCTCTGGATAGATTTGTGCAAGCAAAAAAAAAAAAAAAAAAAAAAAAAGGAGTTGTAGTGCTCATTATATAAAAACGTTATCTTAATTGAACATTCACCTCTACATAAAACAGTCAAGGCCATGTCCTGTTTGCCCTGCTGTCTAAAACAATGGATTCTTACCAATAAGCAAATGCTGAATGTTAATGAGAATGTGCAGGAGCCAGAAGCTGCATACAATAACTCACTCATTGTCCCTTGTGTTTAATTTGAGCTGGCTCTTGAGTTTACCAAATGCAACCACCTTAGTGATAAGTTAAACAGTGGATGCTGGGGTTTTGTTTTTTGTTCTATTTGCTCAGTTACTCAGACATTAGAAGCCATTTCATTAGATGAGATTCTTTCTTTTTGATAAATCAGCTTCATTTTCTCTCAGGCCTTGACACCTCGGTTTATTTGCTACACTGCATTTTTTGCATAGATTTAAATTCATGCATTACTGATTACTCTTCATATTTTCAAGCATGCATCTCTACCCTCCCACTCTCATCATGGCACTAAAAGAGTTGTGTGGGGGGGGAGACGACTTCACCTTCTGCCAGACAGACTTCTTCTTCTTCCTTTATGACAGCTAGCTGGGTGGAGGAGCAATTAGTGTCACCTGAAAGCATTCCTCTCAGGATTGCAAGGCGCCATGAAAACTCATCTCGCCAAAGCCCTGAAAAGCTCATCAAGATCAAACTGGCCTTCTTTATGACCTGACTTACTCACCCACAGCAAAGGCTGATGAAGGTTTCCTTTTGCCTCATCTCAAGTTGATTAAAGGCAGCAAGCCTCCGCTGGCTTCCATTCCTCAGTCAGACTCGTTTCCCTGTGACACATCTGCGGTGTCCTTTGTCGTTTGTGCTGCCTGGGACCCGATCCAAAGAATGGCCTAAACATTACCTTGTTAAAACACCGCGTGATTACGTTCTTCAAAGAATTTTACGAGTGGAACTTTTGTTTTTACAAAAGTGCCGAGACTCGCTTTTGTTGAAAATCTTTCCATCTTTGTTGTGGCACTTCCATCTGAAACGAGCACCAGCGGTCACTGAACGCCAACAAAACAAATTTAATTCCCTCCCTCATCAGCCACCCTCAGCCAGGGTCAATGCCTTGTGCAGTTTGCTTCTTTTGTAAGAAATGCTAGAATTAAAATCGGAGTGCAAGGATCAATACAGCAATTCAACCAGCACTGAGAGGGGCCTGTGTGTCAAGTATTTGTGCCGCTTATTAACATGACTATTGATTGGAGTCAGAGGAGCATGGTCACAGAAGCAGCATCAAATACCAATCATTAACCCTCAAGTCAGTTTTAGCTATAAACTCTTGGCATGCTCTGTAACATCTTAATCCTTAAAGGGGCATTTCATTGATGGTCATCCTTGGCGACCCTACCTTCAGTGTCATTCATTAGCATATACAGCCCTGAGCTAATTAGGTTTGTTATTTTTTGTCTTGTTGTTTTTTGTTTTGTTTTTTGTTTTGTTTTTTTTTTGGGGGGGGGGTTGCTGTTGTTGTTTTACTTTGGAAGTGTCTGAAGCAATATTTACTCCTCTCAGGATTAAAAATAAAAACTTGGAAGTTTTAAATTTCTCCACTAAGACTGAAAGCCTTTGATATTCATAAGGTTTAATTAAGGAAACAAGCAAAGGGCAAGTTTTCTTTTCTTTTACTGTAAGATGTGGGTTTTTTTTTTTTTTTTTAAGTATCTCAGGTTCTTGTACATGAGTTAGGGAGAAAGGAGCCAGAGGTGAATGGACAGATTCAGTTGCATTGATGCAAACGCTGTACCAGTACGTTGTGGTGAAGAGAGAGCTAAAAAGCATAAAAGCAAAGCTTTCAATTTACCGGTTGATCTAAGTCCCTACCCTCACCTATTGTCATGAGCTCTGGGTAGTGACCAAAAGAACGAGATCGTGGATACAAGCGGCAGAAATAAGCTTTCTCCGAAGGGTGGCTGGTGTCCCTTACAGATAGGTATAGGAGTTTGGCCATCATTTAGGAGCTCAGAGGAGAGCCGCTGTTCCTCCACATCAAAAAAGGAGCCAGCTGAGGTGGTTTGGGCATCTTACAAGGATGCATCCTGGGCGCCTCCTGTGTGAGGTATTTCTGACCCGGAGGAGATAGACCCAGGACACATTGGAGAGATTATATCTCTTGGCTGGCCTGAGAATACTTGGGTGTTCCCCTGGACAAGCTGGAGGAGTTGGCCAGGGAGAGGGAGGTCTGGGCCTCTTCTGGTTAGGCTGCTGCCCCCATGATCAGTCATGATTAGCGGAAGAAAATGAATGGAACATCAAATCAACTGGAGTCATGCTAATTGGTTGCCATATTCTATTAATTTACTCCCCTTTGCTCAAATACTATGAAGTGGATTAGACAAACCAGAAGAGAGAAGGAATTGGAAAAAAAATAGATGAGAGCAAGGTGGAAAAATAACTGGGTAAAGTAAATAAAAGTTGATGGTGAAAGACTAAAAAAAATATAGAGTACTGACTGCATAGTAACTCCTGAACATTACCGTGAATTATAGTAGTATAAGCTTGTCAGTAAATGGGAACACTAATATAATCAGACTTCAACACAGTTGGAGAGATTTGCAATTGGTTTATAATTCTAGTAATGCATTAACCAATGGTACTCACACATTACAACTGCTTTGAGCCAGAATGTAGAATCGGGTATGAAACAGAACTGAGACAACCAGTGCATCGCCTCAAATGGTTTCTGCTTGAGACCCAGGCAGGTAGTTCAGCAAGCAGAGGAAACAGAGAAATCAGAGCAGGACAGATGGCCTGGAAAGCATTGATATCTAGCTAACCCACTGGATTTATTTGATCAAATAAATAAAAAAAAGCACCATAACAGATTCTAAGCACTTTAATGCCACAGTCCAGTTCTGGAAAACCTCCATCTGTCCTCCCCTAAAACCTTATTGCAAAAGTGTCAGTGGAGTACAAGGGGAGATTGATATAGAGATAAGATCTGCTTTAGATATCACTAATTCACAGCTGAAAAAAAATCACCTCCATGTGTATTTAAACAGTGGGAAAAGGGACAAACATGTTCCTTCCTGTTGATTTGGTAGCATTTGTACTCCATAGGACTGTCTAATGGCATCTGTAAGCCCATGAGTCTTTATCTTTATTCAATATTAAATTAAGTTTGATTCTAATTCTTCCTATTTTCACAATTTGAATCTACAATCAGTTTCAGAGCCGAGGTTGGAATTAAACCCATAAAAAAACTTCTCCCTAGTCCCTAGTGTTGTGGCTTTAAAGGAATTCATCACAGCTAACCTCATAAAATAGGAGTGAGTGTCAGATGGAAATCAGTATTTTACATCTCATATCCAGCTCATAATTTGCACAGGCTATCATCCTGTACATATTTTCTGTATTTAACTATTGAATACAAGGCCAGGAGATAACAATTAAAACCTGCACCTAATGTCAAAGTAGCCTGCCCTTTTCAAAACTACTTTTAGGTTTGGTTTTTTGGTTTTTGGTCTTTTTTGTTTATTTTTTGTTTTGTTTTGGGGGGGTTTTGGGCGGGGGTAGTGACTAATAGTTTAGGTTAGTGCTAAAAGGCATGTTAGAGCAGCTTCTTAATATTTGCAGTTATTTTGCAGGAAAAAAATCATTATATGTTCAGAATCACCAGATGGGGCAATGCATTCTGTTAGCCGTGGCAGAGGGGTTGAACAGTCAGGCTGGGGGCAGTAAACTCTCGTGATGCATTTTTCATCCTCCCTCTCTCACAAGAAGCCAGACTGCTGAAAGGAATATTGACTAAATACAGAAAAGGTTTGATTCTGCTTATTTATTCCCCACCAATTTCTGTGGGATTTTTTTTTTCAATGCAGGTAGAATTCAGCGGGAGTTTCTGAATGCTGTTTAGATTTATATTTTTTCTCTGAGCCATAGGTACATAACAGCAACATATAAATATTTATCACAGTCTCCATATTTGCCCTTCAGATTATTTCCTTCATCTAATTTTCCTCCCCTGCCTTCTGTACTGATGGCTACCTTCCAGAATAGAGGCCCCTTCATGATAATGTCTCTACTACAGCTCCTCTGGTACAAAGTGCGGTGCATTCAATCTGTGTTAATGGTTGGTAATGTAAATTGTATCAGTACACAGCTTGAAAAGTGGGCACTAAGAGCTTTTAACCCAGGTTGGAGTTATTTTGTATGTTTCTAGCAAACCAACAAATCCATAACCTAACTGGAGAAATTGAAGGGAAGGTGTGATCCCTTCACAGATCAATATGTAATTATTGCAAATAGGCTCATCAGACAAGTGAAAGCAATCAATTGTTTTTTTTTACAACAACTGGTAATTTAATCTAATTCATCCCTGCCAACATGGGTATGTTTTTGTCTGTTTATCTCAAAATTACTAAAAAAAAAAAAAGGAAGGATTTTAAACTTTAGTAGAGACCAACTTTATACCTTTCCACTTAAACAAGCAACTGTTGATTTACAATGATATCTTAGTGAAAAATCTCCCAAAAACCTCCACACAAAGGGCTGCCTACAAAGAAGACACCTGCTGTTACAGAACGTGAAAGTGCTTGAAAATCTTAATAGGCATTTTATTTGATTATACTCCTGTTTTTAATGTTGGGCCAAATGGTGGCTTTTGTGAAACCCTTTGATTTCCAAGTGTTTTTCCAGTTTATTATTATAAATGGTTAATCTTGTGTCAAAAATAAGAATGTAGGATTTGAAGAGGAGAGTGATTAGATGAAGTAACTTTATCTTGAGCAGTTTCACTTCAGTTTTATTTATATAACCCCAAATCACAACAACAGTCATCTCAATGCATTTTAATATTGTTACGTAAATATCATACAATAATAAGTGAGGTGGGAAATGGTCTAATGGTCCACAGTAGTCCACAGAAAATTTCTGAGGAATTTTAGATCTTTTACCTTTATTGCACAAAAGGACGAGAGCCGAGTGCTAAAGTGCAAACTGCAATCAGGAAAGAAACAACTGAAGTATACTACCAACACAACATCAGCTTTTTGTATCTCCACAGACAGCATGCTAACACAAAGCTAGAAAAGCAGCCAGAGTGATGTTAAAGCTCAATGTATACTGATACCAGCCCAGTAGCCAGAGCCTGATCTTCAAGTCAGGCTTGTACCATTTTAGCCTCCATTTCTACCAGTACTTTTTGGGCTTCAACTCTGCTTTGCATTCAGCTGAGGGTTCAGCACTTCAGCTTTGGCTTAACCACTTAAAGAAAGGCTGTATTTGTGTTCCAACTAGGATTGGGAACTGTTTTGGGAAGCCGGACTGTAACGTGTTATTTATACCTTCAGCAGGTTTAATACTCACCAGAGAAAAGTAATTTGTGACTTACTTGTTACATTACTTTCTTGTTACTCTGTAAAATGACCTGAAATGCAATGTCTCACAATTACCAGTTAACAACACAAACCTTATGGTACAGTTCCACACACCAACACAAATCACTATCCTAATGTGGATCTTTTTTTAGTAGTTGTACGCGAACACAAAGCTGACACCATAAAGCAAAGCTCAAAGAGACTTTAAAGTATCATCATGATGATCCTATTTTAGAAACATGAACAGGTAGAAAGGGAGGCTGTAACTTGATTGCTCATCACTGCCTTTTTTTCCCACATGATTCAACAGTTTTTATTCATTATCAGCACAAACACAAAAACAAAACAGAACAAACCACAAAAACAAAGGGAATCATATACATTTAAAGTCATTACGTACATTAACAATTATACATGTGGAAAAGAGAAAAAAGACAGAAAAAAAAGAGGGGGAAAAAGGTATTTACCATCTATTTACCCACAGATTTAAAAAAAGAAACAACAAGAGTGAATTCCCATCCTTTGTGCTCACTTCCTAATACCCTAAAAACAACTGGGCCCTCTCAACAGTTGGGACAGAAGCAAAGGAGACCAAACATTGAGGAACACTACTGTGTTCATCACTGCCTTTGTTACCTGATAAAGTTCAGCGTCAGGCTGTTAGACTGGGGTTGGGATGCGCTGAGCTTTAGTGCCGCTCTGACTTCTAGGCTAGCTTTGTGTTAGCATGCTATAGACTATGTGCACGTTAGCATATGCTACTTCCGGTGCGGAAACTCTTGTGGGGAGCATTGTTTCCGGTGTCCTATTCGCGCCCTGTTTACGGTCCAAAACAAGTTAAGCAAATGAATGAATCAAGCAGCGATTTACATTTCTATAGATGTCTTGGGCATTTACCCAATATATCTGTAAATGCTGTTCATCGACTTGTCGATGTTACCCCCCCGCCTCACAGCAAAAGAGAAAAGGGATTCAAATGTTATATTTCTCAGTATCTGTAAACAGCTGCCCCTCGTTTATCACAGGTGTTATGTTCTAAAAATAAGAGTCACACTGCTAGCGATCGATGCAGCGATTCTGTACTGTACAGGAGAGACGTCACGGAGGAGATCGTCTGCAGCGATCAGGACGCAGGACACAATGTGACATAAAATAAAACATGCAAACTTGCACTAAAAATCTGCGAAACATCGGGGTTGAAAGGTGAACCGTGTTATAGCGAGGGACCACTGTAATTTTGAAGGTAAGTCACAACATACCCTTCGTAAATACTAATGTATAGAAACCCTTACCAGCAATCATTCATTTTTTGTGTGGCTTTTTTTTCACGGTTTGTTAACATGCTGTGTAGGTGTGTACTTGACTAGCTGATATCGACATAACGGGGGAAACATCTGGTTTGACTATTCTTCACCTATAGTTTGAATGCTGAACATTTTCCTGTTTAAATCATAATAACTGTCACTATACAGAGATGTGCTTCTGAATGTGGACGATGTGTCTTCTGATTCTGTAATGCAGTTCTGCTTGTGTTGAGTGATGTAAACAACTGATCGATCTAAACTCTTTAAACGTCAAAACTAATCATTAGATTTTTTATGACACAACAGTGGTGAGTGTTCCCACCTTCTCCTCTTTGTAACTTAACGCGATCTTTCCGTTTTCGAGTTTCGCTACCTGATCCGCAGTAGCGATTGACCGCAAAGTAAAGCTACCGGAAATATACAACCCCACATCCGGTCTCAAACCAGGAAGTTAGCATTTTCTCGTGCACAGGGTCTATTTAGCAGTTATTTAGTTAGTTAGCAGTATAATACACTTGTCTCTCGTCTTTTTGGTTAATAAAGATAAATGTAATGACCACGCCACTATTTTCCTCTTCCACAGATGAGCTGAAATTAGATGACTGTAGTGTAAGAGCACAGGTAGACAAAAAGCATGTTTGTTTGATGTTTTTCTCCTCTATCCTTCCAACATGCAGATAATTGAAGAACCTTTGTGTAATGTATTAGCTGAATTTAATAGTGAAAAGTGTAATCTGGTTACTGGTCACATGTTATGGAGTAGTGCAAAAGAATGTAACAAATTAATATTAATGTTAAATATTCATATTTAATTTTAAATTACTATTAAGTAGGAATAAATACATTCAAGTTTTTCTGCTTGCTTGCACAAATTACTCACAAGTGAAAAAACAAAATAGTTCCAATTTAAGGTTATATTTTATGGTTTAAGGTTGTTCTCCTTGCATATGGTTGTATGAGGACATTGCTACGCCACATTGCTACTCTGTGATAATCTTTTTTTCCTTTTATAACCTTCCAAATCTTGGATAGGCTCCCTGAAGAAGAGCTTCACACAGTGCTGATGAAAAGGCATGGCATGACACATGCTTGATTTCAATCTCTATCTCTCCACCTTCAGTCACTTCATGCATTCCCAAGGAACAGGGGCCTTGTTTCCTCAATCTCTTCAGTCGTGCCAAGCAATTGTCTGTAAGTTTGCCATCAGATCACTATCAGCTTGTCTGCAGGAGGGAGGGGAAAAGTGGCCCCCGTCTGCTTGCATGGTGGTTTGAAATGCATGGCTTCATCTTATTTCTTTATCAAGCCCAACTGATGTGTGAATATAAAATGTCTATATATTTTCGCTTTATAGCCCTTCAGTTCAAGAAATCTTCTGCCAAAAGCACTGGAGAAGCTGTGAAAGCAAAAAGCTGATACATCAAATGCCTACGTGGGTATGCATGCACATGTGCGGGTGAGTGTGCATGTGCTTATAAGTGCTTCAAGATTTACTTAAGTTACCCAGAGGAAGCTTTCAGAAAAAAAAGGCACACTCTCAAACATATACTCTGTCAAGACTTATCTTCGCCCCCCAGAGGCAGCAAGACAAAGCTCACACATTTTATAAAGTCTCCAATGGTAAATGAGGCGTTTGAAGAATTGCAAATGCCAGGGAGCGCATACACTGACAGTTAATTTTTATAACCTTTTGTGAAAAGACTTACCAGGCAAACATTCAACCTGAGACAGACCCCATCACTTGTGTCCCCATCCACCCACTCAACCCAGTAATTCATTGCATTTCTATCTCTATCAACCCACACAAGACCAGAAATTACTGTTACTGCTTAAACTAAACCAAAATATGTCACTGCTCTTTACTGGTTTAATAAGCATTTTATAAAGCATCAGAAAGCACAGTTCAGGTTGAAATGGCTATAATCAGTATTTTTAGATTAACAATGGAACATGTTTTTTGGGTCGCTCTGACAAACCCACAAACAATTATGCATTTCCTCCCAGTTCCCATGAGCTTTATAGCCTTTTTAGGCTAATTGTTTTGTCAGACTGCAGAGTTAGTATTTTGGTTCACTGTCTCCATACACTGACAGCTGGTTTCACTATTTAAAAAAGTTTAGTGTGTTTTGGTTTGTTTGTTTGTTTTTTAAGATTTATGACATTTTGATCTCTGTGTGTATATGTTAAAAACTGGGATTTCCTTTTTACATGATTCTATTGGTATCCCATTCTGAACCTTGGTTCTTGTGATTTTCAGTCTACAGTTTCTGATATTACTTTATTTTTGACCTTGTAATGAAGTTCAGCTTTGGTAATCTAGTGTTTTGGTTCACATCTTAATTATTATTACATTTTTTGTCTTCCTTCTCTTATCCCTCCCTAAGCCTTATTCTGCCAGAGGTTTCTTCCTGTTGAAAGGGAGTTTTTCCTTCTCACTGTCGCCAAAGTACTTGCTGATAGGGGGTCATATGATTGTTGGTTTTTTCTTTGCATGCATCATTGTAGGGTCTACCTTACAATATAAAGCATTTTGAGGCGACTGTTGTTGTGATTTGGCGTACAAATAGAATTGAAATGAAATTGAATTATTCTTCATTGTAGTTTATTTCCTTTGTCTCTTTCTTCATGTGTAGTGTGAGTCTCCTTATGTCCACATTCAGTATCTTTCTCTTAGGTTGGCATCTTGTTAAGTGTTAGCATTCATTATATTAGTCTCCTTTGGCTATTTCCTGCTTTACTTTGAAAGTTTATTTTCTTAGTTTTACTTCCTATCTGTCTCTACCTGATTGTCCTGATTGCCTTCACCACTCTCCTATCTGTCATTCCCCAATCAGCCCTCTGTTATAAATAGTCCTGTCTTCCCTTTAGCAGACTGCAGAGTTAGCATTTGTCATAGCACTTGTTATTTTTCCCTTGTCTATTCCTCACGCACTGTCTTGTCTTGTCTTGTCTTTTTTCCATCACTTTTTGTGGTTTTTCAACCTTCAGCTTCCTGCAGTTGGGCCCTAACCTTTACGCTCCACACAACCTGACAATATCATTAGATTCCACCTTTTCAGACCTCAAATTTTATCCCAAAGTTCTTGCAGTGCTTTGGCTAGAGCTGGTTTTAGCCTGTTCTCAGGTGGCTACTTAATGGAGTTTTGAAACTTACCAAACAGCCACTTCATCAAACGTTCATCAAATTACTAACATTATAATTATTGTGAGCTTTTAGCACTGACCTGAACTTCGATGCCATATCCCAGGTAGACAGTAATCAAGTAGTTACACTCCACTCCCGAGTCAAGTTGCTGCAGGATTTCAATGTTACCCTCAGGGTCAGTGAAATTCAGACTACACGGCTCTGTGGAAGAAAGTAAAATGACAAGTGATTCCCTTTTTCCCGGATCACTGATCTTTCTGACAGCCCACCTGTGTCTCCCTGGCCCTGTAACCCTCTAACTATCTCTGCAGAGATCCTCTCTGACACTACTCATCTGGGCCTTCAGCCCTCTGTGGCCAGTGGGAAGGGCGGGCAGGACACATCAGGAAAAATCAGATTGTTTTTGACATATGAGCAACTCCGTTATCCCTGACGGAAAGATGAATAGCTGTGTGCAGAATGCAAAATGAACAGGAGTAATGCTGAGGATTTGATGCTTAATTTTCTTTTCCTCTGGGATACATGTGTTATATTTAAGGGTAAATGTCCAGCTCAGTACAGTACATCCTTGAAAGTCAGAGAAAAAGAAAAAGAATATTACTCTGCCTACCTGATGTTTGCATGGTGGTGATGGTGGTAGTTGTGGTAACAGTCGTGGACATTGTTGTGGTGTCTTTCTCTGAAGAAGCCGGAGTGAGCTTGTGGAGCTGATGACCAGGGCTGGTTTTGTTTTTTAGTGCCATTTCACTAGCTTCCCCCTTTTCCATCTTCCCCGAGGTGGCCTCTTCCGGAGAAGCACCCAAACTCTGAGGCTGACTTCCTAGTGAAGATGAGGGAGGTACTCCGCTGTTTTCACCACCTGAACCTCTGTTATTTGGTGTCACCTGGGTGGTAAGTGAGTGTGTTGTTGGATCGACCTTGTCTGTCCCCCTGGTCCTCTCCTTTGATTTCTTTTGAGGCATAGACATGGGCAGTGCTGGTGTTGTGGGGGAAAATGTAGTCAGCGGTGATGTGGCAGCCACAGTAGCAGTAGAGGCAACATCTGAAAAAGCTGGAGCATCCTCATGGGGCACAAGTTGAGTGACAAGGTCTGCTGCATTTGGAGCAGACACAGAGCCTGGCATGGTGGGATATGCAGCCACATAGCCATCCTTCCGAAAAAAATGCTGGTCCCCCCGGAAGTCCCTTGTAAGTAAATGCTCATGAAGCAGCAGGCCCTTGAAGACTGGCTGGTGGTTGGGGATGTTCATTGGTGAGACGGTAGTGATGGAATGGACTTCACTTTCTGTGTCCTGCGTTGATGAGTGTGTGAAGAGGTCCCTGTCTAGGTCCAGTGTCCTCTTACTGATGCTGTTACTATCTTTTGCAACTGAAAATTAAAAGAAAAAAGGAGAAAAAAAGTAATATAGTTATATTAAGCAAAATATTACAGTCCAGTGATCTATAGAAGCAACATGCAGTATACGAGAGTAGTATGTCTTTTTGACAGTTTCATTATAGAATCATCAACTCTGCCAGCCTATAATCTTGCAAAATTATGCCTAATGAGGTGAGAGGCTCTCCTCTTGTATAATTCTTCCACACTTTCTTTTTTGAGTTTTGCTATTTTTAATCAGTTCATTATGCATGTGTGTGTATATGTGTGTGTGCGTGCGTCTGCATGCAGTGAGGCTGGAGAAACTATGACCATAATAAAGTCCTTTATAAATTTATTCACTAGCAAGTCAGTCTAATAGGTTAACATAAATATAATATATAGTATGAATATTACTGTACAGAGGGAGTATTTAAACACATGGAGTGTATCCATCTTCTATGTTAATGTAAAAAACTTTTAGTACTTAACATATTGGGGTATTTTTAAGACCATGAACACAATTAATAAGGTAGTATCAAAAACAGATTCCATAATTACACTCTGCATTCAATGAAAGCTTGGCGTGAGACTGAGAGGATGTAGTCTAGCTTTTAACAAGAAAAAAAAGTAAAAACACCACCAAATGAAAACAAGCTCTCTATTAGTCAATCATGGGTAAAATCAGTTATCATTAACCATCTAAATCATAGGTGTCAAACTCTGGCCCGCGAAGCCATACCAAATTACTATTAGAGCTGGCCTACTGGTATTATACAGTTAATATATATATTGTTTAGTATTAAGCTTTGCTTGTTCCATATTCAGTTTTTCAGCAAAACTTGTTTGAGTCCATAAGAAAAGATTCATTCTTATATCTAGAGGAAGATTTTTTTTTTTCAATAAATATTAGCGTTAGCCCGCGACTTTGTTCCAGTTTTCGAATTTTGGCCCACTGTGTATTTGAGTTTGACACCCCTGATCTAAATCATCCCAAACTAAGCAGTCATTTTGCCATTCTGATACTGGCACTTCTAACATTTTAAAAAATATATCTAACTTTCAGTATTTGACACATCAGCCTGGTACTATTTCAATAATATGTAGGGTTTGTTAAGGTTTGCAAGTTCATATTATCTTCTTTTATACACATATGTCAACAAGAAACAATGCTGTCAGCTTTGGCACTTTAATTAGCTTGCATTTGGGGTGACAGTTTGCCTTAATGAGGCAAAATAGCTGCCGGCACACTTTTCACACTTAAAGATGAAAGGATGTTGTTGACACCGTGGCAGCAAATCAATGAGATATCCCTATGTGAGTGCTTCTATTACAGCACTCCAAGAGCATGACAGAATCTAAGTTTGAAATCAAAACCAATGGAAGACTCCGTTATATATTTAGGGCTTCAGTCAGAGAAGCCTAAAGGCTTGTCAGCAACCATCTGGCAACCACCGGAATTGAGAAAAAAAAGTGTATTCCCCAACTAGTTGTGAGTGGCTGCTGGAGGTAGCTCATATTTGCTGTGAAATCAATTGCTAAAGCCTCCTTCACACAGGTCAAAAGACTGGTCAGTGACTCTAGGTAGTCATGAGTCGCTAGGAAGAATATGTATTCTGTGAGAGGCTGATAGATGGCAATCATTAGTGTGAAACTGGTTATAAAGAACTATACAGTGATGCACCTTGAAACTGCTTTGATTGCTAGCAGGTTGAAAGTCACTATTGGTATGCATGGAAGACACTGCCTTTTTCACAAACATAAAAAAGTTTACCAGCTTTACTTCAGTTTATGTGCACTGCTACAGCATTAAACCGCATGCTCATTGACTAACAACTTGTGATTAACAAGCTTGTGGTTGAGCATGAGCATGTGGTGTCATATAGATAATTCTTCGTTTCTGGAAGATGGTATAACAACGATTTACAAAATGGACTTATTTTTTTTTTAATATATGACCAAAAGTGAATGACCGAGCCCATAAACTTAGCAGGAAAGTGTTTACAGAGCTCAAGTCTTCTTCTATTGGGAGCCTTTGTGCAACCACAGCTCTTGCCATCTGGTCACTTTCAGTTACAGTGCATGTTGAAGCTACTTCTGTGATGGCTTCATTTTTCCAACCTGGAAGCTGCATCTGTGTTTTATATTGTCGGGAGAATATTTAACTATAGGGACCAGAGGGTGCTAGGTGATCATCCACTGGTCTCTAGGCCTTTGTGATTCCCTTAGAGGTCATTTGCACAAAAAATGTTGAGTACATAGATACACAGCACACGCACTGTTTGTGCCTTGAAATTCTAGATAAGCCTGTTTCTTTAATCGTACATGAATTTATACCATGATCCTCAGCGTGAACTCTTACAGAACTCTGTTTCATCCTCTTTCCTCACATCTGATTCAATTATAAAGCTTGCATATTCTTCAATCGACCGACACTTTTCAATGTGTTGATTATAAGAACCCGTCACTTTCTTGCCTATGAAATATAGCATATATTTCAGGCTCAAATCAGCCTGCCAGTTGGTAAACATTCACCCTGCAAAGTCAAATTTGAAGTTATTGATTTCCTAAGGATTCCACAACAGGAAACATACATTTGGGTTTTTAAAAAAGAAATAGTATCTGAATAAATCTGAAAAATTGCTGTGCCGAAGGAGACGCTCTGCTTTGCTCATAAACTTGGAAAGAAGTTGTAAGGTTCTGTAACATTTTGCTGACGCAGAGTACTTTTTACCACCACCGGGCACATTGATAAAACTTTGATTGGGCTATTCAAGAGGAAGAGTAAACAGCTTTATTACAAAGCCTCTCCTAGGCGGACAGAATTGACACATGGTTTTACATTTTACTGACAAACACGACAACACCACATTCATCTTTTGTGGTGACAGAAGCAATTCAAAGACCTTTTGATGTTCTAAGATGGAGGAGAAACATTTCCTTGTAGCCTTATTCTGTCACAACAAGGGGAGCAAGAATGGTGCTATAAAGGCAAACTAAGCATATTTGACATGTCATTCTAGCAGAGAGAATAAAGAGACTAAAGGGGGGGTCTTCATAAATGATTGAAGTATATAAGACTGGCCTTCAACAATCTCAAAGACACACATACACACATATTGCATAATAAATTGAGAGTTTTTATTTATTCATTTATTTATTTTTATCATAATTACTGTAATTGCTCCTTGTGGCTGTTAAGCCCTGCCTCCTACTGTCTTATCTTCCTCTCCCTCTGTCTCTGTCTTTGTAGCACAGATTTCGACCATCTATTTTCTGCCCTCCAGTCAGAATATTGAGTGAATGTGGAGAGTGAGGATGGAAGGCTGGGTTGAACCAGAGTTTCTCATACACAGATCAATAGAGGATCAATGTGTACAGGTTGAAGACCTCACTGTGGTGATTACAGAGAGGCACTGCTACCATATTGTTCTAATCTCCAAACTTTAATTGGCTGTTTACAGCTGAGGTTTGGAGCAACAGGGAGAAACTGAATTTTAAGTACCATTTCTATTAGTATTTATGCATTTTAACATGTATTTTTATTATCTCAACAAATTGGACAGTTAATCAATAAAATAATTTTGAAGAAATCTAATCAGGAAAGTAATTTATTTATTAGTTTCAACCTGAAAAAAAAAACATGTTAAAATTAGTTATGCTTCATCCAGGTACATCACTAAAATACTGACTGCATATAATTAATTGTCTAATGCTATAATTCAAGCCAAAAAAATTGGCTTGAAGTTCCCTTTTTAAATTTAAATTCCTTTATTTCAAACTGGTTCAGCCGTCGTGATGTCAAGGATCATCACTTTTAATGAGCACTGGTTTTCTTGGAAGAACCATCTTGTTCAAGTCCTAAGTGGTCAGGTTGAGAGCATAGCCAGGCTCATCATCATTTTGGGGTTTTTTGTTTGTTTGTTTTTACTTCACCATTTGTGGGGTTCATTTGCCAGGAATTTTTCAACAGTAGTCTAAACGAAAATAATATTCTGCTTAAGTAGCCTGAACTGTAATTTTAGTCCTCTCTCATACACGTTCTCAAATAATGCAAGAAAAAAAAAAAAAGCAAGACCAGAAGCAAAGCTTTCAAAATGTCATGCAAATGTTTAAATTGTGATGCTATTCATGGTAATGTTACATTATGAAAAATAACTGGCGTTTTTCTCAGGCGGCATTCCTCATAATACAGACACACCTTGTTGCTGAAGTTGTGAAAAAAAGAAAGTAAGACTATGTAGTTGGGAAAAACTAAGTATGCCTTGTGATTTAGTAGCTTCCCATATGGAAAAGAAATAGTAAAAACTTATATGATTTACTCATTAAAGTGGCCACTTTCTCATTACTTTCATATATTCTTTTAGGAAGTATCCAAAACATACAAGTTTCATTATATAATTTTTCAAGGGATCTTATATCTGTTTTCACTTTTGTATGCTTTTCATACAAGTTTCACACAAGACAGATACAAACTTTATAAGATTTATATATATCTTTTCCATATGGGTTGAACCACTTCTAGAAGCAATAACGGGAAGTGATGTGACCTTTATCAGTCTCTCAAATCATTGCAGAAGGATTTTGGTCCATTCTGCAGCGTTGCTTCAGTTCCTTTAGGTTTACAGGAATTCTTTTATGCATAGCTCTCGTAATGTCCCACCTCAACATTTCAAGGGTTATGGGTTGAGGTTTGACTGGGCCATTGCATCATGTCTCTTAATTCTCAGCCAATCTGCTTTAGATTTGCTGGCATTCAACAGTGTCCTGTTGCATGACATAATTTTGACCGAGCTTTAGCTGTCGGACAGATGGCTTCACATTTAACTCTAGAATACTTTTGTATACAGAGAAGTTCATGGTCAATTCAGTGACTGCAAGGCTCCAAAAAAGGCCCAAATTATCGTCTCCAATCATCATGATCAAATGTGGTGCTGTGCATTTGGTCTTGTCTGCCCAAAAGAAATTGTACCAGAAGTCTTGTGGTTTGTCCTGATACAACATTGTAAACTTAAGCTGCGTTGCCATGTTCTTTTTAGAAAAAAGAGGCTTTCTCCTGGTAATGTGCTTGGATTTCTACTGCTGGGGAGATGGAGTGTACATCCCAGTTTAAAACTTTACTTTTTGATAAGCCTTATAGTTAGAGCAGCATCAGGTTATTGTTGCGTCATCTTAGTCATGCTACAATAGGTCTAGGCTGCTGAGGGCTTCCCGTGATGCATGAATCTTTCTTCTTCACTCTTCCCGCTGTCACCAAGTGCTTGATCACGATGTGTGTTCTGATTATATATATGATACAGTTTTCTCTGTATTAATGTCGGTTCTTTACCTTACAATATAAAGCAATATAAAGCACCATGAAGTGAATGTTATTGTGACTTAATGCTACATAAAAATGCCAAAACATCTGCTGTTATAGAGGCGCTCGAACTTTTTGATGATCAGTTCATCAAGTGCATTTGATGAGCAGCACCTGGCTGCTGCTTACCCTCTTAATTCCTATGGAACCACTAAGGGTTTACTTAGTTTCTATTTCACATGACTGTGAAGTATATAGTTATAATATCTCCCAACACTGCCCACCAGTTAAACATTATTGTCTAACCATGTGTCTATGTACTCTAATATACTGCCGTACACAGTGTACTTTAAAAAAAAATGTGACCTTTATGTGCTTTGGTAGGTTTGTGTCATACTGTTGCAAACAGTGACAGGCAAGTTCTTTCAAGTCACAAGACTTGTGACAAGATTAGTTTTAAATCACAAAGCCATAGCAGCTGTTATCATTCGTGGAAGCTGTTGCTTCTCTGCACCCCAGGTAAACATCATTTATTGACGTGCAACAGCTAAAAGTAGCAACCATGCTGCACGCTAAAGAGGTTACGTGTATAAATGAATCACATCACACTACACTGCAGCTGGTTAATTAGAGCTAATTCATAAATTAAAGGTGGTAATTGCAGTGACAGAATGACGTTACTGTGATATTATTCAGTGCATTAGAACAAGTACAATAAAATACCATTTATTGTCCCGGGGGAAATTTAGTTAGTGACATGTTTCCTTTGTGAGCACATTCAGTACACGTTTATGAGACCACTTATCTGAGAGGAAGGAAACCATTTAAAGAGTGCGGAATATATTCATTTGCCCCTAAAGAAATCTGCTATGCTCTCTTGCCCCGTTACATCAAAAAGTATCAGCTCTGCTGTCAAAACTGAGAAACAGGAATATTAGACTTAGTGATATAAAATAACCTTAACAAACCGAGACAACCCTGATACCATAACAAATGTTAAATGGTGCAAAATGTTATAAATTTCAACTAGGCTGTGATTTGGTTTTTATCTAGTGAAATCCTTAGAGAAGTCTAACATTAGAATGTAGAAAACCAAGAATATATTTACAATCCTATGGCCTGCAGGGCCAATTATAATAAAGATTTTCCAGCAATCCTGATTATGTGCATCATTTACATTGGGAGGCACACGATCATGCTTTGTCCATGGATCCATGACAATCTCGCAGTCTACACTGACTAAGATGACAGAGTGAGCAATCATTGGGGAATGCTCCTCAAGATGGCAACAGACAGCCTCATCTCTTCAGTTGCATACAAATGGAGTCATCAGTGAACACTCAGTGCATGGAGAGAGCACTAATAAGATGGGGCAAGCCACACTTGAGGCAGGCTTCTGATTGACATCAATCTCGTAATATCCAGGGGCTTTATTTCCTTATTATTACAGAGAGCCACTAGACAAGCAAATCAATAAGCCACTTCCGCTGGGCTCAGATACAAGGGCTTCAGGTCTCTCTACGTAACTCCTTCTAGGATTCTCTGTGGAGGTTTGCACTCATGAATTCATTGTAAAGCTAAGGCAAAAATTTCCTGTTGCTGACTTTGACTCCATTTCCCCGAGTATGTGCAGATTCTACACTTGTTTGCATAAAACGACTAGGAGAGACCAGAGGAAATAATGGGGTGAAACTGATAAATGATTCCATTAGTCAACTTAATGAATTGATCTTTTAATTTTCCTTGTGGGTGTGACAGGTGCACGGAAGGGGAAATAAATAAACAAACAAAAGGTAGAAGGAAGGAAATGAGGAAAATTAAATTGATTACTGGATAAAACCGGCAAGAAAAAAGGGGGGTGAAAAAAGTCACGATTTATTTCTCAGGCAGTAATTATGTCTAAAAACAGAAGTGACATTCCTATTTCATAGCATCACATTTTCCTTGTACTGTCTGTCTGGCTTTTGAGTCATGGGGATAACAGCATATGGAGATGAGACACGCTCTTATCCTTCATGTGACCTTTGACTTCATTGAGCGGAACCATAACTTTTCCCTTTCATTTATTCTAGCCTCTCTGAGTTCCGGTTCATTGAACATCGTCCTTCAGACAGCCTTTAAACAAACTGTGTCTTAATGGTGCCATGAAGCTCGTAAGGCCTGACCTTTAAGCTGGAGTAGAACAAAAACAGAGTTACACGTCACCACTATTTGCATTAAAACCTACTGTAAAGTATTTAAGTTGCAGGTGGTAGCAGGTCGTTCTTAACCAAATCGGAACTTTAAAAGTGTTTTAATTGGTAATAAACTGTTGCCAGCTGAATGTTATTTGAAAAACAAAATCTGCTATTTTTTTATTTACAGTTTTTTTTCCAGCTTTTCTTTGGCCCAAGAACAAATAATAAATGAATACGTGTCTTGTTTTACAAATGCCTGGCATTAAAATTACATCTTCTTCCGTAATCGTGATAGAATCTGTCTTATGTAGAAGCCAAAGCCTTGTTGCATTTCAATTTACTATTGCTCTGCATCCTAGAAAAATACTGGGAGGAATGTCTATTTTCACACTTCATTTCCTTCCATTAGTGTAATTTATCTTTTCATTTTCTTCTCATTTACTCCATGGTGGAGTCAATTAAGGAGAGAGCTGTTGGTGAAACAAGAACTACAACTTTAAAATCCTTAGCCAGTTACAGTACAGTGAGAAAATTACTCCACCGTGTGTTAACAACAGTTGTAAAGGAAAAAAGGGGGGGAAAAGTTGGAAGACTGAGTAAAAAAAAAACCTTTTAATTCATTTGCTCGTGTCTGTCAAATGCATCCAGGTATTCAGCATGAAGACGCAAACACATGATGAAATGCATAAATAGGCAGCATCATTATCTTGTAAATATAGTTATCTGAGAGAGAGCGCGGTGTACATCTGTGGCTCTTCTGGTGACAGCGCAGACATTACTTTGAATTTAAAAGCTACTTGATTGATGTCACACCCTTTGCCCACGTTCAAATGATTTCCCAAACCTACAGGAAATCCATCAGCTCAAGGAAAACACTACTAAAGAGCCACCCCAGCAATTTTCAATCTCATCCGTGTACTTGTTATAGATCGACGTGCCAATGTGGACCATTACACCTGTCAATACTCTCTATTTCATGGGGAGGCTTATGTTATAACTCTGAATTAGACCAGACACAAAAACAAGATTCATTTTAGCCTCAAGAACTTCTTCTTCAACAGATAGTAGAGACCATCTGAAAATTGAAGCCAGGCAAAAGAGAAGGAAAAAAATCACTTTCTTATTTATTTATTTTTTTTGGTTTGTGTTGTGAGATATGTGAGAGCTCATATATAGAGAGAACAAGTATTCTTAGGAACCACAAAGACAAAAGACTGAGAGGAAACTGAGAGGAAAGCACGTGCACGCTGACCTGTGTAATATTTATCAGGGTGAAATCGGTGTCCTCTCCAAACAGACTGATGCCATTCAGCTTGAGAGTCAGGAGCTGAAATTGTATTACAATGCTTTAATCTCAGCTGAGTGGCCAAGAGGTCATGCTCCTGGAAATTGAAGACCTGAAAAATGAGCTGCAGAGTCAAGAAGGCTTGAAAAATCATGAGATGAGTGAGGAGAGGGTAGCCTGCTCCTTCACAGTGGAGGAATTTCTCCAGGAACTTGAGGAGGTAAAAAGGAAGCATCTAGCTGAAAAGCAGATCCTTTCTCATGAGCTGACCACTCTCAGAGTCCAGAAAGAAAAATGATCGAGGGTCCAGACTGAGTTCAAAAAATTGGAAACTGCGGATATCGCAGGCAAATTGGAGGACATGCAGGTCTCAGATCAGCATTTGGCTCAATGCATAATGAAAAAACTAAACAAATTTATTAAGAGGATCCAGGCAGAGACTAACTATCTAAACACTTTAAAGCAGAAGAGCTATACCAAAATGAAAGAAGCCACTTAGATGAGTGACGAAACATTTAAGTAATTTGATTAGATGTAATTTCGTTACTTAAGTACATGATATATAATAAGAGTTCATATCTAACACATTTTTCTTAATGATTAGTTATTTCAATAAATAAACCTGTGCTCTTAAATATTTCAGTTGCATTTTACTCAAAATGACGGTTATTCTTGAACAAAAGGTGCACGTTTACGAGGGCAAAGAATCATTTTTAGTGTTTTCTACATGTAGGCAAAGCTCAGACTGAAAGATTGTTCTTTCTTTTTACAGTAGGTGTTTTCATTGCTGCAGAAATTATGGGAAAAAGAAGAGCAAACATCAAAATGAACCTCTATTTTTTTGAAGAGTCCTTTAACAATAGTCTATATTGACATATTTTGTTTTGTGTAGAACAGATCCAGCACTTCTTGCTTCAAAAGTACCCAATTTTTTTAAATGCACTTGCTTGAATGCATTGAAAACTAAAAATGTTTTCCCCGAGTGTTACACTCTGTAGAAACCTCCTCCTGCAGAATCAGCTTCCAGTTAAATAAGCTTCCTGGTATTTAGAGAAAGTGAGATACAGGCTCCATTTAGTCCCGTCTTAAATTCCAACACAGTTCACCTTGTTTCCAACACAGAAAAAGCACTGTGTGAAATATTCAAGAAATGATTATTATTATTAACCTTTTATAAATTGTATTTATTAGTTATTGTTCACAGACATTAAGAAACTCATTAGTCAAAAAAAGTACTTTTATTTGCTTTCTGTTCCCTTCCTGTTTTCTTTGGATTGAGCATCAGTCTACTTCAAGTTTAGAAAAAGATCAAGGTTTGGGTTAAAATAGTTATAAAATAATAAGAAATATTAAATAATATTATATGTTGCAAAGTTTACCACTTGTTTACCACAGCTCCATTTTCCATGTTGCCCCCATGACAAGTACTGCGAGAGATGTCTTTAAAAACAGGTGCAGAAACAACACTTACTTTCAACACATTCAAACAGATGTATATTAAACCCACACCCAACACTGTTTTGACACTGAGCTTCGTCACAATGCTTATGTTATGATACATAAGTGCACAAGTAGTTTGCTTTAACTGAAAAAGTAGTTAAGGCAAATGATTAAAAAACATTGTACTAGATCATGTTTCAGGACGGTATTAATGAAAGTGCTTTGTGGGTGCTTGTTTTTGAAAATCCATTTGGTGTTATAGCTCAAATTGTGGTCTTGGTACTCTGATCTCTTGCTTCAGGCTAGTGCTGCTCATTTCCACATGCTGCTGTGAGTAGCTTGTTAGGTGACTTGAATGCTATATTTCGTTGGTGATCTTAGATGTGACTACTAGGTGAATATATTTGGATTACCTGAATTTTAATACGCAAAAGAAATATTTGTTTTTATATACTTTGTTACCGGTTTTTATTAATAAAAACACATACACACACACACAGTTTGAATCATTGTAGTGCATGGGTTAGCACCGCCAAATCTCTCCGGCTTGCTCTAACAGTCCAAAGATTGTTTCATTTTTAAATCTAAATTGGCCATAGGTGTGAACGTGAGTGTGTGGTTCCCTATTTGTTAGCCCTGTGATGGAGTGGTGACTGTACCCCGAGTCTCACTGTGCAATAACTAATGTCTCAGCACCCCCTCCCCAAAGAAGTGGAGAATTGTAGAAATGGATGCATGGGTGGAATGACCATGGATAAGGAGGAAAAATTACAGTATATTTTATGATCCCATGGAGTACTAACTGATCAAAGGATTAAACATGTTTGTGAATCTTAACCTTTTGCATATTGACTGGATTAGGTGGATACAGGTAGAGAGCAGACCTTTGGACAAAAACAGTTTTGTTTTTTGTTTCTCTTTTTACTCTTAGATCTGACAAAATCAGAGCATTTTGGATACTTTCTATGTGCACTCTGACTTAGCAAGCAAGTAAAATAACTGATCAGGGGAATTTTTTGAACAGAAGAGAAAAGAATACAAGCAGCATACACACAATGTGGCAAAACCGATATATGTTTTTAGATGCGAAGGATGAATCTCTTTCAAGGAAGGGCAGAGACTAAGAAATATCCACAATTAGGTAACTATTCTTCAAGCGGGGTGACAAGCTTACTGGAAAACTGCATCCAAGAGTAGAGACAGTATTGATACAAACAAAGAAGAGGCTAGACAGCATTGTTATTGTTTTGGCTTTGAATAATTTTTTGCCCCGAAGCTTTCTATTTTAGTGTGTTCAGCATGCTTTGTGATAGTTTAGTCAGCGTAGACATTGGGCCATTACATTCGGACAGCTCTAACTGTTGTAGCATCTTATCAACCCTCTTAAAAATGAAAGGCATTTTCAAATGTTTGAAAAAAATGAGCAATTAAAATATGCATTTATCCACTAACTGGATTAAGTCTGAGTGACTGCGATATTTTAAAACTATCTCGAAACGAGATAAGAACGAGTATTTAAAAAACAATAATCAGTAAAGGAGAGGATAAGAGAGTTCAAAAGAGAGAGACAAACATATTTTTGACCAGAAGCGTTTTAATATCCCAGCTGCATGTAAAGTTTAAATTATTTTTATTCATTTTGGCAGGTGGATGCCAAAGAGCAAAGTCAGGTGAGGGCCTGTGAGTACACAAGTCTCAAAACATAAGCGCTGTAAACCAAAACACAAGCTGCCTATTGGGAGGTGAGGGGAAACAATATTAACACCGACAGTGATGGATGGTGTTGCTTCCTGTAGAGGTCTGATGGATGGAGGACTCTTTACAGGTACGAAGCACTGTTTTCTAGACTAAAAGGGGCCTTTTGTGTGTTGTGCATACACGAGTAAAATGTGCGTTATAAAAAATAGGTGTGCAACATTAATGTATTTCTTTTGCATAGATATAGACAGTGTTTTCTGCCATCCGTGGGTCCATTATTACATATATGCTTGAATATTACCAACAAATAAAGGTGAGATATTCCTAAAAGCTCTTTCCTAATGTGCAGCAGTGCTTGCTTTGTCTCTAAAAGCAAATCTTTGCCTGCTCATCTTCGCTTTTTGAAATTGCACCACTCTTTAGGTAAAGTAAATAGCTAGATTACTCAAAGTTAGTGATCTGCAATGTTTCTAAAAACAGTCAAATTTATGAAAAAAAATATAGCAACAACAAAATGCACCAAACACTAAAGACCAGTATGTATTATGGCACAGTCATAATAAGCTGCTGTGTCAGGTTTATGTGCATTAGTATTAACTTCCCTTTCCTCAATAGTGTCACACCTAAAAACAGATCAGTTTACTGGCCTCAGACAAGAAAAAGAGCAGCTAAAGGTCAAAAACCTCCTCTCCAAAAACAATGTTATATTATCTGCGTCTGCTGCACTCAGCAGATAAAATTGATGTTGTTCTTCCCACTGCGATGGTTATATTTGAAATCAACAGCGAGACACTTGCTGTAGTTTATGTTTGGACTTTTCATATTCTCTCTCTACATATGGCACTGCCGGGCTTTTTACAGCTCGGAAGGCAAAAGGGTCCTGAAAGGTAAAGGAAACAAAATGAAAATTACATTAATTAAAAAGAACAAAGCACTTATTCATCATATCACGTTAACAGTCACCCACTTTACAGTAGCAGGTTGTTTAAGCTAAGAATAGCTCTTTTGAGCGGCTCCGCTGCCAATCACAGCTGCTTGTAGCTTATTGCTTTCATAAACTGTTGCTGCACAGTGCACTCGCTCATGACTGAGAGACACCTGATATTCAGCTTTTATTTTATTTAACACAAGAGGATGTGCAAGAGCCTGCTAGGTTACCATCCCAGGTAACCAGAGAACATCGACAGACCAGATAGTTGGAGAGTTATCCTGGCAAACTTCACATTAGCACTGGTGACAAAAACCAACAACCTATCCCTGCACTGAATTTGAAAAGTTGCTCTCTTTAGGCTTCTGAGTAATGAAAGGAATCATTAGAGTTCGTAAACTTTTTATTTAATTTATTTTCTTTTCTGTGCTTTATAGCTTTACTAAAATTGGATTTCAGGCCTGGCTACCCTAAGAGGATCTACAAACACACGTGGTGCAAGAGCAAATGTGTGTGAAAAAGCACAGAGTGGAAAAAAATAAGGGTTGAAATTAAAGTTGTTTAGCTTGAATGGATTTAAGGGCATGAAAAGTAAATTTTAGTGCTGGTAATTAATCTTTTTTCTCACTGTTGAAATACATTTTTAATGGTTTGTATCTGTTTCAACAAAACAAAGCAGGAGGGTCAGTGTGTGCTCCTCTCTCACACTCTGTTTTATGCAGCTAAACTGGTGTGTGAGTCATTGCATCATTAATCCAGTCTTTAAACTATAGGTCCAAACAACCAACAGACGTCATGAGTTTCTACTATATACTGTAAGCAAATTACCAAAACATTGGTGAGCACTGATGCTTTAACTTAACCACCATGACTCAACACAGTGCAACATTCTCAGTATTTGATGTTTAAATAATTTATTTGTAATCCCATGGATTATGTTTCTTATAACAAAAATTGTTTTGTATTGAGTTAAGCAACAATATAGGACTCTATGGTCGTCTACTTTTTTTCTATATAATAACTAACTAATAATTAATAATAATATGATGAGCACAACCATACCCCTAGGCTTTTAGGCTTACGTTACTAGATCAACTGCAGATACTTTCTCAGAGGAGAAGCAACCTGAGCAGTCTTTTATACAACAACACTGGGACACTAAAAACACTAAGAATGCATGAAGTTGTAAATTCCCAGCCCTTACCAGTGTGCAC
The DNA here is from genome assembly GCF_964374335.1 of Astatotilapia calliptera. Lineage (NCBI taxonomy): Eukaryota > Metazoa > Chordata > Actinopteri > Cichliformes > Cichlidae > Astatotilapia > Astatotilapia calliptera. Next base: position 9,654,777 of record NC_137431.1, on the reverse strand, counting down.
TATTACATTCTGCGATCCTTGTGATGTACATGGTACACATTTTAAGATTTCCCATAAAAAGCTGCAAAACTCTGGTAACAGCTGAAATAGTTGCAGTAATGCTAATATATAATATGTACACCATTCAGGCATAACTTTATGAGCAGTGACAGGTGAAGTGAATAACACTGATTATCTCTTCACCGTGTTAGTAGGTGGGATATATTCGGGAGCAAGTGAACATTTTGTCCTCAGAGTTGATGTGTTAGAAGCAGGAAAAAACTTGGTGAGGATTTCAGCGAGTCTGAAAAGGACTAAATTGTGAAGGCTAGACAAATGGGTCAAAACTGCAGCTCTTGTGGGGTGTTCCCAGTTTACAATCAAAAGTGGTCCGAGGTAGTAACAGTGGTAATCCAGCGACAGGGTCATGGGCCATGGATGCCCCACCTCCTCACAGGATTTAAAAGAAAGATGTGTTGCTAGGACCTATGTTGTGTTTACACCCTTTTTGTGAATTGGAGCTGATTGTTTTTCATAGTTCTTACCGCTGTGTTGATGATACAGGATATGTAAGCAGTTTTATCACCAAATTAAACATCCATCTTTTTTCTGCTTATCCAAATCACAATACTAAACTGAACCTTTTGCAGAAAGGCTACCTGCAAACCAAACTGGACAATATGAACAATTATCCTGTCTCGTTCTGGAAGAGAAAAAAAAGGGAAAGCATCAAGTTCATATCGAAATAGGGCTTTCAGTGCAAATCTGTTTCTTTTGTTAGCATAATGAGCTCTGTGTCTGGATCCCATCTAGATTAAACTGAACTAAAGGACGCTAGAGGAGCATTAATTGGTAGGTGACTGGCAACACAACTGACAATGTTCGATCAATGATGGAACTCTTCTTCTCTCATCTGCCTCTTTCATGTCTCTGTTGTATGCTCCTCTTTGAACCCTCTTGAGAATCTAGCACAGCTCCTCAAGGTCTTAAAAGACAGCAGGTGTTCACCACACCCACGCCAGCACTAACCCTTGTGCTATCACACTTGCAAGAGACATACATCAAAGCTAATGCTCACATCTGCAGCTTTTTTGTTTATTCTGTAGCTCTGCAGCAAGGAGATGAAGAGCTCTTGATTTTAGCATCCTATTTAGCATAAATACACACACATACAAGTCCTGCACCATGATCATCCATGTTGTGCTAGCACTGTGCTGCGACATCAAACTTGCCAGCTGCAAAAAAAAAAAAAAAGTACATAACAATGGGATCTTTGTTGCCCCCTGAAAAGGAAACATAGTTCATTGCCATGTAATCTGTTTTTGTCAGCTGGGTGGTTTTTCATGAATTTCTAAAATCCCAGCGTACACAGCTCACATATTCTTTTGAGATCTTGATTCTGTCCACCAGGAGCAGAGACGGATAACAGCATTCAACCTAGTGTTTATGATGTTAGCTGCTCAAGATGTAGGCTACACACATTTGACCTGTTTTGATATATTCTTTCCTCTTTTTTTACTGTGGCGTCACCAGGCTGAAGCACTCCTTTAAAACTGTAAACTCTACTCAGTTTAAACTGTGATACGTTTGAGTTGAGGCCAGTATCTCCTAGAATTTTAAACAGTTATGCTCATATTTTAAAGAAATATTCAGACTCTAGCAGGAACTAAAATCTTGATATGACTTCACACAACCATATTCGCATGACGAAAAAAAAAAGTCCACCATAAGCCATCATCACTAATCAATATCCTCTGGAAGCTCTCACAAACATGATCCAACAGCATTTCTCTTCAAAGTGAAGTAGACTGACAGCAGCAATATCATGCATGATCAGGGTGAATAATTCAATGTATTTTTTTAACGGGACAAAAGACAATTGGAGGATGACAACTTGTCAGCAGAAGATAAACTGGGCAAATGAATAAGACATGAAGAAAATAAAAGGGAGCTAAGAGATGTAAGTAACTCACTGCCATCCAGTTTTCTGCAGTGTTCTTTAATATATGTTTACGCTTCTTTTTTTGTTGTTGTTGTTTGTGTATGTTGTGAAAAGATTTCCAAATTTATTCCTCTGAATTTTTTAGTGGAGACCAAGGCATTGTTCTACAGTTTAAAAGCAGACTTGTCGAAAGAGGTGAAGAGATGTTTAATGGTGACTAACGTTAGCTGCCAAATGCCTTTGGCGACTCTGTGACTCACCATCAAAGTGAACTCTGACCAAGTGTTTCCAACGTGGCAGCCATGCAGGGCTGAAGGGGAGAAACACGGACAAGACAGGAGGGGAAGGGTACAGAGTGTAACTAAGGGAGCGGCCGGGAGGCAGGTTCTGCTATGATTTGTCAGTTTATGGTCAGTGCATTTATCACAAATGTCATCCTTCATCACAGCTGAGATCTACCACGTAGCCTGCATTTACTAAATAAATGGTAAAGGTCTAGATAAAGCCACGAGTGTAATGGAAAACGCTGGCAGTAAAGGTATCTCTTAAGATTTTTGATGCATACACAGTCACAAACTTCAGTCTGAAAGCAGTTTGAATTGCCAGGGATACCAGAAACCCAGAGTATTATATGACAATCGGTGAGGGCTGCGGAAGAAGAATGCTGCATAGGCTCTACTTGTTTGGAATTTTATTGATTTGACTTTTAAATAGATGTGTATGTGAGGCTGTATTTCTATAGCAATCAAAACCTATCAAACCCGAAACGGCAGATTCTTTTTTTCTTTTACCATGCAGTACAATAAAGCTGCATCATTTCGATCTAAAGGCTTCAATTTAAAACTTGAGTCTATCTAAACAAGAATAGTCAACAAAGCCCATAGTACTGGTTCGGCGTGATACCATATGTGATCCTCTACTGTTGAGATAGAGCTCAGAGAAAGTATCTCGTCACAGTAATTTTTTTAATCATCAATACATAGGCTCTGCATTCAGCAGCACAAAGGATTTTCAATGCATGCCCATGTACTGCATGTCCAGCCATATGTTAGTACTTGACCTTTAGGGCAAAATAAATCATGCATTTCCATATTCAGTTTTCCTGTTCCTGTATTCATGCTTAAGCAGATAAAATCAGATATTCAATGTCACCGCCTTGATGTAGTGAGTTGCAAGCTGATTTAAAGCTCTGCCTCAGCTACTCAGCAGTGCTTTCACAAAGAGAAACATTGCACCGCAACCCAGCAAGCAACAATTCATTATATGTTATTAACAGCTAAATGCCAGGAGTAGAAATGAAACATTAGAAATGAAAAGCACCTACTGTTACAAAATGATCTCTGGCATGAAATGAAGCACATTAGTTCATGAAGTAGTAATTAGGGAGCCATCTCAAGAGCTAGCATTATGAAACAGCTATTATCTTGAGGAAAAAATTTTTTCAAAACCCTTCAATTAGCCGTGATACCACTTGTTTCATCTTTTGTAAGTACAAGGCAATTAGACCTAGGTTTGTCCTGCACTTCCCGTGCTTATTTTAAATTACTCATACGTATGTAAAGAATTTGCTTAACTCAACGCACTTAATCACACCTTATTTTTGGAATATATAAAGTGCATATTTACACTGTATGGGTATACATTTACTAAGGAAAGCAGTACTAAGCTTGCTGTCCCACAGTAAGATGGTTAATCTGAGTGGAAAGCTGTTGTCACAGCAGTGCAGGGTTAAGTGGTCTGTAGCACCATGGAAAATGCAACCCTTCTCTAATCCCTTAAATTTTGGCAGAACTACCAGCTTATGGGAAGCCAGCATTTTTGGAAACACATACTACGTGTTAGACATTGTCACATTGTTAAATGTTTGATTAGCTGGGTCTCGTGTGAAAAGAGCTTTGGTTACCTGCTGTTTGTTGACATATTTAAATAAATGAAATGGACAGATTTCCAATTGTGCAGCAGACATAATAGCATAAATAATACTTTTTAATAAATTATGTATTTTTATATTTATTGTAGTGCTATTTTCAAAATTTGGTGTTCAAAGTTGACATTTGTTGACTTTGCAGTAAAATGTCATGCTGGTGTTAAAAAAAAAAAAAAAATCCACCTGAAATCTTAGTGGAATCGTCAGCCGAGTGTTATTATGTTTATATAATATAAAGTGTTGTTTAAGGCTTTTTACAGAATCAAATGGCATCGCTACAATGTCAGCCAGCCACCCTCACACAGTTTAAGCTACCTGTCTGCTCTGTCCTGTGGGAAGGTGAATAAGCAAGCAGTCCAGCACATCAGAGTGTCAGTGCTGCGAGCTGTGCCTGCCACAAGGTTAAAAGGACAGCAACCTATATGTATGACTGTCCACAGAGAGGTTAGGTAATTCTGATCTTAACTGAGATCGTGAGACTTGTTTTCTTTGCTTTTTTTCCCCATCTCCCAGCGATATCTCGTATATTTGCATGCTTCTCCCGAGAAAACAAAATAAAAGTAAAAGCAAATCAGATATTTCATCTGATTCGGAGCCTGAGAGCATCAGGCATTGTTACCCTCATTTTAATATTCTAGACCCAAAACACAAATACAAATTCCTCAACCCTTTTGGCCGTGCTTTGAGATGTTATAAAAAAATAATAATAAAACAAAGGAAAATAATAAAAATTAGCATGCAAATAACTGAAAGAATGATGAATGTAAATTAAATATTTACAAGCAAAGGTCTATAAGTTAAATGACCCTGAGGTCTTCTATGCTCATTTATTTGTTAATCAGCATGCTGCATTGTTTAGCTCTTATTATGAAATAAAACCTTAAATGGTTCATTAACAATTTTCCCCACCCTTCCATATTTTTAAAATAAACTCTCTCCTGTCTTACTCATATTGGTATGCACTTGCTTTAGAATGTAGCATATTTTCTGTGGTAAAATCCTTAATCCAGACAACCCAGCTGCTCACTCCACTCCACTGTAGGTTCTTCATTTGATCTACCATGCCTTATCTATCAAGCTCAGCATCAATAGCACTGACGGCTGATTCGCTGGGGTCTTAGGTCTGAGAATGAGAGACGTGCCGCACAGTGCCAGAGGGATAATCAACTCACTTAATACTTGTGAGAAGGTTTATCCAGAGAGCAGAAACAATAATTATTATTTTTTTGGCAGGTATTGTTGTTGTTACTGCTGCATTGCTCTTCACCACATATAACTGTTCAAAAGTACTTTATAATTACAGCAAAAATTAAAAAGTTATAATAGCAGATTTCTGTTAAATACATGCTTCAGCAGGTTAAAAACAGCTGATTTGCTACCAAATACAATCTTAATGCAATTGTATTTACAAAACTAGGCCCCCCATGTGTTCTTTTCCTTTTCCTTTTCGCTTCATGGTAGGATGCAACCACGACCAGCCATCTGGCCAGTAAAGTGCTTCTCTTATCATCTGGGAATTTATGTCAGCACGTGTAGTGCAATAGCTACATTTACAGATAAAAAGCCATCTATCTCTCACTGTCTGATGGCTGAGGACAGGGGGGAGTCTAGGTCATGTTCCCACTATAGCAGAAAGATAACTGATGAAGCGATGACCCTATGATATTACAAAGAGTGGCACAGGCAGATTTTAATGGAACAGAAAAGGTCACCAAAGCTGTAAACAAAATCAGGTTCCCAATAAGCGGGCAAGGTTGTTGATTAAAACTTAGAAATCTTGCACATAATTTTTGGAGAACTTACAAATGGGACACAGACTCATCAATCAAGTGTAAAAGGCAGAGACAAAGGGTAGTTCGATAAGGTGATAGAGCCGATAAACAGATGACATTTGAGGCAATAAGAGGCAAAGATGGGGCACGAATAAATTTAAACTGACAGGAACGATGGCGCCATATCATATAGTCTGAAAAATGGTCTGTCGCACAGCTTACGAAACAGGGCAGATTACTGTCATCAAAGATCTTTCAAAGAGCATACTGCTGAGCTTCACTGAGTTGGCACCATTGCCTTGTGACAGATTTAGATAAGAAACTGATTGCTTTACAGTATTTTTACATCTGTCACTTCTTTGACTGCTGTCATTCTAACAAGACACGAAGAAACAGGTCTTTAGCAAAACACTGTCACTTAGTTAAGTGTGTAACTAAAAGGAATGAAACCTGTTTTTCTGTCTGCATAGCTCCTGTTCTTCACCCAGAGATTTTAGGCAGGAAATTAGTTTGATATAGCAAACAGAGAGGTGTGAATAGTGGAAGAAACACTTTTATCTCCCAGAGCTCTCTCCTTCAGCTGTTTACACAAGATTTATGTTTCTAATATGGCATGACTTGAAGTAACTGTATAATCTTTATGGAGCAGATACTATTATGACAGCAGTGAGCAAATGATAAATAATTTCCTTACAGATGCTTTATTGTATTGTATCTTTAAGAATCGGTGGAAAACGGTATCAATTTATCTCTTTGTTAATTTTCCTATTTCAATATAATCAACACATTTATTCAAAATGAAGACAATAGTTTAACTATTGTGACAGTCTGTATATATTATATAATACATACAGAGTGTATCAAACAGAATCATCTGATTTCAATGTGCTTTTATTCCACAGCCATTCACCCGTAACGATCGAAACATGTACTGTTTGAAAAAGTGGATTCGTAAATTTCATACGATAGCTAGCAGGTAGCACAGCAACAGCAGTGGCTAGAGTAACTCCAGACATGCTGGGCAAAGTACGGGACCAGTTTGATATATGCTGTAAGTTTTGTATGTAAAACTTTATCTTCAGCCATCTATTATATGACAAATAAAATAGCTTTTCATGGTTTTGTCCTTTTTACGCTCCTTAATCCTTAATGACCAAAAATATTTATCACGATATACAAATTTGCGATAACGATATAACTGACGATATAATTGACACTAGACAAAATACTTTACAACTCCACAACTTTATTAGTGCAAAAAAAAACATCAATGTATTTTCACTTAAACAAGCAGCTGTTTTTTGCATTAAAGTTGTATAAAAACGTAACAGTGCAAATGCAAATTCCTTGCTGACAGTTTCATCAAAAGGCATTTCCAGTGGAAACTGGCCGACATATCCTCAGCATAACCATGTATAATATCCACAAAACTTAAAAAGAGGTTATACACACACAATACGGTAATATTATGTTGAAGCACAGTACGTATCACTCTGCGAGGCCCCTACATACGATAGCCGTAATGCTCCGACAATCCATCAAGCGGTGCAGCTTCGTAGCTTAGCAAAGTCATACTGAAACATTGACAGATTTTCGAGCGCCGTGTACGACATAACATTGTTTCGAGGTCAGTAAACGCAACCAGAATTCATACATAAGGCACACAGGATTATAAAGGGGCACTGTCGATTTTCAGAAAAATCAAAGGTTTGATTTTAAGTGTGCCGTGTTTTTGGGAAAATACAGTAATAACGACAGCCAGCTAGCATGCTCTACCAAAAATAGTGCTTTGTTGTGTATCTGACAGACGAAAGCTAAACCAGTTCCACACCACTGAAGTTGCAGCATTTTTACAAACAAATTCTGGTTCATCCGTTTCATTCAACGATACGCTTTCGCCCTTCTCATTCTCTGTCGCCGCCATGTGCGTATGTAAACAAAGGCACTGCGCATGCACATTTTACCCATATTCTATCGCGATATTTCATTTTCTTATTGTTGCCCAACATTATATCGGTAATACCGTGAACGATATGATATGGCCCAGCCCTAGTGTGCAGCTAATAGTGATTTAGTGTGTGACACCACAGATACCAAAAAGGCTAGAAACTAAAGTTTTACTATATATGCTTTCTTGTATCGTAGACTGTCAGAGAACTGCTGTAGTATCAGCTTCTGAAGATTATTCATACCATTTCATTAGGTTAGCTTAACAGCTAATAAGCTTAATCAAACAGCTAACTAGCTACTTTGTGCTATTACTAACAAGCTTCTTCTTCTAAGTAAAAAAAAATCTGATTTAACCTGAAAAGAAGATTTATAGGGAACCAAGTTAAACACTACTCGTGCCATTTTCAAGGGCTATTAAGAAGAAAAAACACCATAGATTTCATGATAAATATGTCAAAAGGGGGGGAGGGACCACACTGTGGCTGTAAACATCGTTTATATACAGTATGTGTCTTTAACACTGTAAGGATAGAGAGGGACATAGCCCATGCAAAGGTGTCTGTTACTTCATTTGAGTGAACTACAAATGGAAGGCATGAAGTTTGGCTGTGAAAATTATAAATTACTGGGCTGTTAGACATTGTCAACAGAATTTACTGATTTTGCATAATGCTGATGCTGCAGAGAGATGCACAATGCCTTTCCCTTCTGTCTGTGAGTGAATATATGTGTGAAGCTGTGAGCCGTAGTGTCATAAAGAAAATACATCTTTATTGAGCAAGACAGGCAGCCTTGGATAACAGAAGTTTCTTCAGCAGTAGTTCATTTCTGGACAGCATCACTATAAGGCCGCAAAACTCTTTAAGGAAAAATAAAATAAATTTAAAAATGCTGGGTTTATTGGGAAATTAGCAAATCCAGATGCTGCACCCCACACGCAACACATGCTATCAAACTTGGCGAACTCTAATTCATTAGAATTGCTAAAGAAACTAAATCTTTCATTTCTAGATAATACTGTATATAACCATGATCCCAGTGATAAGAACTAAAGCCGTTAAAGTCGATGGCTGGCATTGGCAATCTCTGGCTTTATTTCTTGAAAATGCCCTTTGTTCTTTCTGCTTATCATCTCCTTAAAGACAAAGAATGACGGCATTAGGCCTGAAATGTATTGTAAGAGACTAAAACTGCTGTGAGGGACAAAAGGACAAAGACAGTAAGAAAGACAGTGAATGATGCTTGGAAGCAATGATGGCAGGAGAAACCCTGGCCATCCAGCAGAATTTTAATTAGTGCAGGCAGCAGCACTGCTCATAGATTAATCTTTTCTGCGGTAGGATTTACTATAGGAATTACTGATGCTGACAATGTGATCGCTCAGGTAAAAATATAACACTGTAAAAAGAAAAGCAGGAAAATGGTGATAAAGAACACTGCCTCCACGAGGCAAGGTTGCTTTAATGTTTGTTTCTCTAAACGGAACCGCATATTAACAGAATGTTATGAATTGTTATTATTTTGCAAAGACAAATATATGCTTCGTTTTGTGTGCCTGTGTGCGAGCGTAATGAAGAACAATTGATTACATTTTCATTGAGGGGAAATTATTGCACTGACCTCTCATTATCAAGCAGTTTTGTTCCAAATCATTTGAATAAAAAAGTCTCACCTAGATAACAAGTGTGAACTTTCTCAGCAGCAAAGGTTAATGCCATTTTAAAGTCATTGTGAGTGGGTAGTGATAATGATGAATTCTACACTGGCTGTGATTTCTAAGACATTCCCCTCAAACCCTTCTCCCCTCTTCCCCGTTCCCCTTCCTGACATTTGTATTATTGAGAAACAGCAACTCCAGGATAGCTGCTGCACTATATCCACTTCGACTTAATCCTCCTGGCATTTCACTAGCCTCCTCTCCTTCCTCACACATGCCAAACTAAGCAATATAAAATCCACTTTGGAAGGGATTGCCAAGCTGTGGGTTAGTTGAAAATTTTGGCAGGGTGCAACCTTATCGATGATTATGATGCATGGCAATTTTTCTCGTATTTCCCTTTGGCTATGAAAGGAGATGTCAGTTGATTGTTCTTGTCAAGTGTGAACAGGGATTGATGAGAGGTATGTGTCTGCAGAGAGAGCTCCTAATGAATAAATAAATCAAGCATCTCTCTCTGCAATTGAGTCGGCTTCTCTGTGCCTGGATCTCAAAGTCACACCACATCAGACTTGCTAAAGAAGACGATCAAGGACACTAATTGAATTGCAGTATATGTGGACATACAGTGCAGTATGACTCCCCTCTGAACAACTAGAGCTATCACCTCGGTGGGTTTTTTTCTGTTTTTCTTTAATTTCACAGCCTGAAGTCAATTTCACAGCCCACAATCTCCATATGTTTATCTACAAAAATGTAATTTCTGTTATTAGTGACAGTCCCTCGGCCACATGTTCGACTGTTCACGCATGATTCAAACACGGCACACGCACACACACATTTTCCAGATACAGACATGGTGAGAATGAACACACAAACGCCCACGAGGTTTAAATGCGGGAGCTAAACATCTTGCAGATATTCAGAAAATCTCTGTTTTGTTTTCAATGTTTTCATTAAAGCTGATGAAGGACATTGTCTCCAAAAAGACACAGACAACTTTGAGTTAACTAATAACTAATGGTTGTCTGTCTCTCTGTGTTAGCACTATGACAGACTGACTACCTGTCCAGGGTGTACCCCACCTATCGCTCCAGCCCTCTTGCAACCCTGAATTGAATAATCAAAAGATAACGGATGGATGGATCAGTGTTGTGGAGGTATTTCCCTTCATTTTTGTAGGTAGATGTTTGTCTATAGGAAGGCCTGCTGTTAGTCCGACAGATGGTGAGGAAGCGCATGATCACTGGAAAAATCAGGATATAGTCTTGTGTGATCCAAGTAAAAGCAAAGGCCCCTCTGGGGACTGCCTAAGAATAGAAGCAAAGCATAAGCTTACAAATCATGTGAGCTAAATGCACTGATAGAAACTGAAACTGAAGAGAACTGGTTTCAAAGCATTCTACAGTTAAATATCTCAGTGTGATAAAACTTAAAACTTTCCAGTAATAGAGGTAATACTGTCTTAACAAAAGCGCACTACATTTGGCTTTTTGAAATATGTATTTCATTGACATCACGGGTCTGTGCAGATTTGCTTCTGTCAAAGCACATCTCGCAAAACCAAGTGGAATGAAAAAAAGAAACAAAATACAAAAATTCACACTAATAACTAGAGGTACAATGGAAGTATGGTCCTGTTGAGGTTTATGTTCTGTGCTTCATATTCCCAAAAATGGTTAATTTAAGCTGAAGCTGAAGCTATTCTCCTGCATGCTTTAGCATTTTTTTTGTTAAGATACCAGACTTCACTCCATCCTGTAATCTTACATCTTACAGTGTAAGTTGAGTCAGTGGGAGCTGACTAGTGGCTGCAGTAATGTGCAACATCAGGCGTTGCACATGGAATTGGGAACCTGTAGGAGAGGGATTTAGATTTGTTGCCAACCAGCCTATGTGATTATTGAGAAACTGTATGAAAGCTCAGCAAACCACCATGAAGAATGAGATTTGTAATGTAGAGATGCGGACTCAGTACAACAACACAAAGTGGGAAAACCCACTGGCCTGAGCTTACTTGTGATAAGCTGCAGCTATCTTGTCTCGAGCTGCCAAGTTGGTGTGTAACTCAGCGTCATCTGGCCCGAGCAGTGGGCTATGACATTTCACCCCTCCTGCCAGGAGGATCCTCCTATCTTTTTTTGTTTTTTGGCTGAAACCCCCGTGGTCTCTGAGAGTACCATCAGCGCTCAGTAGTCAGCTGATGGTGATCGAATTAACTGACACGAAGTAGACTCTGCTTGTTCAACCTGCTGCACAGATAAATGCATCAGTGACAGACTTTGAATTCAGGCAGTTAAAGTGTGTCTGATACAAGCTTTCACCAGGATATAGTGGCTTAGACAGACATTAATTGTGTAATAATCATAATCTTTATTTATGGAGCACTTTTCAAAATCCACTTTACTAAGTGCTTTACAAGGGCAGCAAAATAAAACAGACGAGCAATAAAATAGTCAGTTTTTGGAAAAAGAAAAAAAAAAAGCTACTTTCAACTGTTTCCTTATTCATATGGGGTCACCACAGCATATTTGATTTGGCAGATTTTTATGCCAGATGTCCTTCCTGACCCAACCCCAAAGAGATTTGTGTCTCTTCCCAGGATCCAACCAGGGACCTTTCGCTTGTTAGGCAAAAGTGTAAACCACTACAATGATTACAAGAAAATGTGCATAAAAATATCAGTATGGGAAAATAAAGGGAGATTTCTTAAATAAATAAATAAATAGCATTCAAGCTAAATTAAAAAAAAACTTGAGTAAAACTCACAGACTCTCTCCCAAGTATTTTTAAAGAAGAGCCCAAAGGAGGTCACTGACTCAGCTGATGTGATTTCCTTGGGCAGATCGGGGCCCTGACTGCAATGTCCCCTTTAGCTTTCAGCTGGGCCCCTAGATCAGGCCAAAGACCTCTGCTCTCTCTGTTCTCAAAGAATATCTGGTGCTAAGAGGTCAGAATATAACTAGAGATTCAACACCACGCTTCACTAATATAAGCAGTAAAATCTGAAAATCTTTTTTAAAACATACTGAAAGCCAGGGGAAAGGGACTATCAGACTGTCAGACAACAAGATTGTCCCATGGAGTCCTGTGCTCTAGCAAGCCGAAAGCCATGTACCCTGTACAGTGACAGACCACATGCTATCATCAGCAGCCATTAAGAGATTGTTGCTGCTTCTTGAACCCTTATGGCATTTCTCAGAAATGTTGCTTCTCTTGGCTGTGAGGTTTTCCTTGGCCGCTATTTTATCTCTAATATTTTTTTAGTAAATTAGAAATGGGTTTAGAAATGTGTGAGGCAGACAGGAATCTCATCCTGTTTCTTTCATGTTCAAGAAAGCAGTTTTTAAATAACCAAAGACAGAAACATTTGACAAGCAAATTGAATTGCCTACAACTTACAGAAATTTAAAGTCAATAGTAGAAACTGAAAATGCTGCATTCAGGGGGATGGAAGATGTTTTCTAAAAAGTTTCTTATTAAAAGTTCAAATTGTAATGCTGGTTCAAATTATCTTGATGTGGACAGAGGACATCAGAGAGGATCTTATTAATTCACTCTATCAATAAAATAGGATAAACAAGGCAAAAGTAGAGCATGGATTTACCACTGGATGGGCGATCAGAAATAAAAATACGGGACTATGCTGATGAGTAAAAGCTATGAAAAAGAAAAAAAAACAGTGTGTTCTTGTATTCTTGATATATATGGAAAGAATGCTACAATAATGGCTCTTTTGTAGTTTTTTGTACTTGTAGACATTTTCCATTTGTTTTCTACCTTCCATCGTTCTCTTGTACAGCTGCAAATGTTGTTGTTTACCCAAGGCTACATTCTTTCCAAGGGTTAACCTCAAAATATTTGGTGAGGAAAAGCAAGCAGAATTTAAATGGTTTTGGAACATTTCGTGCACGTGGGCTTTGGCTTAAAAAGTAAAACTGCACAGCTTTTGACAGATCTTGCTCTTTTAAGATGCAGCTGTATGAAAAGCGGGGTGCTACACTATTAATGCGAGGTGATTTACAGTTCACAAAAGCTATGCATTTGAAATCTGATCTACTGTTGCATCCCGTAATTCAAAAGGGGTTATTCTTTTTTTACGCCCAGTGAAAAGACACGGCCATTATGTGTCAGACTGCACGTATACCAATTACACCACAACAGCTTACCCTGGGTTGCATGAAGGAATTATAGCGTGGTGGACGGACTTTCATTAATAGTTTGTAACCAAGATTCAGTCAAATATAAATAAATGCATCATAAATAAATCATTACAACTGAAAGCCTTCCTGGATTGAGATCACACACTGTAGAGCCATTTTAAGTGCATTGGTGCTGGGAGCTGAAATTGATTCGTCCAGATCTTTAATAGATTATTAATAATTCTCTGTGGGGTGTGTATCATGCTATAAAACTGGAATGACTGTAAAAGAAATCAGCTCTTACCTCTGGCATGATCTTCAGGGGCTCTGAGTAAAGTTTCTTGGTTCTGCACCGCATCAAAGGCAGAGCTGATTGTTTGACGTATATGTGTATTTGTTTCCTAGCAATGGCCAGTGGTATCCTAAGTTTAAACAAGCAAGCTTGTTGTCTGGAGGTTACCTGAGGAGTCTAGGTTATAGAAATTAATGAGAAGAATTTTTCTGTGGTTGCAGCAGGCAGCCCTCAAGCATGAGTTAATGCAATTCTAAGAACTGCATATAATCCTCCCTTCCCCACATAGCTTTTTGCCCCTGGGATGCAAATGAATGGGAGCTATAAGTCTGCATTACTGCTAAAATAAATGCAAACATTGTGTAAATTCCACAAGAACAACAGAAAAGAAATATGGTGCTGGGGTGCCACAAGGAAACCATTGCTCTGATCAAAATATTAAAGAGCATGAATAGATCATTAGAGCAACCGGGAAATCAAGTCAGAGGAGTTGTAAAAATGGACTGATAAAGTGTTTCAGGGTTGCTTTCAGCAGTTTCCTGGGTGTATTGTGGTATTCTAAGTGTTTTTGTTTTAGATGCCATGTATCCCAATCCACAGTTGCAGTGACAGATTCAATTTTCTGTGAAATCTTCACACAAGACTCAAATACCACAGCTTATTTGAGATTTACTGACCCAGATGCCATGGCTGTATGATACTGTACGATACTAAACACACTAATCTGCCTCCTCTCTTAATTAATGTTGCTGCGCAGTGTACTGCAGAAACCCATATTTGGAACAACACTGTAAGATGAAACATAGGTGTGGTTTGAGCCTCGGGGACTGACTCATTGATTCCCTTTAGCCCTTGAGGCTGGCTTTGAGAGCAGGTTTCAAGGGCTCTCATTACCGACACGTACATGTAAAGCTGTTCAATGCCGCTCGGAGCTGTCTGCACAGAACCCCTAAATTGAGCACCGCAGTGAGGATGATGGATAGTCTTGTCCAGGATACAGATGGCTCCTGCAGGGGGTTTGCTTCCCCTTTGGGACAAGTCAGCTGAGCTGAAGACCACATGTTGACAGGCAGACCCTCTTTGCAGTGCAAAATGCAGCACCACAGAGTCATCCATAACAGCTGTGAGACCATGCATGTCCCTCTGATGTTCCGCTACTACCACACAATCAATAAAGCAGCCAAGTGTAACACTAACAACTCCCACATGCATCCATTCTTGACTGTGCATGGTGTGTGATGTTTCCCTTCTGAAAACTAATACCCCCGTAAATCATCGCAACGTAGCGTCATACTTATACTATTGTCATATAAGGATCAAACAGGTTTTTGTTTTTTAAAACAAGATTTCAGATCTAAATATAAATAGCAGCATATCTAAAATCGCCTGCAAAGGCAATTGTTACCAGTGACTAATTAACTAGGATTATCATTATTATTTTTATTATTAACAGTAGTAGTAGCAGTAGTGATATTAAGAATTTCAAAGGCTTCAAAGGATCCACACAGCAAAGTCACACAGCTTGTGGGAATAGGTTAATTGGAAAGTCCAAATTGCCATTAGGTGTGAATGTGCGAGTGAATGCGAGCGCGAATGTTTGTCTGTCCCTGTGTGTTGGCCCTGCGACAGACTGGCGACCTGTCCAGGGTGTACCCCGCCTCTCACCCTATGACAGCTGGGATAGGCTCCAGCGACCCTGAAAAGGAGAAGCGGAAGCGAATGGATGGATGGATGGACAGCAAAGTCATTGTCACCAAAAACCCAAAGAAAAAGAGTCACGCAAATAATGTAAACACTCACTATTAATTGATCCCGGTAGACAAACTGTTTTCCGCTGCTTCCTAAGAGCTAATTTATTCTTATGAGTGTTCAACTTCACAGTGCATAGCAGCAGCCACATAAATAAAACTAAGCGAGCGCAGGTTCTAAAGAACAGGAGGACTGTACTGTATGTCACTTTGACTGAGAGCAGGAAGGTAGTGGGTGATGAAGTGCATCTGTGTGAGAGCGGGCTCCAGGGTCACATGTCTTTGTGTCCTGCTCTTTGAATGGGTTTTGCCCTCCTGGTCCTTCTGGCCCCAGCTTTCCTGTTGGTACAGGTAGAGCTAATCACAGACCGCAGTACTGGGTGCATGCAGTCGGCGCTGAATAAAACATGGAGTGAAAAATTTAATCAAGAGAGGGCATCTGTGGCTGTCTCTGTCTGCTGGTACCAACACTCGAGCCATTCACCACATGTGTCCTCATACTAATGACAAGCCTAAAAGGAGGCAGAGGGCAACCTCTTTTCATAATCAAAGTGTTTTTATTCATGACATGTCTATTAATTAGTTTGGAATAGTCTGTACCGTGTGCTCAGGAGAATTTAAATTGGCTGAAGAGGATTTGCCCTTTCTCTGTTGAGCCAATGATTTCTTGGCGTGTCTTTATAACTAGGGAGGGATAAAGAGGGGGAGAAAAGGAGACAAAGAGATAGAATGGGTGTGTGTCTATATCCTTCTGTTCCTCTATCTTTTTTTCCTCTCTCTCTCTAACTCATGGAGCCTATAAATCACTGGGGGCACCAAAATTGAAACTGTCAGCTGTGTTTGCCTTGTTTCACTGTATCTAAGCTAGGTGTGTGTATTATAAAGAAGGATACCTTAACACATTCCAATTTCTCCTTCTGCTTGATTTGATATGTTATCAAAAAATGAGCTGTGAAAGTTAGAAATGTGTTACAAAAGTATTAAACAACCTCAAGAAGGCTGCTTTCAGCTGACAGATTGTGTTATATTTTTGCAAGAGAAAGGTGGAAGAAAATGTGTGTAAAAAGTCAGTAAAATCCAAAAACAATGTCATGAAATTTTCTCTCATAAATGTATTATGTGGAACAACACTAGGGTCTTGAGAGAAAAACTCATTATAAACCTTACTGCCTTGTAGGATTGTGTGCTATCTTAGAACCCTTCACCCATGTTTTATTCAGCTGTAACAATTGGCACGACTTAGATAATTAAATGCCTTCTCTGTTGGCTTAATCTCTATCATCATCTGTGTCTTCCCTCAACAGAAAAGATGCTATTAACGACCATTTATGTCTGCTGCCATTAAAACATTGCCTCAACTTATGCGACTGTACAATCTGGCTCGGTGGTATTTGTCTGCCTTCATTCCAACTGTGAATCAGCGGCAGGATCCGATTGAGACGCACAACAATGGAGCCATGTAAACAACCTGTGTCTGGTACAGTTAACAAACAGGCGTGCCGTATTGACACTTGTCAAGACATAATCAGCAGTGATGTTTTAGTCATGGTGAAGGATGAAACAGGAGGCAAATTGTTTGCTAATTCTCATTTCACACTCCCAATGTGAAATCAGCCCGGCACACAGAGCACCGGTTCCTCTACACGCACAATGGCCTGGCTCACTGCATAACACCAAATTATCTTTCCCCCGGCTTAATTATTCATTAGGCAAACATAATTAATTTAAGAAGCTTCTCTCACAGGAAGTGTTTCAAATAAAGGCCAGAAGGACAGCTTTCTGCTTAATCATTAACTGAATGCCAAGCATAGCCAAGAACCTGCGAGGGTCTAAACGCTTTATAAAATATAAACTTAATGTGAGATAATATTTTCTTTTCTTCAACGCTCTCCAAAATGTGCTGCAGCTATTGATTTGGCTGATGAAGCCAGAAAAACCTCCAAAGTTGAAATTCTCAAACTTTAATGTAAGTGAGTCAAATGTGGCTGTCGTACTCATATTAGCAACGGGTGAAATCGTTACACAATTTTTATTTTTTTCTTTCTTGACTTAAGAAGCAGATGCATCATTTTCAAGTTCTAATTTGCGCACATCATTTAGCAGACCTCATGTTGTCTCGCAGCGTCTGACAGGGGGCCGTGAAGCCTGTGTGACTGAGGGGATGCGAGACCCACATAGGGGGATTTACTTCTGCTGCTTTTCTGAGCAGATCTATCTCCAACCCTACGCATTTACCAGAAAAAAAACACCCTAATTACACACACTGCATACACAGGCGCGCGCGCACACACACACACACACACACACACACACAAACTTTGCCCTCTGTTCTCCTCCTCCTTTATCTCTCCTTCCTTCCCTCAATCTTCCTGACTCTAACGGAAGCGTCTCAGAGAGAAGGAGCGGGCTTTGATGTATCTTCTCCATGATTCTGAGCTTTCAGATCAAGGGGCTGTTTGTCTTCAAGCTCACCAAATCCTCAGACGGCCTGAGACAAAGAGCAAACATACTGAAGTGCCTTTCCAGATCCATTTGCGTAATGGCAGAGCTGTCTGCTGTGTGCACGCACTGACCCTTTTTTTTGTTTTGTTACAACCTTTTATGCCACTCTGCTCCAGCAATCGTTCCATACTTTTTATATGCCGTGTTATTATGTTTTTTACTCTGCCTACTTCTTTTTCGGCTTTGATGAGATGTTTTAATTAAAGGATGAGGGCTCCTTAATGTTTTTACTATTGTTTGCATCCGCTTTATTTCAACTAAAGTTTCTTCCAGCAATTACTTTCTGCAAGCTAACAATCCACACTCATATCACCATGGAAACAGCCAGATTGGTGTTTTGGGTTAGGTTTTTTTTTTCTCCCCCCACCCCCGAGGATCTATTAAAACACTTCTTTTCTGAGAATCCATTCATGAGTCAATGAAAGGGTTGAATATGACACCTGCTTTGTCTGCCAGTGTGTGGCTTGGTCAATAAGTTTTGTTTTAGCTTCTTCAAAGCAAACCGTAAAGACACACAGATCGTTTTGCTCATAATAGATTTTTGCGAGGGAAAGGAAAATAGACTATTTCAAAATGTGTTTGTTTATTTAGAAGGTAAAAGGGTGTTTTCTCTTTTTTTGTCCACAGAAACATTTCGTGTTTTGAAATAGTTTGTCTATGCGTTGCCGTTTTAGCTGTTAAACACACAGTGTTACGTTACGCGTAACGTAATGGTGTTTCTTTTTCCTTGTTGTTGTGTTTGAAAGAAAAAAGACAAATTATGACACTGAAACAGTAAGCGTGTGAAAGCTGCACTCACCAGTGAGTTAACAGTGTTTTGTTTTATTTGTTGTTTTGTTTCCTGTAGTATTTTGAAAGCTCAAATGTCAGTACTTCCTGTCTTCCCTCCTTTGTTTGGTGTATTTATAGTCCATGCGGCGCCCTCGGTTCGTCTGTGTTTATCTCAGCGTGTGATGTGTTAACCACAGGATTTGTTGTTGCCTTTTGTTGTACTTGTTCATTTGGACTCTGCTCCCACCACTTCCCTACTTTTATCGGGCTTATTTTTGTAACCTTTATTGAAAAACTTGTAAAGGGTGCCTTTGGTTTTGTGCACACTGCCTGCAGTGTCCTGCGTCTGGTTCCTCACTCCTCACTGAACCGTGTATGCAGCATGTTTTAAAAGGAGTGAAATGTCAACCAAAGATAAATTTAACACATCTTAACCTCAACATTCCAACAAGCCATTATAGAACATTTTTTTAAGTCAGTGAAACATCTGAAACACTCTGTTAAACAACATCCAATATGTGTTAACTACCCAAAGTACCCAATAAATAATATTTGGTACCATTTGTCTTTCTTTCCTTTTTGATAAAGGAAAGAAAATCAGCATTACATTTAATTATTAGTTAATTATTGGTTATTATTCATCTCTGGCTCTGTTCCACAGTGAGTCTTTATTCTGTCTCCCTCCCCTCAACCCCACCCACAAACTGGTCACGGTAGATGACTGCCCTTCCCTGTTTCTGGTTCTGCTGGAGGTTTAAAAGGGAGTTTTCCTTCCCACCATTGCCAAATTCTTGCTCAGAGCAGGTTGTCTGATTGTTGGGGTTCTCTCTAAAGTCTTTACTTTACAATATAAAGTGACATTAATTTTGTGTCTATTAACCATCTAATCCCTGAAATCCCTATGTTTTAACTCGAATTTGACTCTCAATTAGTCTGTATATTTCTTTTTATTAGAATTTGAACTGACTGTAGTAGGAAATGCTCATTCATCAGTCCCAGTGGTTTAAGGGGTAACCTTTCTCTTTCTTTTACAGTTGAGTGCATTCAAGTCAAGCCTGTGGTTAACTTTGTTAAGAGTTTCGAAGGTTAAAACAACAGAGTGGTAGGTTGCACAGAGCACACTCAGAAATGGCAAGGGATGCTGAGACATAGCTCACATACAGACAATGAAAGGAAAAGAAGCAGAATAAAATGACTCCAAAATCACAGCAGACATTTAATCCAATTTTTCTGGCAGTCAAAGCTGTGCAGAAACCACTGTGGTTTGTCCCCTATAAAGGCCACAGGGATGGCTATATGCCATCCAAATACCATCAGGCAATCCCAAATCACCAAAAGCAGAATAAATCAATAATCTAACAAGAAAGACCGATTTAAAAGGAATCCGCTGCACACGAAAAGAAGTAAAAATCGATGTGACCAAGTAAAAACAGGCATGGACTGAAAGGAATGAAGCAATCTCGCTTTTGTTCCAGGGTTGATATTCCAGTTACATTGTGGATTATTATTCAAAAGCAGACCTTTCTAGAGTTGTTCCCAAAACCTAAAAATACAAACACACACAAAGAAAACCCAGATCTCAAACCATTAGATCATTATTCCACATTCGTCGTGCTAGTAAGGCATCACATCGTCTCTAGACTAACGTGTAATACTTAAAGAGAGAGAGAGCTCCTGAGTCTGTGTGTATGAACATCCTGCACAGAAACTGTGGCAGATATAAACTGATATTTGTGAAGGGAGAAAGCTCAGTACAAATGTACATATCTCACACAAAATTCAGACCATTCTTACACAAATATTTTTAAGCAAGGCAAGCCTGTTAAAGTGGAATTGGAAAAGCAAAGCAAGACAGAATTTAACTTGAAACAGGCAATTTCACAGATCTTGCATTTAATATATATTTTGTTTGCTTGTTTTCACACATATAGTCACACGCACTCACAATCCCATATTAATATCTGCAATTTTTCATTCAGAATCTGTATTTTAAATAATTGGGCTGAACTTTTTTTATTTCAAAGCTTTGCCCTTAACTTCCAAAGCTAAAGCCTTTTATTTCCTGTCCTGAGTTTTTGTTCTGCTTGTGATTTCAAAACCACCAGATAAAACACCACCACCACTTCACAAGTGTCTCCAATTTGCTGAAATCACACTTCTTCTTTTTTGCTGTTGTTTTCAGCACCATGTCTAATAGCATGTGGTGCAAATGGCATTTATTACATACAAATGACTAATTCAAGGAGCATCCACATCTATCTATTGTGGGAATGGAAACCAGGCTAGTGCACGTGCGTACTATTTCCAGATTACTGAGATTTATAAGAGGACCAAACACACGCACGGCTTAATAAATCACACGAATAGAATACTTTTGCCCATTTCTGCCTCTATGCGTACACACGGTTTTCATCTGGAATCTACACAGAGTTTTAGGTATCAGGTCCCTGGACCAGAGCCAGGGAGCGTCCCTACAGCCTCTCAGCAGAAACAGCTTTGTCAAACTCAGTTAGCCGCCTCTGAGGGGAAACACCTCTTTCCACAGTAATATACCAACTATTCACATCATGTCCCTGCCTCTGCCTGAGCTACCTCATCAATCCACACAGCAACAAAGGTAAACAGCCTCACACCTTCCAAACAGAGGCCTGTGCTACTTTGTTGACACAATGTATGTGCAAACCGCCTGCACAGAGGGTAAGCTTCTCACAGGACAGACTGAGCTTCATTTACAGAGGGTAATTGCACTGGAGCCAAGTGGTGCACTTTTGTGATGAGATTTTTTTTTTTCCAGCTTTACTAAAACCTTCTAGAACCTCTGGGTTTGTCTACTCGCCAAGCGAAACTATGACAGGGGTAAACAACAAATTCAGCTCAATGCAAACATGTCACCTACGAGCTGGAATGGCCGCTGACATTGAAAGGCTATTTACCAACTGCCCTGCTGCTGTGTACATGCACGAAATGACATTTTCAGCTTTTAGTTATGTTGCCCGTTGCTAATTCAACACGGTCTTTGTTATTGCTTACCCCAACCCTATTGCCAAATAATAGCTGGGATATCCGAAATTTGATATAAGAAAATAGATGTTGGGGATCTCCCATTACTCTGCCTTATTTTTCCTCCATGTCTTTGTAACTCTGCTCCCAGTTTTGCGCCCTCCTTGTCAAATTGTTTATTACCAGCTATACCTCAGGGGAGCTAAGGCCCGATCCTTAGTGTGAAAGCAAAGGATACGCTGTAACAGCTTTGTTCTTTGAAGATGTTCTAGTCTTCACATTGAAATATATGACTTTTATGCTACACTATATATGAGTTCAATGTCAGCAAAAAAAAAAAAAAGCAGAGCTACCTATGCAAAAAGAGAAAAAAGAAAAGAACAAAAACAGAGAATGAGAAAGACAGTATGCACTGGAGAGTCTAAACCAGTGATTACTTCAAGAGTTGCACTCGCGTGTTGCAAATTCCCTTTTTGCTCCTTTTGTCATGGTGAAAAATATGTGGCTATGGAAGCACATTCCATGTAAAATAGAGCTATAGAAACGGCGAGCTATGCGAGAGTGGCTGGTAGCAGCGTGGATAGTTACTCAAAAAAATACCCCGTGTGAGGATTTTCTTTCCCTTCTTCGAGGCTGCTTGCAGATAAGCATCTTGGTATTTTTGTTTCTGCAAAACAGGCTTCACTGAATTCTATGCTGCTGATGTTGATATTCAAGAGAGAAGGTCAGCCAAGAGCTCGTCTACTTAAATGGGGGCAGGCACAATGTATGTGTATTAATCATTTTGGAAGGTTGTTTGACAGCTATGGAAGTGTTGTCAGTGGTGGAGTGGCTAATACAGAACTTTGACAAGTGAAAGGTTGCTGGTTCAATTCCAGTCAGGCATGGTAATTTTTTTTCAAACATGTGGAGCTACTTGCTGTGGCATCCCCTTGTAGCAAGGGAAAAACCCAAAGTAGCTTCATATCAGAGATTTGGACTAGATCTTTGAGAGTGACCACAAACATTCCTCTAGGTACTAATCTGGAGCATTTCATTTACTTGCTATTATTTCATATTTAGAGAACATTCGTCCTTTGTCTTTCTGGCATTTTCTCCATTGCATTAAAAGCTGTTAAGTGTCTCCTAAGGCTTCCTGCCAACTCCTAATTCCAATAGTCTCACCTTTGGAGTTCTCTACAGGACTAAGATGCTTTGTGATTAACTTTTATCTTTAAGACGACCTCAACCTTAAGGGGAATTCTTCGAAAAGGTCAAAATTCTAAGAATATTCTCACCAGAGGCAACTCTTTGTACTAGAAAGTTTTTTTAAATTATGAACCCTGCTTTGTTTCCCTTTCCAGATTCTGCCCAAGAGTATTTATTCAGAGAATCTGAGATATGTAACAGCTCATTATGTGCTTGCCCCGGTGCAGCAAAAAGATTCACCCATAGGGTGCTTTTCATTATGCAAACTTATGCTTCCTCTCTCCTCCCATGATTCCCTGTATGCCATCATGGAGGATCTTTCAATCCTTTAATTGCACTTTGAGAAGATGCTGAGCAAGAAGGAAGTCAAGAAGTTCAAAGTCGTTCTCCCCTGTAGAGAAATGTTGTATGTAGTCATATAGACACGTAGACATATAAATGTAGACCCTCCACATATTCATAATTAACTGGTATGACTTTAGACTGATGCAGTGGAACTAACATTTGACTCATTCAGCAGGCATTTCAGCTAAAGTTTTCAACCATGTTACATTTTCTTCATTGTATCAACCATGATGAATGATCAGAGGTTTGACATGTTGCACACTGCTTTAGCTAGCACAACTGCAGTCAAAGGCTAACCTGTCAGCATAGTAGACAAATAAGTGCATCGTGTGGCACATGAAAGAGTATTCAGCGCATCAAAACATCAGAAAAGATCTCACTATTCAGAATTATATTCCTTTTCTAGTCTTTTCAACTGCCCGAGTGAGTCAGAGTGCACAAAAGGAATCTGCACATCAATAACTATTTTTACACATGTCAAAATGTCTTCAGTTAATAAACCTGTCCACAATGTACTCAGTGTACAAAAACTGTGTGCATTCACAAGGGCAAATAAAAAAAATGTGCATACAGATTCTTTTTGTCAGCTTTATAAAGCACTCAGCGTTCAGCCCCTGGTGTCCACACTGTTCCACTAACCTGAGCACCTGTGACTCATCCCCTAACTGGCTTTTTTGACCTGCTGCTTGTGTCTCCAGCTGCATCTTCTTATTTTTCCTGCTTCCCTTATCTGTTTTTCAGCTGTGTCTGCCTGTTTGATTCCCGTTGTTACATGTTTACTGCCCGTGCTTTCTCTGTTTTCTAGAATTTTTTTTGGTTTAAAATTTTTCTGCGAAGTTCCTGGCATATGAAGTTCTCTTCCTCAGTCTCTGCCTTGCTGTCTGCATGTTGCAAGTTTGATTCAACAAAGCAGTCAGCATCTAGGCCTGATGCAGAATCATGTATGAACAGGATTGCAATAATGTTAAGTCACTGAAAGTATTTGCATTTGCAGAAATTCTACTTGTTAAACTCATACACATTATATTAATTTTATTTATTTTTTTCATTTTCCTGTAGCCAAAAGGCTGGCAAGCACACTAAGCTCCCAGAGGAGCTAAGAAATCGAGATAGTAAGTAAAAAGACATAACAATCTGATTGTAGCAATACTATAGTTATACATATGACATTTACATTACAAGCATGGTTGGGCTGATAATACTGTTTTGCAGTATATTTCACTTCCACAATGGGATCTTTTGAAGCAGGTGATTTTTCTTTTATGTTTTTATTATATGAGAGCATGACAGAAAATGTGATGTTATCTGGATTACAGTTAATTTACAGCTGTTCTCATAAAAGGAATGCTGTTAACACTGTATCACAAGGGAGCGCACTGCAAAAACTGATATAAAAATATTTGGCTTATTCCCACCCAGCCAGACCTTGAGCACTTTGGGTTTTATGTGTATACACTATGTGTGAGGTCTTGTCTGGTCATTGCAATGCTGATCGTCTACTGTTAGATTTCCCTTTCTGTCTCTCTTTGCCTTAATAATTCAGATTTAATCTTTCAAAATACACGACAAGGCCTCATGGACTGAATACACACTCCACTCCAAGATACTAGGTTATGTTAAAAACGTCTAGGTCAAATGACAAGTCAAAAGGGAATTTTTCATCTTAATGCAAAATGAAAAATTAAATAAAGATAAATTCACAGAAGAAAAACTACAAAAGAGAAAAAGAAAACTACTAAACAAATATACTAAGAAAGCATAAAAAAAGGCACAGAGGTAATTTTTTTCAATCAGCGTCATTTAAAATTGGATAAAAGGAGTCATCATTTGTTTAAAAACTGATTACAGGTATTAGTTTTATGCCTGAGTTAGATTTTATTAGGGTATAAATTATGTTTAAGGGATTTAAATAATTTAAGATTCACATCGCATGAAAGCACAGGCCTTATAGGGCATCAGGGAATCCACATTTAGAAGGCAAACGGCTTAACTTAACAATGACAATATGTACATAGACATATCCCTCTAAATACACTTCTATTTCAATGCAAACACAATGGATTCACTAAATCAACACGCCAAAAAAAACGAAAACAGAACCGCGAGCAGTTGAATGGAGGGAAATGACATCTTAATGCCATTTGAGCCGAGAAATCTCCAACAAATCAAATGCGGTGAATTCTACTTCCCATTCTTTTACAAAAACAAATGTAACAGGTACTTCAGAGAAGTCATGTAGCCTGGACATTATCTGAGGCTTAATACTTAAAGACATAACATGGGACACTCATTATTTCATGTCTTTGGAGAAAAAATCTGATTAACAAAAAAGAAATGAGATGTGAAAATAGTCACTCAGTGTGCATTTAGCATGGTAACATTGCCACTGTGGTAATTCTAACATGCAGGTACAATTTGTTTTTATTGTATTTATCTATTTATTTAATGCTAACATGTTAAATGTAATGGACACTATTGCTCCCATTAAGGTGAAGGTTATCTCTGGAAGGAAAAAGTCTCCATGGAGAAACTCCACACTGGTGAAAAATGAAAAAAGAGAGTGTAGGAAAGCTGAGCGCAGATGGAGAAAAACAAACCTCCAGGTTCATTATGACATTTATAAAGAGAAACTTCACAATTATAATTTACAACTGAGGAGTGCAAGAAGGTCCTACTTCTCTGACATCATCACTAAAAACAGCCATAATGCTCGGGTCTTATTTTCTACAGTTGACAGGCTAACAAACCCCCCTGTGTCAGTGGCAGCTGAACTTCATTCGACCATGGCCTGCAATGACTTTGCCAAATTCTTCACTGAAAAAATCCAAAAAATTAGACAAGCAATTGGTACATCAACAGCAGATCCAGGATATGTACTGTGTCCACCAAAAAACTGTTTAAACACCATGAAACAGTTTCAACCTATTAACAGCAAAGACCTGGAGGACATCTTAGGTCAACTGAACTCCTCCTCCTGCTGTTTAGATGTCCTGCCAACAAGTTTTTTCAAAAAGGTCTCAAAGACTTTAGAGTCAGACCTGTTACAGATCGTCAACTTTTCTTTATTATCAGGTGTGTTTCCAGAATCACTAAAAACTGCTGTAATCAAACCTATACTGAAAAAGGACAATCTTGACAAGACACAAATGAACAACTACAGGCCAATCTCAAATCTCCCGTTTTTAAGTAAGATCATTGAAAAAGTAGTTTCTCAACAGCTCAGTTACTTCTTAAAACAGAATAATTGCTACGATGCCTTCCAGTCAGGTTTTAGACAGAACCACAGCACTGAAACCGCTCTGACCAAAGTGTTTAATGACATATGTCTGAATACAGACAGTGGAAAAATGTCAGTCCTAGTTTTACTGGATCTCAGTGCAGCATTTGATACAGTTGACCACAACATATTACTCAAACGACTGGAGAACTGGACAGGTCTTTCAGGAACTGTACTAAACTGGTTCAAAACATACGTAGAAAACAGGAAATACTTTGTATCAATAGGTAACTTCACATCTGAGCAGACAAGTATCACATGTGGAGTTCCCCAAGGTTCCATCTTGGGACCCCTTCTGTTTAACATCTACATGCTCCCACTGGCACAGATTATAAACAACAACAAAATAAACTATCACAGCTATGCAGATGACACACAAATATATATCACAATGTCACCAGGAGACCGAGGCCCTGTACAGGCTCTTGGTAAATGCATTGAGGAAATCAATGACTGGTTGTGCCACAATTTTCTCCAGCTAAACAAAAACAAAACTGAGGTAATAGTCTTTGGCGCCAAAGAAAAACGATTACAGGTCACCAGAGAACTTCAATCTATACATCTAAAAACCACAAACCAGGCAAGAAATTTGGGTGTAGTGATGGATGCAGACCTAAACTTAGAAAAACACATTAAGACAATAACAAAGTCAGCTTACTATCACCTCAAGAATATATCAAGGATAAAAGATCTGATGTCTCAACAGGACCTGGAAAAACTAGTCCATGCATTCATCTTTAGTAGGCTTGATTACTGTAACAGCATCTTTACAGGTCTACCTAAAAAATCAGTCAGACAACTACAGCTCATTCAGAACTCTGCTGCTCGAGTCCTCACTAAGACCAAAAAAGTGGACCACATCAGTCCAGCTCTGAGGTCCTTACACTGGCTGCCTGTCCGTCAGAGGATAGACTTTAAAGTTCTGATGCTGGCCTATAAAGCTCTGAATGGTTTAGGACCAAAATACATCAGTGACCTCCTGACCCAGTATGAACCATCCAGATCCCTCAGGTCATCTGGATCCGGTCTTTTATCAGTTCCCAGAGTCAGAACCAGACACGGAGAAGCTGCATTCAGCTTTTATGCTCCTTATATCTGGAACAAACTCCCAGAAAGCCTCAGATCAGCTGAAACACTCAGTTTATTTAAATCCAGGTTGAAGACTCACCTGTTCTCAGCTGCATTTGAATAAAGCACCAAATCCACACTTTAAGCTTAAATTTCAAAACTTACATTTAACTACTGATTTTATCTACTGTTCTGATTTTATCTGTTTTGATTTTATATACTGTTGTTTGTTTGTTTGTTAATTAGTTAGTTAGTTTATTTGCTTGTTTTAATCAATTTTAAATCATGCTTTTTATTTGTTCTTGTTTCTAATGTCTCTGTAAAGCACTTTGAATCACCTTGTTGTTGAATTGTGCTATACAAATAAACTTGCCTTGCCTTGCCTTGCCTTTATTTTGTTTTTGGATCCCTGAACTAAACAAGCTGAAGGATTTACTGTTTCATGAGCTTGCAAATTTAATTTGTAGGTCACAATTTCTAAAAATAAAACATGTATCTTCTATTGTTGTGTTGACTATAAGTTGAAGTTTATACAGAAACACTGATGTATATGATTGGTAAATGACTAGCCAGTGCAGTGCCATGTAGAACTGGGCTCCTGTGGTAAGTGAAGCAGTAGTATGAAAGTCTCCATTCCCATGTTCAACAAATTTC
This sequence comes from Astatotilapia calliptera, assembly GCF_964374335.1. Taxonomy (NCBI): domain Eukaryota; kingdom Metazoa; phylum Chordata; class Actinopteri; order Cichliformes; family Cichlidae; genus Astatotilapia; species Astatotilapia calliptera. The sequence goes on along the minus strand of NC_137431.1, from coordinate 9,626,563 downwards.
TGAACTAACAACCTGCCCTACAGTCCATGCTAATACAAACAGAGGCGTTAGCAGGATTGCACTGTGCACACACCTCTGTAAATACATCAGCAATCAACAGTTACACAATGGCTGTTGGAAAATTTTACTATATTGCCCAAAGCTATTATTCTGGGATTCACTAAGCATTTGTCCCAAATTCCATGCCAATGCAGCTGAAGCACAAATATGCATGATAAGCAACAGAATGCAGAATGCACTGTAAAGGGGATTGTTGAGTCTGCAAAGCTTTTCTTTTTCCACTAGGAAGCTACTAACCTTCTATTTCACACACCATCTAATGTCAGAAATGCACAAACCTGCTTTTGCAGCTAAGGGCTACAGTATAGTCCAGCAATCAATGACATGGTCTAACAGAGCACCGGCTGTTCCCTGCTAAGTAATCCATTTTTAAGGGTGAGTATTCTTTTTAAAGACTGCCTTACTGCTCTGACAGATGAGAGCGACCACAATCACCAAGAGAGAACCAGAGGCAGATGACTGCCTTATAACTGACAGCCAATTGCCTGACCACCAAGCAGCAGCTTGGACCGAAAATGTTCGATATCTTGAAGATGCCGGTCGATGTTAGAACCTGTAAATTATACACAAGGTCCTCTGGGACACGACTTCAATATATCTCAAAAGGCTTACAGTCAAAACGTGGCCCTTTCCTCCGTGTTGTCTGTATTGGAGATGTCACCACGCATATAACATTTTTAAAATGTATGCATGGCTGCGATACTTTATAGCACTCAGCGATTCAAACTGACGGATTTAATTTCCACTGGAAAACTGCTTGGGTGAGCTTATAATGGCAGTTGAGAGTATTTGTGCTTAAAATGACAGAGAGGTAAAAATGCAATCAAAATCATTCCCTACCGTAAATGCAGTAACTTTTCCCAACGTCCTGCACACTTTCTTTGCTTGTGTTTGTCTTTGACTATTTTCAATTACTTGGTGAGCAACTATCCTCTTCCTGGATCTATCCACAACATTGTTATCTTTCTCCGCTCCTTCTAATATGTTTACTCATCCTGATGAATTCAATTACATCTTTTCATAGGAAATTACTGTGGGGGTGGCTCAGCCTGCCAGAGGTCAGCACTAACTGTGAATACTAAAACTACTCCCCCAAACACATTACACAGCCTATTAGCTGCTGCTTTCCACACAGCACTCTCCGACCCTACATAAGCCTTTCCACTGCCACAGATGAAATGCTTTCTAGATGGGATCTGGCGTGGAGAAGAGGGGAAGAGAGCTGGAGCTGTCCCCAGGCCTAATCGTTTCGGAGAGCCATCCCCACTGCAGCCGCAAAACACGCCAGTCCTGATTAGGGAGGTGTGTACACAGCCAGGCAGAGCGTAAAAAGGTGCAGAAAGGAGGCTTGGCCTGGTGGTTGCTATTGCTATTGCGCCCACCGATCCACCCCACCCCCCACCCCCACCCCCCAGTGTACAACTGGCGAAATCGATAAGGCACAAGGCCAAAGGCAAAACAGGTACAAAGTAAGCCTTCGATGTAGTGCCTTGACAAAGTGGTCGACATCTCTTCATTTAGAGTTTTGCTACAGGGGCACTATTATTCACTTGATATAAATTAGACATGGATCCCCCTTCCCCAAATTAGCTCCGTACAGTTTCCTGCAGGGTCCTGCCCAAATCATCTACTACTTTGCTGAGGGTACGTGTTGACAATTTCACTGTAAAAATGTTACCTGAAATCTCTTAAGAGGTGATTGTGTTAAGAAAAAAAAAACCTCTCACATAATTATCTAGATGCAGGAACCCATTTCAAGTCTATCCAAACTGTCAGGCTGATTAAACAAACAGACTGTGAAACGCTATCAGCAAAAAAGCCAGTCTTCTCTCTAAAATATAGACATATAGATAGATTGCATCTGATTGGGGCTGAAATGAAATCAGCTGCTGTTAGCTGTAATGCTGTATGCGTGAAAAATAGTGGGTTAGTAATGTACAATTAGTAGATAGATAGATAGATAGATAGATAGATAGATAATAGATAGATGATAGATAGATAGATAGATAGATAGATAGATAGATAGATAGATAGATAGATAGATAGATAGATAGATAGATAGATAGATAGATAGATAGATAGATAGATAGATAGATAGATAGATAGATAGATAGATAGAATGAATGGAAACTGTAATATAATGTGTTTGGTATTAACTGAATTTATACCAATCCTGTGCATTTCATTTGACCAGATGCAATTAAATTAATCATTTTAATATATTCATTGTACTTATGTAACAAAATCACATGGAACATTTACATGTAACTAAATTTGGGCTAATTCTTTTGTGTAATGTAGATAAGATAAATCAAATTGCATTGCATAAATAATAATTGGTAAATACTGTGCCTGTATTCTTTTAGCATGCTAGTGTGTAAATGCTAATTTCCTTGTACAGGACTAAAGAGCGGCTTTGCTCAGTGCTTAAACTGCACTGGTTCTGTTGCTAAATTGTTTAATGGCCAAGTGACAACTGGTGTATGTGAGTGCTGATGAATATTAAAGCAAAACACACACACACACACACACACACACGTGAGTGTGAATGTATGGCAGACAACATTTGTTTTCTTAGCTAACACATTAGTGCCACCGTATTGCTTTACACAGGTTAAGATTTAGAACAGATTAGTCCAATCCAATCTTTTTAGTATTAATAGAACCTGGCCTAAGGTGTGTTAACCACACAGTAACAAGAAGCTGGGCCGTTAAAAACACGTCCAGTCATTTACACAGTTTTCATCTAGATTTGAAGTGTTAGTCATGGTATATGAAAGGCCTCATTTATTAAACAATCTAACAATCAGTTTTGATCTTAAGGACAAATTAAACAGATGAACTTCTCTCTCATCCCTTTCATTGAAGTCAAGACTTCATGTAAGCGATTGTGTATCTGTCCTTCATTCTCATACAGACATCAGTCACGGTTTTGTGTTTCTACCCATTCACTACACCAAAGACAGACTCTCAAGCCGCGTGTTATGCTTTGTTTGTCACCCCACGACTTAATCCACTGAATAATATGTGTTACCTAGCGTTACCTCTGCCATTGCTGTAATCTCATCTTCCGTGAAGTTCGCTTTTCTGTTTTGGTTTATGGCTGTTTCACACTAAACCCTTATTCGTGCAGGTATTACATCAGGAAAAATCGCAAGACAGCTGTTGTCACTTTAAGTTGATTGAGATTTATCGATTCATAAACCTGCTTAACCAATGTTTTTTGGTTTGGTGTTTTTTTATGCTCAGCATCTTTCATGAATCAAACATGAGCACGCTACCAGGAATGATCTTAAGACAAGTATAAATCTGAGTGCATTTTTATAAATGAGTCTCCAACTGTTGGAGAAGAAGCCCAGCAATACGGTGATGAAATCCCCCAAAAAAATAAAAATCCTTCCAAAAATAGCCATTTGCCTTTCACAAATAAAGCTCCACACTTTTTGAGGAAGAAAATATATGAGGCAATGAGTCAAATTAGGATGCATAGAACATTCTCACAGAGCGAGAAAGGCATTTGCACATGAAGAGTTGAAAATGAGTCGCATTCAGCCAAGCTGTGAGCTCCACCTAGGAGGCAGTGAAAGAGACTGAGACAGGCACAGAGAGGGACTGAGGCAGGCAAGCAGGCGCCAAGCCTTGAAGAGGGGCATTCTGGCATAATGACTCTCATTTACCATTGACAGGCCTTGGGAAAGTTAAACTAATTATGACAGCACACAGATGCTGAATAGCCCTTGATGAAGTTAATAACTGGCAATCCAACAAACAGGTGTTGAATGATTTCTGTTACCTCCCCTGGAATTATAGGATGTTCTGATTTTTTCCCGCTCGTAGCAGCAATCTACCCAAAGGCAGAATTATGCCTCCTTATAACCGTGATCTTGGCAAACTGTGTGAATATGTGAATGAGAACAACACATACAACAATGGAAGACAGAAAGCTTGTTCTGTAACCTGTACCATTAGTATGACAAACAGGAAGAATTGCCACCGAGTTGAATGTGCATACAAAAAAAAACTGCTTGAAATGAAAGGCGCTTCATTGTGCTGTAGTGGTAACAGGTGTCAGCACAAAAGCATAAGCACGGAAACGTGTTTCATCCTTCCTGTGAGTCCAACATTTTGGTATCTGGCGGTGGTTTTAATATGCATCTCATCCATTATTAAGACCAAATAAAGACATTTTCATTTATAACACACATCAGTTTTAGGGACTACAGCAGGGTAAATGTTAGTGGTGTTGCTTTACATTATCTAATCTCCCATAAAGTGAATAATATTATTATCAGCCTACAACTGTTTTACCAACAGGATTCGTGACACTTAATATTACGTTTTCAAACAACAAAGATTTACAGAATTCAACACACATTCTTAAAATCAACAGCGGTGTGTCAATGAGAGTTCTGTCTGCCAGGAGGAGATCGCCACTGATTTAATGAACTTCAGAATACATAAAACACATCTCCTGCAACTCCCAGATCACTACAGATCATTATTAACAGGCGGGGATAATGTGCATGCATAAAGATAATAGGCTCAGCTGAATGTCATTAAATTGTGTAACACTTTAAGTTTCACACCAGGGCCAACAGAAACTTTGCACACTAAATGACTGCACAATGAGCTATTTAACATCTGCTGGCATCTTATTAGGCATACTTGTTTGAATACTCCCGGAAAAAAATTCAGTTATTGCTTTGTTTTTGTTGGTAATGACTTTGTAACAAGTCGAAATATAATATGCTTTTTTAGTATATTTTGATTTAGCAGACCGGCTTTTTTAATGTAGATAAAGGAGGTTGTCACATGTGGGCTTCTTTCTCTGGCTGCTTAGACTTTGTATGCAGTGCACTCCTCTAGCATTTCTTGCATGGCCTACAATGAGATTTGACCCAGCGCTAGAACGCGTTGTCGATCGGAGGGTAAATTTGATTTGTCACTGAATAAAAGTTCAAGCTGTTACCTTCTTGTTGTCTATCCAAGTCAGACCAGCAGACTTGTGTATTAAGGCAATCAAAATCCTGCAGAGAGTGTAAGTGAGCACTGCATAGGGCTTGTTACCCTTTGACAACAAATATGATGAAAAATGCTGCTTCTTGTATTGTTCTCACGGCACATATGCAGTAGTTTATAAAGTATGTTTAAATTGCAACCCATAAATGGCATTTTAATTATATTCAATATGATTCACAGATTTTTTTCTGCTTGTCTATTTATGAAGTGAGACTTTTTCGTAACACAGTGTCGGCTTGTCTGTGTTTAAGATGAAGAAAATGTAAGCATGGGTTTCTAAGTGTATATGTAAGTGTAAGGAAACCATGCAGAGTACACACAGAACTCCTGCAGATGTTTGAGGACAAACTAAAAGTAAGTGCCTAATTAACAGCATAAGATATACAGGGGCTGTACGGGAAGTCTTTCCTCGTTGTTTTTGCAGGTAATGGTGCTTTTATTAGCTGGGAGGTTCTGAATTTTAGCCTTCCTCCCTCTGTCTCTCTCTGCAAATCACCCCTTATTAATGTGACGAAATAAAGGGCTGAGTAATTCTTTTGCAAAGTAACATATGTAGGTGGATGATTTGAGTGCTGTTCGAAGGCCAGCACAAATATCTTTGGACTGATACTGTAATTATTATTAAGAGTTTTTTATACATCTTTACAATCTTTACGTCTACTGACTGAAACATTAGAGTCAAGCAAAAATCATAAATTAAATGAAAGTGTTTCATTAATAAATACCTGAGACTGATTTTTCTCTTGGAAAAAAAAAAAGAAATCCAGTTCAGGTGAGAAAATAATGGCACGGTTCCAAAAAACTTGACAACAAAATGAATGGTTGTTTTTGTGTTCCCCCTGCAAGGTAAATTAATCAAGTTCACAATAACAAGTCATAGCACAAATGAGAGATTGGGACCTCTTCAAAACTACAAGTTAATCATTCCTGTAACTGAGTACGCATTCAAAACTCCTGATAATGGCAACTTTCAAGAATTAAAAATTGATATGCCCCACCTTGGAGAGTTTACTACAGTGTGAACATTTGCTGGGTAAGCAACAGCAGCTAATGGAAGCTGTTAAATTTTATTTTGCTCTAAAAATAATGCACCCTGCATTTCTCACTCTCCCTAGAGTTTCGAGCAGCGGGCGAATAGAGCAGGTGTGTGCCTGGGATCTGTGCGATCGTGAATCCGAAAACAGTCAAAAATTCACACATCTTTCAAAGCGGCATTGTTCTGTGCGCCACCACTGAGTGTGTATTTATTCACATGCTAATCAAGATTTAAACGCTCTAAATGTATTTCAGGTGTATCGAAAAGATCCGGATTTGAACTCTTATTATATAAAAATCAAAAAAGGTCTGTGCTGTCCCGTACAGCACACCTTTCTCCCACTAGATATTCAATCAGTTGATGTTTTGTTGATGGTGTAAAATATTGCTTCAGGCACTGGTGTGGAATTGCAGCTCAGTTTTCAAAGGGCTGAGATGTAATGACTGAACCAGCCCAGGCAGTATGAATTCACTCTCGCAGTTATTGCATTGTTTAGTAATCACTATTTGCTCGTGAATGTGTTCATTTTCAGCACCAAACAGGCACCTTTCATAAAAGGCTTCGTCACAAGAGGATGGACAGGGGCATTTGATTTGCCGGCATCTGTTTGAACTTTAGATGTTGCTCGCATTAGATAAAAATGGCAAAATAACATCCAGAAATCCTACTTTTATAATAAACTCATATGCATTTGTTTTCGTCTTGTGTTTTTTGTGAGTTGCAAACTTAACATTCACTATTTCTGTGGTGGCTCTTGTCCATATCCAGTTACTTGAACAATAATAGATATACATCATTTCCACAAAAGAGGGGTGTGTGAGAGAGAGAGGGGGGGGGGGGTGACAGTAAAGCTGTGCAGACAAGCAGAAACATAGATAGTGTCCAGCAGAAAGCATAGATGATGAGAGGGCAGGCCCACACTAGAGAAATAATTAGGACAAGGCCACTGTGCATGAATCCGTTGCAGCTTCCCACAAGCACTCATCTGTGTCAAACAGCTTGGTCAATAATCTTCAGCAATTCCCAAGGATTAGAGTCTTATTACCGAGCACCGTCTGTCACACAGACCTCAGCGCCCAAACAAGTCGCTTCCTGACTGCTTACTCCCACCGAATAAACATCCCGCTGGAAAATTGATCAATTGGTTCAGGTTCATATTTATTGGTGTTTAGTTTCTGATTGTCTTATTTAGTTTTCCTCTTGCCTGGTGGTGGTAGTGGTGGTTGGTTGAGCTGGGGGGAGAGGCTGTTTCCATGCTATTTATGTGGCCACGTGGATGTGTGTGTCTCTCTTTAGAACAAATTAAAGCCATTTTGTGTAAGTTGTGCTGGACAGCCTATTGTTATGTAACTGACTGTTAAACGCATTTCTCCAGTGATGCGCCATAACTTCTAATTCACCACGCTTTGTTTGCAACTGTTGGGTTTCATTAATTTGCCTCTCGCTTTAAATTCAGATTCCATTTCCTTCTTTCGGTAGTTTACAGTGTATAATAGAGAAAACAAACAGGACTATCCTCTCGCAACTTTTAGCCCCAGCAGTGCTGTAGTACAGTACGTCATAAACTTAACAATGATAACGAGTCACTGGAAACATTAACACTTGTATCACACTTGTAGATCTGAGAATCGTGAGCCCGGTGTCATTAAACTCTGCCTTCGCTTTTTAGCCGACAGAGGAAAGGAGGGGTGAAAAAAACTAAAATTCCAGAAAAGTACAAAAGGACCAAGACGCAAGTTCTTACCTTGCCCGTGGATTTCGGCCACGGCGGCGGCGAGAAGCAAAACCGTGCAGAGGGTCTGAAATTGGCAGCCTTGTTTCACGCACATGTCTACTAAAGTCGAGGTCGCTCTTCGCGTATCTACGGAGCACGTCCTTGTGTTAAGAAGAAGAATACTTCCAGGGGAGGAAAAACAAAAAAAGAATAAAAACAAGCAAGGCGAGGACTTTAAACAAAGGCTCGCGGGATGCTCTCGCACTTCCTCAATAATTCGCCGACTGAAGACCGTCGAGAATAATCAAGTGAAATGCGGAGGTCCCTCTTTAATTTGGACGCTCAGTAAGCGGATTGCTGGCTGTGTGAGCTATCGGCACATGGAGAGGAAGGGGGGGGGGGGAGAGAAAAAGGAAGCCGAGGATTCAGCACCGCGGACAGCTCCTAGCGTCTGCTGATGGAACAGCCTCAAAGTTAGCTGGAGGAAGAGGAATAACTGAGCTCTGTGCGTTCTTTCGGTCTTTGGAGCTTCTTGTGATGATGTTTTTCTTTTTAACAGCCTTCCTTTTAATCATCACAATAGCCACGTTCAGGTTCAACAAGAATATATAAAGATAGCATTTTTAGGATAGCCTATACCAGACATAATACTTGACTTATTCTCAGACTTCTGCTGTTGTTTTTGTTGTTTTTTTCCTTCTATAAATTCACTAACTTGTGTATAAAAAGCAGATAACGTGCACGTCTAAACTCATATTTTAAAGCTATTTGCAACTCATTCTATTTGGTTTTGGACACCCAGAACCTCTGTAAATGTCCTGCCTCCAAAGACACTGTGGTGAGTCAAGAATGAAGATAGAGTGCAGATTACTGCAGGCTTTAAGGGCGAGTGAGAGGTACATGTACACTATCTTTAAAAAAAAAAGAAGAAGAAGCTTTCTGTGTGAATCTTGAGCTTCAATTCGCTGGTCAGTTTACACTTGTATTCCACCCTGCACTTGCTGAAATACATTGCTTTTCTTTTTCTTACCCTAATTTCAGCATACGCTTCCCTGGCTAGTTTTTGTGCCCACAGGAGTCAAGACTGGAGCTGAGTGGATTTTTTTTTCCAGTCCAATTCCCTGTAAAGCTTAGACCCTGCTGTGCATGACAAGCCCTGAGGTGAGACGTTCCTCAGGTGCTGGAAATAACTATGCCATGCTCTGAGTCCCTTAGGTCACTTTTTTTCCCCCTCTCTTATCCAGCTATAGTTTATGTCTCGGGGCTGTAAGTATTTGCCAATGATGTCAGCCTACCTACTTCTGGCAAGAGACTTTAACTTTTTAATGGATAAAGTGGGGTGCTAAATTGGTTATCGGGGTTACTTAACTTGTCATTGTGTTGGGAAAAACCCAGAGCAAGAATGTAATGAACAATTCTTTGGGAAAACTTAACTTTAGTCTGTGTGCAGGTAAGAAGATGCTAAACTGGAGCAAGATGCCAAAGTCATAGGAGCATTAAGAGCTGCTTTTATGTGACTTCTGACCTCTGATTCTGAACATGGGACAAGACCACATGACTTTGAATGAGTGCAGAGTAAGGCCAGCCATCACATATTCTTATTTAGCAAAGTAATTACCATAAACTATGGTTTCATTCATCAGTAATCTAATTTACAGTCCAAGTGTGACAAAGAGGATTATTCTAAAATGACTAGTTAGATAAGCTTGTTGAAATATGCTTTCTTCTTATGACAGCTAACCTTTCAAAAAGCATTTGTAGATAGTATCTACTATGCTTATCATTACACCCCCTTTAGTTATCTAGGCCATTTTATTATTATAATTTACGCCTGCTATATCAAAGGGCTTAATTTAGCCAGTAAAATAATTGCTGTGTGCCCACATTCTGTTCATCCAGTCAGTAACTTCTGACTTGACGAACAGAACGTGGGCATGTGAGTCATGCATGAACAGGAATGGCTAAAATTCACGAATGGTTCAGAAGTCTACGCAGTCAAAATAAACAACATGCACATGCTCGTCCTCAGGACGGTTTTCTGCGTAGTTCTATTGTCACCTCAACGGAGGAAGGCACGGGAGGGTGACATGCATTCACGGCTGTCTGCTGTGCAAGAACGCAGTAAAACGGCATCAAAATAAATGCAGTTTTAAGGCATGAATAGAGATGGGGTTGAGGGTGGGATCATAAAGGTACTGGGGGAGAACCAAGGTCAGTTTTATTGGAGATGCTAAAATAATATAAATAATGGGCAGTTGTTTGTTTGTTTTTAAAAACAAGACCATTTCTTCTAAAAATAAATTTTGTTTTCTTTTTTCTTTTTTTTGCAGTGGAGGCAATAAAAGGTACAGCAGTCCTTTGAGCTGTACACATGCAGCATCTTAAATTAACCAGAGTGTGTTATCATTAGTCGTCTCACTTTTCTGTCACACCGCTCTGACTCGACTGCTGGGAATAAACAGACAATTTATTTCACAAATGTCATGCATGTCATCGTCATTACACGCCGGCTCATTTTGGACTGTCCTTTTCTTCTTTTTTTCCCCGTCTTTGGTCGGCTTTTCTTCCAGGTTTTATATGACTTTGCCTCCGTTTGCCTCTCACTTCCTCCTCTATTTAAGCACCGACATCTCTCTCATTTTCTTCTAAATTTATCTCTGCTTCCCCTCTATATCCCCCAAGCATGGGACACTGTCCTTGCATCTCTCCCGTCCTCCCGCTGGCCTGCTGCAGAATAGGCTCTAATAGTGCAACTTTCCCTTTAGTGAAGCTCAATGGAGCCATAAAGCAGCCCTGAGGTCTAGTTGGCAGCCAGATGGTCGCAGCCGAGCTTTCATTCTGCTAATGGGTAGGGGGGCAGAGCAGTTAATGAAAATCAGACCCTTGAAATGAAATGACCAATGTCCCAAGGTAATGAGGCACAAATCGTCAGCGAGCTTTTACAAGCACTAAGGTAATCTTAGATGGCAGGATTATGTAAAAACATCTTATGATGACTGTTCATTAGATGGCTAAAGACTGACTGATTATTATACCTCATGTTCAGCTGACAAACACACTCCTATTGACTCAGAGCACTGGCTGTGATATTTAGATTGACTGGCTTGGCTAAGTGCTTCATCCAAGCAAGGCTGTGTGCCAAATGCTATCAATGAGTATCTACCCACGCAGCATTACAACCTACAAATTACAGCCCATGTTACAGTCATAGGCAGCAACAACATCACAGTAACAGGACTCACAAATGCATGCGGGGCTAATCTCAATGCATTACATTCACAGTTCAGCATTCTGACCCCTTTCAGCCAACAATTGCAATTATAGTGCTGTCCTGAAATCTGCTCACTGTTATTTACTGCTATTTGTATTGAATCGGGCAATGCCAATCAGATGTCAGCTGCTGGAAATGGGAGAGATTTCGGCTCTGTAACTGAGGGATAATGTCGGACTTTGAATGGAAAATAATATTTATACCTGAATCAGCACAGTTAGCAGCACATTGCTGACGCAAGTCGGGCCTTGGATGATTGTGTTTGTTGTTCGACCGCGTTTCTCCGAAGTCGTTATGGATTTGAGCATTTCTAGGAGTTTCAGAGGAAAAAAATATGTAGCATTACAACAGAAGAACCGTTAATTATTTAGCCACAGAAACATTCAAAGAGGTTTGAACAGCCCGTAGTGTTGTGCGTTTTGTCTGCTCAAGATTTTCAGGGACAAGTATTGATTTTCTCTATGAGCATTTTTTTTATTTTAATGATTGCTGAAACATGTATTTTGGATTTTTTTGGTGAGGAGGGGGAAGTCGATACAGTTCAATCACAGCAGAATATTTTATTTATTTATTTATTTTTAAGGGTTTTTTTTACGGGGGATTTTGCACTAACTTTTGGAATAAACAAGACAAAGTAGAAATTAATTAAATCCCCTAATTTTACTTAGAATGCTGCTGCTGACAAATATAAATGTGCTGCATATTCTTTATATAATAGCTCGATGTTACGTCTAAACTGCTGTCTGTAAATACAATTTAATGACAGTTTAATGACACACCCTTTCGTGACAATCTGTGAAAATTTCACCTCACTGTGTAAACAAACAGCAGCAGCAGAGCAGCATAAACAGGCTGAGAGTTTGAAGCATATAATCCATATCCCCGATGCTGAGAGGCAAACTAATACGAAACAGAATCGACTCATTCTGTTCCCGTCTTACCTCCAATGGACCTCTGACCTCTTTCTGGATTAAACCATTTTTCTTCCTAGCTTCTACATACAGTATTTAATAGACTATTTTTTTCTAGGAATGATGATGCTGTCCAGTGAGGAAAGTAGCCAATTTCATTATGTTGTGATGTGAAATGCTACGTCTAGTTTATTAGAGAATTGTCGATAATTGCTATGTTGAGTTGGCACAAATTGCTACCATACTCAGTTCTGACACCCATTCATCAAGACCAAGAGCGTATTTGCATGTTAAATAACACCCACTTAAGAAAGAAAAAAAAGAAGACATAAACAATTCAGTTTCGTGTTTAATTTATTGCTTAACTTGCACTCAGTTTACATCCTGGTCTACCTGAAACAGTGATCAGTTTCCCCACAAATATCGGGTTTCTTCTTAACAAGCTCATGCATGTATATGGCGTAAATTACTTCACTGCAGTTTGGAGTATTCTGCAGCTTATGACCCCCACATCCCCATTCCCTTTTTGTTGTGCACTTCCTCCTTGAATAGCTCAGATAATTGCACACTCCACTATGTACTGGCTCTTTCTGAGAAAGTCAGCTGTGCAAGAAAAATATCTTTTTGTACATATTTATTTTATTTATTTATTTAATTTTTTACATTTTTTTATAGGAGCAAGGGGGAAGGGAGTTATATCAAGGTGCATCTGACCCTTGACAAGAAAGTCTGAAATTCAAAAATCTTCTTGTGCATTTGTAACTTGTAACTTTTTATAGGTGGACACATTTCTCTTAGCTGTTTATTTTCTTGTTTCCTCACCAAAGTCCACGGAACCAGCGTGAACCGTCGCTGTGCATACTCTGCTCGGACTGAGTCCCGACAGTGGAAATAGATTGGATGTGACCCCCAAAGACGGAGCGACATCTGTTAACCCCTCGATCATTGCTTCTGCCTGACGACTGGGCCGGAGCAGCGTCTGCCCAGTCATGCAGGGCCCTGTCAATAGATTCAGCAGACTATGGTAATGAGCCTGAAAGGATTCCCAAGCTCAGCGCTGTCACTTTGATGACTCCAAAATTAACCGTGCACTAGAAATTCTCCTCACCTGCTGTAATAACATTCAAGATAGAAGGAATGTGTCTCATGCAATACAGGTACAAGAAAATTAATGTAACCCCTCTTGTCAAATGTAATTAGAACCATAGTGGCACAGATATGGTGCAGTGAGTGATTTGAAAAGGGTCCAGAAAGGAACTATTTTACCCCGATAACGATATTCTGTTTGCATTTGCCGACTCACGCGTTAAGGTGTAGTTTTTCCTTACGTGCTGGGCTTGAAGACCACTAAGTACCCAATTGTTCATTTGGAGGGAAGCACACAAGGATGCTAAGGCAGGAGCACACACATGAGGACTCATTCAACGCTAGAAAATTACCGTTCCGACTCTCTCACGCACAACCCTTTTATGAAGAGTGTGACATGTTGTTCAATACCGTTTACACTCACATCTCTCTTCACCATTCCTCCTCTTCCTCTTGCCGTACACCCCTCCCTCTCCTTGACCTTCTCTTTTCATTAGTCAGAGTGTGTCTCATGCCTCTGAGCATGCTGATAGTGCACTGCTCCAAGGCTGCATTTATCAAGATGATAAAGCACTCTCAGACAACAGCCAAGTATCTCAAGGCTAGTGGCCACGGTATCTGACAAGTGACAACAAGTCACACAAACAACTCCACCTCCATCCTTCCGGTACACCCCCACCCGCTACCCCCACCCTGCTAGTATCCGCCATATACCATGCCTAGTTGGTCACAGGTTCTCGCCATATGTCACATGAGCCCCTAATGAGAAGTTAAGTGCAGATGAAGGCGGGTGACTGCACATGACGACAGATATACTTTACTTCTCCTCCACACAGAAACTGCTAACAGCACACACACACACGGGTTCAACAACATCCTGTTAAACCATACAGGCTCCAAGCTACAGAAATGCAAGTCGTGCCACTTTAGCTGCAGCTTTCATCTTTGCCCACTGTTCACCTCACTTTCTTCAATTCAGTGGCTTTTTTTCACTCTCAGCCATAAAGTTTCTGTCTGCCTCCAGAGAGCTTCAGCCAGCAATCTCCATTCAGACCTCAGACTCAAACTGACAACTTGAGATGGCGGTGAACTTGTGTTGTACTCTTCAAAAGATATTAGCAATTGCTTTAATGGGAGGCAGTGGGTGAATCTGACTTTTATTTTCCCACCACTTCTTTTCTAGTCACCATTAAACTGCTTTTGAACGTCATTATTATATTCAAACACGCATTCGGCTACAACGGTTACAATTAAAAAGTATATTGTTCATGGGAAGTCATTTCTATGAAAAGGCTCAAAAAGGCAATTTTAACTTTATGGACAGTTTGATTTCTTTTGTTATTTCCAACTAAAATATGCTTCCGTCGCTCCTTTTCTCCCTCTTGAATTTGCCTGCGCACACACATTTATCTGTGAAGTGCCAGCCTAACTGAACCGTCAGATACGTAAAAGACATTTTTCTACTCTGAGCTGTTCTCAGCTTATCAACATTGTTGTACATTACACTGAAATACACACACACACACACACACACACACATATACATATATATATATACACATGTAAAGCATGTATTTAAAAAGTTAAAATATGGAAACCAGAATACAATTAAAGCTGCTACCAAGCATTGTCTTTAAAATATGTGTTCAAAAGGGGGGAAATAACATAAATGTAATAGTTGTATTAAATTTACATAGCTGTAGCATAATTTCTAAAACATAAAAAAGGACCACAACCAGTTGGCATGCTATAATAATACCCATCTTCAGCAATTGCTGTGAAAGGCAACTACTTGAGATTGTACTGCTTGATGGAAATGGCAAGAGTTTTGAGAACTTAAGTCTCCTTGTAAAAGCACATACTGCACATGATAACAGGTAGACAGAGGTAATAGGGTACCTTGAAGTGTTTCATAAATAACAAATGTCAAATAGAATGGATGGTCATTCTGTTATTATTTTTTTATCTTCTCCAGGAGCTGCTAGTTTAACAAACCATTTCCAAAAGTACTGCTGTTTGGATGATGGCTGTAGAGAGATTACTTTATATTTTATTTTTGATTATTTTTAAAGCATGATTGTAAATTGTGACACGGGGAACCATCATACAGTGTAGAGTGGTACTTGACATTTATGAAAGATAAAGATATTGCTTTTGCTTCAGCCAAGGACTGTTCAAGCTATCAAAGGTCATTGAACTGTAGAGATTGTCCACATTTGTGTACACACACACACACACACACACATACACACACACACACAGTGTGTGTGCCATATGGCCTTGACAGCATCTCCCCTATACTCTTTCTAACCTTGCTTTTTATTTGCTTGATTTTCTTGCAAGGTTGTTTCTGTATTCAAGCTCACGTCTCATTATAGATCCTTAACCCTCACTTTTGTCATTCCCTCTTCATGCGCAATGTCCACAAATACTTTAAAGCCTGTATACGACAGCCATATCTCATGGTTGGTGACCATTGCAACGTGTCCTTTATATTTTCTCTTTTATTGTTTGCAACTCTGTGTTCTCCACAATCTGGACTTCTCTTGAAATTCTGTGACATGTCAGGAGAAACATATCTCATTCCTTGTGGTGGAGTTGTGTACTTGGTATTGCCAGCTGCATTCATTTGTTTCATGCTTCACTATTTCCTTTAATGTTCCATGACTGTGTGAGTACTTGGATTCTTAATGGTCGCCTTGTGTTAGCCTAAATGTAACAGTCAACACAAGCATGATCTTAACCCGTGTGTGTGTGTGTGTGTGTGTGTGTGTGTGTGTGTGTGTGTGTGTGTGTGTGTGTGTGTGTGTGTGTGTGTGTGTGTGTGTGTGTGTGTGTGTGTGTGACTCCTGTGGGCACCTCTTCTTATTCAAAACATAAAATAATATTTAGTCAGCTCAGATGGTGCTGTTGGGCTCTTACTTGGACAGTATTCGTGACATGCTAATATCACCCACACCACTAAATGAGGATTGTTAGAGAAAGCCTTTCTTTCAATAGCAGCTAACATATTCAGAAGCTGGCAAATAAAAAAATAAAAAAAATAAAGAGATTTCCACTGAACAGCTTCCTATTTCACAGTGTAAGTGACCCCATAGGCCCAGAAAATGATTAATATTAACATAACAGCTAAAATGTCATAGTTCCTGTCAACACAGGAAATGACATTTCATATCCAGTGGTGAACAGTGAGTTGTATCTCAGTTTTTTGTTTGTGTTATTGTTTTTTCTTCATTCACCTTAAGCATATTTTTTCATAACTTGTTATGATAAACTATACTGCATGAAATAGCAATGTCACTGATTGATCTTAAAGGTGACGTAGCGTATATAATATCGGCATTACAACCTGGAGACATGACATTTGCAGCATTTGAGTTATTTTGTGTTTTGGCTTGTTGATTTTCTCAGAATGTTATGTGCATAATTCTCTGCATAAATGACATTACAGAGATCATGTGTAAGTGACTGTTGTCTGCAAATGGCATTTTACCTGTGTAGTGTTAGGAGACATATTGGTTAAAGTTTGAATTTCTCCCTCAGCCGCTGATATCTACGTCCCCTTGAGCCAACCACATTATGCCCAATTTCTCTAGAAGAACTGCAGAAAGAAAGAAGGTTAAAAAAAAGTTATTTTACTTTATGTTATGCTTGCGTCTAACTGATGCTGCCTGGCTGAGGCCGTCAGGTTGACTTTGACCCCGCTGAGTGGCCTCAGGTGTGGAGCAATGATGAGTATTATCTGGCGAGAAAAAGCTGCTTATATGAACAACTGCTCTATTCTTGCCTGGCCTCACTTATGCAGGTATAGCAGGAAATATGTAGCCCTGACCTTAAGGGGCTTTGGCCAGATTTATTCATTAGGAGTCTATCTATGTTTGCCTTCACCTGTTCTCAAAGAGGCCAAGACATTTCTTTGGTTGTTTTTCTTTTCTGATCTTTACTCTTGCTTCCCACTGTTTCCACTGCCAGCATCTGTTAATATAGGCTTCTTGGGCACATTAAAACCGATGTAGGCCCCAGCACTTGCAGTTAAGTATATAATATATCGTATGTGTCATAGCTGCAGAAAAAATAGATATTCATTAATTTTAGAGGTTTTAAGGAGCCAGCGACTTAAAAACTTGCCTGGACACCTGCTTTTTTGTTTTGCTGAGATATATTAGAAACATAATTCAGTTTGCTAGAAGCTTGAAACAAATGACTGCTATTCAAGATCGAATTGATCCAAAATCAAACAATTAAAATATTAACAGAACCAAAATAATAATTATTAAAATAACTAACTAGATATATATATAGATATATATATATATCTATATATATACATATATATATATCTAGATATATATATATATATCTATATATATCTATATAGACCTATATATATCTAGATATAGATAGATAGATAGATAGATAGATAGATAGATAGATAGATAGATAGATAGATAGATAGATAGATAGATAGATAGATAGAGAGGTATAGATATATATAGATTGATATGAAATCATATATAATTATCATTATTATTATTAATAATAAGAAGAAAAAAACAATAATGAAAAATGCTAACCCTTATGCACATAATTTATAATCCTGCCTCGAAACATGGACTTGACTACTAAAAACAAAGGATATCTATATCTACAGAAATGGAGGATTTTTCAGGAGGCTTGAAGTAAATAATGCACAAAAAAACAGTGTCAAAAAGTAATGATATTTGTTTGAATCGTGATTTTGATTTGCAACAAGCTAAATATTTTTGCATGCTGTCAGTTCAACAAGGCGGGATCACCTGAAACAATAGAACGAATTGAGATAGAGAGATTAATGCATTTGGCGATTACACTCCGATGACCCATAGACTCAAAGAAGACGGGCGAGAAGATGATTGGACTAGAGTAATGATGTCAATATTGAGACTGACAACATGGGAAAGCAGTAGACATGTAAACAGAAAAGCAACCGAACAGCCAGGAAAGCAGGTAGATGAGTGATTACAGATCTTCCTTATTGAACTTACTCATAAGCTTCATTTATGTTCTACTGGTGTCACAGATATTGTCACAGAAATAAACTTCTATTACACTAAACTGCATGATGCAAATAACAAACAAAACACATGATTACAACTGGGATATGTTCTATATATGTTAAGACTGTCATATTAGTAATATGTTCAATGACAATGACTATAAAAATTAATACAAATTACGAATAATGTTAACTATTTCTTATATTAAGTTGACTCTATCATTAACTTATTTAAAAATGAATTATTAGATAAAAATCTATATATAGCGTTCTGTATTATATCTGATAAGATATAATTACATTGTGGAGAGCCCACATTTACTTTCATTTTTAATTTAATTCTCTTTACGTAGCAACAAATCACTACAACAGTTGTCTCATTGAGCTTTATATTGCAAGGTATAGATCCTACAATTTTAAAGAGAAATCCCCACCAATCAGATAGCTGCAAATCTTGCTCAAAGCAACATTTTGCTGTCTTTTTAGGAAGAAACCTGTGGCGGTCTCATGGAGGGCCAGCCATCTGCCACAACTGGTTGGAGGTGAGGGTAAAGAGAAAAGAAAAAAGGAGAGCACAGGGAGACAAAGACAAAACACACAGTATGGGAGAGAGAATACAAATGTTAATGACATGCAGTAGTGGCATATAAACACACTGGGAGTGAAAAGAGTGAGAGAAGAAGAAACGCTCAGTGCATCACGAAGTTCCCCAGCAGCCACAGCCTGTAGCAGCATGACTAAGGGATGGTTCAGGGTCACCTAATTCAGCCCCAACTATAAAATTTATCAGAAAGAAAAGTTTCTGCCTAAGCTTCAAAGTAAAGAGGGTGTCTTTCTGTCTGCCTGGTTCCACAGGCGAGGGGTCTTGAGCTGAGGGCTCTGCCTCCCATTCTACTTTTAGTAACTCTAGCAACCACGAGTAAGCCTGAGGGAAAAGAAAGATAGTATCATGCCAAAAAGTCTTTAAGATATGATGGGGCATGATTATTTAAGACTTTGTATGAGAGGTGGAGGATTTCCAATTCAATTCAATTGTAGATTTAACAGGGAGCCAATGAAGAGAAGCCAATGTGGCAGAAATACGATCTCTCTCTCATCCCTGTTTGTACTCTCACTGTGGCATTTTAGATCAACTGAGGGCTTTTCAGGGAGCTTTTAGAACAGCCTGATAATAAGAATTACAGTACTCTAGCCTCCAAATAATAAATGCATGAACTCCTTTTTTTCAGCATCGCCGTGACAGGACTTTTCTAATTTTAGCAATACTGATCACATGAATGAAAGCACTGCTACATGTTTGTTTAATGTGTGCAGTGTACGTGTGTGTGTGTGTGTGTGTGTGTGTGTGTGTGTGTGTGTGTGTGTGTGTGTGTGTGTGTGTGTGTGTGTGTGTGTGTGTGTGTGTGTGTGTGTGTGTGTGTGTGAGTGAGAGAGAGAGAGAGAGAGAGAGAGAGAGAGATCCTGCACAAAAATGACTCCAAGATTTCTAACAGTGTTTCTGGAGGCCAAGGTGATGTCATCCAGAGTAAGTATCTGGTAAGGCAGCATTTTTATAAGATTTTTTTTAGGGTCAAATAAAATAACCTTAGTTTTATTAAAATTTAGAAGTATTCTGAATTTAGAGTACTATGTCATATGTTTATCAATAATTGCTGAATGTTATTGTTTTCTTCCCATACATTATCATTTCTGCTCAGTGATTCCTGGTGCATCAGTTACCACCATTTAGTCAAAGTTGTTGGTGTCTCAGAGATACAAGGTTTCCACCTATGTGGTGGGAATTGAGAGACAAGTCACTCATGTAACTTGTGTTGTTTTAACCCAAACTACACTCTGACTGATTTGCATTGGTGCCTGAACCTACCAGCAAACAGCAAGTGAAAGTTTAGCTAAGCAGAGAGGGAAGCAATTATGACTAATTATCTTTTGTTAACAAAAGTGTTCACAGTGGTCACCTTTCGTTCCTGATCAGGGAGGTCTCTTCCAAAAAGACAGTGTTGCCATCCATGGTGCTCAAAGCTGCACTGATGAAGATGAAAATGACGAAAATGCAATTCATATGTTCTGCAAACACGTATCAGGAGTTTCAAAGACTGCCGCTAACCCTGTCAGAAATTCAACTAGAAAAAAAAAATCAATAAAGAGTGGGACAGTGGCATTTTGAGCTCAAGGCTTAACACTGGGTGGCTATGCATGGTGCAGCCAGAAGCTGAGAGGTGAGTGGGATGCAGCAAAAGGCAGGTGGAATAAAGTGACCTAGGTTGAGAGCAGAAGGGGGGGTGATAATAATCCATGTGAGTGACTCAGAGTGATGGGCTTACCTGGCTATGAATATTTCAGACAGCACCGAGGTGTGTTATTACGGCTCAGTGGGAGCACTCACAACATGGGGCAAGACATGTGCTGTCACAAGATAGGACCAGGCAGACAGGCGCACACAAACAATGTAATTTTTTCCCCCAGTATTCAGAAAGAACACAAAATTGCTCATCTATGTTGAATAGCTGAGTGGCAAAAAATGTTTTCATCAACAAGCTAACAACAGAATCTTCCACAGACATGCTCCTTCAAATCAATATACCAACCAATCAATAAACAGGGAAAGATTTACACCAATCGGAAGCCTAGCTCCGCAAGTGGAGAGAGTAATAAACCCACGTGCAGCATTTACTCGAGTTGGAACAGTCCCACTTGCCAAGAAGATGATTAAATAAATATTCTGTTTACATGAACTGGCTGCCCAGGGGTCTGTAAACTAGTCTAGCAAAGCAGCCTTACTCAGCTAGCTAACAATTCAGAGCCTCTGGCCATAGTTGCTCCATTATTTCACCAGCCTCTGCCTCTCAAGCCACCATCTCTTTTACAAAACAGTGTCTAGAGATGAAACTCTCAGAGCACTGTGATGGAGAGGCATGTGCTGGTGTGGAGACACTAGATATATCCATGATGGTGGGAGTATCATTTTATATGGACTAGGGTCCACATCAAATGCCTACAGCAAATACTGCACAGCACACGCACAGATGGAGCTTATAGGAAAAGAGACAGTAGCAGTACTACAGTTTTATCTTTTTAAATAGTGAACATATTTTTGCCCTGATTTTCCAAGTATGTGTACTATATCCACGAACAAAAGCATCAAAGCTGTTACTATATTAGCATCCTAAGCATCAACTGTAAAATCATGAATACCTTTTTCATAGTTCATGTCTTGTGTACTTGGGAATTATTTCTTTCAAGTCATTACACATATATTTATTAGCAACAGCTCCTGATAGCGACTTCTAGCATGCTTCCAGCATGGACACATGAGACAATAGCAAAGCCCCAAGCAGAGCACAGCTAGTCTGATGCATTATACATTACCCTTAGTCGTTCATCAGAGAAGGGTGGGGGTGCATTGACCTGTGTGCAAACTTGAGAGCAGCATTAATATGAGCGATGTTTAAGAATTCCATATCCAAAAATAAACGCTGCTGAAATTGTAATTAAGATGTGCCCCAGGGTTTTGTAGTTGCATTAGCTTGTTTATATTAGCTTATATTAGTTTCACATGCTCCTTGTTAGCCCGCTTGTCTTTGTCAGTTTCTGCCAGTATCCTGAATACTTCCTTGACCTGTCTCCCTTGTGCCTCCTCTAATTTCTCGTAGTTGCATTAGAATTTCTATTCTCTAGCTCTTCCTTTGCATCCTGCCCACTTGCCTCCATTGTGGCTACATTTGAACTACACTTTAAAAAACAAAAAGCAGAAAGAACCATAAAATTGACCTAGCTGACAGCAGACGTCTTCTGGAGGAGCATAAAGAGGTGTGCTTCAGTCTTGAGAGATTACTCTTGGATATCCAAGGCTCTGTGGATATTATCTGTATAATTTCTGACAGCGAAAACAGTTTGTTTGGGCCCAAGCCCAGACATTCCATTCATGGCTGAGAACTTCATAGCGATTGCTTTCCCCAGGAGAAGCTGGCAGCCTTTCCTGGATTCACCGCCTCTCAACTTAGGACAAGGAACTCCACACCCCTGTCACAGTTGGAACATGAATGACTTTTCCTTTTTCTGCAGCTCTCCTGCAAAACCAAGTAGGCTGATATTCGTCCCGCACCAGAATCTGAGTCAGCTGAAAAATTCCCTGTTATTAAAACGCAGTAAGCTTCTCCTGTTTCTCAGACTGTTCGTGAGCCAGCAGACCTTTCTCCCTTTTTCTAAGTATAAATTTAAGATAGAGACAAAGACTGTCAGTAAATTGTCAGTGTCTTCTCTAATCCCAGAGAAGGCACTGAGAAGAATTATCCCCATAATTCTCCCTGGTTCTATCCCGGCATGTGCCAGTGTCTGCTCTGTTTCTGGGTCTGAGTCGACTAATGGCTCCCCTGAATTGGAT
The DNA here is from genome assembly GCF_964374335.1 of Astatotilapia calliptera. Lineage (NCBI taxonomy): Eukaryota > Metazoa > Chordata > Actinopteri > Cichliformes > Cichlidae > Astatotilapia > Astatotilapia calliptera. Next base: position 9,604,050 of record NC_137431.1, on the reverse strand, counting down.
AGTGCACATATCAGTCGATGTGTCTTCAACCTCCGGTTTAGCAGTTCTTTTCTGAATTGGTCTTTTGCTCATTGGGTTGATTTTTCAGTTGACCACCAGCCTGTGGACAACCTTCTTTACTAGCCTCCTCCCATAGCCTAAGTTAGTCATTTCTGTGAGATCTCCTGCACAATAAGAGCATCTGTCGGCCCTATCTGTTGATACATGTCCAGTGTCCCACTAGTCTGGTTTTCGGTGTTCTGCATCCTGCCCTTCAATGTCCAGATTGCCCACTGCTGAGGGCTCACCTCCACCTCTGACTGCATGCCCGACTGATTCTGTCCACCAGCATGGGCTGCCAACCCGCTGGCCTGCATCCCAAAGAGTCCCAGCATCACCGGACACCTGTCACACACCAGTTGCCCCAAATATTGAAATCCTAACAACCATATGTTCTTCAAACAAAATATATTAACACAAAAATGTCGTATTTGGAAACAGCATTATTGCACATCGTTGCATTGAATGCATAATTGTGTTTGAAATATGATGATTGTGCTTTTAGTTTGTCATCAGTCTTCAATTCTGGGTTTTTTTAAGACTTCAGATTTAGCTGCACTCTTGTAGTTGTTGTTTTTGTTTATTAATATATTCAGAGCAGGCAAAAGCAACCAGAAGCAAATGTTCACGTGTTTGTAAATTATACACATCAATAACTGTGCCTTTTACAAGGTTCATACATTTTCAAGAAACCTGTGCTTTGCAGCATAGTTTATATTATGGCATGATTTTTTGTTGGATGGTGTAATTGAGATTTAGGTACTCTGTTTGATGATAGATAAAGGATAGGGAGAGTGTTTCTAGTAAGTCCAGGACTTGATATTATTTTTTGAAAAAACTTCTAGGCTTTGCCTCTACTTCACAAAACATTTGTGTGGTCAGGTGTGCATTGCATCAACATAAAATGATACTACTGAGATTCAGAAAAAAAAGACACTGAATAAGCAAATTGCTGTTGCAGCAGCAGCTATTTGTGTTCTCATTGATGTTACAGAAATATTTATATCTCTGTGGAAAAGTACAAACTCAATATTTTACCCAACTGCTTTAATTATTCTCTTCATTTCAGGCAAGGCAAAATGATAGCTAGAACCTTGTCAGTGCAGCAAAACAGCAAGGAAGCAATGCAGTTCTATGGCTGATTCAGTTAGCATTTGGATTAGCATGATGAGGTTTCTGTCATGCTGGCAGGCGCAGGACTTATTGGCGTGAAACTGGGTGGGTGTGGGGGGGCCTCGGGAGGGAGCCGCAGTCTTCGCTAGCACGAACGGCACCTGTAAAATAGCCAAGCAGGTGTGCAATCAACCTGTGTGTAGTGCTCTCACAGGGCAATTTTTTACACCTGCCACAGAGTAATTTGGGGGCAGCAGCAGGTTGCCTTGTAGCTGATACACAAATCACAATGTCTTTTGTGTGTGTGTGTGTGTGTGTGTGTGTGTGTGTGTGTGTGTGTGTGTGTGTGTGTGTGTGTGTGTGTGTGTGTGTGTGTGTGTGTGTGTGTGAGACCATTCTCAAAAAAGCAAACATTCTATTTGTGCCAAATTAGAAGCCACAGTGTATTTTACATAAAATATACATACATATACATATTATTACATAAAATTTATAAAGTTTGCTATTCTAAATCCTTTTTTTTTTAAATATCCCTTATTTCAACTCTGGTCACCATCTGCCAAAAGAACTAAATAAGCAAGTTACAGACCCAGAAATTCACAGATCTGCACTGGCTTTCATTCCGCACACGTGTCTGCTGTTATTTTGGAGATTAGACGAAAGGGTTGGAAGGTGAAAGGCTCCCAACCTCCATCCATTCTCAAGTTTTAAATTATTCTCAGCTGATCTTGTGTGCACAACCCTTACACCAAGGGTTTCACTTGACAAAGTCAAAGCAAAACAATTCAACATCGTTATTACCAGCTATATCCTGTTAATACTTAAATAGTGCGTTTTATACTGGCTTTCCTTTGTTACTCAGAAAAGAAAATAGAGGTCACCTCTAAGTCAGGTTCCTTTGGTAAAAAGGAGACCTTTGGACACCGATGGAGACTGGAGGGAAGCTGTACACTGAATATTATGTTCATACAAAGAAAAATTTTATAGTTCACTTGAAAGAATTGAAAGTACTGATAGCATCCACATACAAAAGATCCACATTAATAGCATATAACATTTAAACTGCAATTTTAGAATTCATACAGCTGTTTTATTATTTCTTTATAATACACACCTGCATTTGGTGGATTGTATGTGCAAACCCTGATGAAAACACTGAGTCTGTTTTTTCATGTTTTGAAAATGTCCTTGCAGAGCTACACAGCACATTACAAATATGCTTTTACAGATTAAGCACTATTCCTTTTTACCAAAGCTGACCTTCATGTTTAGTGAAGTGCTTTTAAAGAATTTAGCAGAAGTGAAGAAGCAATGATAATGAAAATCAAAACCATGACAGTACTTATAATGACAGTTATTGGAATTATTTTACGAAAATGATGTCAGTTTATTTGGCCAGTAAGTGTGCTTGCAACTGTACTTATTGTCTGGTGTATCATATTTTGGTTAGCCAATGAGCTAAAAGGCTAAAAGAAGAAATTGAAGACAGATGCTAAAATGCTTCCAATGATAGATGAAAAATAGGACTACTCTAATCTCAGTGGCAGCATTAATGAATCATAGCTCTGTCATTTTGCAAGAAAGAAGCACCTCAGCATTAAAAGCAGCATGTGTTGAACGGCGTGGTACTTTCCTTCACTGTTGCCAAGGGAGCTGAAGTGGACATACATGAATAAGCTGGAAGAGCCGTGGGCAGGACTTTATCCTCCAGCAGTGCTACCAGCTCTGGACAAAGTTGGGGGGTGTGCAGAAAATGCCGTGAAATGCACTTAAGCAGTAGGAGGAGAAAAGCAGTGCCTCATCTAGCATTAACTTATCTGAACAAAAAATTCAGCTTTAACACCAAAGAGCAATTTTTCCTGCTTTTTCATTGTTCAATCGGAGTGGCATCATAAAAAGTTTTTTTTATATATTTTGGCCTGAGTGGTGTGGTTAGAAAAAAAACACACAACACCTTTCAAGATGTTAATTCTCTAAGAAATTTGCACATTTTTCATGCCAATTTTTGTGTTTCTGTGAACCTCCAAAAATAATCACAAGTTCAAGATTTTAGCTGTAATTCTACACTTACATGTTTGTGATAACCGGATGAGATTTTGTCTTTAGTTCTCATTGTTGCCTTAAACGATCGGAAGAGGTTAAGGTAAATGGTCAAATTCGTGAAACGCCTCACATCAGCATTTGAGGTGAACTGTTTATTTTGAGCTGGAAAAAAAACAACACAGCAGTTGCAAAGTTGCAGATCCCCAGAGGGAGAGTTGAATGACCTGCCAAATCTAATTTCTCAGTGTGTGTATTTACCAGAGTAGCTTTAGCGGGGGAAAATGTATTGTGTCAGCGCCTGGCAGTTCTCTCTGTTATGGAAGTTCAGTGACCCATTATGTGGTGGTGTGGTATGTGCTGCAGTGGTGTGGCAGGCACTGTAATGGCAAAATGTTTCAAATTACTTGTTGTCATGCTGAGATTTACATATTTGAGTCTGGCGCTGGTATGAGCAACAAGGGTTTAGACAAAAGCTTGAGTATGGTTTTTTGTTTTTAAGTTTAACGTCCTCATAGAAGAGACATGGTTAGGTCAAAAATGTTTTTATTATTCATGCAAAATGTACAAATATTTTATGAAATATAATGGTTGTAATTTATAATATGGCCTGCTTCTAAATGTGTAATTCCCCAGTAATTAAATTGAATTTTAAAGTATTTATATGTCCCTACACATACTTAAAGGTCATTTTAAGTAGTTTGTCATTTCATGTTAATTTGATGGAAAAACTAAAAAATAATTCCCCATCTTACAGTACATTATGAGCAGTGTTGGTCAAGTTACTTGAAAAAAGTAACTAATTACTGATTACTTCCCCAAAAAAGTAATCCCCTTACTTTACTGATTACTTATTTTCAAAAGTAATTAATTACTTAGTTACTTAGTTACTTTTTAAAAACACGATTTACAACCTGAATAGGTGATAAAGCGATAGATCTTTCAGCCCAATTCTACTTTTTCTGCATAATCCATCATACAAAATGTAATCAAATGGAAAAGTCTCTTTTTTTTTAACTTGTTTTATCCATTTTAATCTTTTAACTTCATGCATCAGACAAAAATTAAATTATATGCACCATTCTCTGACTTGAAGAAATTAGTTTAACATTTAAACCTATTTTCTGCACATTCCAGCACATAAAATAAAATAATTTTTTTGTGTTTACACTCACTCTTTCAAATAGATGCAAGTAAAACACAGCAGAAAATAAAGTCACAGACTAGCGGTCCTGTTGCTCTATTTTCACCTGTAAAGCAGGAGTGGGGTAGGCGGAGGTGTGCTCTGGTGCAGGTGTGGCGCAGCGGTCAGTGGAAGAATCCGCGAGTTTCTCTGTGAATTTCCCATTACATCGTAGCGCACTCGGAGCTTGTTTAGGGGGTTTTTTCGGTGTAAAAAGAAGTTTTCTTCCCACGCACGATGGACGCTAATGTTTTTGTCACTTTTTATGGAATCAAACTCAAAGTAAGGTCAGTAACTTCCACGCTTCAAACGCTGCATGCTCATACTCTCTCCTGCACTCGATATATGATCCATTGTTGATCTGCACACAGCTGTTGTCACCAACGTCGCACTCACTTACGTCACTGTCATGAGACATTCTCGCAAAAAAATCACGGTTTTAGTAACGCAGTAACGCAGTGTTCCTACGGGAAAGTAACGGTAATCTAATTACCGTTTTTGCAATAGTAATCCCTTACTTTACTCGTTACTTGAAGAAAGTAATCAGATTACAGTAGCGCTACTGCCCATCTCTGATTATGAGCGTGGGCCATATCATGGAGTGGAGTATACCGAGTCGTTGTTTATTTAAATCAAGCCGATTTTTAAAAAATACACTCATTTTGAAAGCTGCCTTTAAACATCCATCCATTCGCTTTCCGCTTATCCTTTTCAGGGTCGCGGGGGGGCACTGGAGCCTATCCCAGCTGTCATGGGGCGAGAGGCGGGGTACACCCTCGCACATTCACACCTAGTGGCAATTTGGATTATCCAATTAACCTATCCCCACAAGCTGCATGTCTTTGGACGGTGGGAGGAAGCCGAAGTACCCGGAGAGAACCCACGCAAACATGGGGAGAACATGCAAACTCCACACAGAAAGAACCCGGCCTGATGGTGGAATTGAACTCAGGACCTTCTTGCTGTGCGGCAACAGTGCACCTTGCCACCGTGCTGCCCTTTAAACGGCGATCTAAAATATCAAAATATAAATAAACAGGCAACTGAATAATAGAACATCCATCATGCACATGACCATATGAACAATAAATAGAGATGTAAAGCCACGCCATAATAAGGACCTTTAGTTATTTCTTTAAAAACCCTCAATTGTTACTGCTCTATTCCAGTGTATCTATCTTTACGTATTTGTAGGTGACTATAATTACACTGGAATTTCAATAAAATTTCATGTAATTACTGAGGAGATACACCTTTATCTATTACCGTACTAATAATGCTGGACACTTAGTAATCACCACAAACAACTGAAAAAATGTATATAGAGAGAGAATAAACTCCAGCTCTGCCAAGTGAGTATGCCGCATTGTGAAGAGGGCTGGAAGAAACCTAAGAGCATCTGATTTCTGTCCTGAAGACAATAAGGTACATCGCTCATCGTCTGCCATGTAGCCCCATGGATCATATTTACACCCAGGCCGCAGACTGGGACTCCAGGGATGAGCTAGGATACACAGGAAGCAGAGGTCACTTGACCAAATTCAACCCATGGAGGCCTGTGGGGAAGAAAATAACAGCTATACATCACACAGGAGGCCATCCATCACCCGAACTGTTCGATGCGAAGCGGCCACTTTGAGATTTGCTTCAGCCATCTGCCCTTAAGGGAAGAGATGGTGACAGAGGACTCTAAATATACACTATATGAGTCTCACAGACTAGACACAGGATGGAGGGTAAATCAGGAGGTAAAATATTATCACAAATATTTCATTTAGATTATTTGTATTCAATTATTACATTCTATGTAACAGCAGAGGAGCTTGATATTAAAATAGAATGCAAACTGCATAAACCTGGTGATATTGGTGTGTCTTATATAATACGTTTACACACAAGGGGTGGTATATATTTTCTCTCTATCAGATGCAAACATATTGGTATTGCAGTTGTGAGAAAAGGAGGGAAAACCTAGCTGAATAGTGAATAGCATCCCTAGCAATGATCCATTGGCACAGTGTGCAGACTGAGCCCAGCATTGCAAATTGTCTTTTTATGGTGCAATCAGGAGGAATCTGGCAGTGGTAACAGAAGTGCAGCCTGGTTCTGCAGGAACTGGAGTATTTCTGGATGAATGGAAATGTGTTCAAGAGTAAAAGCAGATTCTGATACAGCATTACATTGAAATCCTGGTTTTCCTACACCAAGACTGAAGGTGTTCAAGGTTTTGGGTTTTGTTTTTCTTTGAAGAAATTACATTAATATGTTGTGAAGTAATTTTTAGTTATTTAACAAGTACAAAGGCCAACAAGCTGTGAACAAAAACAGAGATGTAAACAGAGTGTAAACACAACACAACCCTGTAAAAAGTTCAAGGAAAGACAAAATCTTTTCCTAAGCTGCAGTCCATATTAAACACAGTGTAGCAGAGAACACTAAATGTAAGTATTTGTTCCCAATGCTATGCAGTGGAAAGATTTCAAAATGCATTGTGAAAAGAAACTGCCTTATAGTTAAAAAAATAACCCATTCATTGAAAAAGAAAATCGAAATAACCTTTGCACCACATATGATGCCAAAGCTTCCTTCTGCACTCACCACCCACTTTATTAAGAACACATGTTCACCTTGGTCTAACTCTTTCAGAGGTTGCTCATCTACTGGGATTTTCCTGCACAAACTTTTCTAGGGTATGCAGAGAATTTTCAGAAAAAGATAAAACAACATGAAAACATGGATCCAACCTGCCTTATATCAATGGTTCTGGCTGCTGATGGTGTTGTAATGATGGCAGGATATTTTCTTGGCAAACTCTGGGTCCCTTCATACCAGCTGAGCATTGTTTAAATACTGCAGCCTTCCCGAGTATTGTTGGTGGACATTTGCATCCCTTTATGACCACAGTGTGCTCATCTTGTGATGTCTGCTTCTAACAGGATAACAAACCATGTCACAAAGCTCAGATCATCTTGAACTCAAATGGCCTCCACAGTCACCAGATCTCAATCCAATAGAGCACTTTTGGGATGTGGTGGAATAGGAGATTCACATCATGGATATTCAGCAGCCAAATCTGCAGCAACTGTGCGATGCTATCATGTGCTATCAGTGCGGAGCAAAAATTTCTGAGCAATGTTTCGAGCGCCTCGTTGAATCTATGCCATGAAAAATTAAGGCAGTTCTGAAAAAAGCAGAAGGTCCAGGCTGGTGTCAGTAAAGTGTAAAATAGTCTGTGAGTGCACAATAGACTGCGAGAATAAACGTAGGATTTAGTTAGTCAAAGGATCTTGCAAAGAAAGTCCTTCAGATGATGCAACATTGAGTGCTGGATTAAAATACTTCATAAATGTATCATTATACAACAGTTAATGTATTTTGGTCTTTTATTGCACACAGTCATTTAAAAAAATAGTTACATATATTGTGTTTAGAAATGACTGAATCCCAGGGCTGCTGTTTTTGAGTATGCACATGCACAGCATAGGGCGACAATCATGTGATTTTGCTGTGTTTATAGCATGCCATGCTGAATGCTATACCACCTGGTTCTGTCTGTCTGGGAAATATGCTGTCCTTTCACCTTCACCAGAAACTGCCTGAACCTTATTACATCTGAACTTCAAAGAAACCCATAAGCTATATTTTTCAACCCATGTGTAATTTGGTATTTTGCTGAAAAATGCTACAAGCAATTTCCTTTTAGTTCTAGTTATAGAAACAGCTACAAGCACTGCCTCACAACCAATGCAATCTAAACCACACACACACACACATTACCTGCCTAAGACTCAAAAGGAGGTGTGCAACGATTTACTGATTTATATTCACATTGTTGCTGAGAGCTTGCATCTCATTGAAATGTATTGTTTAGCCAGAACAACGGCACAGGAGCTCTGAATCACGTTCGTAGATTTCCCCTGGCAGGAAGAAGTGAAATAAATGAAGGTGTCCTTGTACTGTACATACGGGGTCTGTTTCAGGTGGACAGCTGGTGTAGATTAATTTGTGCTACTGGAATGGGACGGATCCATACTGTACAGTATAGCTTGAGCAGTGGCTTGCAGAAAAAGAGAGAGAGCGAGAGAGGTACTTCACTTTGCACGCCCCTGTATGAGCACTGCAGAGGATGAAGGTGAGGAAATATACATAAACGGATCCACCTGAAGTTCCAGTGATGAAGTCCATTTGTACGTTTGCAAAGGTCTCAGGAAGAAAATAGACCTTCCACACTGATATAACTTTTCTTAACTGCCTCACCTCCTGTGCTGATACTGAATAATTCAGTGACTATTAGTCTACCATTTGTCTGGACATTAAGTCTCCTAGCAACATTGCTGACTTTGTCATTACTTAGCTACTGCACAGAGACACAAGGACAATATTCTCACACAACCGAAATGCTTAAAAAATGTAGCTTAGGCACAGTATGGTTCCCTTTCACCACTGCGTCTCTAAGGTTTTATGAGTGCTAAATGTAATAGGTAGATATTCTGAGAATATCTTTGAGTTTAGTTATGTCAGTGCCATGTTTTCATTACATCATTAAATTATTTATTTGAACTTGTGAACAGCTAACAGCCAATCATGAAATATTCAAGTGTCCTTTTGTATTTTATTTAATCTTTATCTCACCCAAAGGTAGTGCTCTGTGATGACCTTGTACTAAAAGTAATATAATTAAACACCAAAAGCTGCATTAGAGTTTAGAGAAAAAACACCATCAACTGGGGAGGGGCGTAATAGCAGTCTATGCGGGGCCATAACATGATTCACTAATGACTCTGACCATCCAGTGTGATCACATTTCAGCACGGGCATGCTTGCCCACACTTTGAGGCCCAGAGATTGTAAATGTCAGTGGCTTGTCACTCAGACTTAGTCCCACACGGACAGTGAGATGGAGCCTGCTAAAAGGGAAGGCCAAATGACAGGACAGACATTAGTATCCTGCCCGACTCATTCAATGTCTGCCTGTCAATCTCAGGATATGTTCCAGGCACCACTTTGCCACTTTATGCATTTTCCAATTTCTATTCAGAACCTTATCTCCATTAAATACCTCACCAGCGGATGTTGATTGGTTCTCATCTTTGAATAACAGTTTAAGATCTCCCAATCAGCTGTGGCCACAAATTGCCTACCCCAGTTTCTCCAGGGTTATAATGAAATGGAAAATAAAATCACGTCTTCAGATTCAGGGATTGGGTTTGAGTGAAAGTGTCCTCCTTTCAATTACTGCAGAAATGAAAAGCCAAAGCTCTGAAAAATATCAGTGCAAACATCAGACATCCTGAGAGTTAAAAAAGAAAATTACATTTTAAAACATTTGACAGGTAATTGCAAATGTGAAACACGAGTCATGGAAAGCAAAGTGTGCAAATAGTTCATTTTAGTTTATTAGCGCCTTTATTTAATGACTGTTAGTCTTGTTTACCTAATGGAAAATGTCATTTAACTCTGTTTTTCAGAGCATATAAGTTCCTTGTGAGAAACATTTAGCCCACTTATAGCTGATTGTGACTGTAGCATTTACTGTACAGTTCACGATGGGTTAAGATGTATCCACCACCTGGCAACAGCGATATACATATGTGCTGTGACAACCAACTAGATCTTGTATACACTCCAGCAAAGATGTCCACATTTTCTCTGCTCATGCCAAGCCTCAATGACACAGTACCAGTCCAAAGCCAAATGGCCACTAGGCTTTTGTATTAGTTTAAATAAATCTCACTTCGAAGAGGAATATGTTCCTCTGGATATGATGCAGTGTACTCTCCTGGGGTTTGGATAAAGTGACTCCAAACACACCAGTGACTTCCATCTGCTCACTGAGTTATGCTTATAAAGTCTGTAATTAGATGCATAGTTAATTCCTGCTATCTATCAGTTTATAGCTGCAGTGCTCGTGAGTTTGGTGGTAAAGACCACCAAGCTGTCAAGTGCTGGCACCAAGTAGAGAACATTTTATCTCTCAGTGCAATGACTCACGCAAAGACATAGCTGAAGAATATATTTACGTGTCTGGTAAAGTCAACACAATGTATTTTCACATTTCCTTTGTAGTTAAAAAACCCAGCACTCCAAAAGATAAAATAGTTTTACGTTTTTCATGGAGGAAAAGAAAAAAAATATTCTTGCAGTGCAGGAGATTTCAAAGACAGTGTTTAGAGAAATTTAGTGATGGTCAATTGAGGCGTATTCAGGATGGGGACGAGCTTCTGTGCAATGTGTTGACCATGAAGGGAAAGCGTAGCAGCAGCTCTCAGGAAACAACATGCCACACCCCCCGACGGGTGGAAGTGGGATCTAAAATGTAGGGATTATTAGAAACAGGCCCCTGTTCACAAATGTAGAGATGGGGAAATTGGAATTTAGCATTGTGGTTTCACACCTCCCTCCCATTAACACTGACAGCCTGTAGGTACACCAATGGCAGCAGTGAACGCCCCTTCCAGAGAGTTCAAGGGCTACTTAGTAATCTATCACTGCATTTATCAGTGTAAGAAAGCAGCACAGCTACACCAGCAGCCTCCTACGCAAATCTCTGTCACCATCCTCGCCCATGTCAACCCTCCCATCTGTTTGGGATATGGTTGATCAAGTTGCTTTTTCACAATAGAAATGAGCAAATGAGGAAAGAGATTCAGGACATTTAAATTACTGCTGTGTGCATGTCGTCGTTGCACAAAACCAAACACATGATTTTAAAATAAAATTTAAAAAAGGTTTATAAGATTATATTCAAATGCTTGCTCCACTCAGGATATGATGAAATAAAAAGCTTAGTTTTAGAGGTCAGACTGTGGATGACCTCTAAAACACCCAGGAAGCATTAAGATTAAAGCAGGAGTCATATAATGTGTTTGGCCTGTCAATCTCTATGACCTATGAAATAGAGATTCGGATTAGAGGGGGAGTGTATTTGATTAAGTTTTTATATGTTTTGATTTTATCAACTTTCACTGAATTCTATTATTGTTGGGTCTTACTATATAAGGCACCTTGAGGCGACTGTGGCTGTGATTTGGTGCCTTATGATTGAAACAGATTTTCATTAAATGAATAGTTCACAGTAGGTGTTGCGTATACAAATCATTTTAGAAAGACATGCAAAATAAAATGCGCAAACCACAGTCAGATAAGAAATAAGAGACGACCATGTGGGTATTTGTTCATCTAACACTTGGATTTAAGGACAACCCTGGATCTGTCTCTGAGGCTTGCAGAACTAAAAAAATATAATTGCAGCAGAAGGTGAAAGGAAACAAAGGAAATCCCATCACTGTGAAGAACCGAGAGCACAAAGCGTTGGTGAAGCAGCACACTCTGCTAACATTTTTACCACAGAGAAATGCTGTGGAGAGAGAGAAAATGACCATTTGCATTTTCAAATCCCTTAAATGTAGTGGACTGCTGTAGACTACATCCTAAGACTTCATTTCCCTCTCACCCAGACACACACATACACATACATCAGTGGCAGGGGTAGCAACTCTCCTTTGGCAGAGACACTAAGCACTGAACAGTTCTGAGCACAGTGGGAGGCTTTGGCCACCTGCATAGTGTGGAGTGGAGATAGAGAGGGAGAAATCCGACATTGAAATTGGTGGTAGACGCTGCGACATTTTTTTTAACACTCCAAGGATTCCCACAATTTGTTTGGGGGGTTTAAACCGTGCTTAGGTATTAGAGGGGCATGAAACAAAATAAATCACAGATTCCCCATTGCCTTTTTTTTTTTTTTTTTTGGTAAGTCCCACACAGGAAGAAAAAATCCTTTAATGGTCCCCCAGGCCCACAGAAGACCTATGCAAAATGTAAACAATGTTTGCACCTACCTTTGAGCCTTGAGGCCCCACTACTGCGCCGTGTTCATTAGAGTGGAAATGATATGTGCAAACAAAGAGAGGCGCCCAAGCAGCACACTCTGCTGCTTCTTTTCATCTTAGAATTGCAAATGAATGCAGCCTCCTCACCTGGTCCCTGCAGGCAATGTCCCAGTGCCTCCAATCAGTGCTTTATTGACAGCAGGCATACAGCAGGAAACTGGAAGCACTAATAGTTGAGGATGATGCCTGATAAATATGTTCTCCCGTCTAACTGCACCCCCACATATCTTACAGCCTGGCAGGATGGCCTCCAACCAAGGTCAAAATGTGAAGACGCTCTGAGAACACAGCTGCTTATGCCGATGCTGGCACACAGTGTTATTTAAGAGTCGGTTGTGACCGTGTCTGGCTGCTCTCCATCAGCTTTGTCATTTTGAAAAGGTGCATCTTTGTCCATGCTGGCACATAATCTTGCTGGGGAAGGCAAGAAGGTACCGTGAATATTTTTGAGAGAAATTCATCCAAGGCGATGCTTAAAGGTTACTAGAAAACACAAATATTCAGATGTTCTACTTAATAAGCTAAATGAAAAGCCTGGCATGCTATATAATTGTATGGGGCACTGTTGTCCATGGAGGTGCAGCTTTAGACTTCCAGCGCAGCAAATGTCTGTGGTCTAACCGCTCTGTTTAAATAACAGGGAGGGTGGCACCGTAAACACAGACTTGCTTGGCTTTGTTGAGCTAATGACTTCCTGCTCCAGTGGCTTGTGAAACAGTGTTAGAGCCAAAATAAGTAAAATCGGGAGCAGAATTTAATCTGTCACTCAATGGAAAGCCTTTAAGCAGAAACATGCAGCCATCCGGAGGGTGCACGCAAGTGAAGTGAAATTACAGCAAAAGCTCCCTGGCACAGAGTGATGCAGCAGAACAGGTTGTGTATAGGAGCGAGGATTACAGATTGGTTGGATAAATAGGGGGATTCTTTAAAGCAAAAACACACTGTGTGTGAATGTCAACCAAGGTGGTAATCTAAAACCCATCAATCCCTTTGAATCTAGGTAAGCTTTGCCTATGTAGAATAAAGATTGATGTGGAAGGAAGACTATGCTTGCACTCAGGTTTTTGATCTTCCTGAATTTGCCCAAGGCTTGGTTTTGAACTGTGTAGATGTGCAGCAGTCAAATTAAGTGTGAGCAACATTCAGTCTGCCTCCCCATCTACTCGGAATTAATCATTTCTATGAATTGCTTGTTTCCTCTGTGCTCTCCTGGGAAAACTGGATGGGTATGATGAGACACTTCCATGCAGCAGATGAGCTAAAATTAATCAGACATCAGATTTTTTTTTTCTTAAACTAAACCTGTCCTCCTTGCTTTGTAACCATTTCTCAAACTGTTTTCTGATAGTGGTGAATTTCAAACTAATGTGAATCCAAATTATACCTCTATGCAATTACAGTGAGCCAACACAGATTTTTGTAAACAGCAGAATTTATTTGCCAAAAAAAAAAAATCCCTCTGAGATCACGCATATAACATGTGGCAATCTGTTCAATAATGAAAATAGACAAGCCTTTTAAAAAGATACGATGAAGTGCAAAGTTTTGAAGTATTATCTGGTAAAGTCAGTTACTCCAACTTGGAGGTTTTTTTCTTCTTCTTCTTCATTTAACAAGTCTATTCTGAAAAACTGACATCAAAGTTTCCTGTGTTCCACATTAATATTCATGTCTGAAGCATAGAAAAGAAAACTGAGAAAATAATATGCTAATAGTAAGACAGACACTTCAAGCTTTTCTTCGCATGAGCAGAAAGCCCATACATTAAAATCCATTACATCACACTAAGGATATCATTATCAAGGTTAAATAAAGAAGTATTCAGTTATTTTCATATGTGCCTGAAAAGAAAAAAAATGCCAATAAGAAATCAATTCATACCTCTGTGCATCTGAAATTACATACAAGTATTACATTTTATGAGCAGAGTGGTTTTAATTAAAGGTATTTTGGCAGTACTTTGAATGAAAAAAGCCCAACACAAGGAAGAATCTTTCAAATCCTGCTGCTGATATTTTAACATATGGCTCTAATGATCCTTTAAATTACATTCAAAATGACAGCTTTGAGAAAGAGCCTCAATATAAAAGAAAGGAATATGATTTTAAGGGCTGCTTTTACATTCCCAACCCAAACTTTTCTCATATGCAAACATTAACTATTTATAAGAATATAATCCATGTCATATTTGGCACCCTGAAATAGCAAAAAGGTATGGAATTATTTGCTTAAGCCAATTTGCCCAAAATGCTCTAAAGATCATCTTCATCGTACACTTTTAAAGTAGTAAAATCAGCAACGGAGAGATCAGAACAGACTTCATTTTATTATATATCCAAAAACTGGAATAATCTCCTGTGGGATATTATTTAAAGAAGCTATATTAGCAACAAAAAAATGCATTCCCTTTGAACTTCAAGTAGCACAAAAATACAGCAAACTTCATCTCAATAAAATACTTGTAGCTTTATTCAATTTTATCTAAGTTGCATCTAAAGCATTTGATTCAACATAGTATATATCCATTTAAACTATCAATGCACATTGAAATCTTAACTTAACTCCATTTCTCAGAATTTCCAACATAGGTCATCTTTAAAACCCTAACAGCTTGGTTTTAGTTTTGTCTGTTTTTTTTTTTCCTGTCAGCAATAATTAGCTAACCTCACATTCTTAAAATTATGAATATCTCAAGTTGCAACAAGAGCCATATGTAAACGGGCAGTGAGATAATTAATTAAAAAGAGGTTAATTCCTCCCACTGCAGTAGTCTACATTAATGGAAAAGATAAGAATAATCTTAATAGTTGGTCAGACCTTCTTGAAGAAGTCCAAAACCAAAGCAGGCTTATCTAAATCCTCTTGGCAGAGCTATCTGTAAAGTCAGAAAAGTGCAGAGGGGTGCTTAAATATGCCTGAAAAGCAGCTCTTATAAATAAAGCAGCAGCACAAAGGTTCTTCTGATAGTCCTTCATTTTAATATTCTTTCAAATAATACTTAAAAGAAGCATAATTTAAGCAAAATAATTTTATGATGTTATTAGGTGTGCCACAATGAGGATAATGAAATGCCCAAGCTAACCTACTCAACAAAAAGCATTCTTTGTGTGCCTCATTTCTGTTCTTGTTGGCTGGGAAAGAGTAATAAAGTTAGCAGAAAAGAACTGTGTCCCTGTTGTGCGATTGGTGTCACTGAAAAACCAAGGTTGACAGGCTGTGGATTATGACGAGCTCTCTGCCAGCGAGCCCTCGCAGTTGATCTGCCTCGGCGCCTGCCCCCCATCTCTGTCCACCTCATCCTCTTCATCTGATCTGGGCAGACTCGCATCTCTCCGGTGTACAGGAGGGCTGTAGGGGTCAATACACATACAGACACATTAGAGCACGATTTCTTTTATAGCCCCATAAAAAAAAGGAAACGCACATAAAAAAAGAAAAGAAAAAAAAACAGCTTTTAAGATACAAAACTCTTGGCTGACTCTTTCCAGTCAAACTCTTAAATGAGCAAGACATGCATGCACTATGTTAGCATGGTTTCCCTCTTTTTGCGTCACAGAGATTCTAGCTCTGTGGACACCAATAAAAAAAACTTTATGAATCATTAAAATAAATTTCTTATTGAGCTAAATGCTTAAAAATTACATGCAGAAGTATTGTAATAGCACCATGTTCAAATATTAGTAAATATGTGCTGTTAGTAGGTTAAATGTAGAAGAGATTAAATCAGAACCAACACAGCATTCAGTGAGCTTGTGCCTTGCTTCTGCCTCTACTCATTAAAAAGGTTATTTACCTGGAGCCATTCTTAGAATCCATTGTCATGACAACTCATTACATCAGAATCACTCATTGCACTAGTTTGATAGCAGCTTAGCTTACTGCAGAGATTCCAGTATATGAATACTTCCATTAAGATACAATTTAATGAGAACAAGGAAAAACCACTGAAACAGGCTCTTTAACACTAAAATAGTATCTTTCTGATTAAACACACATGAGTGTCCTTGAGTATTAGACATCTGCTTGAAGTACACTGCACTGCATGTTCAACATACAAAATGCTGCATTTCATCCATGAACTGTGTCAGTACATAAGCCAAGGACACTAACATTTAAAAAATACTTTTTAAAAATTTGATAAAAGGGGTGCTTGCAAATTAACATATTTATAATTTGATTACCTTCTAGCTATATCCATGAAAACTAATATATAACCAGATTGCTTTAAGCCACCTGTGTAACTAGCTCCCAGAGCAGCAAGATGTATCAAAACAAGCAATACAAATTAAAATCAAAATGTCCTAATAATTACTTTCAAGTAGGTTTACTTTAATGAAGTGTGAAATGAATATTTGACCATTTTGCAACAGCAAAAGCAACAGCACACAGAGAGCTGTGTTTTAAGGCTAAATTGTTAACACATACAGAAAACTGGCCTTTATTAGTTCGCTGGCATAGGTATGACAAGAACAAGAGATGCTATCAGGAACTCAAAATAGATAGCTTTTGAGGCAGAGCTAATTTTAGAATATATTACACATGTTTACATCAAATAATATCAACAGTCACATCACACCTGAACTCTTCACAGTTAACATGCAAAAAGAAAAATAGGTGTAATTACATTTTTTCCCCGTTATTGCCAGCATCTGTTTATCAGTTTGTGCTAGAGGAACAGTCACAGGCAGACACTCTTCTCTTAATACTATGTGTGCAAAACACCATCTCAAACACCATTAGGAAAAACACTCAGATTTGCAGAGATGCTTTTTTTTTTTTTAAATAAAAAACACACAGGAATGTAACACTGCTTTATATCACTACTGTTTCAGGACAAATATTTCAGTGTGCTGCCTGTGATGCCTTGGAGCGGGATAAATAAAAGCTAAAAAGAATCTGATGAATTGCAGTGATGGATTACTTTAAACCTAAATATAAACTGTTGTTTCTAATGGAATTTAAAAATAAAACTCAAGGAGTTTGTGTAATGCAAACCAGAGGCATCACTACAGTGTATGGAAAAATGTGAAGCTTAAATTAAGACAAATGTCAGTACAAGCAAAGGAAAAACGGTGGTAGGCATCAATAGGCCTGTGTCATGTTTGTCAAGAACACTGGTAGTAGTACAAATCAGCATTTGTTCTTCACACGGACCATTTAGTCAAAATGATGAATAAAAACCAAACTAAAAACAAAGAAACTGTCACACATAGCAAACGTTAGTATTTTAAGTCAGACGACCAAACTTTATGGCAGGCTCGGGGTTATCACCACACCAAGTATCACCTTCGTTCAGTATCAGTCACTGTCATGCCTGTACAGGTACTTCATCACCAAGCTGTCCATTTTCTTCTGCTTCTTCTTTGTTTCCTTCTTACTAGATTTTCCATGACCTGGAAGTTCCTTCTCGTCGTCATCAGATTCTTGTTTAGGGCACTTTTTAATACTACTGGAGCTGCGGTAGGAGATGGCTGAGTTGGAGGACGAAGACTCTGAAGAGGAAGAAGAGTCTTCTGATTCGCTTTTTTTCTTAGAGCTCTTCTTGGATTTCTTCTTGCCCTTTTTCAACTTTGAGCTCTTTCTGCTGTGATGGTCATCTGACGATGAGGAGCTCTCAGATGATGAAACTTTACCTTTTTTATCTAGACAACTACGAGAGCTGCTGGTGCTTGTTGGCCTGTTACTGTGCTCCAGAGTAGAGCCTAATGAAGAACGAAGCAGGTTAGAAGTGCTGCAGCCCAGCCCTTCACTTTCAACCTTCTTCCTACTGTCCTCACTCACTTGTTTCATCTTTTCATCCTTGTCCTCATCACTAGACTCATCAAGTTTGCTGCGTTTGAACTTAATAGGTTTGAAGCTCAGCACCTCATTAATTGCAGCCTCTAGGTCAGGGTCCAAGTAGTTTCGATGGGTGACTAATTTAATGTCTGACGTGTCAAGCGGATTGTTGTCTGATGAGCGTGTTTGAGCTGATGTAGAAAGGCTGCGACTGCGTGAGCGGGGACTGTAAGGCGAGGCTCCCCCTCTGCTAAAAGCAACACTCTGGCCGTCATCATCGTCATCTACGTGTAGGCCAAACTCACTCAGGCCACAGCTGCGGGCAACGGACAAGCGAGAGCTGTTGCGTCTCTCATCTTTCCAAGATGTGCTGCGATGGAGCGATCGAGGGCTGGATCGGCTCACACTGCTGATAGTTGACTTATTGTCATCATCCATGTCCATCATTGCTCTCCGGGTGGACATCCTGCTGGGACCCACAGAGGATACCATGGACTCTTTATCAAACTCAGGGCTGCTGCGTGAAGTCCAGCGGGACTCCAAACCCTTCCTGGCTCTGCTGGTGGCTTCAGAATAGGCTAAAGAGATGACAGAACCTTTGTCTTCTAAGTCTTCCTGTGACCGACTCTTCTTCCAATCTTCCTGAAGGTCTCCAGACTTTGATTTAGATTTTCGAATGGAGGCATGGTCTAGTGTGTCAGGCTGTTCTTTGAGAGTGTTGAACAGGGAGCTGTCATCGCCTGTACCTCCTATGGAGTCCTTCAGATTGGAGCGTTTCCGGTAGCTCAGAGAGCTCAGGACAGACACCGATCTGCTCGGCTCTACCTCTTTCCCATCTTTGTCATTAATCTTCTCCTTACCTTCTTTCATCTCTTTGGCATCTGCATTTGCTGAATATCTAAAGAGTCGCATAAGAAAAATGACAACCAGGAGAACACAAGAAGAAAAATACTGCGTATTTAAAGCCGGAACTCTCAATTTTAATTTCGTGAAATATTCACAGCTGATGTATGACAACTATGACAGCTTATATGTGGTAACTGAAAGGTTACATTTTCATACTTTGACACACTGATGTCAATTTGTTATAGAATAAATCTGTCATTTTCATTTTGTCCTTGAAACCATTCAAGAGTCAGGGAACACATTCAGTACCTCTGGCTATTGCTGTTATGCACAGTGTACACTGTAGAAAGTGAGGCAATCAACCAGTGAGAAGATCTATCTAACTGTGGTAGAGGCGTCATTTTGCAGGCGTGCCAACTGGCCACAGGCCACTTCAATAAATTTGACAGCAGCCGCTTCCCCATCCTGCCTCCTGTCATTAGACAGATTACCGGGAGAGAGAGATGACACCTAATCACATGAAATACTCATCCTTCTGTTGCAAACTGCCCCAGGTAATCGTGGGCCTTTTTAAGGCTGGCGATGTGGGTAGTTTCATCACTGTTATAATGGGGAATTATACGGTCATCTGACAAAAAGCATGGAAAGCTTTCACTAACCTGGTGCTCTTCAGACTTCCCTCTTGTGACATGGTCTTGGAGGAGCCTTTGTTCTTGGAGAGCCAAGACTTGACTCCGTCCACACGGTCCTCCACTTCTGAATCTGTGTCCATCTCCTCTCCACTGTGAAGAAACCAAATCAGCTAGAGTTGATATAGAGCATCCAGGGCTTTCCGACAGCAAAAATACTCATCTTAAAATTTTTCTTCTTTAAGTAGAACAATCTTCCACACAAAGAAGAAATGTAGGGATGTGTTCTTTTGATCGTCACTTGGCTGTTTAATGTTAAATTCCAGAAATACATCAAGTATTTTATATAGTGTCAGATTACATAAATTACACAGCCAAGAAAAAAAAAGGTGTTTGATTTCACATATTAAAAACTTTCTGTTAGCAGGTTACAGTTATTTCTCTCTCATATAAAAATAGGGGTTAGTATGACGCCATGCAACAGTTTGGTGTCCGTACAAGAGACAAATGTGCTGCAAATGCATTAGTGAAAAGGCGGTATGCAGATGAAGCTCCTGGAAGTATAATTAACTTGTTTGGCTGGTTCCAAGCTGCTAGCATCTGTGTGACTTGTCACCTGTCGTCCCTGGTGATTGTTATTGGAGTGGAGCCTTGAGGCAGCCCCATGGCCCTATGCTTGACATGGCAATCAATAAACAGAGACTTACAGATCTGGATGAAAGAGCTAAGCAGATCCCAGTTGATTTTTTTTTCTTTTTTTGGTGAATATTCTGTGTTATGCATCCCATTGTCCTAGGAGGTTAAAGTGACACAAGGAGGTGAGCAAAGTGGCATAACCTCTAAGTCAATACTGACACTGGGGTCAAATTACATTAAGTGAAAAATCCTCTTCTCTTTTTTTCCCTTCCCTCCCTTCAGTGCGAGATATACTGCCTTCTTAGGCTGCATGATGTGTGAAAATAAATTTTCACATTTCACACTTTTGAAATTGCAAAGACACACATATGCTATGAAGGCATAAAGTATGTTTGACTTGTGTTTCTGAGCAGAGCAGAAAATTACATTCTTAAGAGACACTTCTTACGTTCAAGACAACATCCTCTATATTAAATACACAAATTAAGGTTCATTATAGAGAGATCCAATTTGCAGTTCCTCTTTATCTTTTTTCGTCTTACATAGCGCCTTACCTAAGATACCGTTGCAACAATCACGTTTCATCCATCTAAAATAATTGCTTCACATATCACAATTGTAGATATATAGTTCATCTTGTGTCTATATCAAGCTGAGCACCATTAAAAATAACAAACAGCAATGTAGGTAACAGATCTGTCTCTGTGGACTAGCTTTTCTTTCTGAGCACTGGAAAATGTGGCAAACTGCTTATAAGGTGCAAACACAGTATTCCAAGAGGTGTGAGATGACAGCTAGACAGCTCCAGCCTCCATAATAGCTCTAGATACCATATGTGCATTTACATAGGTCTCCCACTGAAGAGAGTAGTGTCTCCTTTGTCACCAATCTCTGCGTCACACATTCATTTTTTCTCCTCTCAGAACAAATTGTGTTCTTTCTTCCATTCTTTGTGGTGGTCTGCGTGAAAGCAGGGCATCGTCAGGGAGTGAGCGCAGAGCGCCAGGAGCATTAGGTTCTTTAAGTGCTATTCAGGCTTTCTAAGAGCATTTATATCTTAACTCAGGGGCCAATTTTCAGGTAATGATGATCCCAGCGAGATTAAGTGGTCTGGTTATAATTTTACTACACAAACCCTGCCCATTGCAGAGTCTGAGTAGTGCCTTCTGAGGCAAAAGGTGAAAATTGTGAGTCCAAGTCAAGCTATAATAAGCCAGCCCTTCATTTCACACTCCCTCTACTCTCTTTCGCATAGTAAATACAACTGATAAAAGCCCACCAGAAAAAAAAAAAAGAGAGAGATAATAGCTTCGTTAATACCGGCGTGTTGATTACACATGTTACCCATTTGTCATCTCCCTGATGCTGTGACTTTTTAACATGATATATTACACACCAAAATACTGAAACCAGCCCACAGCAAAATTATCTCCATCTCCTACCCTCAGTCTAACACACAGGCGTGCAAAATAAAAGGTGGCTTGCAATTGAGTGCTGTGCAAATGGTGTCACAAACGATTTGTCCTTGGCCTCACACTAGCTAACCAGTCCTGAGGCCCACAGATACAAACAAGCCCCAAGACTTCAGACGTGAACATTAATCGCTTCTGACAATTGGTCTACACTGGTTGTAAATCTTTGTCGCAAATACTTACAGTCAGCATCAAATCATGTATGGTTTGGTGCTATCGTGTAAGTGCTAAATAACAGAAACATTAAACCATACATTTATGGTCTTTATTGTACAAGAGCTAATTACGTCAAACCGTGGACACATTGCACTCTGATGTAATTAACTTGAACTTCAAGGATAATTATCACCTGGTGACAAAAAAGGTAATTTTTCTTGCCTTGCAAAGTATTGTGCTGCAATCAGAAATGTAAATGACACTACAATCACATTAATCCAAGAATTGCAACCTCTGCTTTGAAATATTAAGTACAAAATATTCAATAGTAATGTAATTCATCTGGAAAATCCACTTCATAATTAGGAGAAAATCACCACCTCCATTACTGTTCATCCATGCTGTTAATGCAATGATGTCGAAGGAGGGAAAATGTAATTAAGTAAACATGGCAAATCGTTGCTCTTTGCCTCGAGTTGCACAAAAAGAAAGGCAAAGCACGGATACACATGGACTGTTTGATGAAAAATTGAAAGACAAAGTGATTAATAAAGGCACAATAGCATATTCCTTTGAAAAAGCAATCAAAGGTTAATGTAGAAAGCTATGGATATTTGCCATAAACAGAAGATTATGCTGGCATTGACAGTTAATTATTCAGCATGCCAAAATCCTTTTACTACATTGAAAATGAAAGAAAAGAGGGTTGAGTAAAAATAAATAACCACATTTAACACGAGAGACAAGATGAACTTTTATATTTTCAGTTAAATGTTTCACAGTACTGTAAAATAAGATTGGATTAGTAGAATGTTTGAATACAAGGAAATCAAAAGCTCAGCTTTGAGTCAAAACATTCAAGTAGTGGACTGTGTTGTTCACACCACTTGCTGTATATGCAGACAGGACATACACTCACAAGCAGTACTCACACAATCATGCTTAAGGTTTTCCAGAGCACATGTAAATTACTCCCATAAGATTAAACACTGAAAATATCTTCACCAAACTGTCACAGAAAAAAAGCAGATGACTGAAGATACATTCAGGCAACCACAGAATTGTAATTGTTTCATATTACTACACATATCTCCTATAGAGCTGCCTGATTATG
Organism: Astatotilapia calliptera; assembly: GCF_964374335.1. Classification (NCBI taxonomy): domain Eukaryota; kingdom Metazoa; phylum Chordata; class Actinopteri; order Cichliformes; family Cichlidae; genus Astatotilapia; species Astatotilapia calliptera. The sequence goes on along the minus strand of NC_137431.1, from coordinate 9,581,152 downwards.
CATGATCAATATCATTGCTACAGCAACACCATGTATCTACCTTCCCCAGTGCATGCAACAACAAACCCAGACATGTCTGAGAGCAAAAGCCGCATGAGAGCATCCTATGCTGATTTAGTACCTAAAATGGAGCTACTTCAACGACCTCTAACAAAGCATGGTGCTTTGCAAAATATGCATCTTCCAGCTAAAAGTGGAAACAACAAACTTGTTACATCATTTAAGACAAAAATGATGTATGTGACCCAACAACTGATTTAACCGAGCATTGCTGGAGCACTCACTACTTTTCTTTCTGTATTGTCAGTTCAAGCCATTATTGGAAATTTTCATCACATATCATTACACAGGTGATATCATTCACCCCTAGTCTCTTATCATGCAAAGTGCAGTAAATGAATATTACATTTATAATTTTGCATTGATGCATCACAGTGCTGCATTCACTGAGATGTGCTCCATGTGCTTTGGAAAAGCTTTAGAAGAACAAAAAGACAATTAAAGAAAAGTCAGTGCAAAAATGCAAACTCTTGATTTTAACAAAGTGGTGAGCGGTGAATGAGGACGATGTTTGACGCAAAATTATTCATAGAGAGAATGATGCAGCATTACCACGTTTCTTAAAAAAATGGTTTTTCTTTTGGTTCATATTTTCATACGTTCATATGAGAACGGTTTAAAGGAGGAAAAACTTCAACATTTAGCCTTATACTCCATTTTTCATTCTAGTTTACATTTCATCTAACATCAAACAAACAAGCCTTGAAATCTCTAATGAGGCGGACTGTGTACGGACACCGCCAGACACTTGGCACGAAATAAAATGAAACACCGGGGCCATCCTTTAAGCATAGCTTTTATCAGAGACGTATAACACAGACACTGCTTTCTATTCTATTTAAAATTACTTCGTCTCACAGTGTTACCGTGAACAAAAAGAATGAAAGGATAAGGTATACTGCATTATTCTCCCTTGCGGTTAAAATGGGTGCCGAAGAAAAACAAAACAAACTTGAAAACAACCATAATGACAGAAACAAAAGGAAGCATTTTCCATTCTCACGTTTTGTTCTTTCTTTTCTTATATTTTGTCACCATGTCTTGCAAACTGCCAGAAGTGTGGAAGACACCAAAAGGAAAAAGAAAACAGAGAACGTGAGATACATTTTTTCTGAAACTCTGCAAGAGGAGGACAGAACATAAGAGCAATTTAAGCACATATAAAATAACTGTGTACTGTAAAGCAGTAAAACAACCTATGCCCTCTGCTCAAACAGAGCTGGTGAGTGCACTGTCTTCTTTTTAGAGGTCTGTAATATTGCAGTTAGTCTTTACATCTGAGGGCTCAGAGCCAGCATAACCCTCAACTCAACTGCAAAGAGGAAACGTGTAACCAAACCAGAAAAAACAACAAAGAGACAAAAGATCAAAAGCATGGAGCAGAATTAAACCATTTGAGAAGTATTTGGGGAACTCACAGACTGTAGTATGACTTTGTTCAAAAGAGGTTAGAAATTGAAGCAGGAAGACATAGGAGAAAGAACATGTTATGATTGACAGCCTGGTGAAAAAGCTAGCACATCTCATTTGGTAACTTTCTTCCAACATACAAAGAGAATGCCCTGTGGTACGTAAGGCAGCTAGCTACATTGCAGTGTGGCATCTAATGAAACAAAGAATAAATCTGCACTTCACCTGTTAATTAGGTCGTCGTTGTCATCACTCTCCATCTCATCCTCAATGGCAGCCTGCAGATCCCCTATCCTCTTGAAGGCTAACTTAAGGTCCACTTGTAAGCTCTGATTTGCTGCCTCTAAGCTCTCGATGTCCATTTCCTGGTGAATGGATTGGAGCATGGTTAGCTCCTCCAGTGTAAACACCAGTGAGTACCATAAGGTCACAAATCACCCATGGCCTTACCAGCTCATGTTTCTTGCGGCTTGCCTCAGCCTCCTTCTTGGACAGCTCTGCCATTTCTTCTTTCATGTCCCTTAGCTGCCTCTGCGTGCGTTTATTCTGGTCTTTCTCCCTGTTTTCTGCAGTGATGTGCTGATTTCTCTCCTCCGTCAACTTCTCAAGATTCTCCTTCAGACGACCCACCAGACTCTGGGAAGCAGGTGACGAACATGTTAAGGGCACATATAGTACAGACAAGTGAACAGCACTCAAGCTAAATTATCTTCTTTGTACTGTTTTAAGTAATTTCTCAGCTGCCTGCAGCTGGCCACTGTCAGTTATGCCATTAATAATAACAAAATGGAAATGTGAACAGTGCTATGAGTTGCCCTTTGTCCAAATTCATTTTAATTCATTTTTAAGGTGAATAACAGGGAAGGTGACCATCAACTGACTGTCTTTATAAGAACCTAATTAAATTCATTCTATGATGGACACTTTTCTTATCTAGAAAGACAGTACAGAGCAAAGCAAGCGGCACTATAACTTTCTTTTTAAGGCCTTTGTCTTAAAATTACTAGGAAATTAAGTGTCAGAATCCAATTAACAGGTTGGCAATGCATGGCTTTCACATTTGTCCACATCATCTTACCTCCAACCGCTTAACCTGCGTTTTCTCATATTCCAGTTTGGTCTCTATCTCACGGATTTTAGCCTCCTGGCGGCTCACAAGTGACTTCTCCACCATGGATTGTTCTTGGAACTCTAACTGGTTCTGTAGCGAATGGAGCTGGAGGACAGACACACATATTTACACAAATAAACACTCTTGAAGAGCAATTTCCACTGTACACCTTCTTGACCTCTGGTTTTTGCGCCCCCTCTTAAGTGAGATCTGTGAAAATTAAAATGAAGTGCTGATGTGTGCATGTATTAAAACCAAATTGCAGTTTTGTATAAATGTAATCCAAGTCTCTAAATATAAATATTTGGTATACAGCGTGAATAATAAGCTCTAGATAAGCCCCAAATGTACAACAAATAGTTAAAAGAAGAGCTTGTTGTTGAAACTGAGTAACAGCAAGCCACAGTAATTTCACAAGCCTTTAGAAAAGCTTTTGCTTCATGCAAAGCACGTTTTTTTTTTGTGTTCCATCTGAATGGTTTTCTCATGACTGATAAAAGGAAGAAAGACACATCACAACAAAACTGGTCCAAAAGCCAGCATGGCACCTAATAAGGGACTTTGCATCAGAGACAAGGAGGATTTGGAGTTCTCCTTTGATATTACTAAAGAATCCAGATTTTTCTCCTACTGGGGATAAGATAACCACTTCAAGGTCAGATGCTTTAGATAGCTATCACTGCTTACTCTGACAGGTTTTAACAATGCCTTACAGCCCTGCTGTGCTACTTGGGTATCGCCAAAAATATTCTGATGGGTGGGCCTTGAGTGACCCAAAACTAACAGTGTGCTATTATTTCTGTGTTTTGATTCTGGGATTATAGCACACAATTTTGTTTAGTTCACCATGCAGCCATTAAAATACAGTCTAGTAACACCAAGCTGTGGTCGTATAATGTGCATTCACACTTATGCTAAACTTTGCCATGCTAAAGCTAAATTCACATTTAATCTACCAGACGAAATTCATTTTGTAAATAAATGCATCAAAAAAGGAAATAGGCATGCATTAATACATGACATATCGAACACAGAGGTTGTCTTCTGAACAAATAGTATTCCATCAGTTCAACATGATAAAAGCACTTATCAACATAGGCCTGAATCAGAAGCATTAATCTTTGTATCACATGAATCCACATTTATGCCAGACCTCAACCATTGACACCTCAAGCACAAAATGCAGTAATTTGACCAATCAGCTCAGAAATAGGGTAAATCAGGCAAGGACACTATGGTTTATTACAGTTGTATAATTCAGATCTGTTTGTGACTTAGCAAGTGCAGTGTGAAAACAAGAATTGGAATTTGCAACCACACCATTAGCCACACCATCTGTCACATTTGGAAGGCTTTGATATATGTGCTAAAATCTGCAGACTAGCATACTCACAATGGCAATTTGCTGATGATTGCCATGTAAACATTAGCACTTGCTGATACATTTTTGGGATTTCTCTAAATAAGTGAACACTTTGACCTGCTAGAGAAAGATTTAGGTGAACACTAAAGTCAACAGTCTTTATTCAATTTCTGGCAACTAGAATGAAAACTATAGACATAAAGCCCAAACAGCAAGTTCAAATAATGCCAAGTCCAACAGTTCAATAAACTATACCCAAAGATGGATATAGGATTTCAGTTCCCCAGCCACAGAGTCGTAAAAAAACATTTTCCTGCAGATTAATTGTGCTTTTCCAAAACCAAAAACTATAAACACAAACACTATATTACACAAAATGGGCAACTTATGTACTTTATATATGCATATATGTAAAACTTTAATAAACATAATGTTGAAAAAAAATGGGCAACTTGTGTAATGCTAAACAAAAACTTGAAAAGATTTTCACTATAAATTCAGCAAAAAAATCTGTAATGAGACACAAAAAGAGCATCTTCTGACTTTTCCAGAAGTAAAAGATGAGGGCTCTTTCATCAAAAGTTCAAGAATTTAAAAATTATCTTTCATTTGTGATCTAAAATACATAACATCACAGAATCCAAAGACATCTACGACCAGGGGACAGATGCGTTCAGATTCTTCAGTGAAAACCTCTACAAGGGCTCGGGAATACTTCGGCACTGTGAGTGAACACAGTTGCTGTAAAATTCTACCACGCTAAGAAAAAAAACCAAAAAAAACAAAACACAAAATTTAAACACAGCTGGGTCTTCTTTGAGCCAGAGATCATTGAAGATGGATTGAAATTCTTTATGATTTCTTTGTTTTCTGTTCTAAAGAGAAGATGTATCATTTGGCTTTCTATCAGTACAGAGTTCAAAAGCCTGCATTTGTGATGGCTGGCAGATACATTAGAGCACATTGCACTAGCTAACTTGCACATCTGTGAAGGCATCATTAATACTGAAAAGTATAAAGATACAGGTTTTGGAGCAACGTATGTTCCAAACTTCAGATCACGTGTTTTTAGGGAACGCATTGCTTACTCGGGAAAGACAAAGCCAGACTAAAATTCTTAGTATTCAACTAGCTTGCCTGCAGTCCTAACCAGTGACACTTATTTTTATTGAATGTTCATGTAGGTACACTAGCTAGCTGTTGGTGCTTGGGGTGACACAAAAGCCAGAAATGACTGGCACAGGGCCATCTGTTTCTACAACGCCATGGGTTGACATTTCAAACAGGACTCTGCTGCAAGCATCCGCTGTGTGTGTGTCTGTGTCAGAGCAAAAAGGAATCTTCAGGGTTTTTCACTTGATTGGAGTAACCATATACATCATGCATAAAATAAACTGGCCTTGCACAGTAACAAGGTTTTGCTATTATCTCCAGCTATTACATTTTTTTCATACCAATAGCTGATATCGAAAACACTATTTTCTTACTTGCTTCCAATTGCCATCTTTATTAACCTGATATTCTTCTTTAAAATGATATAACAACAGAACTACAAATGAAAAAAAACATTTAGACCAAAGCTGGTTGGCTGAAGTTCAGGGATGATTGTTGAAAGGACTAAAATTACTTCTTCACCTAAATAGTTATTCCATCTTAATCGGCTGTTAAGTTTATGTACTCCACCCTTCCTTTAAATACTGTAAGAATTCTGAGGGGGAAAATTTGCTCCTTGACACTTTTTCTCTGATTTCTACTATTTACATGTAAATTGCAATGGCTGGAAGAAAGCACGCTACCACATAAAAGGAGCATTTTTGGTCAAAATAATCAGAGAACACAGTGAAAAGCTAAAGCCTAATCAGAAAGAAGTGTTGAGGCAGCAGGCAGGTTCCTGGCAGGGAGCTGTATTGCTTTTGAATACTTCTTTTTACCTTTTCCTGGATCTCCTGCTTCTCCTTTGTGGCTTCTTCCAGCTGGGCCTGCAGGTCACTGATCTGGCTTAAGTCCCTGGCAGACTAGTATGCACATGCATGCATGCACAGAGAAAAAAAGTCAGAGAGTCAGGTGTGTTGGTGTTCATGTATGCCTCAGTTATCTGTTATATTACTGTCAATGCAAATGTCCAAGATTATATCCAAGTCAAATATTTGGTCATGTAGTCTGCTGTACAACAGATTATATCCCCATGTTTAGCTGAGAATATCCTCCAAATTTCAAAGACACTACTGGAGAAAATAATGTTAATGTTTCAAAAATAAGTGCAACTACACTAATACAAAATATACAACCAAATGCAACAGTATTGAAGAACAGCCAAGTTCTTAACAGTAGATACTTGACAAAGTTCTCGAGCTGAACGGAAGGCAATACACTCCATTTTTCTTGGCATTCAAACAGATGTTTAAAGTTTTAGGCAGGACTACCTGAGCTACGGCAGCCTTGTGTTTCTTCATCAGGTCATTCATGTCCTCCTGATCCTCCTCCATGCGTGACTGCAGGTCATTCTTCTCTCGTTGCAGACGGCTGAGCTGCTCCTCCAACTAAGGCACAAACAGAGCGAGAAACACACACTTTAGTTTAGAATGGCAGGATTTATTCATGAGCTATTGAATATGATAAATGGTCATTAGTTGGCCTGGCCGTGGCAGTCTGGGAATCTCATCTAATAGCAATGAAACACAATCTGGACAGGGTTCTGGCTGGAAGATAAGACCAATTGGAGATAATCAATTGGCTCATTTAGGCAGGGAAAAGTGCAGCCAGTGCAGCATACTGGTGATGTCCCATTTAGAGTTCATCCTCTGTGATCAGGGGGAGGCTCAGGCCTTCAATATGCATTCTCTAATCTCAGACATTTACAAGACCTTCCCTTGCCATAAATGCAGCAATTAACAAGCAAAGCACAGGCACATAGCACTCTGTGTGTCATCCCGAGAGAGACAAACATCCTCAGTCCATGAGTCTAAAATGTAGGCAGTACTCTCATGAGACACCCATTAATGAGCAAGCAAAAAAAAAAAAACACATTCAACAAAGCTTATTTATCCATTAGAGCAAAATGTTGAAATCCGACATATGCCAAAGGGCATTTATTATTTTAATATTCCACCATGGGCTGGTGATGTATGCATATTAATGTTCGAGCCCTGCTGTATTTTGAAGAGAGAAAATTTGACAGGCACCAGCCCTCAGTTAATTAAACATTGTTTGTTGTTTTTGGTTTAATTTGCTCATCAAAAGAAGGGTATAGAAACATTTATGCAAATTATTTCCCTCTCATCAAAAGTGAACATGAAAAAAGGTAAGTACATTTCATTATCTATGAATGTGTGATATCGTGCACAATATCGACTGAGTTACAGATGCAAAAACATACAGCAATAGAAACATATGCAGAACATATTGGCATTCAAGCTTAGTCAAGTGGGTAATTGGAACACAATTTGTGCGGTTCCACTTGACGACATATGTTGCACCCTCAGGATACATTGTTAACAGATGTCAAAACTTACCGACATCTTCGCTTTGACCATATCCTCCATTTGGATATGCAAGTCCTCTATTTCCAGCTCCATACTCTTTCGAGCCTTCACTGATGCTGCACAAGTAAACTCTGACTCCTCAAGCTGTGAGAAAACAGGAGGAAGAAGAGGTGTTGGGACAAACGTTAGTGGAACTGAGCTCCAGAATCTGGGATTTTTTCATTTGTGTTGATTTGTGCATAATACACATTTCAAAGCATGCTTTCTGTTGTTGTATCATTAAGTATATTACACATCCGTGCTATGTTGGGCGCAGGCAGATGCCAAAATGTTCAAAGGGATGTACTTGATTTTTGAGCTGAGTGATCTCCCTCTTGCTGGGGGCATTACTCTTCAGGTGGTCCAGCATAATCTGTGCATCAGCCAGAAGGACTTTGGTTCTCTTCAGGTCTTTCCTGAGCCTCTTCTCTGTCTCCACATCCCTCTGGCTCACCTGAATGACAAACCACTCCTTTATAGCCCAGCATCGTTACTTTCCTCCTTGAAAACCTATAGCAACCCTTGAGACTCAAAAGCATTTTCTTTCCAATCAAAACAAGTGGCAGACACTAAATTGCACAGACTTGACTACACGGACATGTTCAGAGTAATGACAGTACCTGGTCCTGAGCATTCAGCAGTTTGGATTCCAGCTCTCGTCTCTCTCGCAACACTTTTTGCTTGTCTTCATACTCCTCCTCCAGCTGTACCTCCATCTGTTTCAGCTGTAGAACACAGTGTCAAGATGCACAAATGCTGGATCCATGATAAAGTCAGACATTACACACCATCGACCGTCCTGCTAGACACGGCTGCTCTCAAAGACAAATAGATCCCCCAAAAGCAGACCTGGTAGCCTTAAGATTAATCACACATGATGCTTCATTATGTCAAATTAAAAAATTTTAAATATAGAAATCCATTTAACTTCTTTCTACTTAATAAGACACATGGAATAAAATAACAGTTTAAAGAATACATTACATTTGCAGTTGCAATGACTGCCTTGCAACTGTAAGAAGCCATTGCAGTTTACATCCATGACTATCCAGACTCACTTCAATTTGACGGACACCAAGTCTAAACCATTAAGATCAAAAGCCAATTTGTTTTTTCATATTAGATAGTTCTATAAAATTCTCAAACCTATAGCAACAAATAAATCCTATAATTATTTCTGCCTCCAAATTAAGACACATCAGTCACTGTGACATTTGACCAAAACTGAACCAATTCAAAATGTATACAAAGTTTCAAAAAAATTCCCTGAAGGCATACAGCAGAAAGTGTCCACAAATTGTGGGACAGATGGATGGACATCCAAAAATCCCTGCCCACAGCTATAACTCGTAGGGAGGCATAAAGCAATACAGCATGTGTACCTAGATGAAGTGAAATTAAAGTAATGAATTCAGGAACTTCATAAACTGGGCTATGTAAATAGAAATTTTAATTATTCAATTATTTCTTTGTTGTAACAATCATTTTAGTAACAAATCTCATATCTTTGGGAAGCCTGTTTATTTCCCCTTTAATGGTGCAACATTTGTAAGGAAAATTCATTTGTAGGTTGAGCAGCAGAGTTGAGTAGGTAGGTTGTGCCCATAAAAAATAAAAATAAAAACTTGCTAATAGCTCTCTACCCAGGTAGTCCAGAAAAGACTTCACACTTCCATCTAATAGGGCTGCTAGGAGGCCTGCCATGACTGCCCTTCATGGTCAGGCCCCTTTGCACTGGTGTCTGCAACATTTGCACTGGCACCTGAAAATGTGGAAGAACATTATGTTCAAAGATAGACTGCCGTAGGCAAAATCTGGACCTATCATAGATTCAAATTGCAGAGAAGATGTGGAGAAAACTATTCTGATTGCTGCACCGATAGGGTAACAGCTTTTGATGGAGGCAGTGTGATAGTGTGGTGGAGCATCTTCCTCACAGAGAAACAGAGAGCGAGGTTTATCAGAGACTACCTACAGCATAGGTGTCAAACTCTGGCCCGCGGGCCAAATTTGGCCCGCAGCCTAATTACATTTGGCCCGCGAAGCCATACCAAATTACTATTAGAGCTGGCCTACTGGTATTATACAGTTAATATATATATTGTTTAGTATTAAGCTTTGCTTGTTCCATATTCAGTTTTTCAGCAAAACTTGTTTGAGTCCATAAGAAAAGATTCATTCTTATATCTAGAGGAAGATTTTTTTTTCAATAAATATTAGCGTTAGCCCGTGACTTTGTTCCAGTTTTGAATTTTGGCCCACTGTGTATTTGAGTTTGACACCCCTGACCTACAGTATTTGGGGAGTGTAGAGGATGGAATGGTCTGTCTGCAGTGCTGACCTCAACTCCACTGAACATTTGTGGGATCAGCTTGGACATGCTGTTTGTGCCAGAGTGACCAACACAACCACACTGGCTGACTTGCAACAAATGCTGGTTGAAAAATAGGATGCCATCCCACAGCAGTGTGTGACCAAGCTGGTGACCAGCATGAGCAGGAGATGCCAGGCTGTGTATGGCTTTTCTACATAGTACCAGTTCCCTTTTTGCTAAATGAAAACATTTTTTAATTGCCAATAGGTTGTTTTTTCAGACTTCAATCATAGACTTCAATAAATGACACCAAACAAGAGTCAATAGCAGAATAAACACTTTGGCACTGGCAGAAAAGATTTGGCAAGTCTTTCATGGGCACAACCTACATACTCAACTGAGGTGCTAAACCCACAGATGCATTTTCCTTACAACTGTGACACCATTTCAGGGGAAATAAACAGGCTTTCCAACAGTATAAGATTTATTGCTCAGAAGCATTGTTACAACAAAGAAATCATCAACATAAATTCCCTTATTTTTTGTGCTTTCAATCAAGCATGAAAAAAGTGTGTTACTGAGTACTGCAGTAAACAGCCCTGAGTAAATGTTAGTCAACAAAAAAAGGCCATAAATAAGAAAAAAAACTGCAGAAATTGCAAGAATGATTAGTGGCTACCTTCTTACTGCAAGATCTCCTGATCTCCTCTACGTCTTCATCTTTACTCTCAATCTCTTTAGAGTGGGTCTGCCGCTGCCTCTCCATCTCCATCTCAAGCCGCAGCTTAGTCTGAAGACATAACATATAAATGACATGTGAGACAAACATGTGTTAGAGAGACAGATACATATGCAACAATTAGCAAGAAGAACTCCTAGCTGAACCATATTTGCACCCCTCTGTACCTGCTCCAGCATTTGGATGTTTCCAGCCTGTTCATCCAGCTCCTCCTCCTGGTCTTTCACCTTGGCCTCGAGGTCACGAAGCTGCTTCTTGACCTTGGCAAGTGAGGCCTCATCCTTTGACTCTTGGGAGGACAAATCCTGTAGCTCTGCCTCCAGTTGTTGCACCTTTACATTCATGCCACACAATTCAGTGTCCTTGTCCTGCAGGCAGAAGGCATGCTGTAAAACATACATCTGGACCAGCCTAGTTATATCATACAGAGAGCAGAAACATCAGACATGTTGTCCCCAAGAGAGGGCATTAGAGTACATGTGGAGTATGTAGTGGAGAGAAGCCTACCTGCAGCTGCTGGCGGAGGTTAAACATCTCACCAGTCATTATGTCTTTCTCTCGAGCCAGCTTCTCCCTCTGGCTCCTCTCCCTCTGTACCTCAGCCTGAGCCTGGTTCTGCTCCAGGTCAAATCTGGAAAAAACACACACACACACACACACACACACACACACACAAAAAAAATATTTTAAACTCTAAACTAACAAATCAGCTTAAAGAAAGATCTCTCAGAAATAGATCTCTGCATCATTCATTTCTGTGCACAGTATGTTACTCAGAGAATTTGACTTTGTTATACGGGAGGCGCCAGGCTATCATCGGTTCTATTTTAGCCTCCACTTCTGTCCCCCTCTAATAGCCATCAATTTACCATTGGGTTGTAATAATGTGCAAAATGTTTTCTTCAATTGTCTAGGGCAGAAACACTTATGGTTAGTGAACTTAACAGCTAAGTGTTTCATGCTGTCAGCTTGTTGTAATTCTCTGTTTTTCTCTCTGAAGCGCAGCCGAAAATAATTTCACCCACAGAGCATCTTCAATTAGCCACAGGGGAGAGATCACATTCTGCCACAGTGATAGCTTCTCAAGTGCTTAAAGTCTTGAGTCATTTTCTCAGCTAATGCAATTCCACAGATTACAGAACATCTCAGTCACTGTTCAAATTAAAGAAAACTTTAGCATTAGGCGAGTAGACCAGTGCTGCTTAATCCGAGGAGAAAAGAGCTATATGCTCTCTGCAATGTGTGCTTATGCAAGAGAACTGGACAGGCAGTTGAACTGACTTCCTCTGCTTCTTCTCCAGATCATGGTTGCGACTTTGCAGGCCCTCCAGATGAAGCTTGGTGTCCTGCAGCTCGGCAGTCAGTTTCTGGCACTTTTTCTTCAGCTGCTGCACAGAGCGCTGCAAATCCTCATTATCCGTCTGCAAATCAGCCAGCTGCAGCACACACACACACACACACACACACACACACACACAATTCTTTAATGAAAGTGCAACACCTAGTATTACTATTACATTTCCACAATTAAAATGTTATAAGTGTGAGACAAATTAATTTAGATTTTTTTTTTTTATTATTATTTCAAGTTGTAATTTGCTCTTGCCTTTCTCTCTACATGTCTTTTGCTCTGCTGTTCCGTCTCCAGCTTGTCATCAAACTCCTGCTGAAGTTTCTTTTTGGCAAAGTCCATTTCACGAACGGCTCGATTGTATTTTATCCGCCACTCTCCTCCTAGAGGAAAGACATGCAATTCAGAAAATGTCTGTGTGACATTTGAGCATTTCCTGACTTTAATGCAGGTCCAGCCAGGTACACAGAGGAAGAGGCGTAAAAACCACAGACATGATGGATGCGTGGGATTATGGAGTGCACTGCACTGGCTGCGATGATTATCACATTCAAAGACTGAAATAAAATAATCTTTCTGAAAATAAAACTTTTGCTTAATCAGATGCTGAACTTACAAGGTCAAGGTATTCAACAGGAAACTACAAAGAAGGCTTTGTGTTTTAGCTCTTATCTTGAATAAACCTGAGATAGGAATTCAGAGCACACCACAACAGTAGTTAGAGGAGGACATGTCTAAGTGGCACTTTCCACAGTTCTTAGGCAACCTTAATTCTGGAGCTGTCATAGGCTATCAGAACTATAACAGCAGCCAGACAGACATTTGGGTTCAGGTTCATTTCCAAGCCTTATCATTTTAGAGGCTGTCCACTTCTCCTTCACATACCAACACAGGCTCCTCCATCAGTGCTGCTCATTAGCATATATATAGCATAATGACAACTTGCAGGGCCACCAGCTCTGATCCCACCGATTACTTTCTCATTCATCTAAGAATTCTGATATGCTCTGTAATGGCTTGTCTGCTGAGGTGGGTTGAAGGAGGTGGGAACACAGATATAAAAAAAAAAAAAAAAGACCCATGGACAATATGCTCTCAGCAGGCGCTCTCTTTCCCAGCAGGGGGAGACCAATCAGAAACAAGAATTAGTTGTATGCCTGGGAGCGGACATCCTAATCTCCTAGCGGTTAATCCTAAACTTGGAAAATATACTTAACAGTATTATGCAGGATGTGACCAAGTCTTACTGCCATGTCTCCTGCTGAAACAGCTGAACAAAGCCATTCATTCCTGCAGCTACAATTAGTATAAGGGAGATTTTTCAAACTGTGCACATAATGCTGGTCTGAGTGGTTCAGTAAATTATGCTTCTGACCTGAGCTGACATGCCCATTAGGCAGGCTTAGGCAAGCTGCTGAAAGTGTCGCAGGGTGCAATTAATTAGGGAATTTAAAACAAATGCTTAAAAAACACTGATGACCGAGACTATGTTATTCAAAAAAACAGAGAAAAGTTTCTCCGAATTATCTTCAAATTCGATCTTGCATGTAGCAATCTCTGGTGTCACGACCAAATGTTAGATATCAGTGTCTTGCTCTACTAACCAGCATCTTCATCATCAATGTCCATCTCCCCATTTAGCTCTGATGTTTTCATGAGTCGTGCTTCCATCACCTCCATCTCCTGCGATTCTAACTGTTTCTTCATGGCATCAAACTTTGCCTGGAATGCACAAATTCAGTCAATAATCACACAGAGCATGTCAGTCATAATAAACTGAACTTCAGAATTACTATAAATTTTAAGTGTGCATCTTTCATATATATATATTTCATGTTTATTTGCCTGTAGATCCTTCATATCTTTCTCCAAGCGCAGTCTCTCAGAAGTCTCAGCCTCCAGCAATTGGGATGCTGACTCACTTGTGCTTCTCTCATCAGCGAGCTCTGCCAGCAAGTCTGCGATCTGATCACAAACAGGCAGACGCACACGGGGTGTTATGCAAAGTTGCAAACTACTGGCCACAGTTCCTGTGCAAGTAGGTAATCAAATCTTTAAATAAAATAAAGAGTGCAACTGCACCATAAATCTCCAAAATCTATCCAGAATGCACTACCATAGGCAGGGGGACCCACCCTGCTCTCCAATCGATCTGTATTGAGTCTCAGCTCATTTCGTTCCTTCTCCACTCTCTCAAGCTTCAATTTCTGCTGCTGAATCTCCTCCTGGAATACAGAATATAGCTGTTTTATATCAGATACATGTTATGTTATGTTATGTTGGAGGTCAATGTCAACAGTGATGACAGTATGTAGAATAGTGCAGACACGGAATGCATTTAAAAATATATTAAATCCTTAAAGATTCAACAGGTTGGGTGAGGTTTGCTCACATCTTTGCTCCGCATCTGGTCCTCTGTGAGCTGCACTTTAATGAGGGGCTGCACTGTGGTAAAGAGCCTCCACCATGGCCAGTCCTTCACTCCATGGTTCTTCTTGATGTTTTTTTGAATACAACGGATGGCTAAATCCTGAATCTAAACACACATATGGAGAGTCAGTCACCAAAGAGAAATCTGTGAGAGTGCAGGCAGTTATTTGCACAACAAAATACAAACTCATATTGAATGTCAATGGCATAAAAGTGATGTAATTACTTCCAAATGTATCTGTAAAAGATCCCCTATTATGACCTTAGAACCAGCAACAATGCATGTAATATGCAGCACCAATAGCTTGAATGCAGACAAATTGTTTGCACAGGTACCACATGGAGGCAGTATCCAGACTAAATGCTGCTTTTATATAATCACTGGAATAAATACTTTCCAAACTCTACCGTTACCATATCATCCGCACCATTGATGAACAATATTTGAAAATAACTACATTCTTCTGCTATATTGCATATGTATGGGCAAGCAGATATCCCGGGACTTGCCAACCTCCACTAGAGAGTTTCCGCCGAGTGTGTTCCAAGGCTGGAAGCTAATTTTTGATTAATTAAATCAAACATTTTGGCAGCTAATTCCAAGTATTACACGATTTCCATGCTGCTTATGCATGAGGCTCTCTAGCAGCAGCAGATTATGGGCAAACCCAATTAGAGCAACACAATTCTCAGCATCAGGTACATTTTGCCCTGAAGGTACTCTCTATGACCAATTAGGATTTGTCACACAGTGAAAGCCTTAACATGGAGCAAAATGCTGCAAATCTCTGACAGAAGAATTAAACAGGTCTCACTTGTCATATCTAGTCTATAATGAATAGGAAACAAACAAAAGATTATACAACATGAGCACTGTGGATAAATATTTTGGTATTCATATCACATTAACAAGGTGTGACAACTGTAAGACAGTGTGAAGTGAATGAAAAATTTGAACCAAGGTTAATAAACAAAAAGAAAAAAAAAACACTACATTCTTTTCCAAATATTCTATACATGTATTTCGGGTTTGATTGTCTGTATACATGTAAGACTTACTGTATATGTATTAGATATTAGATACCTGCAGCAAAGTCTGAGCATAAAGTTGCCATTTAGTAAATAAATGAAGCAACAGGGCTCCGCCAGGGCTGCCCTTTGTCTCCGGTTCTGTTCATAATTTTTATGGACAGGATTTCTAGGCGCAGCCAAGTGGCGGAGGGCTTTCGCTTTGGTGGCCTCAGAATCTCATCTCTGATTTTTGCAGATGATGTGGTTCTGTTGGCTTCATCGGGTGAGGGCCTCCAGCTCGCACTGGAACGGTTCGCAGCCGAGTGTGAAGCAGCGGGAATGAGGATCAGCACCTCCAAATCTGAGGCCATGGTTCTCAGCCGGAAAAGGGTGGAGTGCCCACTCCGGGTCGGGGATGAGTTCCTGCCCCAAGTGGAGGAGTTCAAGTATCTTGGGGTCTTGTTCGCGAGTGATGGGAGAAGGGAGCCGGAGATCGACAGACTGATTGGGGCTGCAGCTGCAGTGATGCAGACGCTGCACCGGTCCGTCGTGGTGAAGAGGGAGCTGAGTGTAAAAGCGAAGCTCTCAATTTACTGGTCGATCTACGTCCCTACCCTCACCTATGGCCACAAGCTGTGGGTAGTGACCGAAAGAACGAGATCGCGGATACAAGCGGCAGAAATGAGCTTCCTCCGAAGGGTGGCTGGCCTCTCCCTTAGAGATAGGGTGAGAAGTTCGGCCATCCGGGAGGGGCTCAGAGTAGAGTAGCTGCTGCTCCACATCGAAAGGAGCCAGCTGAGGTGGTTCGGGCATCTGACAAGGATGCCCCCTGGGTGCCTCCTGGGTGAGGTGTTCCAGGCATGTCCCACCGGGAGGAGGCCCCGGGGCAGACCCAGGACACGCTGGAGAGATTATATCTCTTGGCTGGCCTGGGAATGCCTTGGTATTCCCCCAGATAAGCTGGAGGAGGTGGCTGGGGAGAGGGAGGTCTGGGCCTCTTTGCTTAGGCTGCTGCCCCCGCGACCCGGCCCCGGATAAAGCGGATGAAGATGGATGGATGGATGGAATGAAGCAACATCGGTTTCTGAGGATTTCTTCATTATAAACAAACATAAGCTATAAGCTTTATCATTCTGGCTCTTTCTACACTTTGTACATTATTCATTTTTAACCCTAAGCTAAACCAAAGACATATCTTATAGCAATGCACTGCATACTGATACCTTTACAACTGCAACTATAAAGGTATCATCTGCGCTTTGATTCAGAACCATGGGAATGCATGTTTCAAATGAAAAAGATATTCTGTAGAATCCCCCGCCTGAGCTCAGCTGTGTGCTGATTCCATGCAAATAATTCTAAAAACTACATTTGTAGGGTACCTGAAGGACAAAGCTCCCAATATGGCAAGTGCCTGCTGAGGCAAAATAACAGACTTTTAAAATGTCAGGTTGTCCCCTTGAGGAGACAGTTGAAAGGGGAAAGAAAAAAAAAGAGGAAAAATTGTGGTTTTGTCATTTAATGTCACATGGGCTTGGCACAGCTTCACAAGGTTAACATGCCAGAGAATATCAATCAAGGCAACTTGTGACTTCCTGTCACATCCATATACATCAACCAGTAGCTGTCTGAGAGCTTCACCAGAACTCACTTGCACTATTCCAGAGGCAAATTACCATCTACTGTACATGCTAAGACTGGATACTTCAAACAGTGTAAGAGGCAATGAAGACCAGATCTGTTTTCGCAGAGGGATATCAGGGAAACAGCAAGGGTGCCAGTCGATGTTATTATACAGTGATTATTCTAAGACTCGACAACAACACACTCTGCAAATCTTCACAGTAAGAGAAAGAGAGATGGAAATTACTCAATATTTGACACATCCCTGCATCCTCCCCAAGTCTGGTGTTGACTAATTGAATCAGGAATAATATAAACAGAATGATAATCAGGGGAAAAGATGCCCTTCAGATAATTATTGCAAGGAGAGACTGTATTTACCATGCATGCAACAGCTGTATGGGAATAAATTGTTGGTTAGAAAAAGGCAGAAAAGGGGTAGCAAGGGCCTGCAAAGCCACTTTCAGAACAGCATCTTGCTTGTAATTTCTCTACCAAGCACAGTTTTATATCTCTCACTGCTGAGTACAGAAACTGACCTAATATTATTAAAAGCTTTGGTATTTTATGACTAGTTTTGAAGTGTTTGAAAAAAAAAAAAGAAATTCAATAACTACATGACGTCCATTCATTTATCATTTCAAGTGTGGAATTTTTTAATGCAAGTTTAGAATAGAGTAATAAGCCAGTTAGCTTAGCTTAACTCAAGGACTAGAAACAGAAGGAAATATTTAGCCTTGTATGGTTTTAGAGAAGCTATATGACCACCTTGGCGGTAGAGGGCCCTTACAAAAGGCTCCAAAGAGTTTTGTTACCCTTAGACTCAGGCTAACAGTTACTCTCTGGTTTTTTTAGTCCTTAATCTCTACCTAGGATGCTGCTAGCTGTGTGGTCTGCTTTCATTGGGAATAACTCAAGTTCTTTTGAACTGAATCAAAATGAATTGGTTTGTGGATATGAAAGTAATGTGCATTAAAATGTCCACAGCTTAAATAAACCTCTGCAACCCTGACTCGATGAGGGGTGCGTCATAACTGCATATTTCATGTTACCTTGCCAACCTAAGTTGAGTTTGAGATAAATACAATTGAGATGAAATAAAGTCTCATCTTTCTATTATAGATACATGAGCAGGAGGGAGGGGGCTAAAGAGGGCAGAGGAAAAAAATTTTCTTTGCTAATGGATTTTGTAATTGCACAGTTGCCTAGCAATTTTGAAAGGATCCTTGGTGTTGATTTTCTTCAATTTCTAGCCATTGTAAAGCAACAGGCACTTACCCTGCTTTGCTGTGTAAATAATCACTTCTGAACTTGATAGAGAAAATGTATTGGGGTTCCAATTTTAGACCAACATACATTTAAGTATTTGATTTAAAAAGAAAGGTACCAAAATATGATATCTGAAAGTCCAGATATTTTAAAGGTCAATTTGATTTACCTCATTACAACATTGACAATGTAACAATTGACAATGTTTGACTGGCATCATATTACAACTAAACAACATGCGTGCTTCCTAACAGTATGTCATAGTGGATGGAGAGATAAGTAATGTAATTCCATTTCTGCTGGTTCATCACAGCCCAGCTGAAGTGGCACATTCACTTAAATAGTACAACGTAATCATAGAGGGAGAAAAGTACTGCAGGGCTCTATACATCACAAGAGGACACATGAGGTCCAGAGAGATAGACTCACACAGGTCCTGGTAGAAAAATGGAAGATGGATGGAATGGATGGGTATGAGAGTCAGCAGCATGTTTGATAAGGCTACAATTCAGGGGAGTGGACTGATAAAATGTCACAGAAATGGAAATGTCACAATCAAATATCGCCTTGGGAAAGCTGATTGGATGGATTACAACGAGGGATGGGGTACAGCCAATAGATTCAGAGAACCTATTTGCAATTAGCTGAAGATTTACAGCAGGGCTGGTTATATCTACCCCAAGAACAGAACAAACTAGATCTAAAATTGGCTCTCAATTCTGAAGTGCATATCCTTCACCTACTTGACCTACTTCATTTTGCTCAGCTGTGCAAAAACTAAAAATAAAACAATAGACAGTGTGTTGCAATTACATTGTTTTTTCCAATTAAAGTGAATTCATTCAAGTTTCTCCCCTTCAAACTTTGTTGACAAAAACCTGTCACAGTTGTATTTAGGCTTCAGTTAAGATTATGACAACATTTGGACTGCTCGTTTCATTTCAGTATAGAATCCCGCATACCTTTCTCTTCTTGAAGGCTTGCCGTGCCAGGTAACCTCTACAGGCAGCTTGGAAGAGGGTTAGATTGCACTTGGTCTGCTCATCCCTCTGTTCCTCCAGCTTAGCCAAGGTTCCAGCTCTGAAGAACAGCTATAACAAGAAACAATCATACACAGATGCTTATTAGCAAAGCGTAAAACAGTTCAGACAATTTTATGGTTATTTTTGATATTATGAGATTTAGAGGCCCTGCTTTAATGTCAAGCCCAGCAGCACAGTTAAAACAGAGGGGAGTTAAAAGGTAAATTAATGCACTGAAGCAACTAATCAATAAGAAACAGTTTAATCCACAGTCAAGTGAGTCTTATCTAAGTGAGAACCCGGGTGATTAAGTTATCTCGAACAATCAGCCTTGTCCATTTCTAATCTAGGGCAAAGGTAAAAAAAAAAAGAGGTAAACAGACAAAGAAAAGCACATTATGTCATAGCCTGTTTATACCCATGAAGGATTTGGTACCATGATACATTCCAGATATGATGGCAGGAAGCTATTAAAATGGACAGGATGACCGCGCGCGCACACACACACACACACACACACACACACACACACACACAAACACACACTTTCTCAAACTAAGGTCGCTCTACAAAGTGTCCATGCTCCTTAAATTCCAAAATCCATATATAATATGTTAACAAAGCAAGAGCTGGGAATCATCAAACTGTTTTAGCAAGCAAATCTATAAAGCAGTAGCAAAGAAAGATACATTCAATGGTATCAATGAATATTAATTAAAACTCTCAAGGCAAAAAATAATCTGTTATTCTTTTATTTTTATTTTCAAAATTGCATGCAGGCATCATGTAGTAGCTTTATGCAGCTATGTTCCTTTCAGGCATGTGGCTATCTCTAATGGCAGATTTTGTCCAGTCAAGAGCTTCTCATTCACTGCTTTTAGTTGGTTTGGTGTAATTGGCATGCAAGTGAGACAGGTTGCCAAGACACCACTGGAATGCTTTGTGAATGGCCAACTGTGCATGTCTACTTCTGAGCCCATTTCACACTCCAAAGTGTGGCACCATGTGAAGCCGCCTCCAAACCATTCTTTTGTCATGTGTTTTATAAAAGGGCCATGCACACCGTACAGTATCTTGGAGCATAAGTCCCCCTCTTTTGTACTTTACTGTTTGATTTCATTTTGACTGATGGCCGCTTTCCAGCTGATAGGATTTAATGTGCATTTTGAAGCAATGTTTACTGTGCAAATCATACTAAGGTTGTGGTGAAAAACAGAATGCATTAAGAGGAGAAATTTGCTCCAATAACCTGAAAAAAACATAGTAAATATGGTAATATATATGGGCAAGGTAGAGACATGACTCTTGGGTAACCACTGGCTAAATAACTTGAAGAAGGGACAAGGCTTGGCAGGTCTCCAATAAAGGATGGCAAACAAGCCTCAAAGAGGAACAGGTGTACTGAAAGACACACATCCCCAGACAGCAAGTGTCATAAAAAAAAAAAGAGTTGTGTACTACTGCTCTGTGGTGAGAATTTCAAAACAGACGCAGAGCAATTCATAGCAAATGTTTATTCAATACATTTTTAAAGCTGTTCATTTGTTTGTGATGTGTGGGCATTACTCACCCTGCTCAGACCCATGTGGTAACTGCTCTTCTCCAAATCCAAGGACTCCAGAAGCTCCTCTACAGCCTGAGTAAATGCATACATGCACACAAACACACATTCAGCCTTTCAAAAGGTGGATCCAGTGGTGCTACTGACACCACAACAATAGAGCGGTCTACAGTTCCCCCTTATCTGTCATGTTTAATAACTACAGTGCACTTTTTCTCCTCTTCTCTCACTCTGGATTTTGTTTTAAAACCAAGTCGGGATGCAAAAGAAAAAATACAACAAACCAATTACAACTTGCCCCCTAAGATCCACCTGCACCTAGTCTATTCATCATGATCCCCTGTTTTTCTTGACCTAGTTGCAGCTCTAAACACACACATCCCATGTAGAGTTACACCAACCCAAACACTGGAGCCCCCCCTCTCCCTGTTCAGCCTGTGTATACTGTCCGTCTATTGTTGTCTGAGCCTCTTCTCTCTACTTGAGACTCCACTTTGAAAGACCACATCTAGATTACACCAAGAGAGGTTTGCCACGAATACTGAGGGGCTTTTGTTTGCCAGTGTTTCCACAGAAACTCAGCTCCAACACACTGACACAGGGGAAAGGAGTTATATTCACCCCTACCCACATTCTCTACCTTGCTTTCTTATTTCTCTGCAGAAAGAAACTTCTGTATTTTTCTCTACTACTCTTCAACTCATGTTTCTTTCATAGGTCTTTATAATGAAGCTCAAGCCATCCACATTTTTTATAAATTTAAATTAAAACCAACAAAAGCAGTACTGTCACAGTGTAATAACCATGGCATTTAGAAAAATAGGCATTTTTATTTTTGTTTGCAGTAAAGCACTTTCTAAGACCTGATATTGATCAGCTTCTTTCACAGGCATTATAGTGATGAAGTTAAGCTGATTAGGTCTTTACTATTAGCCCTGATGAAGCTTTATGTCTCTGTCAGTAGGCTGCTGACATCAGGCTGTTGAGATCAGGTCATGAAGCTGCCTCCTCACATCATCAATCTTCACTGTGCTTGGCTAGCGGCACAGCTGTACATTTTACTCCCTCTCTCAGTGACTGACTTACTCTCTTCTCGTCCTTCACTATATAATTTCTTCCGTGCTTCTTGGTGAGATGCGGTGCCAGCACATCAAAGCGCCGTCGGAACTCAGAGAACACCATGTGATCAGGGTAACCTGTGAAAACCGGTATTGAATAAGATTTAATCTGACAGGCTTTTTTTTTTTTTAATACACATGGACAAGGGGGTATGTTTGCTTTACCTCACCTTGTCTGTAGATTCTTAAAGCATCAAGCAGCTTAGATCCACGTATCTGAGCACGGAGCAAGGCTACATCTAGCTGCATTAAGCTAGGATCTCCACTCTCCCCTTGAGTCTCACATTCCACTCCTTTGAACAGAGATCCACTCAGCGCCTTGAGGGCATCCGCCTTGGGCAATATGCAGTGAACAAACTGAATCCTGGACCTCCGCAACATGTCAAGAAGCGCATCCTGAAAAGGACAGAGCAGGATTATAAGCAGCCTGGTGGGAACAGGTCAAGAGTTAATGCAGCGTCTTCTAATAAAGCACAAGTTAAGGTTTTTAGTTTTTGACTCTCTTGTTGAGAAATATGTTCTTCTTAAAAGTAGTGGTACTGATAACAGCATTAGTAGTAGTAGTAGTAATAGCAGCTGTTTTGAGCTGCTCCCATATTCACAAGGGTTCACCACACCAGGTAGCTCCACATGTTCATTTTTTTTAAATAATAAATAAAACATAAAACACTAGATGCTCTTTCTAATGCAACACCAAAGTAATGTCTCTTCAAGGGACTGAAACAGGATTCTTGTTTGGCAAATGTGTAAACCGCTACACTATGCAGCCACTAAAACAAAACTTCTTAATGGCTTAATGTCGTTTTCTCTGTTGTCGCTAAACAACCGGCTCTACTTCATTTATAAGACTTCAGGTAGAGTCAAAAACAAATTTAAAACTTCTCATATTTACAACAGCATGTTTTGTTGTGCCTTGTGGTGCCCCACATCCCCAAGTAGCCATCACACCCTATGCTCTCACCACTTGAAGTTTTATCTGAATGCACAAAGACTTCTTCTTGATGGCAGCTACTCCTGTGACGAAGGATTTCCTCATGCTAGTAGCCCGGCGCAAAGACAGCTGGGAAACACCTTCAAGGCCAGCAACAGACCCGGACAAAACTGTGGTTCCACCTGTGCGGTTCATGAGCAATGAGCCGATGATCTTTCTGTAAGAGATGCCGTAATTCAGAGTGTGATGTTTTATAATTCAAGTCTGCAACACCAAGGAACAACAACTCCTGCATGGTGGATACTTACTTCTGCGAGTCCTGTAGGAGGGACGCAGCATTGGTAGAGGCGGGATTCTGCTTGGCATAGCTGAGCCACCCTCGTGCATCATACTCCACCCAGTCTGTCCCATGGCTGTGGCCCAGCAGGAAATTATGATCTTTTTCACTTTTCAACAGGAAAGTGTGACCTAAAGTAAATGGGGGATCCAGTGTAAAATCTATTAGATACATATACAGCGAGATAATGAGAAAAATCATATTCAAGACTTCAGAAAGGGGTTTACTGTCTGCATGAGTTTAACAAAGCAAGTAAATTCATCACATCCTAATTAGTCTGGTGTGTGCCGCCTGTCACAAACCTGCATAGATTTTACTGATAAAAACATCATGATGAACAGTCTGTTCCTAGTAAACCTTATTGTTTAATGGGCCACTTTATCCGTGTAGTTTTAGTGTGAGACATTTAGATCCAACCATACTCCACTTTCATAGACGATATAACTGTCTGCCACTAGGTCATCAGAGAGCTGATAGACGAAACAGAGGAGCTCAAATCTGACCTATATGAAGAGTTTTAATGAGAATTCTGAAGCTGAGTGGCTCCATAGTGTAGTGGTTTACACATTCGCCTAGCAAATGAAAGCTCCCTTATTTGATGCTAGGAGGAGACAAATCCCTTTGGGGCTGCGTCAGGAAGGGCAACGGGCGTAAAAAAAAGAAATAAATAAATCTGCCAAATCGAAGCTGTGGAGCTACCCACTGTGGCGACCCCTTGTGAATAAGGGAGCAGCCAAAAGTAGCTTTAATGAGAATCCACCAGCTGTTGTTTTGGAGTACTAAAATGACAATTTGCGTACAATTTTCTAGCTCTATTAGGGAACTTTTTAAAAGCTTCAGTTCTTATTGTTAGAAAATTGCTAAGAAACATATGAATCGGATATCTGTGACTGCTCTGCAGAACAACAGCAACTGGTCAAATTAAACGAGATATTGTGATTTGGAAATTCCATATTATAGTATAGCTTTAATGAGCTCATTTAAACTGAGACAATACAACGTACTATAAAACAAAAGGGGAGTTTATATATACCCATACAATATATAATGTTAATGAACATCTTTGTTTTTATTTTTTTTTTATTCTTTTTGAAAATGAAAATACAAGGATTTTCTGTTCATTTCTGAGAAGATCACTATTTGTATTAGTGCGACCTTATGCATGTGTGTCTGTGTGTGCATCTTCCCCTTGCCTTTACTCTCGCCCTCAGCAGGTCCATAGTAGCTAAACAGGCGTCCCAACAGTGTTTCCTCTGAACCCCCAGGCTGCAGTGCCTCCTCCTCCATCAACCACAACAGACCCCGGGCCTCATCTGTTCGCACTGTCCGTACCTGTCCCCCCCCCCACCCACCCACCCACCCACCCACACACACCCACACACACCCACACACACACACACACACACACACACACACACACACACACACACAATTCTGTTTTACCTTTATGACCCTCTATGCAAAAGATTTTACAAAAGGAATGTCAAACATGAGTAATAAACATCTAGTTCATGTTAGTGTTTAATGGAATATATTGATGAGTCACAATATATTTAAGATATTATTATCCACCTCCTACAAACAATAATGACAAAGCAATAAGTATTAATTATAAAAAATATCCTTCAAATGCCTGGTGCTGGCCTCTGTAGTGAGCGTTTGCTTACATATAAACCATTCTAAATGTCAGCGAAAATACTTTGCCCTCTGTTTTCCCAGTCTGAGCAGTGTATCACAGACATGGAGATATTGTTAGCAGCGGAAATTTAAGTTTCAATAGCATTTGTGATGTGAGCATACTTTTAGCAGTTTACTGCAATAATACCGTCATAACAGTTTTAACTTATTCCACACAATTAAAATAGGGAAAATGTGGAAAGTATAAAGGGAGAAAATTTTAAATAATGCAATTAGTTACACAATTAGCATGTCATTGTTGAATAAGGGTATGCCAAATATATGTCACCATAATACATAACACACTGAAGCGTTCACTTTTAAGTCAGAGACATTGAGCATAACCATCTTGTTGTTCAAGCTCATGAGAAAGGTAGCTACTGTCTAAATCCACCCTGGGAACTGTGGCTTAAGAAGCAAATCCACAAAACCAAAAAATGCTTTAGCAGCCATCAGAAGTTGCACTGGAGACATCCTTATCAGCAGTGCACACTACGCTGACTACAAATACAAAACAGGTTATCAGTTTGGAGAAGACATGTGACAACTATGAGGCTTGCAATGAATCAAGCATTAAGGCTGTTTGTGATAACAGATGTCTGAGCTACAACAGGAAAAAAAAATATCTGTGAGGGAAAAAAAAAAAAAAAATCTTTGATCAAAATGTCTTTGCACTCTAAACAGCATAGATCTTTATAGCTGACTTTAGAAATTACTTTGAAGAATCTGTGTTATTTTTACCCTTCGGTTTTTAGTGTGATGTACTACAGTTCACTGCTTTTGATGACATTCCCATTAGAGTGGGGACCCTTTAAAAAGTAAAGCACTCAAACCAAACACATTGGAATTACAGCAAAGTGATCTATGGACTCTCTAAACTCGGCCATTTCTGTTTCCATGGTGCAGATCATAGGCTGGAAAGGCCAAACATTGATTTTCTTTCTTGAAGTCAATTCTCTAACCTTTCTTTTCTTGCTCCCACCCTCTCTTTCTAGTCTCTGCCAAACAAGTCTAACATAGAGAGAAGTCTTCTGATGCTTAGAGACATTATTCAATTTTTTTCTTAATTAAAAAAACAATATATTGTACCCAGGGATTAACATTAACATCTGAAAATCAAACATTTTATGGTACTAAAACCAAGGGAAATGAGAAATTATGCAAGTTAGATGTGTGACAATAAAATGAAGAAAGACAATAAAACAAGCGTACCAGTGCTTGACTCGAAGCTTGGTCTACCACTGCCACAGACAGAGACGTGCTGGTTTCTGTGTCGTCTAAGGAAAGTTCTATGTTTTCCTGGAGGACAGCAAAGAGATTGACAAACTAATGACCTATGATGTCAAAAAATAGGATTTTGAATGCTAGGCCATTTGAAACCCACTGTCATAGACCAATAAGTTAGCAAAATATATATTTTTTAGTTTTGAACTATTAACAGGATAAATGAGAAAGCGACAGAGAGCAGAAGATTTTTAGAGAGGCAATGGTACAGTGGTTAGAACTGCTGCCTCACAGCGAGTAAGTTCAAGACCTACCATCCAGCTGGGGGTTTCCTGTGTGGGTTCTCTCTGAATACTCTGGTGTCCTCCCACAGTCCAAAGACATGCATCTTAGGTGCACTGGTGATTGTAAATTGCCCATAGGCCTGGTTCTGAGAATGTCTAATTATCCGTTTCTGTGTTAGGCGTTGTCAATGACTAGCAACCTGTCTAGAGTGTACCTTGCTTTTTAGCATATAACAGCTGTCACAGTCTCAAGTCTTTATATTTTACCACAGCTCCAAAATGTAATAGCATTTTATAGGTTAACTACAACTATTTTAACTTGGTTTAAAAAAAAAAAAAAAGAACAAATACATTGTTATTAAGCCATAAAGATTTGACCATTTTGGTTGCAGCTCCATTAGTCATTTCTAGATTAATGTGGCACATGATAAAAATTATCTGAGATAAAGCTATAGCTATAAAGATTAAGAGATAAAGTAACAGTGCATGGTAACAGAGTGGATCATGCTCCAGAAAGGGGAGAAAATGCTGGCATGCTAATAATGTGGCCACGACAGATGCCAGTGTTCAAGCTGACTGTGTATGTGAAGTCTCCCCACTGATTTTTGTTCTCTGCTGCGGAGAGTCCATGTACAGAGGAACGCAAAAAACAGAAAAAAAAAAAATACTAGCCAGAAAGCTAGAGCGCCCAACAGCAATTTATTCAAAAATATAAAGGCATACTGTGTGTGCCGGTTGTGTGTATCACAATTTAACCCGCCTGCCTGTCACTGTGATTGTTAAGACTGTGTGCCGTTTTAAATGAGTTTGACCCAGTTTACAATGACACTTTCACAGGTTCTTATGTTTTCAAGATGTACTGACAAGAGGGAATTACACTACACGCATTTATGCAATATTTCATCTCATTCCAACTCCATTTCTGCCATGCAAAGGATGTGGGTGGGAAATCCCAGGATCCTTTTTCAGAAGCAATGTATCTGAAGCAATATAATCAGGATGTCTGGGTAACTCCAGTGTGATATCAGGTGAGTTTTTAATAAAAACATTGTTGCAATGAATTGAGACATAACTGTAAGTAATGAAAGAAAACTTTCTATTTGTCCTCAAAAACACTAAATCCTATGGGATGACTACACCCATAGTTATGATGGTCCAGTCCTGCTAGACAGAACGTTAAAGAGGACAGAAGTAGAATAGATCTTTAGGGAACAACAGCACTGCTGTGCAGCTGGGCGTTTCTCCCACAGGCAGCTGTGAGTGACTTTACTTTGATCTTGGCAGAAGCGGTGAAGACTGGCATCACTAATGAGAAGGTCTAACACATGAACTACTTTGACTTGTCACAGCTTGTGACAGGTAGAACAGATAGTGTATCTGATGTGTGTACACATACTCTATTGGAGTTGATATATCTGAGAGAAAGGACCAGACAAGGGGAGAGAAAGGGTAGGAGGAAGGCAGAAACAATGAGAATGAGGCTGTTTGTATGCACGGTGCATAATACTTTACATGGCATTACCTCTTTGTATCGCTCCAGCTCCTGAACAAAAGTACGCTGGTAGAAGAGGGTCTGCAGACGCTCTTGAGTGTAGTTGTGGCACAGGTCTTCAAAGGTTGCACCACATTCACGCTTAGCCAGCCTTGGGTTTTGAAAGCCTGGTGTGTCCACAATGATCAGAGAACACAGGGAGTGCTGGCTGGATTTCAGAGCCCTTAAGCAAACATGGTAAATACATACACACACATAACATTAGCAGTGCCATATTTGACAACCTCTTGATATAACCTCATCTCATGCCACTATATCCCTAACTGAAATAAAACTGGCTCTAATACTCTGAAACCATTCAAACATTCTTGTTTAAACACAAATGATGGTTACTAAAAGTGACATGAGGCATCTACATTTTTCTGTTGCATACCGGTTCAGCACAATCATGACATCTTCATTACAAATGTAATGTACTGTCAGTAACACACCAGAGAAGAAATACTAACCGGTTTATTAGAGAAATGACGGTAGTGAAGAGTTCAGAGTAAAGCCCGGATGCCATGGCTTCTAAACACTCCATTGCTGTTGCTTTGAATGCTGATATAAAAACGCACAGAGTCAGAACAAATCCTCAATAGCTAATTCACAATATCTCCATCAGCAAATAACACAAGAACCAGTTGAATAGGAAGGAGGAATGTCAACATGTTGAACTGTAAAAGCTTTACTGAAACTATAGTCAAAGCATTTGATTTAAAAAGGAACTACATTTCCATGGTATTCAAACACATTATTTTCTGAGTTAGAAGGTATTGAAAATACCTACAAAAGTGTCTTTCTGAAGCAGTGTCATTTAGGGATCAGGTGTTTTGGAAACGGTCAAATCAAACTGAATACTCATGTCTGTGCCTAGAGGCAATGGCCACCTGTTAAGCTTTCATAATTCATTACACCATCACATAAGTGAGTTTATTGTTGCATAGGCGATATATTCATGTGTGCACACACGTCAATGACTATATGCTCATGAATGAGGGGAGATGCAGGGAAGGAGAAACAAAGGTCATTTCTGTCCATCCCTACTGTGAAAGACCTTTAACTGAGTCGTCATGCCCTTCAGAATGTACTGCAGTCTTGATGAACCAACACGTGTGAAAAATCAATGTGAGGCAATTATGATTTCAGGGACAATGAATGAAGAGTGGATCCAAAATTACTTGTCCCAACATAGTATGCGCACCTATCTGTCAATAGCCATTGTAAAGCTGTGGTATTCATTACCAAGATAAGCTTTACTTTTTCTCTCCCTTGCATTTTCCCTTTGAGTGATGAGCAGCAACATATGCGTGTGCAAGTGTAAATAGAATGAGAGTGACAAAAAAGAAAAGGTAGGGAGAAAGGGGGGTACTGTGAGGAATAAAGAGTAAAGAATATGGTGGTAAATGTGGCGTGGAGTACCTGCATCTGCCGTGCCATTTTCGTCAGAAGCCTGGCGAATAGTGCTGGCTCTGGGCAGGGTGCCCTTGGCCTGGTGCTTGAAGATGGAAGAGGAGAGCTCCTCCAGGGTGCAGCCCAGCAGGTAGGCTGCCTTCTGAGCCCACTCATGACGTGCAAATTGTTTCCTGCCAGCTGAGACACGTGCATGAAAACCTCCATTAGCCCTTCTGCCAACTATTGCAGGCACATGGTGACTTTGTGACAATACTGTCTGTGACAGGGTAGGATTATGTGTCTGGTCGAACTGACACTGACACAGCTGATAAAAACATGCACTAAAAGCATGTTCAAAAGGGTGGTAGTCTGAATACATTTAACTACTGTGGAGATGGAGACACACACACACACACACACACACACACACACACACACACACACACACACATCTATAAAGTAAAAACCTTATTTCAATTGTTTAATACTGAAAAAATGTCTATTAAATTGAAATTATAATTGCCCCTTTTATCTTATTGAGAATGAAAGCGAAATTTATCATTAGGGGACATAATTTATTTATTTACATAAAGACTGCTGTTGGGAAAACTAACTTTCCCTCAATCTAGCGGCTGAGTGATGCTAACATAAAGATATGAGTGCCAGCTTCAGTTTTAATCCACCATGAAGTGGTATCTTCTAAGACTTAAGAGAGAAACTGTGGGATTTCAGACAAAGTAGTGGGCTCTATCTGTCTCATCAGTACTGCAGAAGCCTTGTATACTTCTCTTATTGATAAGGCTAGTTATGAAGACAAGCAAAGGCATTTAAATATTTACTTTGATAGATACCAGGCAGCACAATTACTTAAATTCCACTAAAACATCAAAAAGAGCAAAGTGGGTTTACCAACATGAATGAACATTGCAGAATCAAACAGCAGATGGCTGTACAGCTTTTAAAGATAATAAAAGAAAATTACATATGTACACTATTTCTTCTTAAGTACACAGAAAGAGTATGCTAAGTCTCCTATCTATACTTATTCGATGTAAGTGTTCACTACACAATATACAGAGAAAACTAAGTTCATTTCAGGTGGTCCCTTAACTAGGTTTTGGAGATCACTGCTGCCCTCTTGTGTACCAGGATAAAGTTACACTGCCAATGGATTTATTTCATAATCTGTTTATTACTCCTTTTGATAACCAAAATGCAAACTAGGCCCTTGGTACAAAAGGGTCTAGACTGTAGACTATTATCATTAATAAATATTCCCATAGACAGGCCTCTCAATGACTTCCTATTCCTACCCCTGACATTGCTTCTTCATAAGAATTCATTTTGAAAACGAAGACACCAATCAAATGTATTGCCAAGCAGAAAGTTGTTCAGAATTTTTATTCCCAATAACAGACAGTATTTATTGATTTTTTTTTAACTATTCCCTGCTTTATTCTGCCATCAGAAATATTGGGAGCCAGCTGGAGGGGATCACTGCAAATTATTTGGCAAGCTATTCTCATAAGTAACTGGCAATTACAGACAGGCACTGAAGAGTGAGCAAACGTATCAAAAAGCACAAAATTCAGCACTATTGCCACTGTTATCACATTTTTTTGTGGTTTCTCTGTTGTATATTATCCTGCTATTCGGTAATTAATTTATTTGCACTACAACAGCAATTAAATCCTTAAATGGACAGTTTTTCATTTGCTCATCTGTGTAAATATGCCCACTTAACCTCAGTTAAAATTAAAACAAAACAAATTTCATCAACCAAAAAGTCAATGCTAAATATAAATAAACACTTAAATCTGTGTTTTGAAAGGACTTAAATGGTTAATTCTATCCTTTCTATCCTTCCAGTGGCCTTTTATAATGACAAAAAAAGGATGTGATGATTAACTCACCTAAAATAAAAATCTTTGTGGCAGCTACAGCTTTTACAAATGTCAGCTATCTAATTTTAAAAAGTTAGTCAAATCCTGACAAAAGGGCCGTTCTATTACTCTAAAGGAAAACAATCTGTTACATTAGGTTTCATCATTCGAACAGCTTTAGACAGAACCAAGTTCTTGTGTTCGTGAGAACTGCTGTTCCCATTAGTCCTGTAATGCATCTTTATGACAAAATAAATGTTTGTCAAGAATTAGATCAAGGTTTTTCTCTCCGTGAGCAGCAACGGTGTTTCCAAGCAATTAGATTCAAGAAGTTTGTCATTAGTTTCAGTTACTCAACCACAAACAGTGCTCTGTTTATTTAATATGTTCATGCAGTAAGGAATGATAAAGGTAAATCCGACAGGGGTTCAGATTAAATAAAAAATACAATGTATTACTTCACTGGCAGCCACATACTATAAAGGCAGCAATAATTCTGTACCACAAAGTCTTGAATGATTCCAGCCCACCACCACCACCACCCACCCCCCACTCTACGCAAATGTGCTAAGATCTAAAGTATAACATTTTCTGCAATGGCCTAGATTTAAATGTTCAGCTATTGATCATTGGAGCAGCTGTGCACTGTGTACTTTTAACGTATAAATAAATGTATTATTCAGTCATTGTGATTACATGTGATTGCATCACACAGCACATGTTGCCAACAGTGAGATAATGCCAGCTTGATATCTGTCAAATTACAAAGTGTTACAAAAACTATTTGGGCTAACAAAGGTAATTTCACCATAATTATTTTTCATTGTGTGCACAAATCAAAAACAGCATTTTGCTTTGTCACTGGAGCCTGTTCTATAACAGCAGAACAAACGTCATCTCCAATAGGTGATGCAGTTGTGCAGGAGTGCATTCAAGCAATCTTACCCTTGGTGGTTCCCGCAGCCCCAAGGTGGTAAATGGCCCCAAGGATGAGCCAGAGGGCCCTCTGCTCATCACCGCTGATCCCCAGAACCTTCATGGCTGCTTGCAGTTTGAAAAACTGCTGAGAGGCCCGCTGTTTATCCTCTGCCTGGCAGATTCACACAAACATAACTTGAGCTTCTTTTTTGGGTGGGTAAATCTTTAAGTAAACTTTTCCCCTTCCATTCCTGGTTGGACAAAACAAGCCAAACTTCTAGTATCAGGATGCATTTACCTTAGTCTGTGGCATGATTCCAAAGGCACTGCTTTCAGCAAAGTGGTTAAGGTGCAGCTCAGTTCTAATGAAGAAATTTAAAAAATAAATAACTTACAAGACATTAGTGAACACATTTAGGATCAAAGGGAAAATAGGAAGAAAAGGCAGCATTATAGAGAACTACAATATATCTATGTAAAAACCAATGCAGTACTGTAGTGGATTTAGGTAGTAATTGACATGAGTGTATTAATCCCTACCTCAGAGAGCTATCTACTCCAGCCATTAGATAGTAAAAAACATTAAAAGTGGACTCTCCATCTGGTCTTCTTGTCACTCTCATCTTCTCCAAAAGCATTGTCTGAAAGACCAGGGCAGAACACAATATTGAAAGGATGGCAGAAATACAATATTATGAGCAGGTGAGCATAATAACAAAGACTGAGTTTGGTGAAAATATACACCACTTTATGTCTGGACATTCTGGACATTGTTTTCACTTCATTACTTAAATCACGCTGCTGTTATTGTGTATATATTTATTTATATTTCTTCATACATTCTTATATAGTTCTATATTGTGTATTTTGTTGTACAGTTATTTTATTTTCAACTTTAATTTATATATTTTATCTTGTTCTCCCAGTTAAATTTACCCTTCATTCTAATTTGTGTTGTACAGTTATTTCATTTTTAACCTTAATTTATATTTTATTCCTTCCTAGTTAAATTTACCCTTTTTAATTTTTCATATTTATTTCCTATCTTATTCATAGCCTTTTCCTTTTTTGTTTTCTTTAGGTCACGAGCAGTTGTCCAAGCATTTCACTACATATCGTACTGTGTATGACTGTGTACGTGACAAATAAAATTTGAATTTGATTTGGAATGAAAATCAGTTATTCATTAGGAATAAATTCAACAGTTGAGTCCAAGTGAGTTAATTAATAAATGTGCTTATCTGTACCTGGATAGAGGCTGAGGTCACCAGGCCCGCCTGGTCAAAGTCCAAGGAAACAATGTGGGTGAAGCGACTAGCATTGCCATTCATGCACGTAGAAGCATTCCCAAAAGCCTCCAAAACAGTGTAGACTGCCTGCCATTTTTCCGCTACAATAAAGATCATACGCTGTTATTGGGGAGGGGGACTCAACAACATCAATCATAATATTAGCTAAATTTTATTTATTTATTTATTTATTTTAATTCAGAGGACATCCTTTCCAACCTACTGGAGAATGTTCTGTTGGTGCTTCCTGCGACTGTAACCAGATACTGGATGATGTGTTGACAGTTAGTGGTCTTGCCACTTCCACTCTTGCCCAGCAATACAATGGACTGATCCTGGCGAGTAGTCAGCAGGTTCCTGTAGGCAGCCTGTGCTAATCCATAAATGTGAGGAGCAGTGTCATCTCTTCTGCAGCCCTTGAACATTTGCATCACCTGGAAAGAAAAGCAAAATTATAGTGTTTTTACATGGATTACTACCATTGGAAATGCATTTTCTCCTCACTACACTCTCATTTATACTCTCCCACAAGAGATGTGTCACATGTACTGGCTAGAGCCTACCTTCTCCGAATACATTGAAGGGGCACTAATGGGGTTAATGACCACCATGTTGGGCCCAGCGTGGGTGTGCACCAGGTTGCTGCCATACCGCTGCCGCAGAGAGTGCATCACACTCGACTCGTTCAGATACTGCAGAGAGGCCAAGTCCTCCACTCGGTCAAACGCTGGAGGGTTTGCCTAGAGTTCAAAGTCAGAAGAGCTCACAAGTGTCATCTGTAATTAATGAGGTTCACAAATGATGAGATGATTAAATACCTTCTCTACATCGTCTTCATCCACATCCAATAAAGATCCATCACTCTCCAGGCGGATTTTCACCTTCCCCTCTGGCAGACTGCCTGTCTCCATCTTCAGGAGAGTTGCTGCACCACCACAAAGTGTGGAGTTAACTACTTATGACACATCATTTCAACCTGAGTGCAAAAGTTTCATTTCATTTTGCATAATACTATGTGGCAACTGTATCTCTTTCAATAGTGTCAGAGATTTAATAAAATGTAAGTAAGTTTTGAAATGTAAGTTTTGAAAACATGGTTGGTTTAATCACATGCAGCCTGAGGTAAAATGAGCAGCCTGATAACATCAAAATTTCAAAAGCATTTCCAATGCTTCACACACCCACATTTACAGTTATGTAATAAAAGGTCAACCAGAAACAGACCATACCAGGAAAAGCAGAAAAAAAGTACGTTTGTTTTAATATAGTTATAAATAAAGGGTAAAAAACCCACAATAAACTCCATCTAAATGCACTATAATGCATAATTTATTTAAATACAGACATTTTACTAACCCAAGGAAAATCCATCCTTGTGGACAAGCCATACTTTCTCAGTGTTATACCAGGTTTTCTCTGCTGTCAGCTGCTCCTCAGTCTTTACCTGTTAGAGGTGAAAATCAGTATATGAAAACCTGTATAACCAATTTCTATTGGATCACTGATTAATAAATCATACAGCTGCATAATGGACTTTCAAAAGGATTTCAGTTCACTGAGTGGAGGGCTATATGGATTTGAGAAAAGTATGTTTTCATTTCACACCTCCTATATTTATGTCATTTACAAAAGCAGCCCTCCACAGAAGAACTAGACTTCCCATGACTCTCCTTTTATGAACCTTTCAGAGCTCACACAGTGATTAACTCAGAGGTGCAGTTAATATGCTCACTATAAAGACATTTAAGGTGGAAGGTTAAAATGCAGGAGGGATTTATCACAACCAAGTCCAAACCAATCACATATGGGAAAAAAATGCACGACCTGCTTGAACTGAACAGAGACACACATACAGCATAAAGCCAAACAAGTTAAATCAAGTCAAGTGTTTGGAGGTAATAAAATAGGTACAAACAGTGAATATGCACCAAATAGTAGTTTCTTCCTTGAAATGCAACTAATTTTATTAACTAATAAGTACTGACTGAGTAGGGTACTTCTATTCCTTTACTCAGATTTAACTACATTGAGTAAGTCTATAGGGAAGGTTAATTTGAGCTTTATGGGTGCTGAATGTCATTCACTAGGCTTTCTGTGACACTCACGACTAGTTTGTCCCACACAAATAACACAAAAAAGGACATTCCACTTGAAACACTTCGGGATGCAACCAGAATTACAACCAGCTGTAGCCATTATCAGACCTTAGTTGCAGCTGAGTGTGCTGCCTGAAGGATGGCCACGGGATCCTCAACAAGTTTGGACTGGACAAGGGAAGAAATCAGTAAGTTATTTCAACACCTATAGAGATTCAACTGACACAACCGCATGAAGAAACAATAAAAATGCAGAGTTGTGGAGAAAAGTAAAACAATAGGTCAGAATGTGTAAAAAGTATAACACGAACACTGCAGCAAGGCCAACAACAGTGCAACACCACCCAAATAAGTGATTCACCAACACATTTACCATAAAGTCCTTAATAATGATTGTATTACTATAAGAAATACTGTAACAAAAATAATGCACTGATTAGCAGGATGCATTTAACCACACGTGTGGGTTTGTGGAGAGAGCATAAAACTCATGCCCTCTTATTAACAGTCACAGTTATGCACAGTAAGGTATGTATATCAGAAATGTTAATGTTAGTAATTTAGCTTTCCATGTCACTGACATGCACCTAATAAGAAGTGTTAAAAGCTGTTAACTGACGAATTATGACAATATAGCTTCAGTATGTACATGTATTTGTATAGCGCAAAAGCAACAACACCATTACAGAGCAGCATGACACACCGAGTCCACTGTAAATGAAATGGAGCAGTGGTAAAAATAAATCTTGAGATCTTGAGAAGTTTTTATGCCGCAGTAGTACACTCCAGGCCTCTGCATCAATGATTTTAAAGACAAGTAGGCAGGCACAAAAAAAATTTAGTTTGTGTATATATATATATAAATATTAAAAAAAAAACACCCAGCACGCCCCTGCGGGCGGTTTATCCTTCAAGCTCGGGTCCTCTACCAGAGGCCTGGGAGCTTGAGGGTCCTGCACAGTATCTTAGCTATATATATATATATATATATATATATATATATATATATATATATATATATATATATATACACACACACACACACACACACACACACACACACACATATATACACACAGTGGGGCAAAAAAGTATTTAGTCAGCCACCGATTGTGCAAGTTCCCCCACCTAAAATGATGACAGAGGTCAGTAATTTGCACCAGAGGTACACTTCAACTGTGAGAGACAGAATGTGAAAAAAAAAAAATCCATGAATCCACATGGTAGGATTTGTAAAGAATTTATTCGTAAATCAGGGTGGAAAATAAGTATTTGGTCAATAACAAAAATACAACTCAATACTTTGTAACATAACCTTTGTTGGCAATAACAGAGGTCAAACGTTTACTATAGGTCTTTACCAGGTTTGCACACACAGTAGCTGGTATTTTGGCCCATTCCTCCATGCAGATCTTCTCGAGAGCAGTGATGTTTTGGGGCTGTCGCCGAGCAACACGGACTTTCAACTCCCGCCACAGATTTTCTATGGGGTTGAGGTCTGGAGACTGGCTAGGCCACTCCAGGACTTTCAAATGCTTCTTACAGAGCCACTCCTTTGTTGCCCGGGCGGTGTGTTTTGGATCATTGTCATGTTGGAAGACCCAGCCTCGTTTCATCTTCAAAGTTCTCACTGATGGAAGGAGGTTTTGGCTCAAAATCTCACGATACATGGCCCCATTCATTCTGTCCTTAACACGGATCAGTCGTCCTGTCCCCTTGGCAGAAAAACAGCCCCATAGCATGATGTTTCCACCCCCATGCTTCACAGTAGGTATGGTGTTCTTGGGATGCAACTCAGTATTCTTCTTCCTCCAAACACGACGAGTTGAGTTTATACCAAAAAGTTCTACTTTGGTTTCATCTGACCACATGACATTCTCCCAATCCTCTGCTGTATCATCCATGTGCTCTCTGGCAAACTTCAGACGGGCCTGGACATGCACTGGCTTCAGCAGTGGAACACGTCTGGCACTGCGGGATTTGATTCCCTGCCGTTGTAGTGTGTTACTGATGGTGACCTTTGTTACTTTGGTCCCAGCTCTCTGCAGGTCATTCACCAGGTCCCCCCGTGTGGTTCTGGGATCTTTGCTCACCGTTCTCATGATCATTTTGACCCCACGGGATGAGATCTTGCGTGGAGCCCCAGATCGAGGGAGATTATCAGTGGTCTTGTATGTCTTCCATTTTCTGATGATTGCTCCCACAGTTGATTTTTTCACACCAAGCTGCTTGCCTATTGTAGATTCACTCTTCCCAGTCTGGTGCAGGTCTACAATACTTTTCCTGGTGTCCTTCGAAAGCTCTTTGGTCTTGGCCATGGCGGAGTTTGGAGTCTGACTGTTTGAGGCTGTGGACAGGTGTCTTTTATACAGATGATGAGTTCAAACAGGTGCCATTCATACAGGTAACGAGTGGGGGACAGAAAAGCTTCTTACAGAAGACGTTACAGGTCTGTGAGAGCCAGAGATTTTCCTTGTTTGAGGTGACCAAATACTTATTTTCCACCCTGATTTACGAATAAATTCTTTACAAATCCTACCATGTGGATTCATGGATTTTTTTTTCACATTCTGTCTCTCACAGTTGAAGTGTACCTCTGGTGCAAATTACTGACCTCTGTCATCATTTTAAGTGGGGGAACTTGCACAATCGGTGGCTGACTAAATACTTTTTTGCCCCACTGTATATATATATATATATATATATGCTAGAGAAGGGTCAGTAGAGGAGAACAAGCTTAGACTCAAGCACTCTACAGCTGAAGGAGTGTGTCGAGCCCACAGCACAGCAAGCTGTACCTGAGAAGATTTGTAGCATTTGGTATGCTAGCCATGTAAACAGCAAAATGGTCAGCAGCAAGTCAGGATCCAGTGACCCACAGAAAAGCATAGAGACAAAAGATATGGATTAAGACAACAAAAGAGCAGAGCAATGAGAAGGGGTAAAATAAGCTCATTTCCATGTTCTAAACGTTGAAAACAAGTAACTCATTGCCATATAATCCAGCACTGCTAAAATAATCAATGTCAGAGTACATTGTCATTATATGACTGAGACTGAAACGAGGCTTACACAAGCTCAGTCCTTCTCTGGACCAGATAATAATGCAATTAATGCTACAGAATTAATACAAATGAGCTGGCAAAGAGCCAGAAACACCGAGCTTAAGCTGAGCAATATCAGAGGTGTAGAAGAGTACGGCTGCTTGGGACAGCCCAATGATGGCCTCTGGAATTTTAGGGAAATCATTTCGGGAAGGCCGTTTGTCAGGCCTTGGGTTAAGCTTAGGGCAAAAAAAGAGTTATTCCACTGCAGAACCACTGCATGCAAAAAAAAAAAAAAAAAACCAACAAAAAAAAGTATTATGCTCCTGAATGTAGGAAAACCATAGTTTTATGTCAACCTTAGGAGCAAACTTAGCACACACCTGTTCATTTTTTGCAGACTGGGGTAGGACAACAGGGGGAGGTTTACCATTGGAGACCACAGGGGGGAAAGATGTTTCCTGCACCTTTGCACAACATATGTAAATAACCACAAACACACAGACAAACATGCACACACACAGATGGAATTAACATGATAACATGATGATGATGACAATTAAGTTAAAGCTCGAGGTATTTCCTTTTAACTTTAAACTAGATTTTAATTAGAAAACTAGAGCCAACTTCAAGAGACGCTTGTTCAAACTAATTACAATTTTCCAACTAATTCAGTGAGGAAATGGGTAAGGGCAAAAAAGCTGTTCAAGAAAATTGGATCATTAAACACTGTGGTAAAGATTAATGGTTTTAGGCATTGAATTGTCGATGGTGGTTTCAGCAACGATCGAATGCAAATTTCTTCAAAGTAATGAAATAATCAAAATCCCAACCTAATTTTCAGGCGCCACTCCCCAAAAATCTCAAAGTTGCATCTGAAATTAACCCATCAAAAGTTCTATGCAATTGTTCTGTAACTGCAAAAAGCTCAGTTTCTCTACTTCTGTTCCATAGCTGCTGCTATACTTGAAGTTGTGAATCAAAAATTATTTTAAATTCCAATCAAATATTGCTTGTTCTTTTTTTCTAATATATACACAGGAGAAAGTCAAAGTAAGGCTTTGACAGTCTGGTTTCAATTTCCCCTCTACAGGAAGCTGCTAAAAACTGGAATTAAACAAATTACTAAAGTTGTCAAACCCCAGGTATAATTTAGTTGTTGCTAATGGCTGAGGTCTGCCATTGTCAGCAACATAAAAACACCTTTCTGTTGTACAGTCATAGCTCTAGTGAGAGCAGAAATATAAAAATCACTAGACAAAACAAACCTACACTAATGGTTTGTCACACATAAATTTCTAAGATCAGCTAACATCTTGTTCCTGACATTAAAAGCCGAGTCTCTCCCTAGAGCAGTTAAAAACACTATATCCCTCAACAAAAACACCAGGTGCATCTCTCTGAAATCCAATCCCTCACTCTATGGCCAAATACCCAACTGTTCACCAGATTTCACAGACATCTGCTGATGAAATTTTCAGATGGTAGGCTGACAGACAGAATGCCAGAGACTAAATAACAGGACAAAAACATAACTTTGTCTGAAGTATAAAATGGAACTTGGGATACAAAAAGGTACATCCTTAAAGCAATTTTCTTTTCTTTTTAGCAGATTTA
Source organism: Astatotilapia calliptera (assembly GCF_964374335.1). NCBI lineage: Eukaryota > Metazoa > Chordata > Actinopteri > Cichliformes > Cichlidae > Astatotilapia > Astatotilapia calliptera. Next base: position 9,541,023 of record NC_137431.1, on the reverse strand, counting down.
AATGTTTACATAACCAATTATTTGTTCTGTAGAAACAAAGACACTCTTCTCTGACAGACTGTTACAAGACAATTAATGCTAACCTGAACAACATTTTTTTTTTAATCTTTATTCTTGTTCCCATCTTTAAAAACATTACTAAACATCCTCTCTCACAGTGGTGCACAGCAGAGAGAGCACAGTTTCAACTCCGTCTGCTGAAAGTCACAGTAATGAGATTTAGCTCAGTGCTCCAACTCATCAGACAACTACAGTGCAGGTCATGAGCACACCCTTATACCCACTGATAAATCTGATGATTAGTTTCCATATGTGCACCACTTCCCTCCACTTATTCAAGGCAACAATTATATAAAGTTATTTGTGGGAATGTATTATACTTTAACTAATTTTGTTTATAACAAAGATTAGGTCAAGTTTGATGAATGCATAACCAAAAAACAATCTATAAGATGTTCATTGAGCTCATTTATGAGAAAATTGGATGAATTAGCAGTGACGACTTAAGTTGTGCTCCACCTAGTGGCTAAGTAGCAAACATGCACTTTTCACTCAGTACCTCTGGTTTCGTTACAGCAAGTGGACGAGGTTTTGGGATGAAACCACCAGGAGGGGCCAAGGGATCTGCCTTGGGGACAGGAATGAAACCAGGAGGTCTTATAAGGGGATTCTGTTTTGTGGGCAGTGGGCTTGATTTTCTGGTGGGGATGAAACCTGGTGGTGGAGTCAACACGTTCTGCTTAGGGACTGGGATGAAACCAGGAGGTGGGGCCAAAGGATCAGGTTTGGGTGGAGGGATGAACCCAAGTGGAGGGGTGAGGGGATTAGACTTTATTGGTGGAGTGTTAAGGGCTGCAGTAGTAGGCACAGATGAAACTTCCTCTGTTTTTGTCATAGCAGTCTTTTCTTCAACCTCCTCCACCTTTTCGTTCTCCTCTTCCTGCGTCACAGTGTCTTCCTTGCGGTCCTGGGTGCGGGTGCGAGGCCGATGTTCCTTGGTTCTGCCTCTTCCCATCAGGCTTGTTAGGCCCACTGATATATCATCCTTTTCCACCCCAGCAGCTCCTGTTTTCCTGATCGCAGCGTCTGTAGCAGATGCAGAAACTGCGTGCTGGTTGCGCTCTTCTGTTCCAGCAGGAACCACTCGTCTGACAACTCTTCTGACAACTTTCACCACCTTTTTACCACTAGAACTCTTCTCCTCCCCAGGTGTGTCTGGACCTCCCATACCAGTGTTGTTATTGGCTTCTTCAGCTGGTGATGCGCTTGACTGTGGACCACTTCCTGTGTCCAGACCAATTTCAGGAATTCCCTGAGGTTGACCCTTATCTACATCAGACTGGATTTAAAATTTCACAGAGAATTATTTTGAAAAGGATTATTTAAACTGCTCACTAAGGTTAGAATCAATCAAGCCAACTCAATTACTCATTTTCATTAAATCTCATAATTACAGTGTATGGGCAAGCCAGGTTTTTATTTTTTTATTTTTTCTTGAATTGAGTCTACAGCTGGATAAAGGGAAAAGAAACGTGTCCAGAGACTCATGGGCAAGGTTACAAATTAGTATTCTAATGTTAGTTTTACACAATATAAGACAGGTGGGACTGTATATAATCAAAGTGGATTCATCCGCAGTGGTTCTGTGGGGCCGGTAACACCTGAGGGTGCACCAAGTCACTGAAAAGAAGAACTTGGATGGGCCCAAAAATATGGAACCAAATGAAGCTGATTATTTTTTACCTTTCAGAAATCATATTCAATTAATACTTTACTAATGCTATTGCACTGGATATTGGTTAAATAAAGAGCTGCTGCCCATGGTTCAATTATGATAGAGTAGGTGCCCATCCACTATGCCTGATTATTTTACTAAGAACTGTATCTCTTACAGGACAATAGTAGCCACTCTTCTTTTACTACACAAAAATGGTTTGTATCACCATCACTCAAACACATGCAGCTGAAAAACACTTACATCTGGCTTGTTCTCAACCTTAACCTACACAAGAGGAAGGAAGAAAACAAATCAAACCACACATTCAGATCATGGTTACTCTCTTAACATAAATATTCCACAAAATCACTGAATAATAAGATAAAAAGAAAAAGCAAAAAGGGACTTTCCTTTTGCTCCCAGAAAGAGAAGCGTGATTTATACGCCATGGTGATAGGTCAGAAGTCATGGATTTAACTGGATGAGGTGAAGAATAAATGGATGGAATGGTGGTGATGTGTGTGTGTGTGTGGGGGGGGGGGGGGGGGTGCAGTGGAGACAGCTGAAGACGGCCGAGAATGGGAACCTGAAGATGAGCAGTGGGACACTGAACTGCACACAACAGGTCATTCAGCAACAGGGTAGACAGACTATGCAGCACTGAAGATAGAGCACATGAACATTCATAATGAATGAAAGGTTAGCTTTCTTCCAACTGCAAAACACATGAACAAGAATCTGACCAAGTACACAAGGCACACAAAACAAACTTATTCATCTGGAGCTGCGTCATATGTGGGACTCATTCACATTCTGTTATAATAGCAATGACACACACAAAAAACAACAACTAACCATTCCCTCAATCACCACACAAAAATTATAAAAATATTGGGAATCTGCTTCTTTTGCAGAAATGGCCATACTAGAACTAGAAACTAGAAAGAAAGCAAGTCAACTTTTTCTTAACTAAACTATAATTTAACTCATTAAAAGGTGACATACCAAAATGAGTTCCACAGCAACATGTTTCACTATCTCTGTCCCTGATTTCATCAGTCCACTCCTATAAATAGTTTCAACAGCAAAGGAGGCCATTCTGAGATGCCATCAGACCCCTAATAGAACTGCTAAGCAGAGCATGTACACTCTGAGCTGATCACACTACTTGCCACACACACAGTCCGCCAGAGACATGAGCCCATTACCTTTTCTCTGGGTCTGGTTAACCTTCCAATCTTCACTCTGTCACTGAAGCAGTGCAGCCAGGGCCAAGGCAGAGTAAAACCTGGGTCTTGTAAGAGCACACTCACTAGCCCTGAGAAAGAGGGTGGGCAACCTCGAGGGCGGGGTCACAGTGAGCACAGCACAGTTAAGCTGTGGCCTGAGGAGTGGAGGGGGTAATGTAAGAGGAGACCGAAGAGAGTGGCAGCTGCTGAACAGTGGTTATAAATAGAATGTGTTCATCACATCAATTGCCACTGCCACTTCTCCCTGTCAGCCTCTTGTCCTGCTGGGAGTCAGAAAAACAGTATCCCTCTTCAGGCGCTTTACCAACTGTTATCTTTTATAACCCCCCCTCACATACACACACATAACCCACCTATTTTAAGGAAATCCAAAACTATAAGAGATAGCACAAACACATAGATTAAGCAATCCAACAAATGCCTACTACCTACATCTAAATCTATATACAGCTAATTCTGTACAAACCTCCAGAAGGAATACATAAATGACAAATATGAAATAAATAATATAAAAGTACACTTTTGTGGAACATTTTATCTAGTGACCCCAAAATGTATTTCACATTTGCTACAAAAAAGTGTTCTTCACATTTTCCACCACAAGAGGGAGCTTTAAAACAATAAACTAATCTCTTACATACACTAACCGAGTTTCAATATGTTGTACTGTTCAATGTAAACGCTAAGGTATAACACTATCCAGTGATTGCAGACATGTTGACCTAAAGCAAAGAGTATATCAAAGTTTTAAGGGTTTTAATATGAGAGACATACACTGACAAGTATTGTTTTATAGTGTGTTTATAGTTTGTTTGCATCATACCCAAGGACACATTAGTATTTGAATGTTAGTTTCACACAACGTAAGACAGATGGGACCATATACATCAACAATGTAGAGTTGTCATTAAAGCTGTCATTCTGTTTCAGTGATGACAAGAAGCTGCACAAAGACACTGAAAGCAAGAGCACAGAGGAAAATGTCAAGTGGAACTAAATTGAATGAATCATCTTCTTTAGGCTGTCATAGAAGATCATCTGCCTTCATCTTACCCCATCCCTAGCATCCTCTTCAGTCACACCAACCCTCTGCTTGTCCTTCCTCACTACACTCTCTGAATCTCCTCTGTGGTTTCCCTGCTGCCTGGCAGCTCATATTCAGCATCAGTTCATTGAATATATCCACTAAACTTCTGTGAATGTCCAAACCATCTCAACATTGCCCCTCTAACTTTGTCTCCAAACCACTCAACTTGAGTCATCCTGGTCACTCCCAACAGAAATCTTAGCATTTTCGGCTTTGCTTCTAGTCTTTTTGTTAGTGTCACTGTCACAGCAATTGTCACCACCATCTTGTAGACCTTGCCTTCTACTTCTATCCTTCATCCAAATCACCCTGAACTCATCTTCAGCCCCACCACCTAACCTGTACTCATTTCTTCTCCTATGGCAACAGCACTCCCCAGTGGCAGCTGCCTTCTAAAGCAGATAATACACACCATAAAAACTGCTCAGGAACATGGCAGAGCACAAGGCATTCTTACCAAATGACTGCTGCATGCATCAGAATATGCCCACAACACACAGGATCCCAAGGTTATGCTGCCAGAACTCACAGGACACCCTCAAAAGACCATGCTCCCAAAGAGGTGATTTCAATGTTGCGACTGATCAATACAGTTACGTCCATAAGTCACAAGACAACCAAACAATTTTTTGCTATTTTGAGTCTTTACACAGTAGACTGTAGACCAAGCAAGACAGGTGTGAAAGAAGACTTTCAACTTTAATTCAGAGTTTAACAAAAATAAATAAATACTGAGGTAACAGTTACAGAGTTTTATAAACAGTCTTTCATTTTTTACAGTATAAAAGTAGTTGGACAATTAACTTAAAGTTTCATGGAAATGTGAAGCCTGTTTTTTCATTATTAAATCAAGCACATAAGAGTTTCAAAGTGTTCAGCTTGCATTTGGTTCCTGTTCACCGGAACTTTCAGTCTAGGAAATCGATGCAAGTGAGGAAGGCCATCAAAAGGCTGAAAATTCAAGACACACTTATTTTCTTGATTAAGAAAAAGAACTTCACATCAACTACCCAAGTCAGGAACATTCTCAAGGAGTGTTCTTTTAGAGATGCACTATTTTCAACTCTATAATAACTCAAGAGATAAATGTAATGACATTTATAGCAAGGTGCAAGCGACCGGTTACACAAAAAAAAATAGGAAGACCAGATTAAACTTCTAAAAAAAGAAGAAAAAAACTTAAAGAGTCTGCACAGTTTTGAAAAAGATGGTGATAGAGGGTTATGCTATGTTTACTGCAAAAGAAACCCAAGGGTTTCTCAAGATGAAAAACTAAAATGAAAAAAAAAGGTTCAAGCCAGTCTGCCCAAGTCAGTCACATGATCACAATCCAGTCCAGCAGAGAATCATTTTCGGTTACTGAAGACAAACTTTACGGCACAAAGACTCAAACAGAAACTTGAGGTTGCTGAAGTCAGAGCTTAGTCAAGCACCTCAAGGCAGGAAAAAGCATAATTTCATTGACTGCAAAGGACTTCCATCCAAGGTTTAAAAACAAGTTGTACTTAAAATTGTTTGTTAAATGAGTTTCTAGCCTCTGAAAATACAGGACTATGTCCAATATGTTCAAATGCTTAAGGACATAACCAACAAACACTCTTGTTTGTTTTTGTATGACTACAGGTAAAGCCAGTCAGATAACTCAAAGCTGAAAGGTAAGGCATCTCACTACAATCCGGAAGTATTGTTAAATGGAAAATATGTAAATGTAGAAACTGGTTTGGTAAGGTAGGCCAATTATGGCACATACCTTCCAATAACCAGCTATCATCTGGCTTTTCATTTAGTTCATTCACAATCATTAAAACTAAAATTTTTTTTTTTTGCCTTTAGAAGTAATTAATTAAATTATGTTTAATGTCCAAAATGCTATAAATAGTTACATAGCACTTTATCTCATGGTGAGCTCAGAAGTTTGCATTAGCACTTAGCAAGATCCAGTAAAACACACAGCCTGGCTCATCTATCTAGAGCAGACTGCTAATCCCCAGAGTCTGTTACTGGGACACAGCAAAGTGTCGACTGTTTGTCTACACACAGTTGCTGCAGACTAAAGATTAAGGACTCTATATATGTCATAGACACTACTGATTCTGACCCAGTTATGCCTCCACACTATCAAAGCTGTTTGAATCATATTATTAAGCTGTAGCATGAATCAGACTACCACATTTTTAGAACTATACAGATTATTTTAACTATGACAGACATATAACATAGCAAGAATTGTTATATTGTGTTTCATATTCATTGAGAGGGTTGATGGTTATAAATTCAATTCTCCACATTGTTTATCCTGAAAAAGAAATTCAGTAATTGCTTGAGATTTTTCATCAGTATCTGTGTCTTTGCAAGCTTAAAGTAGAAATAAATTATGGGACATCATTCTTTACTGTCAAAATTAGAAGAGATGACCCAGATTTTAAGTCGGTTAAGTAAACAGGGCTGGACATAATTTTTAAAGCAGACTATGTAAAAATATAGGAGAAGCAAAAACTCAGTGCATAATTCAGGTTTAAATTATTTTAAAGGAGTTGCATAAATCTTGACATATTTCACTTAAGAAATCTGAGAAATCTGGTGGCTAATTCCTTTTAAAATTTCTTGCAAGTATCATTATATCACTCAGAGGCACGCACTCATATACAGCAGGAAGAGGACTATGAGTCAGGTCAGTCATATTATTCAAGCACACAGAAACTCAGTGTCTATAACGAAGAAATTACTGTGAGGGGGGGAAAAAGGGTCGTGTTTTTTTGGCTTTTACCCAATGCTTAAAGGGTTAACATGCTCAGTGGTGCATAGATGAAGGCAATTTAAGTTTGGTGCAGGGGTTAGTGCTGTTTGTTGATAGGGATCTTCCACTGACTATTTGAATACCAAATATGAAACACTTTGACATGGTATTCATTTAATCCAAGTTCATTTGAATTGCTGTAGATTATATTTGTTTTAATGAAAGCTGCATAGAACTGTTTGTAAAAGGTGAAGGACATACGTAGCCTTCGAGCAAACCCTCTGACAATACAGTATTTAGACACGACACAATAATGACAAAGAAAAAAAAACAACAGGCAGCAAACTGTGAGAGAGCAGGTGTTTAGTCGATACCAATCCTAGCCAGTTTTTGTTCAGTAACAGGCTTATTATTCTTGTATTCTCACAGCAGTCACAAAGATTGTCAGTGGTTGCTTGGCAACTTGACAATGATGACAAGATTTGACAAAGTCAATGCTCCTTGCCAAGAAATAACGCTCTTTAAAAACACAACTTATCCTTTCTAAAGCATCATTACATAAAGGCATAGATATAATGTCTTCATTTGAGAGATTTAGTGGTGATGACTGATATTTTTACCTCTCTCTTTAAACAAAAGAAAAAGAAAAAAAAAACCCTGGGGGAGCTGCTTCCCCATTCCATGTTTTATGCTAAGCTAAACAAAACAAACCATCTCCAGTAGTAGTAAACTTTTAATAGACTAATGAAAAGACAGTGAATAAGTATATTTTAAAAATATATTAAAAAAAATTAAGCCAATAAACAAAATTACTGTATGTCGGTGCATCATATGGTCTCGTACTGTATTGCAGAGCTCTAGATCGAGAATCCAGAGCTTATTATAACCACCTAAAAATAGTGCTGCTGGTTCTAGGTCAGCCTCACATGCACATTTTGTGCTTTTTCAAAAGGCCTGTCTTTTTGATCGTCAAGATTGCTTGAATGTAGGACAAAGTAGACAGTCACTTATTTCAGGGAAGCAACTGGGCTGTGTACACATTCATTTAAATAGTTCTAGCTGATGTATTCTAACAGAATGGAGAAACTGGGTCTTATTCACTAAGAGACACACAGTGCATAAGTATATGCACTGTGTGTAAACTGTATGTATGAGTTTCATGCACAAATCAGGAATTTATCAATATTTTTGTACCCGAATTTGTTCATACTTTATTAACAAACTTCTGACCAGGTGTACCATCTAATGAAGCTGTCTTGGGAAATCTATGGTCTTTAAAATTAATACTACATGTCCTACTACTGTTATTTTATCATCATCATTATCACCAACACCAACTCCTTTTGAATATTACTTTTTTTTTTTTCAAAAACATCATTAGTTAGAAATGAGCAAAATTACAATTAAATTTAAAAAAATGAAAGTTGTATTTAAAGAAAACTACATCCAAAAGTGAAAAGGGTATGCTTTGACCTTTTAATTTAAACATATTCCAGTATTTCCATTACAGCTCCAAACATCACTAATGTGCCTTCATAAGCAGCACATACTGCCATCCCCAACCAAAGTTTATCTTACCAACTGTATAAACTGTATTATGAAAAACAACAACAACAACAACAAAATGCTTGTATTCAGGTGTTTGTTGCACCAGCTAATAAAGAGTTTAACTCTATGCTCCTTCACTTGTTGCACACGATTATCTGGATGAAAAGAACTGAATAGGCAGGCAGCCAAGTCTTACAAGACCATATGGCCATGTGTTGTGGCGGCATTCGGGCCGTTGTTTCCTTCAGCGTCCCATTGTTTGGTGTCAAAAGGACTAGGGGGGTGGGAGGGGGATTATATGTACACCAGAACATATTCTCTCTTTCAAAACACACACTGAGACACTCCCCCATACATGCGAGTACAAAATCACATTACCAATGTCATTACAACTCCACCCATAATGCATCCGTTTTTAGTCTATTAAAGGTCAGTGCAAAAGTACATACTTAATACAAAATAACAGAAAAAGGGTCTTTTGTAGTAATTTTAAAAAGATTCACCCCAAGTACATGTGTATTTACAGAACAGATCCACTGTGTTTCTCAGTGGAATTCAAGTAAACACAATGATTTCAAAAATGTAAAAATCTCAGATAATCCAACATTAAAAGCAAACAAGCCACAAAAACAGGTTCTGGTATTAAGAATAATGTGATGACACAGAAATAGATTAGCATCAAGGGTAGAGTTTTTTAAAAAGCAAAATAATATTCACACAACAGACCAAGTCAAGAGTACTACTTACATCTTTGCTTAGGTCTTCAGTGGTCCTCAACCAACTGCGGTTCAGCTCACTCAGCTCGAGAATTGGCTGGACTTTTAGTCGTACTGAATCTCCAGACTGACGAATCATCTCCACAATCTCGTCTCTGTTTTTGTTCTCCACATTAATCCCATTGATTTCTACAAGCTTGTCTCCTGGCACCAGGCCCAGAGCCCGATCCTTAGTCCCAACCCCTGGTTCGGCAAAGTGTACAACACGCCGGCACACCCCACCATCAGACTGCCTGTCTACCATGGTGGTTCTTCGCAAAGAAAAGCCAAAGTCCCCAGTGCTGCGTCGCTGTACCTCAAGTTCTCTTGGATCTGGTACTGGTGGAGAGACAAGTGCAGGCAACTGTAGGTCTGCACCAGGAAAGGTCTTCTCCACAATATCAGGAATCTGAACTGTGATGGTGCCCTTTGACCTCGGGTGTAACTTTGTAGATGGTGTAGTCCAGTTATGGCCAGAAAGCTCTGAAGCATCCAAAGCATTGTCCTTTGGGGTCACCTGAGTTAAGGTAGCTACTTTCCTCTGGCCCACCACTGTATTCACCTTGGCCAGTTCCCCAAATTTAGCTGCCCTCTCCTTCACAGAGCTGCGATTACTTAACAGCTCAATTCCCTTTACATCTTCAGAGGTGCTTGCACTTATTTGCCCCACAGTGTTGTGATGATGCTCAGCATCAACGTCTGTCAGGTAGAGTTCCGTGTTACTGGCCACCTTAATTGGGATAGGGCTAGAAATCTCCAACTTGCTCCTAGATTCCTTCTTGGAGTTTCCTCGAGTAAGTGGGAATAAGCCTCTACGTATGCTCATCTCTTCTAGGCTCTTTAACTCAGACTGAGACATACGTTCTTTCTTTTCTCTTTTGTCTTTCTTTTCCTTCTTGCTCAAATCCCTTTCCTTCTTGCTCAAATCCTTTTCCTTGTCCTTGTCTTTTTTCATTAAGTGAAACATGATTAAACTATTCTGTAGTTATTGAGCAACTGATTAATTTATCATGAGAACCTTAAATTATTAGAAAAGAGGCTGTTGACAGCAGCTGAAAACATCAACTCTGGGTTTGGATCTCTCTTAGTGATATCTGTAGAAAAAAGAAACAAGAGGTGAACACAGACTAGCTTTGATGAAAGCATAACAGAGTGCAAGAACCTTGTGTTTGTCAGAGTTTAACTAAGTAATTGGCAAAAAGATTCAGTCAGTAATTAATCATAAGTACTATGACATACACATGACTAGCACATCTGTGAAAGCACAGATAATGCTGAATGGTAGAAAGGCATATACAGAAAGGCTGAAAGTCTGGTGGTGCTGTGGTTTGTGGTTTATGCCTAAGAGCAAGAAGTTCCTGGGTTCAAATCCACACTTTCTCTGTAGAGTTTTAGCTGTAGGTGTGTCTGTGAATGGCTGTCTGGCTCTGTATTAGTTCTGCAATACATTAACAACCCCACAGTGGACGACTCAATGGATGGATGTACGTACAGCTGTAAGTGTCAGGGAAGTCTTTCTTTATTTCAACAAGACAATGACAAGCCCAATTCTGCAGACATTACAACAGCATACCTCTGTGGTAAGAGTTTAGCTGCTAAACTGGACTGGCTGCACTCCACACCTATCCAAAAACAACACCACTGAAAATATTTAACACATTATACAATGAAAAGGAAGATTTATACTGTTGTACAGCTGAAGTCATATCAAAAAAGATATTAAAGCTGGTCTGACCTTCTCAGTTCCTAAACCATTGCAGAAACCACAGATAAATAGGAACTGCTGTGGTCCTGACCTGACTTGTTGAATTATGTTGCTGGCATCAAATTAAAGACCACTAGATTTAATAAATTTAAAAAAAAAAAAAAATGAAAATAAAACATCTCAATTTTAACAACTCATGTATTATCTTTGTACCATTTTCAGTTACAGAGTTACAAAGTTCACATGGTTTGCAAATCATGTCATTCTGTTTTTATTTACATTTCACATGACCTCTGACCTTCTTGAGAAAAACATAATCCACATTTAAAACTTGGATTTGAAGTCCTTTCTACACCTTGGGGTTAAAATCATTTAAAAAAACGTTATCAAACTGCAGAGCAGTATCACTATTTTTATTTCAGTATCAATCTATTATCTAATTCAGTTCAATAGAAAAGTAGCCTGTATATATTTGGGTGTGTATAGGAACTGGTATCCCCCGCTGTAGTATCAACAAACGAAACATGCACCCTAGATAAGGAATGTGATCTTATCTAAAACTTATCTTTGACACACCTCAATCTATCCTACATAATAACATACAGTGTTTTAAAGAGCGTAGCTTTCCTGCTCTCAGATACTCAGCATCATCACTAAATGATTGAAAACTGAAGCTATGTGCATGGGAGCCTCCACTAAGCTCCATATGTATAACGAGAAGCCATGCTGAACAGTAAACTGTAAATTCAAACCTAATCCAAGCTAAATCACATGCTCTTAGAAGAAAGCTATGAAATGTCCGAAAGCAACTCAGTTTATCTTACAGTTAACATTTAGGTATGCATTTTCGTCGTATTTTATTACTGGAAAGCGCAGTTTGGTCTGTTGTTATTAGTTTTTCGTTTTCTTGAACTTTAAACACTACGCATAGGTTGTCGACACGGCTAGTCCTGAGCTTGGCCATAATGCTCTCCCTTTAAGCTGCTTTGCCCTCATTCTTTAGCAGTGATAAAGAGTGTACTAATGTCACTCACGATAAACGATACAAATTAAGTAACACTGTAACATATGACAATTCCTACCTGTAATTGCCTAAACATGACAGCGTTGTAGTCTTACTACAGGTTTTCGGCATTTTCCAATGAATTGTCAGCAGGTGCGACAAATGCTTTTGTGATGCTTTCAAATGCTTGCAGTAAGCTCCGACTTCTGATTACTTTGACATAAGCGACCTGCGGGGAAGCAGCTATCCTCGTAAAGAAATAAACACAAAAAACTTGGAAAATGGTGTCGTACATCAGATGATTAATTCATTTTCCCCCAAACAGCTCAATAGTTTTAATAAACTTAAGTAGTCTCCTCATTACACTTTAAAATATATATTATAAAGAGGGAAAGCTGAAAAACAACCTCTCTCTTAATGGTCTAAATTGGAAACATGGGGGGGATTAGTCCTCAATGATAGTAGGACGATTTAGATGTCCAAAATGTAGGCTAACGCTCTAAATTTTAATAAATCCAACAGCACATGAAAGCTCCGGAAGACTACACTGGACAGCAGTGACCCCTCCTGGTCTTTATTTTAACCATACAAAGGATGTAAGCACAGATATTTAGTTCCAAGCTGCCCAGTTTTTCGTAGAGAAAAACTTATATTGTTAACATGTTGATTTCACATTGGATAACACATAAAGTGTTTTGCAGCTAATGAGTTACAGTCCAGTGACATTGGTGTTACAGTCACTGACATACAGACTTTAAACCCAAACAGAATCTGAGTTGTGGTGAATGGTTATTTTAAACATTATTTACCTATTTATATGGAATTCTTTAGGATAATTCCTCCTACAACAATGATGAGTTGATTACAGCATATGTTAGAACTCAATTTGCAAGATCAATTGCATAAAATGTTTCACCTCATTTGCATCATTTCTTCCTTCTCCCAGCAGTTTCAATATACACATACATAATGAACTCCAGATAATCCCATATGTTTTGCTTGTTAAAGCTCATTACACATAGGAAGCTGCAATTCTGAGGAGAGAACCACAATCTAAAATGTATTACCTTAATAGTTTACTCACACTGATCCATTCATTTTAGAAAAAATCATTTTAGACATTTACAACATGCCAAACTTGATTTCCTTTCCATTTTTTTTATTACTCTTACTATTTTGATGAAAATATGCATTTACATTTTGGCAAATTCTGGTTTGTCTGAATTTATCCATGGAGTGCCCCCGTGTCTCAAATGAGATGCCCAGTACTTGGCTTCTGATAGTAGTGCTCCTGGCCTGGGGCACGTACCTCTACTGCGAGTTGATGTTGAGATATAAATTTACACTGAAGCAGCTTGGACTGACAGTCAACATAAAGTTTTGTTTTCAGCTGAAGTTCATTGTTGGACACTTTTTCTTCATTGGAGCTGGATTAGGGAGATATGAATACCTCCAACTAAAACATTGATTGGACTGTATGAGATTCAAAACTTTCAATATACAGTTGGAAAAAACTGAGAATAGATTACAATGGGGCTCCTTCATTGAACAGTCATTCAGTGATAAGCAGAGTTTAAAGAATGCACTAGAAGGAGTGTGTACAATACTGATTCATGCACAGATCTGTATCCACGTTAACCTTAAGAACAAGCCATTCTCTGGAAGACATTATTACTTTGCTCTTCCATCCATCCATCCATCCACCTTCCACTGCCCAATTCAGCATCACGAGGGTTTTAGAGTCTGTCCCTGTGATCATAGGGTGAGAGACAGGGCACACCCTGAACACGTTGCCAATTTTTTGTAATACATTTCTTCCAAAATCTCAAAATGAAAAGTGAAAAATCCCCACAGTGTCCAGTTATTATTTTCCCAATGTTCATTAGAAAGGTTTTAAGAATGAACTACAATACTTTTTGAACTTTTGAACATTACCAGTCAGTCTGAATATTATTTAACTTGTATTAACAATGAAATTATAAATCTAACAGGGAACATGGAATTGTTGAAGTAGTAAGACCTCCTGTTGCTTATTAAGGTTTTGTAGCATCACCTACTGGTCTTGCAGAGTCTCTGTACCTTTTTTTTAGTAATGTATGGTTTACGATATATTTTTCACCTATACTGTCTGTCTCTATCTATGAGGACTTCTTGGTCAGCTTCAGTGGAGAATGTTAATGAATTATTCATTTCCAAAGAAAAATGTCATATCAACTTTTTCTTATCACCTGACTAAGATTAAGGAATGAAACCTATCTGACTCACACCACCAGGATAATACAAGGAAACTATGACTCATTCCCTGTCAGTTACCACTGAGTCCCTAACATATTACCATTCCTTATACAGTTGGATGGTGAATGACAATTGACATTTGGATGACAGTTAAGGATTGCACTGCATTGTGCGCGTGCGTGTGTATGTGTGTGTGTGAATTGTAAATAAAGGATGAAAGCCCTTTTTTTAGAAAGTGACAATTTTCATTTTCCAAGAGCTTATATAAAAATGTTGTTTTTGTTTAATGTACAAGTTATCTCACGCAAAAAAAAAAAACAGCATCTACAGGACTTTATCTATTCAGAAGCATATCTGAGGCTTGCATCATTACCTCGAGGTTGTGGTAAATACTAATAGCCAAATTCTGCAGGTAATGATGAAAGATGGAACTAGAATCACTTTTAACCCAAGTGTACATGACGTAAAAAGTAAATTTAGGATATTATGGCTCTGCCTTTTCATTCATCCCTATTACATGAATGAAAATAAACTCGCACTCAAATTACTTCTCTAAAATGAACCACTTGGCACAGTGGGAAAGACGACCGCCCAACTATTTGTAATGCAGAACAACACGCTAGCATCTTTTTTTTTCCCTTTTAAAAAGGACGAAACGTTACTGAAACGCAATCATTTCCCAGCCACATGCGACAATCTAATATAACAAATTCCCCTCACAGCATCAGCAAAAACCATCCAGGGGGGTGTTTTAAAAATCCAACGCCACCAGATTACTATCGTAATAACACGGGAACAATTCATACAATCTCTTGTGAATTTGAATTCAACATACATCGTAAGTTGCTATTCTTGTTAGTGATTAATTCATATTTCACGAGTTATGCGTACGAATTCATTTCAAAATACGAAATTTAATGAACCCCGCCAAATCCTGCGCAAAGTGGTTCAGCCCTTGAGGTCACCGGAAGTTGTTTAGCTGCCATGTTTGGTTGCTTTGTTGTAGGCTTCTACTAGGTTTCCTACAGAATTAGTAAGTGTGGAAATGGAGCCGAGCTGGAGTACGTTTCTTTTTCAAGTAAGTTGTCTCTTTTGGAGGGAAACCGGAATAGTCGGTAAAACAACCGTAGAATTGCAAACGGCTTCATATCTTAGTGGTAAATCCAGTTTTTAAACGATTAATGTCAAGAACAAGTAACCAAGCAAAACAATGGTATATGAATCCAGGCTTCCAGCTGTGAGGCTTGGGAATGACGCTAGAACAAAAAATCTAATCTCTCCAAGCATTGTTTGAAAAGCGGCATGTTTTCTTACCCCGACGATATTTGGGTATTTGCGTTTAATACTTCGACAGCGTTTGTGATTCCTTGTTTTTTTAAGTTTGTTTGCCTAGCCGGAGCCAAACATGCGGGATCACTTGGAGTGAAGCAGGAGACGCCACTGCACCGTTACAATCGAGACAGACCTGTTTTTTCCCCCCTTTGACTGAAGGCTTTGATCAGGCGCCGTGGGATAATGAGATGTAACGCTGCGACATGTTTCAGTGTAGCGTGGATAACAGAACACGCATTGTAGATTTGGCAAATCTCTGGTTAAGTGTACACAGAGGTTTTTAGCTGCTGAGATTTACTAACGGCGGTTCTCAAGTCCGCGGTGAACTTTCCGCCTGCTCCAGCCGGTTCGACACTAACTAGCCAAGTAGCTAACGATGTTCGGGCTACCTTAATTACACTCGCTTGCTAATTTAGCTTAATGTGGGCGAGGCTGCCATAATGAGCTTGCAAAACTAACGTTACAAGACTTGACGACCAGCGCTGTGCAGATTCTCTGCTTATTAACTAAGCTATTTATTCTGGTGACCGTGGTGGAAAGGAATTCAAACTATGCACACAACATCAGCTAACACTAGCAGCGAAGAGGCGCATTTGAAATTAGCAACGGCGTTACGAAATGAATAAATGCGTGCTGGGAAGGAAAGCGAGTGCTGCGGTTTAGAGTGATATCTGTCACGGTTTAGTGAATTTCAATATGTGCTAAGAATGAAGGCTATTGTTCACTCGTATTTGTGAGCTTCTCAATCGCATGGCCTTACCTAGGCTACAAGAAATGAGCTCGGAACATGGAGCAAATGAGTTTTGTAAGGATAAAGATTTCATGTTTTACAGTTGAGTCCGTTTTTGTGTAACCCCAATGCAATATAAATATATATATTTTTAGTTTCCATTCCCAATACGCACCATTTTTCCAGGTTTACCACTATTCTGCGGTCTCTTGTGTATTTCCAGTGCTTAAAATTAATTTTTACCTTTGACTCAACACTTTAGTGGGTGTTGCAAAGTTCTCCTCGTGGGAGGAACTTCCCAGTAACTTCAGGATCATTCCCAAAAATTACTTTTCAGTAAACCCTTCAAATCTGCATATGTAATGTTCACAACTTTATTTTATTCCAGGCTTTAATGATCAGATGAAGGTCTAGAGTTTAACCTGCTGCAGTAGTTGGTGCTGCACCCTTTGTCTAATAGTAATATATTTTGTGTAATAAATAAATATGTCAATGACAACGGGGGAAAAAACAGGATATGTGAATAGAAGTGCACAATTTATAGTTTTCATGCTAAAGAGCCACTTCTCTTTTTAAAAGTCTTCTAAAGTGTGGAAAAAAACTGATCATTAATGCTCTGATTAAGCTTTCACTGCTTGGTGTAAGGACATCAATGGCTGCAAAGAATCTGAATAGCTCACTTTGGCAAATAGTTTAAAGAAATCCATCTTAAGTTGTGTTCATTTCACTGCTTTTTGGACACTTTGTTTTTTTCCTGAGTTTCTGATAATTTGCTCTGCTGTCGGAGTGGTCGTTCATTCACATCTTTGTGTACTATTTCTTCATAATTGAAAAGGCAGACAGACAATGTCATTTGTCATGCAGTATCTGGCGTCTAGCCAGAGGCCCTGCGTGTATTATGTACCTCACACTGTTACTGTGTCAGTTTCATGTAAATCAGTGTGCCTTTAAATTCAGGCTCCTGGAACACTTTGAAGCATTTTTTTTTAACTTCATTGTTTTTCAACACATTATAGTTTGTTTTTTGTAAACAAGAAGTTTACATGAAAATTGGTGATATTTTCTGAAAAGCTTTGTCAGGTGTTTTAAATGACCAGTGTTGTTGCGTAAACCAGCTTAAATATTACCTGCTGCATATCCTCTGTCAGGTAAATGCACAATGTGGGGAAAACATGTTCAAAAGAGGGGAGGGGGGGGGGCAGTTTTTGTGAGGCTACATTCAGGAAAATTGGTGAATCATGTTGTTTTCAGCACTCTGAACATGGATGTGTGAAGTGTTACACTAATAACCCTTTTAGGTAAGTGAGAAAAGTTATAACGCAATCCATGTGTGCACGAAAATCAGTTTTGGCTTTCTCCAGAAACTGCAATAGCCACTCAGAAACCCACAGTGAAAACGAATGCTTTATGGTAATTGGAAATTGTGTAAAAGATTCTTTGTTTCTGTTTTGCCCTATTTTACCAAAACATTCAGATGGCAAATCTCAGTAACTAAATGAAGCTCATCAGATGAATAGACTGTACTGAAAATATTAAATTTTTCAGTACTCACATTGACTTGAAATAATACCCAACTTACATGACACTGAAAGAGTGTGCATAAGCATGGTGTTAGTGAGGGATGTTATCAAGTATCACTAACTCCAAGTCTTTGTTCTGCTTAAAACTGGACCTTCATAACAAACAACCCCTTTTGAAATTGCACAATCACTGTTTATATAAAACATGTTTTGGATGCTCTTGCTAGAGCTTTAGACTTGGTAGTAACTATTATGTATTCTATTTTTTTATTTTTTTCTCTCTCCTCCAACGTGCACAGTATTTTGCTTGTCGCTGCCCCCCCCCCCCCCCCCCTTGTTATTATGTTACGTATATTACTTCTTTTTTTCTTTTTTTTTTAACAAAGGTAAATATGTTACATATATTACTTATTATTACCTTTGTTTAAAAAAGAAAGGAAAATATTGAGGCTTGTTGGTGCCGTCGAGAATCAGTTCCATGTGTTTTTCTGCTCATGTGGAAGGTTCATGTTTTTACGGTACAATATAATTCTGGTCATTTTGACTGAAATGAAAAGCACAGGTCTGTAAAATGGGTTACATCAGAAATGCAGGGTATATCTGCTTGGCTATTTTTGTAGATGTTTAAGCGTTTCATAGTTTTTTGGGTACATTTTTATGGTTTTTTTTTTAAATGTATCTATTTATTTTGACATGTGATTTGTCTCAATGTCACAGCGATTGCTCATTGTAATACAGCACACCTATTAGCTATAGGGGTGTTAAATGCCACCCATTCTGGATGTTTAGAAGACTAGCCTCTGTTGAATGTCCTTAAAGGTTTGTTCACTCTTAGTAGAACTCAAATATCTGTACGAAAAAATACGCCTTAACCAAATGAATCCCTGAAGTACAACTTTTTGGGATCATTAAAAAAAAAATTAGGGGATTGACAACATTTCAGAAGTTTGCCCACTAAGCAAACTAGACGGCAGCCAAAAAAATTCAGAACTTGAAAGAAGGACCTAGAAAAAAACTCCTCAAAAATTAGATGTACTCGAAAAACAAATTATGTAATTAGAAGTTTTGTTTCTTTCTCTGCCCCTCTTTTCATCCCTGTCATCAGTTTTTGCCTGTGATGGAAAAATTGAGATTTCGGCAAGCAGCTGTAGAGTGTGGCACAAAAGACTAAAGAAAGACAGCGCATAATCTAACTCAGACCGTGAGCGCAATTCAAGCCTACAGTGGCCCATGGAGCCATCAGGACACTCCCTCCATTTTGATGTTATTTATGAGGGAGCAGCCCCACTTGTCAGAGCGCATTTGTGTCAAAATGGTCAGAGCTGCATGAAGGCACAGCAGCTTACAGGCCCTGCACCTCTGCATAGAGGGCCAGGCTGTCTACACTGGCTACGTCTGCTGTTCACAAGCTTCACAAAGGGGGGTTCACTGCTAGTACCCCACCTCCCCCCTCCAACCCAAACATAAAGCTCTCCCCACCCCTGTTGTGCCAGCGGACGGGTTAGCATTGGCATGATGATGACTAATCCTGGAAGGTGGCAAGTGTAAGCAGGTGCTCAGACAAATGGATGGGTGGCATTCTCCTCGAGTTCCCAGGTCCCATTGCATATGTAGGAATGACGGCTAGTTTCGCTGAGTAGTGTGTGGATAAACAATGTCCCCGTCCCATGAATAGATGAGCCAAATCAATGAAGATGAGCATACAAAGATCCCCTGCTGAGGCCCGAGTGCATCACTGCTCAGATTTGTGTCTTTCACAATAGGCTAGATGACATAAGGAGGACATTGTGAGGTTCATTTTTCTTTTCTGTCCCGTCTTCTCTTTTGCAACTTTTTTCTTGGCTAGCCTTCTTCGATGGATGATTGAACCTCAAAGAGAAAGGTCAAGTATTTCAGCTTGCTTTTCTCGCTGGTGGTTGACAACATCGACAGAGTAGTCCTGAGTGTGTCCAGTCGCTGAAAAAACGGTGTTAACTGTGTTTCTTTTCTTTTTTTTCATATTTGGATATATGAAAAAGAATGAATTGTTATGAGAAGTGTGATAGATTTTTTTTTTTTTTTAACTGAACTAATTGAATTAAACTCCATTGATATTTATTGTGATGTCATTTTTTTTTGTTTATTTATTTATTTTTTAAAGAAAATAAGGCAGCCGGATTTCATACAGCTTCCACTATCTCCATTCTGCCCCAAGTACGCCCAAACAGTCATGGATGATTTTAGCTGGTCACAGCAATGGTACAAAACTCAAATTGTGTCTGATCCATTTAGTCAGGAAATTTGATTACTTAATGAGTGAAACCCCAGCTTAGCATCTTGTTGCTATTGGTAATTACAACCAGCCATTTCATCCCATTTGTGCTGCGGCAGTAGCTGGCATTGGTTTGTACTTGCAGATCCCCAGGGGGGTGCAAAAAAATCTCAAAGCAGTTATTCCCGATGTAAAGTTTTATTTAGTCTGTTGCCCTTTATTTTCCTGTCGTTTAACTCCTTTACTTACACAATAGAGCAGAAGTATGGTTATCCCAAATCAGCTGGGTACCTGAGATGATGGCCTGCTCTTTAGGAGCCTTCTTGGTAGTTAAACTGCGCTCTGCTACGGCTCTTATTTGGTATGCCTGTTTTGCAGTCACATGATGAATGATGAATGTGAGCACCGTCACGATGGTATCCTTTTTCATCCAGCACAGCTTTGTATTCTGTAACAGATTACTAACACATATTGTGTTTATTGAGTTGTCAGTTTCCAGTGAGGGAACACCTGGCTTCAACGCTTTTTGTTTCTTGGTCATTAAGTTTGTTTTTTGTTTTTTTTTTTCTTTAGATTATGGCGACTTTATTTTTCTCTCGCAGTTGTTATCATTATTATTATTATTATTATTATTATTATTATTATTATTAAATCTTTAGTATTATCTTTAGCACCTTGTTACTTTTGTTTTATAAGTAGAAGTATAGTATTCGTCTTCATTTAACCAAAAACCCTCTGTGTTTGATTCATCAGCAGGCCAATGAAGCCCTCCACCACCAGCACCAGGTGGCCCAGAACAGCCTGCTACCACTTCTCAATGCAGGAGCTGAGCAAGTTGACCAGAAGCCTATCCTGCCTATCCAAATAGACCAGAAGCCACCTGCCAATGCTGCTGAGCTTCTCAAAGACAATGTCGCCAGCGGAGGTGGTCAGCGGCTTCCAGTGCCTGTGATAAAGAAAGAACACAAAGGCAAAACCCCTTTTGTCTGCGGCTACTGTAACAAGGCCTTTCGCGACAGTTACCACCTGCGACGTCATGAGTCCAGCCACACCGGTATCAAGATGGTTTCACGTCCAAAGAAGACAGCCCAAACAGCCCCCACCATGGTCCCCATGATCGGCACCATGCCACGAGAAAACAACGGCAACTCTTCCTACATCTCCACAGTAGCTGGCATCCTCTCCACAGCAACAACCTCTGTTTCCTCAGGCACAAGTATCATGACATCACCTGCAATGGGCAATGTGCCGCAGCAAAATGTCCCGAAGAAACCTGCCAAACCTGTCAAGAAGAACCATGGATGTGAGATGTGCGGCAAAGCCTTTCGCGACGTATACCACCTGAATCGTCACAAGCTGTCCCATTCAGATGAGAAGCCTTTTGAGTGTCCCATCTGCCAGCAACGCTTTAAAAGGAAGGACCGCATGACCTACCATGTTCGCTCTCACGATGGGGGTGTCCACAAGCCCTACGTATGTTCTGTGTGTGGAAAAGGCTTTTCCAGGTAAGGATCAGGTTTTTGTCCTTTGATCTCTAAGGAAACTAGTACAACAGTCATCAATAGTTCAACTCCACTAGATTGACTGATAATGCTGCTGTCAGTTTTTCCCTTCAGTTACTCACCTGTCTGTATTTGTTAATTCTACACCTAAATTGTTCAGTATGTCTCTAGTTAAAAATGAATTTTCCACATTGAGCATCTCCAATGTGAATTTGTTTTTCCAATATCCTGCCAAACAGGTCTGTCATAGGGATTCAGACTGACACAGGAATTCCATAGGGAGATAAGATTACTGTTTTAAATTACAATCATTTAGTTCATGAGGTGCTGGATGAAGTTTTAGTCTCTGTTAGATAATGGCATAACATTCTTTATTATACAGTACCACCATGCAGATAATAGATGGTCTAAATGTCATTTTGAGATAAAAACCCCAAACAAAAAATAATTTGCACTGATAAGAAGAACAAGAAGTCCTAAAAACATGTTATGGCCACCGAGGTCTCGAAGATGTTTGAAACAACCTTACCTTGTTGTGGCAGCTGGTTTCCCACAAGCATCCATTTTGTCAGGCTTCAAGCTTACTTGCAGATAAAACCACAGTAGCTTGGACCCATTAGCTTACAATAATCAACTACTGGCAGCTGCAAGAGCATTTCTGCTGTGATGAAAGTGTGTGAGATAACAACAAGAAGTGTTTGTTGGTTCAAAACCAAAGTGAAGTCTTGCCTTTCATATGGAAAATGTCCATATGAAGATGTGAAGAATGCCAACTTAGTAGTTTGCTGCTTGGGGTTTTTTGTTTGATTGTTTTTTTTACTACAGCTGGTCTCCTAAAGCAGGAGCTGTCAGTTTATTGACAACTTTAGACGAAGAACAGCCCTCAAATATGGAGCAAGAAATGAAGTGCTTTAGGTTTTATTTACTGGAGTTCTCCAGCTAAGCTAATCGGCCTGTCCACAAACCTGACAAAGTGTTCTCCAGGGTAACTGGGAATCCCTCCTTGTTGTTGCACTAGCCACTAGTTTGTTTGGGATGAGTTTACTTAGGTTGTCTGTGGAATTGTTAAACTGAGTGCACTAAGAAGCTAGTAGCACTCCTTGTGTGTACATGTGATCAGTCCTTCAAGGGGTTTGGTAGGCAGTGAGAATGTCAGCCACACTGATAATACAGAGTGGCACAAGAAAATAGTAAACTGATGAAAAAATGGCGCTGTTTTTACAACCCTTCTGTTCTATTCCTGTGCTTTTAATCAACAACTAACAAGGCTACTGTAAACAGGAAATGTGCATCTGAGAGCTAATTTATTCTTATGGGAGGGGAGACAAAAAGTAATTTCACCCTCTGGTGATTGCATTCGGGGGTCATAGGGAAAAGTCCTGACTTGTCTATGCAGAATTTCAATAAATAAATAATGATAAATACATTCTAACAACCAGTCTTTTATGAGTGTGTCCTTGGCAGTCCACAAATGGCTGCTGCAAAGGAAAAAAAAATCATGCTTAATAGATTGAAGTATTAAATTTTACCATCTTTCATGCATGCAGTTTTGAATGCAAATGCTAGATTCTACATATTTCATGCTTTACCCAAGGTACACGGAACTGCTACCCAACAGCTTGTACATTTGTAAGTGAATTATTCACGTCATGGTGTTTGGAATAGTCAGCCGCACTGTGATTTGATATAGAGCAAATAATTATGTCAATCTAGTGTCCGTGTTGCTCCAACGTGGCCTTTTTTTTTTTTTTTAATGTTTATTGCTGGGGTTAGCAGTTTAAACTTGTACTTGTAATGACCCCCCACACCATTTCAACCACATGTTTAAAAAGTCGCACATGGAAGAGCACCAGTGAAGTACCAAAGGAGGGGGAGGCGTCACTTGTCACTTTGCAGTTCCCGCCAGCATGTCACAGACTCTTTCCCCTGGGAATTCACTGAACCATGCGGTAATGTTTAGGTCAACACTTTTAACATGAAGTAATGACTTTAAGAAGGTTTAATAGTGACATACATTTAAAATTTTGTTAAAAGCCAAGTGTTTGTTAAACCTGATGTGTACATAAATCAGTATTGACTTAGCAGAGAGTCGTGATAACATTAAAAACAAAAAAACAGCAAGCTGTGTGCCGCAATACACAGCTTCAACAAAAACATCAGCAGTGTACCCTGGCCAAGCGGTAACATTAGCACTGTGCTGTGTAGGGCAATCTCAGGCATGCCTCCAACTTGGTGACGTCGAGCAGCGATTCATCAGCATACTGGAAAGTGAGAATGAGGACTGAGTAACAGGGCACTGAGTCACTGCCACTCAGCCGGATCTGTAGACAGGCACTGTCTGGAGTCTGCTCTCCTCATCAGTGGGGCAAGGGGAAAAGAAAAAAATCTTTATTCCGGTTCATGGCACCCATGAGAAGATCCTACTTGACTCCTCTGATTTTATTTTTAAAAAAAGAAGAAAAAAAAGAAGGGACTCCAGCAGCATGAAACTTTCCGGTTTGGAAGCAGCTGCCAAAGCAGTAGCCCTTGCTCACTCCATTATGGCACTTCTAACATGATTCAGCTCACAGCTTCACTAGAACTGACATGCTGACAGAGGAGGATCAGTGCCACGAAGAAGTTTGTGAATGTTGGCCTTTCGCTGTAAATCTCAAGCAGTTTTCCTGTGAACTTTGCAAATTATATGTATGTTTGTTTGTTTTTATAGCTAGTTTGACATAAAAACACATTATGAAGCTTTAGTTTAAGCTTGAACACTTGGAATACAGAAGGCAAGTTTCAGCAATTTCTTAATCAGTTTTCAGTGGGGTTTTTTTGTTTGTTTTTTTTATTGTGTAATAGACAAGGTATATCAGTACAGTCATGGTGTAAGTAGATATTAAGTGTTCTCAAATCCCTGCTTAAAGTTCTATAACAAAAGGAGCAATATAGATCTTCTCTATATGCTCAGTTATAATAGTTTTCCCTTAAAGGCAGTTTTTAATACCTATAAATATACACATCATATTTTGGCACAGGTACATGTTCTTATCAGAAACACAAGTCAGCACAGCCATGGATTATTGTTGTTTGTTGAACAACAGTTGTGCCATACGTGGTCTTCTTCTAATCCTCAGAGAGAGATGCAAATTCAGATTAGGACTTGTGTTAAGAAGTATCAAGAAAATTCCTGGAACTTCATATTCATTTCATTTTCATATATGTGTAATAACAAGGATGTTAGGAACTAAGCACAGTAATAATAATCAAACTGTCAGTTTATTCAAATATCATGTCAAAAATGTCCTTTCTTTTCATTGTGTGTGTGTGTTCAAAAGTAGGTCAAACACATTTACGCACGATTGATCATGGAGAATTAACTACCATTGACTGAATTTTTCGGGATTTTTTTGTGCCCATCCCCTCATTATCTAAGTAAACAGAGCACATCCGTACACTTCTGCACTTGTAATGCATGTTAGGCTTTTCACTTTATGCTTGTGCACGTCCATGATGCGCCTTTAGTAAATTATTAACACTTGTTGTATGTATTGTAACAACATATAGGTTTGGTTAAATCGCAAGCAAAATAAATGTCAAATGAATTTGGTGAAGTCTTTTAAAAGTGTTAGCAGACGTTATACCAGCCCTACAACTGGTAGCTTTTTGTTGGGTTACAGAAACCATATTATAAATAAATCTCCACACAATGAAGTACAAATTGTCTCATCTATATCTAATGGAACTCAAATGTATCGTCTTTAAATTTTAACCATGTTTTTGTTGTCATTTTTATCTAGGCCAGACCACTTGAGCTGCCATGTGAAGCATGTGCATTCCTCAGAAAGACCGTTTAAATGTCAAGTAACGGTGAGAAAAATGGCTACTTTGCAGCTTGTTTTGTTTTTTTAAATCATTTTTAATATCGTGATTTCACTGCACTGACCTTTTACCCCATCTGCTGTGCGACACCAGGCCTGTACCTCTGCTTTCGCCACCAAAGACAGACTCCGTTCCCACATGATTAGACATGAAGGCAAAGTCACCTGTAGTATCTGCGGAAAGATGCTCAGCGCAGCCTACATCACCAGTCATCTGAAGACTCACGGGCAGACCAACTTTAACTCCTGTAACAAAGGTTCGTCACACACTGGGAGCAAGTACAGCAGCACCATAGGGCCGTGCATTTAAAAACGATGGAAACCAATCCCTGCATATTGCCTTCGCATTACTGTAAGCAATAAGGGATAAAGGCAGTAATATCGTACAGGCTGTGAGTTTGCCAGAGCTTCGAGTGGAGAGCATTTTTAGAAAAATGTGGTTTTTGAAACTAGCTCAAACCATCTAAGGTGTTGTCCTAAAGTTTCATGCTCTTCTCTTTTTCTTTTTTTTTTCAAGAGTGCGGACTTTAAAAAAAAAAAAAAAAAAAAAGTATTAAATGCCAGTCTCTTTATGTATTAGCAAGACTCATTTTGTTGGTCACCATACCGCTGCAGTTGTCATAAAAGCTGTCAACCTGTACATGTTGAGCACCACTGACCAGTGCTGATCCTCGCTATTGCTGTAATATTTGTGCAAAGTACAAGATAATGGTGTTTATTTTGTTTTTGTTTTTGCTAAATGCTGCAAAGCTAAGTAAAATGCTTGTTCTTGGGTTTCTCCAGACGGTAACGAAGTCTGCAATTCTGCTTCAGCCACGCCTGTGACCATCTCTGCCCCCATCACTTCAGCGATGAATCGGGGCAATGCGAACAACAACAACCCCGTCACCATCGCCGCACAAATGAACATTAGCACCAACACGGTCAACATCACATCTCCAGTCAGCCTCCAGCACCCTGTCACCATCACTGGGCCCGTCAACATCGCCTCCGTGAACATCCCGGCAACCGCGCCTATGAATATCGCCCACCCTGTCGCGATCACAACCCCGATGCCTATGAATATAGCCGGGCCGCTCAACATCGCCATGAGGCCAGTGGATAGCATGCCTTTTCTCTCCCAAGTCTTGCCTTCATCCCCACCTTGGTAAAAAATGTAAAAAAAAAAAAATTAAAATAAAAGATAAAAAGGAGGGAGCAAGGTGAACTGGCCAAGAAGAAAGGGAAAATGAAGTGAAACAAGAGACTCCTGTCCTCACAGCTGAACCTCGGGCTCAGCTCTTTCTCACCTAGAACAGCGCTCACTTCTCCGAGCTCTGAAGTGAATATTTACACGAGCTGTGCGGCCAGTAGGAGCTCACCAAGTCCCAGCTGTGTCCCAACCGAGGTTAAGTGACTGGCATGGGACGCAGAATAAGAGTAGAATTTGAGTAGGATTTATCTTGAAATCAGGACAGCCGTAAGACTTAGTGTAGTCAGTTAGAACGATGAAACTGTGATTTGTATTATGACAAATGAGAGGATTCCTCATCCTCGAGGACTCCTTAGGAAAACACATCAGTGCTTTTTGTAAAAGGGAGATGGGAAATGAACTGAAGCAATAACTATAAATTGCTGTATTTGATGTTTTACAAGTTCTCTCCCAAAGTCTCTGGGTGTTACTTTGTATATTGGTTTTTGGTTTTTTTTGTTTTTTAACTATAGCCTGCTAATCACTATTTAATGTTATAGGAAATGAGTCTAGTAAAAGGGACAGCAGCTTCCACTTGCATGGAAGAATATTTTTTCACATTGCTATAGCATTTCTTTTGTATTCTCAGATAATAGGTATGCTCTTGAGGTACACTAACTTGTACAGTTGACATAGTAATGTATTTTCCACGTCAGCATTTTAATTTTTGCTTTTAGCAAGTGGATATCAAGACACTGTCCTCTTGACTATGAAATATTTCTATTTGTTTTTGTATGTATGGACACACAAAGTTCTGTTTTTATTTTCCTATTTGTAGTGTTAATTTTTTTTTGGTTTTCTTCATGAATTCAGAATGGAACGAATCTTGCACTGAAAGAATATCCTGCATACAGGTGAACAGCAGTATTATTGAAGATCAAAGTGGCGTCTCAGTGTTTTTTGCAGCAACCGCAAGCACTTGAGCACCATCTAGTGGCTGATTGTGGAAAGCCTTGCAGTGAAGCTTTTTCAGGCTGTTACCCGTCACCATGGTGGTGACTAAACGTACTGCTCAAAAAACAAATAAAAACAAAAAACCGAGGGAACACTTGAACAATTTTTAACTTCTAAAATTTCGAATCCAACCCTCAAAGTGTTGGTGATTTTGATTACACAATGGATGTCAGTAATGATTTTCAAACTGAATGTTTCATTAATCAAGGTCTGATTTTAAGTGTCACCTTATTTTTATTTTTAAAGCAGCATACTTTTGGCTGACTCTTCTGCACACTTTTACTTTTTTTTTCTTTCTTTCTTTTTTTTCTGTTTCATCCCCAACCATATGCTAAGGATGCTTCGCTCAGGAAACGTATAGAAAAGCCCCATTACTCATGAACGCGGTTCTTTTTATACTGATATCTACCATGTGTCATGATTCCTCTCCATGTAACTTTTTGGATTCCCTAAAAGATTTGGCATCGTGGGGTTTGACTTCAGTGAGGAAGAAGTTGTCCAAGACTTTTTGTTTTGTTTTTAATAGCCGTCCATTTAAAATGATAAATGACTGTACAATGGAATACATGCTGTTTACCTTTTTTAAATTTCCTTTAAAGTCTCAGTCTGCATAGGTACAGTATGTGGCTGGGAACTGTTTAATCAAATGCAAGTTTGTGTCCACTGAAACAACAGGCGAGACTGACAATGCATGACCCCGAACACTGTAGCTGTTGACCTTTTTTTTTTTTTTTTTTTTTTTTTGTTTGTTTGTTTTTAGTGAATGCCATGGTATTTCAGCAGTGTTTCAGCTCATCTGAGTTGACAGAGTTTATACTGAAAAATGCAATATGCATGTTTGTCTTTTTTTTTTCTTTTCTTTTTTTTTTTCCCCAAGTTTTGTTTTAAACAAAATATTAGTCTAGCGTTTTTGTTTTTTTTTATTTTTGTTATATTTACGTAGATACACTATAATAGCCTGTTTGCCAAATTTGAAACAATAATGATGTGATAAACTGAATATTTCTGGTGGAATTGAACATCTCTTTATTTTTAAGGAAAATGGTTAATTGGAAATTCCAGGACACTTGTGAAAGCAGTTGAATGTATATCTTTGTACAAAACTATTTTAGTTCCAAGGATAAGGTAGTTACAATAGATGTGAAAGATAACCTTTTTTATAAATTTTTTGTATTAGAACATTAACATTGATAATTTTGTATATATGAGACACTAGGCTTTCTGACTAGCAGAAAGGTCAAACATTCCTACATTTTTTTTTTAAATGTACGTTTGTCAGATTATTACATAAACATGCGCAATGTTATGTGCCTTTTATTTGGGTTGTCTAAATAAAAGAAAACTATCAAATGTGTTTATGTATTAAGTATAGTTCAAAGTTAATACAGCACTGTAACTACAAACATATCAGGATCTTAATGAAACTTATAACCCTCCGTGCTGCTGATTATCCTTTCCTTTTCACTCGCCAAACCCAGGACTAATTATTGCTAGACCTGTTGAATCAAGAAATCACTTAAATAGAAACCCGTTGGACAAAGAACATTAGGTGAAAGAATCTAACAAAAACGACAACAAAAAAACAGAACATGCCATGAACTAAAACAGAAACAAAAACATTGACATGTATTAGCCTGGAAAAGGCCACAAACTCGTTCCTAAACCTTTGGGACAAACCTTTGGGGAGATTCATTGTCCCTGGAACAGTGGTGAACGTTCCCAGTAGTCGGCAGCCTACCAAAATTACTCCCAAGAGCACATCGCAGACTCATCCAGGAAATCAGAAAAGAACCCAGAGCAGCGTCTGAACTGCAGGCCTCACTTGTCTCAGTTAAGGTCAGAACATCTTGATGGTCAGAGTCTGTTGAGAAAATATTCTGAGGCAACTAGACAAAAATGTAACTTTTTGGATTGCCTCCCGTTACACGTGGGGTCAAACTAACACAGCATTTAATTAAAAATTAAAAGAACATCATACCAACAAACGCACGGTCTCTGAATTAAAAGAACTCAGCAAATAAGAGGGGGGCAGAATTCCTCCATGACAAACATCTAATTGCAGTTTTTGCTGCCAAAGGTGGCACAACAACTTTCGGTTTAGGGGACAGTTACTTTGTTATCTAGTGCCAGGTAGGTTTGGGTAGTTTTTTCCCTTAATAAATGAAATCATTTAAAAACTGCAGATGAACAGTACCTGAAGGTCCCATTGTTAAGAAATAGGAAAAATAGAGATTAAGGATTCATCTGTCCCTTAAGTTGATCCATCTACTGTTCACTGAAGCCTCATCAGAAATGGCTTCAGTGGAAGAGTGGCTCATTCACTCATTAGCGCTTCATCAGCATTTAAAGAAGGGAAATGGGGCAGAGGTAGGCCATTACAACAGAAGAGCTGTATTAAATATAGACATTCGAGCTTGAGATTGTACAAACTCTGTTTTCCACATATATTTGCTCATGTTTTAGTAAACCTATTCCCCATTTTCCTAGCAGCATATAAGAAAATGTGGGCCTGAGCTTTATAACCTCAGCTAGTTTCCCTAGATTTGATTAGCATACACACAGTAGCTGTGAACACAATGACAAAGTTGTTTATCCGTTCTAAATGTTTCTCACAGTTGCATTCAAATACATGTTTGAAAGAGTTTAAATCTAATATTTCACAAAATAAGAAAGGTTTCTGAATTCAGCAAGAATGTAGATTTATATAAACCTTTTGTGTAACATATATTAACATTTGCAAGCCACTGGAACTCTATATACTTTAAGTGAAATACAATTTTGAATATTTTTAAAATAATAGTTTATATAAAAAGAAAAAAAAGTTGAAGGATGACTCCATACAAGGTCAGACTGGATAATAACTCAACTGTGTCACAGCCAACAAAATTCAAACCAGACCAGCTGTGGTACTGTACTTATGCTTACTGTTGGTAACTTATTATGTGTTCTCACTTTGATGTGCTGTAAGAACGGTTTTGACTGTTAGAACAGCTCTTTCTGAAACAGACTGGCCTTCACATGTTGGACGCACAAACACACACACACACACACACACACACACACACACACACACACACACACACACACAAAATCATGTTTCATTCTTAGATAATGTATTCTTTGCATTGCTATCTGAAATGACTGAATTGGGTAAACTGTTCCACCAGCATGATTACCAAGCAGGAAACAAACCGAGAGGCTGGTTGGAGCAGGTGCTGCTAATCAACCATGAAAGCCATCAGCCCAACACATGCTCTGTTCAAGTGTTTAATGTCCACTGCTAGTGTGTGTGAAACACAGACTTTTAATGTTATTGATAATGACTGCTTATGAGTATGCATATCCTTTCATGAGATCTAATTTCCTTGACTTTATCCAATGGAAGTTCTTTAACACTCTTTTTAACAGATGTCCAGCAGATGGTGGTGTTGGCCACTGTGTGGAGTGGAGAAATCAGCTGCAGTTCACTGCTGTCTTACTTCTTTATTCACGTTGTGATTCATGCAGTCACATCAAACAGTGTGTACATAGGTCTGTATTTGAAAGTATTGTTTTAAAATTACATTTATTTACCAAACTGACAGCCAGAGTGATAGTAAAAGTACTAAAAGTGAAGGCATTTCCTATACATTTGTTCTTTGTTATTTTAGTTAGTTACCTAAGTGCATCATACCATTTGAGTGTGTTTTTCTGGCACTGTAAAACATGCTTTTCTATGACTCACAATTAATCGAAATGCTGTTGATGGACATATTTAAGAACTGTAAAATTAGTTCTTAAAAATGGTCCTGAATTGGAATAATCCTCACTGATTCTTTCAAAATAAAATGGAGCAACTGAAATTCACCTCTTAGCTAATGTAAAATGTTGGTATGTATAGTTAGTTTAAAAAAAAATCAGCAAAAGCAAAAGCAAAGCATTTTTCAGAGCACCAAAGCAGATTTATGACTGTCACCTTTTTTTTAACTGACCCAAAATTTCGAATGCAGTATTTATAACTAAAGTAGTGAAAGTAGGAAGCACACAGAAGACTGTATTTCTGGATAAATAAGAGCTAAAAACTAAAAGGTTTCCACTGGGAAGTTGTGTAAAAAATACCAGTAAAAACAGCAATCAGTGATGATCAAATTATTTAAAACCTGCTTGCTGTAACTAACAAAAGACTGCAAAGTTACAAAATTCTTAAGAATGAGTTTCCCACCAGTGGAACATCTCACAACTAATTATGCTAAATATTAACAGGACTGGGCGAAATAACAGAGGAACTCCCAGAGCTTTTCTAAAGTAAAGCTGTGGAGTGGGTCATCAAGTTGTGAAGGCTTTGTGGGCACATAGGCCAACAATTTAAAATTCTATGGACGCTTAATGATTTTATCATCTACAGAAGTCTCATTAAAGAAGAAAAACTCATACTGAATTGATCCTTCAAGTTACACTAAAACTGAAATCTTTTTTTTTAAATCACAGAAGTTGCATTCATGGATAAAGAGAGAGACCATCTGGCTCAATAGCCAGCATCTGTGATGGTATCTGCGCACATGGTATGAGTAATTTGTAAATCTGTGAAGGTCCCATTAATCCTGTGAACAATATATACAGGTTTGGGAGCCACATATGCTGCCATTCAGGGAAGAACTTACTTATTTCAACAAGACAATACACACCACACTCTGCGGGACACAACAACAAAAAGACCTCATGGTGAAGGAGTTCAGGTGAACTCTCCTGC
The DNA here is from genome assembly GCF_964374335.1 of Astatotilapia calliptera. Lineage (NCBI taxonomy): Eukaryota > Metazoa > Chordata > Actinopteri > Cichliformes > Cichlidae > Astatotilapia > Astatotilapia calliptera. The sequence goes on along the minus strand of NC_137431.1, from coordinate 9,508,877 downwards.
CTGTAATCCAGAAACTGTTATCTAATGAAAACATTTATGATTGGATAATTACTACTGGGCTAAATAAATAGCCTGACTTGTGATGTTTTGTCTCACTGATGTAAAAATCGCGATTGTGCAGAATTATAGAAAATACTTAAGGGTTTACAAAGCTATGTGTACCTGGGATAAGTATCCAAACAGTGCAATGAGACAAGTGTCTTGTTAGCTATGCTGCAGGCCTCGTGGGCAGGCTTTCCAGGTCAGAGGTCGCGGGTCTTAAATGCTGTTTTTGGGGCTCACCCTCTGAAGACCTGAAGGGATGCCTGCTGGGAATCCTGGCTAGCAAAGCAGATGGAATTAGATTGTCTACGGTCTAATTTAATCTAAAGCCGGGAGCTCCGTGCCGCGTGTTGTGCCTTGGCTGTCCAATAGTACAACAGTTTAAAGGGCTTAAGAGACCATGAGGCTGGGAAAGGATCATGTCGTCCTCAGCTCTCTGAGTTGTGTCAAGCGAGCTGACCGTTGTGCTTATGCTCCACTCAGATACTTGTGGGATTTCTTACATGATGTACAATCATATTTCTGAGGTCAATGGCCAGTTATTTTCAAGTATCATTTAAAATGGAAACAAAATCTTGGGGGAAAAAACTGCAGCAAAAACAGAAAATGGGGAGGAAGAACAAATGGTGAGACTGATTTTTTCTTTTTTTTGTTGTCCTTATCAATACGGTACATGTTTCACGAGAAAGAGCGCACATGAGGTAAAAAAATAAAAACTGCTCAAAATTCACCTTTTTGTCATATGTGAGTTTAATAGTTATGTCCCCTACAAAGACACAGGATCCAAAAATAGCTGTCGTTATATTTCGAAACACAGAATAACCATCTTTTCCATTTTGCTCGGTGTGTTTGATTACTAGAGCATGTCCTCGAGTAGAGAAACTTTTAGCATACTAGTATTGTTTTCTTTGTAAAGCCCTTATTACAATGATCCCTCTGTTACCGCTTTGTAACTTGATTTTGAAGGCAGAGAGGAGCTGAAATTGGCGTGGTGTCCTGCTGGCATTTCATCATCAAATCTGTGCTGTTAATACAGCAAGGCTGAATTCACAAAGTGGTGGACCAACAACAACAATAACTCGAGAGTGAGACTTTGTGTCTGTTTCATTCCATTACAGCAAGGCTCCTACATGTACTTCTAATATATTTGTGAGAAAGTTACAGTGTCGCCTTGAAAAGATAAAGCAATTCAACAAGCTGCTTAGTTTAATCGACTTACATTTTAATATTTCATATAGCAATCTAAGCTTGTCGGATTTCCTAGTAAGTCTCTTTTGTGTTTCAGTCGAGATTTAGGTCTGTCCAACTTGACGTGTTGTTTGTGAGTAAATATTGATTAAACTTCAAACATAAAGAGACTACTTATCAGCGTCACCTTTCTCAACCCATGATTCTAAATTTAAAGAACTTGCTTATACTGTATGTGCATTAATAAACATAACATTTTAATACAGCCGGGTTACAGATTATTTTAAGCCGAACTAAAGTTGTTCATTTTGACTTTAATAGCTTCTAGTGATTTGAGGCTGACTCAGTGGTGTACCAAAACAGCTAGAGTGAGGTTTCTAATCCCTCTACTTGGTTTTTCACTTCTGCACTGTCTGATTTCTATGTGCTACCATGTGCGGCTGATATTTGGACTGGTGTAAATTTTTTTTTTTTTTTTTTTTTTTTGGCCAGTGTAAGACACAGTTACATTTTCCCTGCAAATCAGAAGAGGAGAAGAGACAGACAGATGGAGGAGAAGGAACACAGGGCTACATGAGAAGTGACTCACGTTCCATTGTATAATCAGGGTATATTAAAGGAAGGAACATCACACCCTCATTGCAGCAATAAGCCATGTGTACTGCTACTTAACGGTTGTGGAAACCTGCAAATTCATCCCACCCCCACAGATATAATATGCACTGTCCTGATATGAGGACAGACGACCTACCTCGGCTTCGACTTTGCAGTAACAAATTGTTATTCCTTCATTTCTGCCTCCATGCATCCTATGGCTTTCGATGCTCTGTGAGGATGACAATAAAATCACTTTTTAGTCTCTTTTGTGCCAAATATGCATATAAAAGTGTACTAAATATGCACATATCCTTTATTCTCTGGGTGTAAAGCTCACTTTTACTCAAAGTACACCTTGTATATTTCACTATGCAGTTATGATGTCGCCTACAGTCTGTGAGCTTGAGCTGATGAGCTGAGGATTCAGCACTGATTCACAGTCTTTAAATAAATGTAAATACAAAGAATGTGGGGATATACTAGTCGGCACTCTTGTAATCATATTGCTAAATTTCCTATCCAAATAGTTCTTCTGGTGCATCAGCTTTGCTCCGCACAGTATAATGACAGTGTATGGAGCTGCAAGTGAGGTGAAAGGTGGTGATTATTCTTGGTGTCCAAAGCTACTCTAGAATTGCCCTGCCTCTCTGTACAGATCTGCAATCAGAATAGAAAAAGTGGGAGTATGCTGAGGCCTGGACGTCCTCGTAGCACCACAGCAGTATATTTTGCATTATTTTGCAGTTGCTTTATTATCTACTTTGCTGCCAAAAAGCGATTTCCACTATTTGCTAAAATGACCTGCTGGCCTATAATCTGTCAAACATATCTATCATGAATGGTGTCAAGTCATTTTGAAACACAAAGATCATTCCTGTTACAAGGTAGGACCTATACAAAGTCATTTACATAATCTTTATTTATCTAGGTATATTGGTGATTTTAGGCCTATTTGGGGGGGGGGGGGGGGGGGGGTACTTAGCATCCCTAAAAAAATCACAGTAGTAAAGTAATATTCATTCAGTAAAGTAATATTTTTTGGTATTACTGAATGGATACCAATGGATATCTGTTGGAGTGGGTACAGGTTACAGTTAACACAGATTTAAATGTCCACAGTTGTTGATGTGGTGATGTTACAGTGCAGTCACACTGAGGTTTTTAAGTAGAAGTAAGAGATAAGTAGTTGCGTAAGTAAGATGGACTGTCTTTATGTGGTTAAGAGACTGAAACAGCACATTTCTCCTCTCACTCACTTTTCTACAAATAGTTCTTTAACTTACTTTGAAAAATTCTGGAGAACATTGTTGAGCCTAACGGCCTTTACACAGACACGTGTACTGTATGCATTACATTATGATTGGAGGCTGAGCCCCCCCTAAATGTTTCATCCTAGAATCGCCCCTGGATTTAGGCTTCTCTACCTGTGACCCTGCATACTAATCTTCTCCCAGCTGAAAAATGGTCACAATAGGAGAAGCACGGACATTTAAAACAACAAAAACCCTGATAAGTGCCAGTAAGCACGTGACAGTGGATCAGCCTGCAGTATATCAAAACTGTTTAATGCAATTAAGCCGTCGTTAATTGTATTATTAATACGCTTTTCCTAGCTTGCAATACAACAAAAAATAAATTAAAAATAAATAGGAGGACACCCGGATGAAGACAAGTTACTTTAATACTTCTCAAAACCTTCATTTTCTTCATTCGCTTTCTTGCGTGAGCAACTAACGAACGACAGAGGAGTGCACGTTGGTGTAACCCATATGACTTCATTTCCCAGATTGCACCGCGCTCCATGATGTTCCCAACAGCTGACAGACGGTGGAAGCCTCTGTCAGAGCTGTGTCGGTGGAAGCTTTGAGTATCCTCTCAGTCGAGCCTCACTGGACTTTGGACCCGGGTCACCGTCGAGCACCTTATTTTCATCTCTGTCAACATTTTTGTTTGCACACAGGGCTTCCATTTCTTTTCTTTTCTTTTTTTTTTTTTCCAGATTCGGAGCTGGGGACAATTGCTGTCAGCTAACTTCCACAATAGGTCGCTGCGTCGCCGGACTGCTGCATATGTTTGATTTATTTTTATTTTACATTTTTTTAGCTTAACACTTTGACTCCAGCCCTTCCAGCCGTGCCCAATGCCGAGGAATGGATAGTGTGTCTGCTAAAGGCGGAAAGATGGTCGAGAGTGATGAGCAGCCGGAGAGGGATAGCGGCGGTGGCGCAGCGATGGCCGCGCTACATCAGTGCGAACTGATCCAGAATATGATTGATATCTCCATCTCCAGCTTACAGGGGCTACGCACCAAATGCGCCGCCACCAACGACCTCACACAGCAGGAAATACGAACTTTAGAGGTAATGAGCTTCCCCCTCTCCTCCTCCTCCCGAGCACGGGCTCCGTGCATAAGCCCCGTCCGGAGATAGAAAGCAGTATAGCCAAATTGCGGAGTCATGAAGCCCCAGCGCTATGTCCGCCTCCCAGGCTGAATATTGGCTGAGGCGCCCTATCAGTGTCAGTGAGCCGAGCACATTTTGTCGCTTTACGGGCTACTGCTGGCTCGCTGTGTAGAGGTGACTCAAAAATAAACATTAAAAAAAAAAACAATAAAAGGAGCTCATAATGAAGTTTTGCTTTGTCCCGTTGGGTTTTACTATCCCTCTAGAATATTCTTTATTTGCCCGGAGCTCCTTGGATAGTTCCCAGCACCGTGCCGTGCAGCTGTATTGAGCCTGGCCTCATGGCACACATTCAATAGACACTCACGGCTTTTATTTATATAGATATATGTATATGTTCGTGTATGGCGCTCTGCACTTGGTTTTGCCTCCATACAGTGGGGCCTGTGAGACAAATACAAATGTACGACGCGATCCATGTGGTTACCCCCTCCCCAACCTCATCCAGCAGGCAAAGGCTGGTGTGCTGCTGCTGCTGCTCTCCTGCATCTGGATGCCGATTCACCTACGTCGTGCGGGGATGACTTGACATTGCTTTGCGCGTTGCTCTTTTGGAGCAACATACCCTACTATAGCAGGCGGCACGGTGGAGAAGTCATGCCTGGTGGCGTGCAGGCGTCAGCACAGGACGCACGCTATATTGCTCTCACTTCGCATGTTTCAGGAAAATTCAAATGAGGGACGGGGGAGTGCGTTTTTTCGGTTTACCACATAATGATAACTGATACATGCGAAACAGGGTTATACATATAGCTCTCTTCTGCAGTCGTTTCAACAAAAGGGCCAGTTGTTTGTTTTTTTTAAAAATCTCAGGCCTGGATGTTGCTGAGGAGGGTGATGGGAAGAGGAGGGGGGGGGTGCTGTGGCATATAAATGGCTGATACAGACAGTATATTTTGATGAGGCTTGAAGATGTGGAAAACAGTTGAATATTACAAGTTCAAAGCCTTCAAATGTCACAGTGACATCCTGGAGACATAATAGATGATGGGGGTTTTCTGGTTCATGGTTTATTTAAAGCCTTGTACCTTAGCTAAAAGGAATACTCACTCCTGATTGGCTAGAGGCTATCAATTATCCATGTCTCTTTTATCTCTTTATAACCAAACACCCCGTGAACAACTGGGCTGTTGCCCTACATTAAAAAAAAAGTATTGCTTTCTATTCAGCCTCACAGTGATATAATGAGCTACTTTCTAGAAATACTTAGCGCGGTCCAGAATTGCTGCTAATGAAGGAAGAAGCCCCTTAAACGACAGGTTACACTGTGTCCGTAACCTCTTAGAATCACAAATACAAATATCACCAGCAAGGCCTGGGGGGGTAATATTTTACCCAAAGGCAAAGGAGAGATGACTGAGCTGTTTTATGGACTCAGCTGCAGCTTTTTATCCAGTTTGAGAATACTGTATGAATCTCTATAAAATAATTTGGTTCCTCCCTCGCTGGCTGACAGGCATCAGGTGCGAGTTGGCAGCTATTCTGTGCAGGAACAAATTTTTACAGGCTCGAGTAAAGAAGCCTGGTCTTAAAAGAACATTCAAATTCTTCAACTGAATGAAACCAAAGCAAACAAAGCAAATCAGTTTGGATATTTGTAGCCTTTCTGTTCGGTCCCAGCCGAAACCCAAAACCATATATGTGTGTGTGTGTGTGTGTATATATGTGTGTGTGTGTGTGTGTGTGTGTGTGTGTGTGTGTGTGTGTGTGTGTGTGTGTGTGTGTGTGTGTGTGTGTATATGATCAAATATGGGCCTGAGCTGAGCTAGATAAACGGGTTCAAAACAAAGAGTACAAAGCGAATCCTGCTCCACATTTTCACCCCCTCTTCATCTGTGGTCATGCATACCTTGTCTCTGGAACAGGATGTGATCTGGCAGAGTACTTCCTGAGAAATGCTGTCATGTGGACACATTTTGCACCAGCATTGTTCTATATGACAATGGACAGGCCGTGCCGCTCTCACATGTTTCTTGAAGGCTCCTGGGTCTCTTTCCTGTGCCTATGAGACCGTTATTAGGGGCTGTCTCTGAAAGTCAGAAGTGGAAGCAGTGGATGTGGTTACTTCAAGTCAAAGTTTGCTGCTTTATAGACCTCGCAAGCTTTCAGGATCCTTTCCTGCTGTAGGATCAGAATCAGAAATCAAACGAGTCCTGAAGGGGAGATAAAAAGTGCATCAGTCTGCGTTTCATTATCTGATTTTATGCCTCAGCTGTACGTGTGTGTGTGTGTCATTGTATTTTTTCTTATTTCCACTGATTATAGCTGTACTTTTGATTGTTTAAACTGCTTCAGCGACTAGTTGGCAGTGAGCTCACGGTGCAGCTGTTCATACACGCTGCGTTGTTACTGCAAGTGGCAGCATAAAGATAAAAAAATCTGACAACAATCGACTTGTCTGAGAACACGTGACTCGTAATATCTTAGATCACAGCTCTAGTGGAAACGTGCAGTCACCTCTTGGGTTCCTTTGTGTAATTCTTTGCCATGCAATGACTGTGTTTGTGTTTGCTATGCCAAGCCAGCCTAAATGGATCCTTTAGCACAAGATTTTAAGGCTGTTCAAATGTTGCAGTTGCTTTATTTGTCCTTATTTTCTAATTTTGTAGACCGTTTTTAGAGAGTTAGCAGACTTTGGAGTGATTTTGTCACGCTTTTCTTAAACTGGATGCTTCCTACACAGTAAAACAAATGGGGTAGTAACAAGAATTGGGAAAAAAAAAGACTGATGTGATGAAATCTTAAAGATAAGCAGAGATCTTTGGCAGGAGGGGAGAATACAGTTGCGGTCTGCTGATATAGATAGTTTTCTGTCTCCGAAAAACTCAAGACAAACTGAAGAAGACATTTGGAAGTCCTATTTGCTGTTCTCTGGGTGTGTTCTTCAGAAAGCATCCATTTGTAACATGAAGGATTGGTTTAGTAGGGTTATCAGACGGGCATGATAATGTTTCAATCATGATAATGTATCGTGCCAGAAACGCCGCTAGGGTTAGATGTCTTTCAGGCTGAGGAGGGTATTAGGGATCCTCTGCCGATCAGCGGTCTTACTTCCCACAGCTTTACTGGCACGCTCTTTTGAAACCACCTCTTGCCTTCATTGTGTAGTTTCACTTCTCACTTGGGCCCTCTGTTAGATTCTTCTTACTACATTCCCCGTCTCTTAGAAGTAAGTGGATTAGTGCATTGGTCGTAGATTTCAAATGACTCTTAAGAAGTATTGTGTGAGAGGTGTTGCTTTTCCAGGCGTGCGCGAGATGTGTCTGATGAGGTGGGGCGTGCAGTGGTTGCAGCGGCATGCCATGGTTCTAAAGTTCCAGCAAGCACTCCACCATGCAACCGTCATATCAGAGGAGGTCTGTTCTGCAGCGAGGCATGGATATCGTTCCTGCTGGAGCTGCGAGTACTTTTAATTTGTGTGTTGAATTTGAGCAGTCTGTGTGAGGTCAGAGTAGTTGTCACGCTTGTGGTGCGAAAGGGTTATCTTTCCCATATTGCACTGGAGTGCAATCAAGAGCAGCTTGAACTCACTTTATTCTCTCATTGAGAGAGCTTTATTATTCCACTTGAACTGTGTGTGTGTGTTTGTGGGGGGGGGGGTTTCTGCCTTGCCAGTGAGAGGATAATGATACTGGCCTCTCAAATGGAGTGCTAACTGGTACTTCACTTTTCACACGTTAATCCCACTCAGGCTTAGGCTCTGTCTGCCTCTCGTGGTGCTTCTGTTACATTTACTGTAGCTCTTCATGTATGCTTGACTCTTGCTTTATTGCATCCACGCATCCACTTGCTCTGCCTTTTAGCACCTTGTTTGTTCCTGAGCCGTAATCCCAACAGAATCTCAACTTGGAAAACAAATGCACCCTAATATCAAGTGCTTTGCTCGTGCACGCTGGCCTTAAATGGTGTGTTCTGAGGTGTGTGTGTGTGTGTGTGTGTGTGTGTGTGTGTATATATATATATATATATATATATATATATATATATATATATATATATATATATATATATATATATATATATATATATATATATGAGAGAGATATAGATATATACATTGATGCTGTAAGTCTTTCCATAAAAGCAGCCTGTGCCCTTACCTTTCTTTTTCATCACCTCTCTATGTAATGCAAACAGCAAAGCGTCACTCTGTTTTGTCTCCTCACAGTGTTGGAGAGAGTTTGCTGCGCGCTCGTGGTGCGAGCTGTTGTGGCTGCGTCTATATTTAGACATCTTTCTTCCTACGCATTTTCAGGGTTGGTTGTTAAATAAGAAAATCAAATGACGCGCAAAGAGCCCGTTCGATAAGGGAGAGCAGGGAGGAAAGGGGAGGGGAGAATCAAAGCCAATCCGCTGTGCTGCTTCTCATGACATGACAACTGCTGTGTGTGTGTTTGCTGTTGGGGGGGTATAAAGGAGGAAACACAACTGTAGTGACTATATCAGCCCTGACCCTTTCTCTGTTTGTTGTTGTTGTTTTTGTTGTAACCAATAAGATAGAAGTACATACTGTTGAACAGTGTAGGCAGATGTTGATCTATTCTTAAACCGACTGGGGGTGAGTTGAGGATTGCATCCTGTAATTTTGAGGCCTGCTGTACTTTTTTCTTTTCTGGGAAGAAGGGATTTGCTTTGTCTAGCTGTAAATCATACCTGGTTGTAATTGTCTAAAAATAGACCTTTTAAAATGTTTAAAAGTGCAATGCCTCACAGCAGCTTGTAAACCTTACATTTTAACTGGCTAAACTTGCCACATGTTCTCCTCTTAGACGTGTCTTGTTTGGTCTGTCTGAGGCTCAGACAGACACGTACCCCTGGACCTACCACTCCCACCCAGCATCGACTTGCATGGGTGCTAACAATGATGGAGGAGGGGCAATTTATAGGCCATTGTCTTGGACTGTCAACTGTTTATACCCGACAGACACACCCCCACCTCCCCTCTGTGACCTGGCCCCTGCATAAATATGTCAAGATTAGATTTTTTTTTTCCTGTTTTGGCCAATGGTGACAATGTAGCATACAGATATGATGAAGCAAATCTCTGGGACACAGTTTTAAGAGGTGCTTTGACTTTAAGTGCTCTCTACTTTCTGTTCAATCTCCACCAAAACTTATATCGGTATCTCCTCTTTGGGTTTTTCTTACCTAGTCCAGAGGGGCCACATGGCTAATGATATATGACATAAGGCGTGTTCTTATTCAGCGAGCCTGTTCTGACGACAAGACGTGAGTGCAGATTTCTGGGCGGGAGAGCTGACCTTCATCTGCGAATAACATTTCCGGGGATAGAGCATTGTTGCTCAGTTCTGTGATAGGGCCACGCTTATAGCCTTGGCAGGTGCACCGAAGTGGCTGTGTCAGCAGGAGCCTTGAGAAAACAAAACAACTGAAGCGGTGGGATGTGCTCCCCAAGTCTGCTGTGTCAGGCTGGCCTGTGCTCGGACTCCCTTCTCCTTTCCTCGGTGCCCAACAAACCGGCTGTCACTCATCCCCTCGCAGCATTAGGCTGTTGCCATGGTGTTGTTTAGCTCTGCTGACAGGTGGGCTCTGACGCCATTTCCCCCCCTCCTCCTCCTTCCCCCTCCGGGCCACACGTCAAACACTGCTTTCTCCCCTTTGCACCAAAAATAATATCCACCAGGCCAGCCTGCCATTATTTTGTTGACGTGTGCGTGCCTGTGCTCTTCTTATGCACAGTACTGATATCGGTGAGGGGGTTTCGTGCTTGTGTCCTCCTGTCTACCTTACCCATTTAGATGATAATGGGTAAAGAGACTGCTCTCTGTGGGAGGAACAATATAAAAGAAATGTTGGTCGTGTTTTTGCTCCTACACATTGGGATGTTTATATGGTGATATGTATGTTGCCTGAGCTCTGTGTTTCACATGTTTGGGAAAATCCCACTGAAATGTTGCTGACGACTCAGAAGAGGGGTTGCTAGGTAACCTGACGTCACAGGGCTGCACTGGTGTATAGGGAGGTAAAGCAGGAGGCTAGCTCATTAGCCACACTGAGCAAATGCCATGCTAGGCCTGATCTAAAAAACCAAAAGGACTACAGGCTCTGTTATTCTGAGTTTATAATGGATTGGATGTCACATTTATCACAGGTTCACTTTGTGCAGTCCTGCTTCTATCTCCCATCTACTCCGTATACATGGGTCTGTGTGTGTGTGTGTGTGTGTGTGTGCACGCCAGTACATTTGCATACATGTCCATATGTAAAAAGGTTTCCAGCAAAATATGTTCCTGTCTTTTCACTCCTCCCAGAGAGGGAGCTGGTCTTACTTACTGGCCTCTAAGGCCAACCTCTGGCAGCTGAATGCATGTTCAAGTCAGAAATGCTGCTCTGTTTTTGTCCTTTTTTAGTAAAGCTTGCTTGCACTCTTTGGCATGTAAGACCTAAACGTTTGTATTTAGGCACATTCGATTTAGCCAAAGAAGCTTTTATGACAAGGTGCTTTCTTGTGTGCTGGTAATATTTCTTTTTCATTGGATTACATTCAGTTTTATTATTTTATAATGCTCTCACTGCAGCTGATGATTGACGACTGCTCGCAGAGCTAAAAAGCTTCAGTCAGGGTCAACACGTTGAGAATTTAACTTCTTTCTATCATCTTTCATCTCTCTGGCCTCCAGTGGAGAGGCTTTTGTTGGCTGCTGTGAAGAAGCCTTTTTACATCCCAAGGCCACACTTTCCGAGAGAAGCGCGGTATGCTGTACGAGTTTCTGTCTGGTCGGTGAGTAGAGGAAGCTCAATGAGCAGAGAAAGACACACGCTCGTCGCTGTTGCCCAGGCACTCGAGAGGTGCACGGTGGGTCGAAAGGTAGCTGGTGCCGTTCAGCTCATCTCAAGGTGCTGCCTGCTGTAATGGATTCTTACAGATAGACGGTGAGATAAGGACACTCTATACAGTCACGCTGAGCTGCACAATGCAGGCCGTTGCAAACCAATACCACGGCGAGCATTGTTATACTTACTCACAGGACCACTGCGCTCAACGTGGGTTTTTTGGAAGGCATCAGATTAAATTGTTACAGCTTTACATTTTATTTGTGCAGACTCCAGTGGAATCATTTGCATTGATAGGCCGATCATTTATTCCTCTACAAAAACAAGGTAAAGCAATATTAACTGATGGGATGTTAACTGATGTTGGGTCTGATGTCATGAGACACTACAACAAAGGTTGCACCCAGCCTGCTAATTAAAAAAAACTGAGGAGAAGTAGGTGTCTGTGCATCTTGTTGAAAGGAATACTTTATTTAGAACCTGACAGAGTTACAGCTCATCTCAATATACTGGACAATAGTTTTATATTGTACACATAAAGGTGTACAGCTTACAGTGGTGTTCTTTGGGTTATACACCTCTTATTTCTTTCTCCAAACATAAGCAGCATTTATGCAGCCCAAGAGCTCTAGTTTTGTCTCATCTGACAAAAGGACACATTTCCAGTACATATAATCTTTCTCCAGGTTGTCCTTTGCATATTTCAGTCTGGCTTGAAGGTGTCTCTTGGTTTGTCACCTCACAGTACATTTCTGTGCAGGGTTCCAGTGATTGTCTTCTTTGAGATTGCAATTCCGTACTTGGCTAAGTCATTCACTAGTGTCTTAGCAGGTGTTCTGGTGTCTTTAAACACATCTCTCATTAGTTTTCTTTCTCTGTCAGACTTGTCCTGTACTGTGTTTGAATATCTTGATGGTATTGCTCTGTGGTAACTTTGTTTGTCCATCTACCTTTTTTCTCAAATCTAAACTGATTAGTGTCTCAGTTTTTAACTTGGGAATTGATTTTACAAACTCTGGGCATTACAAAGTTAAAGCACACCGTTGCACAGCAGTGCTTTGTGCTATGGCTCAGTTAAAAGGTCCGTTTTTCAGAGGGCTAATAATATCATGGTCATTTTCGCTTTCTCTGTAATAATTCTGTAGTGCAAATAGAAATAATTCATGGTTTCTAAAGAAATGTAGTATGTTTAGAAATGCTATGATGAAAGCCCCTAGCTCTATTAAAAATAAAGAAAAAAATTAACTTTGAAAAAAATTAGAAAAATGACATGTAAAGGAGAGAAGAATTGGCCTCATAGAGGCATCACATCGTGGACACATTGTGCACAATGTGTTAAACCTGGAAAGAAAATGATGGCTCCTTGGCTCTGTCATGAAGTGGAGGGTAAAAGATTTGTAGAAGCTCAGAGAAAATAAGAAAGTTTGAAGGAAAATGCCCGTGGGACGAAACTAGTCACATGGGCACTTTCTTTCCATCACTCTGAACTTTGATGCTTCTCAGCTGCAAACAGACACATTTGCTTTGGCAGCACTGCTGATGCTCTCATTAGATGACCAGGTCATTGTTCCTCTGGATAATAATAGCAGTTTATATCTAATTAGCTTGTCTCTTTGAGGGCACAGGGAAACATTGGAGCTGTCACTGCAGGTACACTGAGCTCAGTAGAGGGGGAATAAACAGTAAGCGAGGGTGTGGAGATATTCACGTGTCTGACTTTATCGTAACAGAGGCTCATCTGGTGTCAGGTCAGTGTCATGTCACTCGTGTGAAAACAGCAGTTTTCGGTCTGTTTCTGCTTTAAAGGTGGTACCTCTGCAACAATAAAACCCTGCCAACACAGGTGTGACAGATACCCTTCACAGTGAATGCCTGCTCTTTCTCATGTAGCTCGTAGCAGACTCCCAGTCTCCCCCGCTAACCTGCCCCTCCCTTCTCTGCTATGTTCTCTATTGCTCCCTGCAGGTGAAGCTGATGAAATACATCTGTAAACAGCTCCAGTGCAAGCAGAAAGTGCCAGAGACAGAGAGGCCCGAGGCCCTAGACAGCTATCCACACTTGCGAGACTGGTTACGCACCATCAACCTGCGACCAGAGCTCATTGAGGTAGGTCATCGTCTGGGCGTACTCTGGCCGGAGTGACTGGCGTTTGTCTCCCGTTTACAGCTGTTCTATAAGCACATCAAAGACTGCGTATAAAAGTCTTTTATATGCAGTCTGTGATGTGCACTCAGTCAACATTCACATGTGCATGAGGAATTAACCAGCGGCCGTCAAAGTGCCTTTCAAAAAGAGAAGCTGCTTCATTTTTGACGTCCTGAGAACGGCAGCGCCAAAATCTAAACTTGAGCTGATTCATTTCAGATAACTGTTTCTACTGTCAAATTTTATTTTTTTGTTACTGAAACAAGGCTCACAAAACTAGCAAAGCAAAAAAAGCGAAACTGGAAGAGACATGCTGGTCTGTGCTCGGAGAAAGTCTTGAATGCTTCAAAAATCTCATTCTCAGCCTTCTGCTGCTATTTATAGCTCCATGCCATGTTTGTAAGAGGGAAGAGAAGGCCCTTTTTATACAAGTGTACAAAGTGTACTTATCTTTATTATAGTTCTTTAACTGATCCACTCTGTGCCTTTTCTTTTTCATTGCTCTAGCATTGTTGATGGTTACATGTACATTAAAAAAAAACCCCAGGTATATTAAAGTCTTGTTTTTCAGTAGATTCTTTTAAAATAAGATAATGACCTGTTCCTTGCCTAAACATACACAATTAGCATTTATTTAGGTGCTGGATCACTTGGGCTGTGGTGGAACCAGGGTAAGGTCTGTTTCACTTTCTGTCGGTCTCCCAAAAAGACAATGACCCAGAAAATAAAGAACTGACCTTGGGTGTGAGAACCATGTAGTGCAGTAAAATGTTTAATATGTGTTGTTCAGCACCGCTCAAGTGTCCCGCTCCTGAACTGTGACTCCAGCCTGCTAATCTGCGGCTGACACTGACCTCTGACCTCCTCGTGTAGCAGTGGGGAGTCTTGAGCAGAGAGATTTCCTGCAGAAAGCCTCCCTTATTAATGCAATTTCAGAACTCGCTATTTGCTGTCACTTCTGATCATGATGAAACTTTAGAGCATTGCCGTGTGCAGTCTTCCATTGCAGAAGCTACCAGCTGGTTAACTTATCATTTTTGTTTCAGTGTTGTTTTTAAGCTCCGCTATTGTTTAGTGGCTGTCAGCTGTTTGTTTGTTTGTTTTAACGCCTGGATTTATCATTTTTCTTATTGGGTTGTCAAAATTGTCTCTCCTTTCTCTCTCCCCCTGTCCTGTCCTGTCCTGTCGTGTCCTGCTGTAAACTGTTTTAATCCATGTCAGCTCTTATGTGTTTTTGTCGTTCCAGTCCATTTGTCTTTGTTTTGTGACCTGACGGTAACCTGCTTTATTTTTAAAACTCTTCTGCACTCGTTATTCTTTAATATGTGCCGGCCTTGTATGTGCTTTGTGTTGCGGCCTTGTTCCGTATCTGATTATTTGTGCTCTGTTTACTGTTTAGTCCATTCACTCTTAAACCTCACTTCCTTTCAAAAGAATTTAGCTTTGCACGAGACACGATGAGGTTTTCTGATGAAATAGAAAGTGCTCATTTGTATGTCTTGTAGACCGGCGGGGACATCCCAAAGGACGAAGGACTGTAGCGGCATTTTGATGACCTATTTAGACCAAATATTATTAGACTGAGAAGTCTACAGCGCATCTCCTCACTTTATACTATGATGGCTAGATTATGTGATGGACAGTCCAGTTTTATTTGTAGCTGAATTATGTAGATGACTTAATACAGAGAATTCCTACTGGGGATTCTAACCTGTGAAGGGCCCATATTACGGTAATTAAAACAGAGCCGACATAATACTGCATGTATAGGAGGCCCCAGTGAAACGGTCACGTATGCAGGCTTTGCTGTAACTATGTTCTGAGTGAGGAAATAGAATGAGAGTAGAGGGCCGACAGCAACTTTAAATATCACATCACTCACCCCTTACATGTGTGTGGTTTAGTGTGTGCGTGTGCTATGTTTTGGTTCTAGTGTACACACTAGTGTGGGAGGTTGCCCTAGTTTTGTGATCAGTGTTTGCCCCTGAGAGCAAGGGTTTAACCTGACTGATAAGTGATTGCGTACTTCCCCAGTCAAAAGAAACATCCTAAACTCACTGGATTTGGCCCTATTTCCTTCTGTCATCCATCAGTTGTTGATTGCACTGTTGTTTTATTTCGCCGCTTCAGTAACTCGGCTGTAAAAAGAAAGCCCCGCCCTTCCAGGTTTGTACATCTCCAATCTTGCAGACTACATTTTTTTTAAAGCACATAAAAGGCTGGAAACAGAGGAATATGAAAGGAAAACTGCAGTGCTAAATGCTTAAATAAGTGGGAGTTGGTAGTACACTGGAGGTCATAAAGAACGCCTCCACTTTTTTCAGTTTTTATTGAAATTTGAGGAGATTGACTTGAGCGAGCAGCCTCGGTGATTCACTGTAATGCTACAAGTTCAGATAAAATAAATGCATTAAAAAAAGTTTCAATAGTCAAGAAATGGAATAATCATCCAAATGGGGTTTGAGTATCAACCAAAGTGGAACAGTCTGGTTTACGACACCCTGTGATGCCTTATTGTTGAGTTTTACTGTCTGCTGAAATAATAAATTTTCAAAAATGGGAAGTAAAAAAGGAAGACAGCCTGGGTGGTTAGCAAGATGACCCAAAACATTAGAGAGGAACTAGACAGCGGGCTAAAAAGGAAAGCCACACAGAGACGAGTCTTAACCCTTTCATACATAGTGGTCACTACAGTGGACAGCTATTCAGAGGCTGTTTCCTTGTATTTGTGTCAGTGTTGATGGTTTAATAGCACATAAACCACTACATTGGACACTGCTGTGTCACTCCATAACCGGCCACCCACTGGTTGTTTAATTACTACAGATGTATGACGTGTTTCATTGTAATCATTGTTATTTAACCCTTTCATGCATGAATTATGACAACCTCTGTCAGGATTTTTTTCTTAAGGATTTTTATTCATCTTTTCATGCGTAAAGACGAATAAAAATACTTAAGAAAAAAATCATGATTGAGGTCGTCATAATTCATGCATGAAAGGGTTAAACATGTGGCGCTGGTTTAGATGTGTAGAATTGGGAAAGCAAAGCAGAGTAGATGTATAACAAAATTAATTTCATAATTAATAAATCCGTGTTTAATGGTTTGTTACCATTAACCTAAAAGTGAAGCTAAACGTGTGCAATGTGACTTTATTTTGAAATTTTATCAACTTTATTTTTTTGTATTTTTTTGAATTTAAAATAACACAACAACTATTTGTTTAACAAATGCTTTGTGGCTTTTTGTAAAGTTCAGCGTGATGCCTCCAGAGCTTTGTAAATGATACAGCGTAGTGCATTTAAAAAAGCTATTTGCATGGTTTATCTATAAAGCTAAATGTTTATAATACTTGTTTTAAAGAGTTGTCACTGTGGCTGTGACACGTGCATCAGTGGACTAACACTAAAGGACATGTTGTGCGTCTCTGAGAGGCCCATGGCTCTGTATAAACCGCAGTATTTGCTGCTCTGAACATTGACCAGTGACTAGGCCTTCATCATTTACATAAATTTTTATATGCCCCAGTGTCATGAGAATGTAAATGTTGACAATGCTGATATTGTCTGGTATCAGCTGTGATATAACGCGTAATACAATATAATAGTCAGTCAAAAAAGTATCGCAAACTATTTACAATTTGCCTATTATAAAGTGCTACAATAATTTCCACTCTGAAACAAATGCTAGAAATATCGCAGCTGCTGAGTGGATTACATTTAGGGTTTAATTTCAATTTGTAAAGCAGTCATGATTAAGCGTTCTTTGTTTTAATTTCAAAACTGATAACTTTTCAGTATTAATAAAGATACAGACTTAATGCTTAATTAAATACTGGTCAGCTAATGTCAATCAAAACTAATGTGAGCACTGTTAACTTTAACACACTGCTAATCCTCCATTTGGATTTTTTTTTCTTTATTTATGACACCCAATACTTCATATTATTTACAATTCACAATTGTGTCCACATAGAGTATCCAAGCCTATATGAATTTGTGTCTTTATCCGTTCAGCCATTGGGGAAAAAGATTATAAAGCATGTGCTTCTGTTTTCTTACTTTGCGGCCCACTAGTGCTTCCCAGTTCTCACAGTGTGGTGTGTGTATTAACTCTGCATCTTACTGCATCACTGTTTACTTCCTGTTTTACTGTTGTCAAAGTTACCTTCACCATTGTACAGTCATTACACTTGTATAAGAGGTTTCACATAGACAGAAAATATTAAGCCATGTTTTTTGTCAAACCCCAGCTCAGGTTTGATCTTGGTGTTCAGCTTCTGCTCTACGCAGCTAATGAAAAATCAGATAAGCAGACAAAGTAGTGTTTGGAATACCCCAAACAAACAGGATTAACAGTGATTTCCAGGAACTGTCCCGAGTCAGATGTTGAATAACCTGCTGAGCACTGCAACATTTTGCCCTTTTTAACGCTCAGTTTCAGCCTCACTACAAACAGTGTTGTTGTGGCTGATTGAGGGTACACTCGGAACAAAAAATATTTTTTATGAATGCCATATAAGCATAGTTCTTTTGGGCTATTTTGCTCTCTTTTGTTGTACAAAGCTTGTCACTAACATACTGCTTCACGTTGTAATAGATTAGAGCTCCTGTCATGGGCTTTTGTTTTGCTCCTCTGAAGGCTGTGGAGGCAAAGCTGTCGCTGGATACCTTACTGCAGATGACAGGAGCTCAGGTGAGAGACACGATGCGAAGACTTGGGTCCAGCTCAGAAGAATGTGGCAGACTCGGTGCTGCCCTCTCTTGTCTAAAGAGTGCTACTGAATCAGGTATGGGTTTACACTTTGATGTTCCTAGAGTATATTTCCCACGGATTTTCTATTAGTCTTTTTATTTATTTATTTTTGGTCTGTTTCATGTCTCTTCCAGGAGGCGAACTAAGAGATGACAGCAGTCTCTGGCTGTCTGAGCCCACCAGGAGGGACAGCGGCTCTCTGCTGACAGCGGACCAGCTAACCAACCTGGGGACCCCACTCCGCACACACAGCCCCTCGCCTCTAGCCCGCCCATCCACCATCCAGTCCACCCCATCCACTCCCTGCGCAACCTTCCCCCACCCTCGCTCAGGCTCGGTGTCAGCGGCGCCCACGCCAGACGCACATGGCGACAGCCCTCTCACAGATCCATTCCCTATGTCCTTCGCCCGCGCAGCCCGCCTCCATGGGCACATCTCCACCCCACCTATAACGCCTCCTTCAAAGAGGCGTCACCGGTTGAAGCCTCCCTGCACCCCTCCCCCGCCATCCCGCAAGGTACTGCACCTGCTTCCCAACATCACACTGACGCGCAGCAAAAGCCACGAGTCTCAGCTGGGCAACCGCATCGAGGACCCTCCCACCAACAAGTAGGTGCTAAGCTGTTAATGGGTGGTTTGAAGAAACTGCTCAAGAATTCACCTCATTTGCAGCTTTTTATAAGTAGGTCAGACTGGAACTAAGTGGGGAATCCTCAGATGGCACTGTAATTGTGACAGATTGCTTCTGTTGTGGGGAGTGTGTATGTGTTTTGGGGGTTTTCTGTTTGCTTTTTTGGGGGGGGGGGGTATCTTTTATTTCACTGAAATTTGAATCTCAGCTTGTTTTTGCAGGAAGTGTTTAGTTTCTGCTGCTTCACAGAAAGGAAAAGGACAAAATTCTGATTTGTGCTGGCCAGCAAACGGCGTTGGCCAGCTGACAAGCCGTCTCACAAGGGATGTTTTTTTTTTTTTCCAGTTTGTTATTACTATCAACTGAAAGAGCACTTGTTGTTTGACATTTTATAAAGGACTTGATAAAATGCCCCGGTCCTGCCCGATGTCTCACTCTTAATTTCGCCTTGCGCTCTGTCGGGACAGAAGCAGTTTTCCTTAGATATGTCCTCATTCGCTCTCTCTCCCTCTTCCCCTTCCTCTTTCACATCCGTTCACATACTGCCTGTTGCTCCTTTGCTCTCGCTGTATGAGTGGAGCTAATCCCCACGCAGATTCCCAGAGATTATGAGTCATGTCAAAACAGGAAGTATTTCCTAGTTCTAATGCTCAGAGGTGGCAAGAAACACACAGTTTCTCTCTATCCCTCTCTCTCTTAATATCTAATGTTTTTTTAACCTCTGTACTAGGACTGGCTGCCCAAGCACAATGCAATCACATGTTTATCCATAATATCGGTTTGTGGAAAACTTTATTTTTAAAAAAAAATGGAAAAAATGGCTAACATAGGACACTATATGCTTTTGGAGGTTTATTCTCACTCTGCATATGTTGTGCAGTATATTACAAAAGTGTTACTTTATGTAAGGAGGTCGCAAGTCGCAGTACTAGACTGATAGTCTTTTTGCAAATTTTTGTGGCTACTCACGTGTTTGTGTGCATGTGCGTATAAACCACAGACCTGGCACCGCTTAGCCCTTCACTCCTTGTGACTTCACTCTGGGTGTTAAGGATGTCACCCTGCCCTTCGTGTGCCAATGCAATTAAGGTTCTCCAACGTGCCTCTCCCAGGCCCTTACATAATCTGTCCTGTGCAGTATAGTAAGCAAGCAGTTCAGTATACAGCACCTGCTGATTCACTCTTCTTTCTGTGCGTTTCCAGGTGTGTTAAAAAGAACAAGTTGTTCCTGAACATGCAAGTCAACGGTAACGGATGTGAGGATTCGCCTTCTCGCTACTCCGCCGTGTCTGCAAGGACACCCGGTGCCACCCCAGCTGCCAACACAGCACCTTACACCCTTCCTGGAACTCCCACACTGCTGGAGGAGCACAGCACAATTAAGAGTGAGTCAGCTGCATGCATGCACTTTTAATTTTGCTGAATATACCTGCTTAAAGTGGACTTATTGTGCTAATTTCCAGCTTCGTAGATCAAAATAGTTCTTGTATACGGGGCCTTGGTGCAACTTGTCAGTTCATTCTCTTAAAGACAGCTTTACTTTGTTTGTCTGAACAGATCTAAAGAACAGGTGTACTCAAAGCTTAAGACTGTGTTGTAAATGACCACATTAAGAACACAACCACTAAATGAGATATAACAGTAAAAAATGCAGTCTGAAATCTGAGCTTTTGGCTCATAGGAACTGCTACTACAGATGCACTGACATCACTATTTGAAATTTTGGCAATATTAAAATTGGAATCCACAGAAAAACAGGAGTAAAGACATTATAGGTCCACTTTACTGACACGATGTAAAAGTCTTTGGTTCTGCAACATTGCTATAATGATCTTGTGTGTGTTTTTGTGCTTGAATGTAAATAAAGGCTTTAACTTAACATCACCTCAGTCAGCCATCCTTGTAATCATTACTCATCATTTGCATTCTTTCTGTCTCTTTCTAGATAATGTAGCAGTGCATCGCAGCTCCCCACAAGCAATAAGGAGGGATATAGGGCTTGCAGTCACGCACAGGTAGACCTTTCAATGCCTAGAAAAGATAGATTTGCTGTTAATGCAATAATGGCTCAAGAGTTGGGAGTTCGTCCTGTAATCGGAAGGTTGCCGGTTCGAGCCTCGGCTTGGACAGTCTCGTTCGTTGTGTCCTTGGGCAAGACACTTCACCTGTTGCCTACTGGTGGCGCCAGTGTCTGGCAGCCTCGCCTCTGTCAGTGCGCCCCAGGGTGGCTGTGGCTACAATGTAGCTTGCCATCACCAGTGTGTGAATGGGTGGATGACTGGATGTGTAAAGCGCTTTGGGGTCCTTTGGGACTAGTAAAGCGCTATACAAGTCCAGACCATTTATAAATTAAACTTTACAGCGATCTAATACAGAGCGGGTCCGTAAGAAGCTTTTATGTTTTGTTTTTTAGGTTTTCCACCAAATCCTGGTTGTCCCAGACATGTCAAGTGTGCCAGAAAAACATGATGTTTGGAGTTAAGTGCAAACACTGTCGGTGAGTTAATTACTGTCACAAACACAACCCAAAAAAGTGGTGAAAAAAAAAGGTCCGTTAGAAGGCACATGTGTTTTAGGAAGGTGGGAATCTGATGTCTTGGCTAAATCTTGATCTGGGTGTAAGGCATGTTGGTGCTAATTACGAATTACCGCTAAGCCTCTCATATGCTGCCTATGGTTTGTTTTGTTTTTTTTGCTAATGCAGATTAAAGTGCCACAACAAATGTACAAAGGAAGCTCCATCCTGCAGAATCTCCTTTCTACCAAGTAAGTTTTCTTTCATCCCACGCTGTGCAGCTGATGGGCTAAATCTATTTGGCATTCATGCCTGTTTGTGACATGATTGGTTTTCTCCCACAGTTGCCAAAATTCGGAGGACCGAGTCAGTTCCCTCTGATATAAACAACCCAGTGGACCGGCCGCAGGAAGCACCGCAGTTTGGCACACTACCAAAGGCTATTACGAAAAAGGTAAATTAAAAGAACTTTCAGAGAACTGCCGTGTGTGTAGTCCCTTTTTAATTACCTTGAACTATTATGCCAATACATATACCTCCATTATCTCCATCATCTGTCCATGCTAACCATTGTAAAGATAATGTATCTGAAATCACACCTGACTATTAAAGTGTGCACTGACAGGAAAATAAAGCATAGAGCTTGTTGAAGGAATCTTGAAGGCAATGCAACATGGCTAATAAATAGCAATCATGCTTAGTGTTGTAACCTTCCATCCCGGTCCCAGCAGGATCATCCACCAGTACTGAACCAGCTGGACTCCAGCAGCAACCCATCCTCCACCACTTCATCCACACCTTCCTCCCCAGCACCCTTCCAGCAGAGCAACCCCCCCAGTGCCACACCACCGCCCAACCCTTCACCCAAAGGTCATCGAGACAGCCGATTTAATTTCCCGGGTAAGCTTGGGTACAGAATCACAAACACAGATGCACAGATACACATGTAGAGTATATACTGAAACATGCATGCTGACATTGTTCTGATTTTTCCTCAATGCATTTGACAATGAATCTTTTCCGGTTCAGGAGTGTGGCGCTCCCACAACTACTTATCCTTTTTCCCCAAATACACAATATTAACACTAAAAGGAGTTTTTAAGAAGATCTCTTAATTCAAAGCTTCTCTAACCAAAAACCCTTGTGTCCCTTGCCTTGCTTATCACTCTTCCAATTCTCTTTTTCTTTGAAAAAGCTGCCTGTTACTTTCAGCATAGACAGCAATTTATCTTCCCAGGTGAGTTGATGGTCCAAAAGTGTAATACTACATTGTTAAGATCCCTTCATCCCTCTCTCCCTCCACACCATGGCTTCTTTACAGTTTTCTGTCTCCTGCATGTTTGCTTTTAAGGGTTATAGTAGTTAGATTAGCTGTGTTTGACTGTGTGGCAGCATTCTGATGCCATCTGCTGGAAGTAGTAGGAAATTGCATGAGCAGTCATGTTCATGTGTGGTGCTGGCTCTGTAGCTTTTGCTCCCATCGGTCATCCCTAACTGGTGTCATTTTCCTCTGCAGATGTTTCCAGTCCTGCAAATTTCCACTCAGATGTTCTTCAGGACAGAGTGTAAGACTTTTTTGTCTCAAGCTTTAATCCAAGTTTTAGTGACTACACAGTGGTTTTGGTTATTTACAACCCTGTTTCTTAAAAATGGCAGAATGCTCTAAAATGTAAATAACAGCAGAATGTGATGATCTGCAAATTATGTAAACCACATGTTTAATTGAATAACACAGCAAAACCTTTAAATAAATGTAAAATGTTGAACGTGAGAAACTTTATTTTGCTTTGAAACTTCAAAGTTTGTCAACGACACTTCAATTAAAGATGATCCAAAGTAAATTCAAACTTATGCACCCAATTCTTGTTTTTTTTAAAGGCTTTAAAGAAGTATGCTGTACAATCATTCCACTCTGGAAACAGAACAGTTCAAAGAAATCATTAAAACTGGCCTGCCTGCAGTATAGATCTGTCATCCACGGAAAACATTTGGTGCTTTTATCGGAATCTCACCTTCACCATTTGTCATGATGTCTTTGTACTATTTAAAATGAAATATAGAGCTTAAACGATCTGCAGATCATTGTACTCTGGCATAACTTGCATTTTGTGCAGTGTCACTCTTTCGGAAACAGCCTTTTATTTATTTTTTTTGTCTTGCTTTGAACCCCTCTGATATCAGTGTTCTGTGTCACAGCAGTGAGATAGAGCAATCATCAGACGACGTACATGATGAGCTGGTAGAAGATGACGATGAAGAGGTAATGCTGGAGATGCAGTCTACAAATATTCTTTTGTTGTACTGTTTCCTGGCTCTTTGCTTATTAGTCTGTACAGTGAAGCTGTTCAGTGTCACACCTTCAGAAATTGGTTTTGTTTAATTTTGTTTTCAGTTTTTAGACACTCATACTTTGATTTCCTAAAAGGTTGGACAATTGTCAACTGGGGTATGAAATTAGCTCAGGTGACTGAAGATTGAGATTTAATTAAAACATCCAAATGTGACTAAAAGTCCCTGTGACATCTGTTGATTAGAACCTGCTCAGGTGGCAACACTGGCTTACAAAATGTTCATCGGCAGTTTTAAATTTATATTTGGTAGATTTTTTTTTTTAAATCAACTTTTACAAAAACCATCGCCACACTATTGCAGGAAGGGGATGAGGAGGTCGAAGATGAAGATCACGAAGGGGAGGAGGACGACGATGAGGAGGATGATGAGGACAATGTGGATGGAGGAGAAGATGAGGACGACAGAGGGGAGATCAGGATGCACATGGGCTCCGACGGCGAGTGCGACGAGCTGGATGATCTGCCCAACTCTCGGGGAAACCAGTGGAAGGGCCCCATCTCCCGCAAGGCCAGTCAGACCAGCGTTTACCTGCAAGAGTGGGACATCCCCTTTGAGCAGCTGGACCTTGGGGAGCTCATAGGAAAGGTGAGGAATCTACCCAACGAATTCCTAGTGTGTTGCATACTCGAAAAAAATAAAAAATCAGACAGTTTGTGTTTTGTTTATCCAGGGCCGCTGGGGAAAAGTGCACAAGGGCCGGTGGCACGGCGAGGTGGCCATCCGGCTTCTTGAGATCGATGGGAACAATCAGGACCACCTGAAGCTCTTTAAAAAGGAGGTGATGAACTACAGACAGACCAGGCATGAGAATGTGGTCCTCTTTATGGGAGCCTGCATGGCTCCACCCCACCTGGCCATTATCACCAGGTGAGAACAAAAATATCACAGGTTACCTCAAAAACGATTCTAAACCGGATGCATGTGTTTGCTTTAATAGAATGATTTTCCTCTAACTCCTGCAGTTTTTGTAAAGGGAGGACACTCTACTCAGTAGTTCGAGACACTAAAAACACTCTGGATATTAACAAGACAAGACAAATTGCTCAGGAGATTGTAAAGGTATTTGTTTCTTTTTTGTGTGTTAATTTGTGAGAAACGTGACATCTTAGGGGGGAAAAATCATGTTATGTACTAAACATAGCAGAACTGTGTAGTCAAAGATATAATTTTCTATTACTGTGTTTTCCTTTGTCTGAACACCGTTGGCCTGGACAGGGAATGGGCTATCTGCATGCCAAAGGCATTGTTCACAAAGACTTGAAGTCAAAGAACGTTTTTCATGACACCAATAAGGTTGTGATCGCAGACTTTGGCCTGTTTGGGATCTCTGGAGTTGTTCAGGAGGGAAGGTAAGAAACATGTCCACCGCTCCACACCCCAAAGAGACCTTAAAACTATGACCTTAACTAAAGCAGTGCTAAAACCACTCTATTACCCGGGGACGCCCACTGATCTGTGATAAGCTGAGGTCTGCAGTGCTACTTCTGTAGGCATCTCCCTTGTCAGCCAGTAAAAAGAGGGAACTCTCCTGATTGTAAAATTGCAATCATTATCTGGACACTCTTGATTTCTGAAGCACATTTTGAGCGCACATCTTACTAATTTTTTGCCTCCTTTTGTGTATGGTTCATTAGTAGCTAACAGGAGTAAGGGACTTTATTTAGTGAATGCATTTTGTCCTCTTAATACATCTTTTCCCCTCCATTTAAAGTGTTACTGAAAACTGCATTTTTGTTTTTGTTTTTCCAGGCGTGAAAATAAACTCAAACTTCCACATGGCTGGATTTGTTATCTCGCACCAGAGATTGTGCGCAGAATGAGCCCAGGTAACAATGAGGACCGCCTTCCTTTTTCCACCGCAGCAGATGTGTACGCCTTTGGGTAAGTTCTTCATGCACATCTGGTTGAGTTCTGTCATAACTTTCACTGACTAAAAAGGAAGTCCACCATTTGAATTTCAAACAAAATGCTCTTCCTTTTCCCCACTTCAAGCACAATTTGGTATGAGCTTCAAGCTAGGGACTGGCCAATCACTAACCAGCCTGTGGAAGCTACCATCTGGCAGGTGGGGAGCGGAGAGGGCATAAAGAAGATTTTGGCAGAAATCAGCCTGGGAAAGGAGGTCACTGTGAGTTGGACCATGAGTGTGTCAGTCATTCAGAAATGTAGATGTTTGTTCTGCTTGTGTAAGAGTGGAAAATACCCATGCTGATGCAACGATATCAAGATGTTGCAGTAGTTTTTAGGTCAATCGATTGTAGTTCACAGTGCGGTGAGTGCGGGTCAATGGTTTGCCAGTCACATTGAAACGAAGTGGTTTCTTGTTTCAGGAAATCCTTTCTGCCTGCTGGGCGTACGACTTGAGAGAAAGGCCGACCTTTACGCAGCTGGCTGACATGCTGGAGAAGCTACCCAAACTCAACCGCAGACTGTCCCACCCTGGACATTTCTGGAAGTCTGCAGAGTAGGTATCCCAGAAATGAAGGATGGTGTGAAGACACTGGACCTGTGAACACAAAAACCTTTCTTTCCTTTTTCTTATTTGTTTATTGAGAGTAGAATATCAGATCAGAGCTGGGTTCAGCCTTAGTACTGGGCTCAGATGAAATGTGAAATTTGTAATTTATAGCTGGAAACATGACTTCTGAACTTGAATTCCTTGCACAGCACTGTTTATTGAAATGAGACATTTTTGGCAAAAATAAGTCTGTCATACAGAACTTTGTTACATTTGTGACCAACAGACTATAGCTAGAGTGTAACTGGGTAATGCATAGATATCAAATTAAAACTCAGCTGAATGCATGTAGATATTTGGACGTAAAACATCTAATCGACTCTTTGCTTTAGTCTTTTCATTCTTACATAGACCACCTTAACTACTTCATGCAACCACATATGCCTCTTTTCCTGGCACTAGCATTAACTTTGTTATAGCCTCACGTCTCCACTGTTTCCTATATTTTATGCAGTATTGTCCAGAAGTGTTCAGCCACTCCTCACTTCTTTATATTTTGCTTTCAAGGAGTCATAATAGTTTTCCTGGCTTTTTGAAGGTCTTTCAGAGTTTTCCTTTAATTTTCACTCATTAGTCCCGTGTATGAAACTGATCATTTTCAGAAGAAAGTAAGGAACCAATTTTAAAATGTGGCTTTAGGCACTTTGCTTAGCAGCCTGTTGCAAAAATCTAAAATCTCTTACCATTTCTTTAGTTGAAGATTGAAAGAAAGCAAAAAAATACAGATGAGAGTTTATGAGTTTGACAGACATAAAATTGTATTTTTGCACCAACAAGGTGATTCCCAAAGACCGTCACTAAAAACTTTACATATCTCAGCATGGTGTGCAGTGTGTCCATTAAAAATTTTGAGTAACTAGGCAAGTAGAGGACAAAAGAATAAGTGGTCATTATAATAATATTAAGTCATTATTGAAGCAGTGTGTGATCACCTTGATAGAATACAGAACAAAAAGCAGCCAGCATCCAAAGAAGTGCTCCAAATGTCCTTCATGAAGCCTGAAGACTACTTCAGGAATAGTTATACCAAATATTCCAGAGCCACTCGCCTAGCTTGGGAGTCACTGCACCTAGTGCTCCGATTACCACTGGGACCACCGTCACCTTCACCCTCCACATCTTCTCGAGCTCTTCTCTGAGCCCGTGTTCCTTCTTCCTGATGTTGCTGTCATTCGGAACCGCTACATCGATCACTACGGCCGTCTTCTCATGTTTGTCTACCACCACTATGTCCGGTTGGTTAGCCACCACCATTTTGTCCGTCTGTATCTGGAAGTCCCACAGGCTCTTAGCTTGGTCATTCTCCATTACCCTTGGGGGCATCTGCCATTTTGACCTCGGGACTTCCAGGTTATACTCGGCACAGATGTTTCTGTACACTATGCCGGCCACTTGGTTATGGTGTTCCATGTATGCCTTGCCTGCTAGCATCTTGCACCCTGCTGTTATGTGCTGGATTGTCTCTGGAGCATCTTTACACAGCCTGCACCTGGGGTCTTGCCTGGTGTGATAGACTCCAGCCTCAATGGATCTTGTGCTTAGTGCTTGTTCCTGTGCTGCCATGATTAGTGCTTCCGTGCTGTCTTTCAGTCCAGCTTTGTCCAGCCACTGGTAGGATTTCTGGATATCGGCCACCTTCTCTATCTGCCGGTGGTACATACCGTGCAGGGGCCTGTCCTTCCATGATGGTTCCTCGCCTTTCTCCACTTTCTTGGGTTTCTGCTGCCTGAGGTATTCACTGAGCACACTGTCAGTTGGGGCCATCTTCGTGATGTATTCGTGGATGTTCCTTGTCTCATCCTGGATTGTGGTGCTGACACTCGCCAGTCCCCGGCCCCCTTCCTTCCGCTTAGCGTACAGACTCAGGGTGCTGGACTTGGGGTGAAACCCTTCATGCATGGTAAGGAGCTTTCTTGTCTTGATGTCAGTGGCTTCTATCTCCTCATTTGGCCAGCCTATTACCCCAGCAGGGTACCTGATCACGGGCAGGGCATAGGTGTTGATAGCCCGGATCTTGTTCTTACCGTTCAGCTGACTCCTCAGGACTTGCCTGACCCTCTGAAAGGGGTTCAGGCCTATGCAGAACAGCAGTGGGGACAGAGCATCTCCTTGGTAGATCCCGCACTTGATGGTGACTTGTGCTATAGGCTTGAGGTTGGCCTCCAGTGTTGTCCGCCACATCCCCTGATGAATGCTCCCAGGGTCCTGTTGATCTTATATAGTTCTAGGCATTCCAGGATCCAGTTGTGGGGCATTGAGTCATAGGCCTTCTTGTAATCAATCCAGGCAGCGCACAGGTTGGTCAGTCTGGTCCTGCAGTCTCGGCTGACTGCTTGGTCTGCCAGTAGCTGGTGTTTTGCGCCTCTGGTATTCTTGCCCATCCCTTTCTGTGCCCCGCTCATGTGTTGACCCATGTGCCTGTTCATCTTAGCCGCTATGATGCCTGACAGGAGCTTCCACGTGGTGCTGAGGCAGGTTATTGGTCGGTAGTTGGTGGGGACCGGTCCCTTCTGGGGGTCCTTTAGGATCAGGACCGTCCGGCCTTCGCTTAGCCATTCCAGGTGTCTCTCGTGAACTAGCAGCTGGTTCATTTGTGCTCCCAGGCTCTCGTGGAGTGCAGTCAGTTTCTTCAGCCAGTAGGAGTGAACCATGTCAGGGCCTGGTGCTGTCCAACTCTTCATACTGGAGACCGTTTCTTGGATATCTGCCACTGTGATGGTTAATGGACCCTGTTTGGGGAGGTCGCTGTGGTCTGCCCTCAGATCCACTAGCCACTGAGCATTGCCGTTATAGGTTGCGTCCTTCTCCCATATGCTCTTCCAGTATTGTTCTGCCTCCAGCCTGTTCTCATATTGTTCCCCTGCCACTGAGAGTACACCTTGGCTGGTTCCGTGGAGAACAGCTGGTTTATTCTCTTGCCTTCTATCTCTCTGGTGTACCTCCTCAAGCGGCTGGCCAAGGCTGTGAGCCGTTGCTTGGCAGTTTCCAAGGCCTCAGGTATGGACAGCTTCCTGTACTTCTTAGGCACCTTCCTCATCGCGCCTTTCTGCAACTCCGATAGTTGGCTAATCTCCCTCCGTGCTGCCTTGATCTTAGCCTCTAGCCTTCTTCTCCATGGAGGGTACTGCCCCTTGTGGCTGTTCAACTTGTAGCCAAGCATCTCACTGATCACTGCTGCCGTATTGTAGATCAGCTTGTTAGTGTCGGTAATCGTGGCTGTAGGTATCATCCGTAGTGCTGCATTAACATCATCTAGGAGACCTTCTGAGGGTACTTCACGTAATCTTGGTAACCGGCTACGGGAGGTCCAGGTTTCAAGCTTGGCCATGATCCTATCTTTCAGGTCAGTTCCTCTTGCACTCAACGATCCTTCTCCTATCGCACTTGGGGCTTGGTACCCAATCTCGGGTGGGGGTGATGATATCTCCCCCCTGACCTGGCGTCCTGGCTCCCCCTTGCCGTAGCATTTATGTTGTACCTCGTCAATCTCTAGCTGTGAGAGCAGTCCCTTCTTTCGAATGTTGGAACACTGAGCTACTAGTTGTTTCACCGTCATAGTGGATGTTGGGTATCGAAGAATCCATAGGTCCCTCATCCTATTCATGTAACCCCTTCCGCCAGGGTTACTTGCGTAGTAGCATTCCAACAACGCCCTGTTTTCATATATATATTAGGGGTGCAACGATACTCGTATCGATATTGAACCATTCAATACAGTGCTTTCGGTTCGGTATGCATATGTATCGAACAATACAAAATTTTTAATTTATTTTATCAACTTTTCTTCTGACAATGCTGTCTGTGTTGAGCGCTCAGTGGTTCTGCGTTCGACTACTCTGCCTAGGCTGCACTGTCAAGCGCAGATCTACTGATCGCAGGGCAAGCTAGCGAGACAGAAGCAAAGCTAGTTGCAACATGGCAAATTGAACCTCCCCCACCCTAATTCAGATCTGGCGTTTGGAACTATTTTGGTCTTCATGTGAAGTATAACCCTGAAGGTAAGCGCGTCATGGACAAAAGTAAAACACTATGTCGGATGTGCCACGCAATGCTCAATTACATTAGAGGGAACTAGTGCGTTAGCGCAGTTAGCTTGTTAACGTGTTGACGCCGTCCAGCCGCACGCACGGGGCGATCCGCAGTAGCTCGTTAACGGAGATTTGCCGTGTTGTGGCGTTAACGTCATTTCAACGAGATTAACGCTGACAGCACTAGTGGGAACACAACGAATGACAGCACATTTACTCCGACATCATCCTAGTGCAAAGTGGAAGCAGACAAAAACAACAGCACGCATGCTACAAACTTTACCAGAGTCATTTAGACAGCCGTTAGCACATGATTCTCCTTATGGGGACCTGATATGTTTAATATGCTGCTGAGAGTATACTCCAGAAGAAGCGCATAGTATAGCTTTTATTTTGGAAAGAGCCATTTCTCTGAATCTGCGTTCGACTACTCCGCCTAGGCTGCACTGTCGAGCACAGATCCACTGAGCGCTCAACACAGACAGCATCGTCAGAAGGAAAGTTGATAAAATAAATGTAAAAATTTTATATTGTTCGATACATATGCGTACCGAACCGAAAGCACCGTATCAAACGGTTCAATATCTGTGTGTGTGTGTGTGTGTGTATAGGGGTGCAACGATACACAAAATTCACGGTTCGGTTCGATACTTTGGTGTCACGGTTCGATATTTTTTCGATACAAAAAAAAATGTTCATGCCTTTTTAATTTGTCATTTATTAAAATTATAAATATATATTTTAACACAAAAGTACAGTTTTTAAATTTAACCCTAACCCTTGTGCGTGTTGTTTTTTAGCTCGTCATATTGCAGCCACAGAAATTCTTTTGTCCATGAAACCATAAAGCTGCACTTTCTTTTTGCCTTATAGTCTGATTTGTCATAACTTCTCCGTTTTGTGGTAAGCTTTTCTTTGGCTCTCACTTCTTCACCCTGACCTGTCTTATTTGGCTCAGCAGAACTAAAATATATATCCGTCTGTGAAGGTTCTCAGTCATCCAGGTCATCGTAGTGAAATATATATCCTGCCGCACTCACATAAGCTCAGCGATTCTCTGCGCGATCAACCTCTCACATGTTTAAGCTGCGGGAGATTTCACTTGTCATGTTTGCATAGTAAGCTAACAATTAATAAGACGATGTCAGAGGAATTGGTGCGCAAATTATCATCACTCACAGATCAGTGCTGTCGCTCTCTATACACAGTTCGCGCGATTGCAAAGTGAAAGCAAAAAAACAAGCGCAAATTCAAACACAATTTCAATATGTCACATATTGACAGTGGCTCACCCAATGACATAATTACCCAGCTACATTTCTGAAAGAATGCAAAAGCATTGACATATATTTTTCCTTCCTACAATAGCCCGACAGGCAGGGCAGAGATAGCCCCGGGACGTCGGGCTAGCGATATTGCGAGCCCTGTATCTGATTGAGGAATCACTCATCTTTGGAAAAGAGAGTTTATTACAGAGAAATGTCTCTTTCCAAAATAAAAGCTATACTATCCGCTTCTTCTGGGCTATATTCTCAGCAGCATATTAAACATATCAGGTCTCCATAAGGAGAATCCTGTGCTAACAGCTGTCTAAATGACTCGGCTAAAGTTTGTAGCATGCATGCTTGTTGTTTTTGTCTTTGCACTAGGATGATGTCGGTGTAAATGTGCAGTCATATTCGTTGTGTTCCCACTAGTGCTTTCAGGTTAATCTCGTTGAAATAACCTTAACGCCACAACATATATATATATATGAATGAATGAA
The DNA here is from genome assembly GCF_964374335.1 of Astatotilapia calliptera. Classification (NCBI taxonomy): domain Eukaryota; kingdom Metazoa; phylum Chordata; class Actinopteri; order Cichliformes; family Cichlidae; genus Astatotilapia; species Astatotilapia calliptera. Next base: position 9,477,081 of record NC_137431.1, on the reverse strand, counting down.
TGAATGAAAACACCCACATTTTGCTTATATGTGGGTGAAGACTTTTGCACAATACTGTATGGTTTGCTTTTTCACACACTTTTCTTACATTTGCTTCAAGACTGCTGCCAGCAGTCACTGGGCTTCACTCTTGTTTCTTAAATGGTAGCTTTGCACAGCTGACTTTCAAATGACTTCTAAATCACATTAAACATGCTTTAAACCTTTTAAATCTCATGGATGTCCTCTAACTAATCAGTGCGTGCGATATCTTGCATTCTCCAATGTAAGCCTGTTAACTTTTCACTAACCGTCTAATGTCTGTTTTCTTTTGCTTTTTTGTCTTTTTCTTTTTCTCTTGTCTAATCTAGGTTGTAGCCGTCACTCTGAAACAAAAGCAATGCAAAACAAAGCCTGGGTCTGCCTTGCATGCTCCTGAATCCTTAACTCTTACAGGATTGATCAAAGCATTGCCTCTGTCTGAAACAGGCGCCACTTCCACTAATCCACAGTCCGATCTTCCATGTTATTTCCTTGTTCGGAAGAGAGGATCGTTGGACTGAGGTGTGACGGACAACCGTTGTCGCCCATCACCCTAAATCCCTTCATTCCTCTAAAAACAAAACAAACAAAAAAAATTAGCTCTTTGACTTCCTTCTGGTCTTCTCCTGTAATGTCAGTCGAGACTCTGAGGCTTCTGACTAACTGGCTTGTGGTGTCTGTGCTGAGACTGACTGGTGTGCTGTGGTCTGTGCCTGCTGATGGCTGCCCTATCCTCGGCCCTGCTCAACTTCTCTGTGCTGCTGTGATGTGGTTGTTCTTGCCTGGGGTGGTCCTGACCACATGGCTCTCTTTCTATCTAAAACACAAACACGCACGCACGCAAATACACACTGCTGGACAAAAAATGGACCTTAATACCAAACACCCTGCTTCATTTATCTCTTCACTCCCTGGGTGGTGGTGGTGGAGGGTGTTTGACACAACTTTGACATGCTGCTTGAGTGATGATCTTAAACCACCTGCCTCCTCCTTCTCAGTTTTTTTTTAATTATTATTATTTTTATTTTTTTAAGGATTGTAGGATGGCATGTCCTGAGAAGTATAAATCCAATATGCACTTTGTCAAAATGGAAAAAAAAAATCATAGACTCTTCTTTTTTTGCTTCTTTTGTTTTGCGTATGGTTTCTTTTGCAGTGTTTATTTTTCCCTTGTGTTAGCTTATTTGTCATTTTTGGTCTGGTGAATTCACTGTTTATTTGATGCGTTCCAAAAGGGGGCACTGATAAAGACTTGCGTATGCTAAACGAGCTGAAGTGGAAGACAAAAAATGCAAACAGAAAACAAAGACTATCTACACGAAAATAGAAAACTACAGTCTATTTCTTTCTGCAGACTTTTTCTTAGCAATGCTCATCTGCTGAAGTGTGAAGTGCACCTTAAAAGGAAGTTGCTTCGAGGAGCTGAGTGATCGCATTTTCTGTGCAACAAAAAAAAGAAAGAAAGAAAAGAGGGAAGGAGAAATCAGGAATCTGGTGCAAAAAGTGTCCTATACCTTCCTTAAACAGTACCTCTTGTGCGTGCTTGTGTATACTGTTTGTGATTGCTGGCTTCAGCTGGTGTGCTTGTGGTTGTGTGTTGACTGAGTGAGTGTACTGTGTTGGAACATGTAGGGTTGTTTTTGTTCTGTTTGATTTTTTTTATTTTTTTTTTATTTTTTGGGGGGGTGGTGGTATTTGTGAAAGACTACAGTAAATGTTGTGTTGCAAATCCAATGGTATGTAATGTACTGTATATACATTATTTAATGTACAGCAAATTAAGACAATTCTTCTAATATTTCTACAAACATTTTATATGTAAAACACATGACAACATTTTTGAACTGGTACTGCTCTGGCTATTACAGATGTGTATATATATTTATATTTTTTTCATGTACAGAATGCTGTACAAAAGCTGTACAATGTTTTGTTTTGTTTTTTAAGTATTGGCCAATCCGTGTTTTTGTTTTCTTTTTTTTTTTATGTTGTTGTAAAAATTCATATTTTTGTATTGCATGTGATTACCATTCTGTACACGCAGTTTGTGTTTTCATCCATGGAAAACAATAAAGTGAGGCTTGTCATGTAAATACAGCTGATACGGTTATTTTGCAGCTGATGGTAAGTTGGTAAAATGTGTTTTCCAGCACAGGTATTCAAAATAACTGGACACTATGCATCATATCAACACGATGGCATCAACTGACCACATCCCAAAGGTGCGCTGTTGCACTGACGTCTGATGAATGTGGAGGCCATCTGGTCAAAATGAAATCACTTTGTTTAAGAAACTAGTTTGAAATGATTTAAGCTTTGTGACATGGTGCTCATTAAGGGGTGGACATGCTCAGGAACAATACTCAGGAAGGCTGTGGTGTTTAAATCATGCTCACATGGAAACCAGAGAGTGCCAGGAAAACATTCTCCACATCGTTACACCATCACCAGCATCATGAACAGTTGATACAAGGTGAGATGGATGCTTTCATGTTGTTAATCACATATTCAGAAGGCAGCCAATTGCTTGGTCCCAGAGGGCTGGCAGATTTGGAATCGCAGCAACGACAATAAGGAGGGGGGAAAGCAAGACCGGGGTGAGTGGATTAAATATAATATTAACTTACTAAACACTGCTAGTTTAACCTTAACTGTGCGAGAAAGAAGCCTGAATAACGTAACTTCTGCTACCATTAAATTCATTCTTTTGTTTGACATTTGGCATTAACTTGGCTAGCTGTGCATTAAGTCGCCATGTTTCTGTTTGTTCATTTGTTTTTGTGATGTCAGATTTTTTTTGTAACGTGGTGATCAGTGCTGGTTGGAAGGACCACCACTGAATTTTTATCTTTGGCCCCAACAGACTGTAGAAACACCACTGCACATTTTTGGCCAGAGAACTGCAGCTTGCTGGATGTTTTCTCTTCATTGGCCCATTCTCTGTAAACCCTGGAGACTGTTGTGTGGGGAAATTCCCAGTAGATCAGCAGGTTCTGAAATACTCAGATCAGCCCATCTGGCACCAACAAACATGCTACTTTCAGTAGAAATGTGAAAGAGATAGAAAACTGTAGAAAGATAAAACATATGATCTAGAGTTCTTCTTCTTCTTCTTCTTCTTCTTTTTTTTTTTTGCACTTTCCAAGCTTCAGCACATTCAGTTTAAATTACATGAATATGCTAAATCAAAGCAAGTTTCAATTTTAAATGTGATTTGTTTATGTCAATGTTTGAAATCTTTTAACACAAGCTGCAAGCATTATAAAGTACAGTCTTAGTATCTAAATTATTTGGGTTTCAGTATAAAAATGCAAATAAAAATAATTTGGATATAGTACAAATACAAACTAATAAAATGCTGATAACTTTGAACTGCTGTAGTTTAAAAATGTATGCATACTTGGACTTTTATGCATATTTTATGTGTATACTTTTGAACATCTCTCCTTTATTACAACACTCCATAAACACTTTGGGAAGCTGGTTTAGCTCAGTGAGTGAGCAGGCAAACATATGCCTGGTGGCCGGAGAGCAGTAGGCTTGAGTTCGAGTGCTACCCACGACTCTTTGTTGCTGCATGTCTTCCCCTCTCTCTGTCCCCGTTTTCCTGACTGGACCAGTTTATTTTTTAAAGAAATATTGAAATATTTTTTCCATTCTTTGTTTGAGACAACATTACTGTTCCAGTTTTCTTTTTTGTGTTTTAATTTCTCTGAGTTAGCTAGGAGAGCGTCGAGTGGCAGTCATAAAATTAATGTCCAAAACAGAGAAAACAAATCCAAACCTATAATAAATTATAGATATTATCTAATCAAAAATAAACTTCCATAGTTATTATAGGTGAACATTATAGATGCAAGCCAAGAGCAGGCTGAGCACAATCCCATTTTTCCTCTAGGTGGCATAACGACCCAAAAGAAAGTCTTTGCCATCTTTCCTTTTATGGTAAAGACATGATGAGGCACTGCTTCTTTTTTAATGGTTTTGCACATTTTACATTAACTTTTTTCAAATATGTAGTAACTTGATGGGAAACATGTAAACAGTGTGTCTTAAATTTTAAGCTAACTTCCTCAGTTTGTACAAATTTGACATGTTAAGAATAAACTGCTTAGAATTTACCAAAGATGGTGCTACTTTTAACCTCAAAAAGACAAATTTTTGGCTACGAGTTGAGAATTCATTTCATACAAATGTCTAATAGGTTTAAAAAATGTGGGGCAGTGACATTAATGAGCACATAAGCTCAAAGGTTAACTTCACTGTGTGATCATAATATTCTGCAAACACTCATTTATTAGTTTTCAATTTCATACCTTGGTAGCAGATGAGAGAGGGTGGCCAGGTTTTGCATTTGGTCTCACTCTGAAACAGTGACAATAATCGAAAGGCTCACTATGAGTCGGTAAACACAAGAGCTTGAATGGTTGTAGCTGGAGGTATATAAATAAAAGGAAGCAATTCCAGTTTCCCTATTTTGGTTAGGAAGCTTTTCTGTGACCTTCAGTCAAGTTTACGAAGCCTCGGAAGGTGCCTTGATAATGAGCACTTGTGCTTGCGTTTGGTCTTTGAAATGTTTTATCTGAAGAAAAAAGAAGAATGGTGAATTGATTTCTGTATACTGGCATCAATGGCAAAGAGAGGACCTTGTATATTCTACTGCAGCTAAAAAGCTCTTTGACTCCAACTGGTACTGGGTCACATGACCAGCGTTTAGTGAGGGAAAACTGTTTCCATTACTGCAAGGTCAGCTACAGAATGACAATTAGTCATTTGTTTGATTTTGTTACCAAATTAGCAAGCTGAAAATGTACCAGCATTACATGTGCAACCAGTGGTATGTGTTATGCCAGGCATGTTCAAATCAAACCCAGAAATCACACAAAAAGCCTTCACACACACACAGCCACAATTTGGTTTTGAAACAGAGGGTAAGGTGAGAACACAACAGAGATAGTGAGAGAGCTTTCTCGTGGTCATTCTAACATTTGCTGAGTGCACCACTACAACTGTCAACCATCAATTGATGACCTTGGGACTCTCCTTAATGAAGCTGTCCACCAACACAGCCAGCAAGCTGGTTATTTATAGAAGTGAAGGTACTGAAAGAGAAAAAAAAGGGGAAAGAAAGTGGGGCAGCTGGACGCACGCAAAACATCTACAACAAACACACCATGATCTTACTAACAAATGGGGACTTTCCGTCATTCAGTGAAAGGTGAGGGGGTTTTGAGATGAAGTCATCCTCTTTCCTTTTGTTCTCAGTTCCCCTCATACATATTTAGCCTTATCATCCTTCTCATGTTTATTAGATTAAGTCAGCTTTTAGGGCTCAAAGAGAATTAATACTCTTTGTCAGAATATTTGGCCACCGCCAGTCTGAGGACCAAGCAAATAAAGGACTATAGATGGTAGATTATAGCAGCATGACAGGTTGTGATGTTGCCTTTAATACCTTTAATTTTGCTTTTGTCATTTTTTTTAATTACCAGTTTTTACTGTCTGGTGTTGTTTTCATGCTCGTGATAATTAAATTGTCTGCAGCACAGCAGGTTAAGCAGCAGGGGGTCCAAACTTTTCTGTGTCTACTTCACCGCCTGCAGAAAACATCCAGTTTATCTGCAACATCTTACCAAATTAAACATTCCCCTCTAAAGCTGAAAGTTATGAGTGCAGGTGCAGACTGCCTAAATAGCCAGAAATCACATGGGAAACTCAGCATACAGTAAGAGAGGAAAATAAAAGGGGAAGTTGATAAAATAACTCGATTTTTTATGCAAATTTCTTTTTTTTTCTTTTTTTCTTTTTTGCTGTTGGTGAACTGATGCGGAATAATGTTTTTCATAAATGTTTTATGTCATCTATAAGTGCTTGTTCTGTTGTCCTTTTCCGCTGCATGTGGTGTGTGGTAACCAAGTGTCAGAAAGGTTGTATGCTGTTTGTTGTATGACATTTACCAATGCCTATAATTAAAAGTGCTCTGTGAGCGGTCGGAGAGAGCTCAGACAAAAATATGTAGGTGAAATTGAAGACGACAGATATAGGCATGATTATTATTGCTTTAGGTTTAAAAAAAAAATGAATCTCTGGCACGTCAGTTTCTGTGAAAGGCCTTTAAGAACAATAGAATTGCTCAAAATAATTGTGTAAAAAAATAGCACAGTTTTCAGCTCGACTGGTGTCGCTGCTTTGCGAATTGTATTGATGATTATGCAGTCCTAGGTAGGACAACAATGGGTTTTACTGATTATTTACGCCTCCCTCTTTTTATACCCAACAGATGTCTGCGTGATCAACAGCAACACAGAACAGAGCACCAAAACCACTTCCTTTTCTTAATATAGCCTAAATGGAGAAGTAAGAATGAGTCAGAAAGACGAGTGTGCCGTTGATTTAGATTACTGTCAAATCTCCCAGCAGCTTTCCACATCATTCACATCTCTTCACCTGCAGCATACTGAATACGTGATTATAGTATTCACACAGAGCTGTAGTCTTCTTGGAACTATATCAAGATCATCATCAATGTAAGTCGCAAACTTTATCTTTAAATGCGCAGCTTGATTATAAATCGAGTGCAGATCTCAGTTAGAAGAAGCTCTTGGTAGGTTGCATGGCAGCAAGCTTCCCACCTACGTGGACCTTGGACACATATATGGACTGTTTGAGGGTTTGATAGCCGTTTAATGTTGGGAGCATAAAAGGAAAATTGTGTTTTCGCAAATATAAATTGACACTGAAATACAGAAAAAAATACATGTTTAAAAATTTTTTTTTTTTAAATATGTAAACATGTAATTAATAATTTTCCAAAGATTCACAAATTCACATACTCTTTTTGAGTACCTAAGAGTATCCAACCCTATAGTTAAAAAATGTACTCATTACCTAATGAACAGTTTTCAAAAAAGTGATTTTTTCAGCTTTAGTTTTTATAACAAAACAGAATGGGATGTCGTATTTGATTAAATCAAATCTAAAGTGTTAGTTTTCATCTTGAAGTGTTAGCCAGTGTTAATGGTGCGTACCACCAGTATAAATACGATTGTGTATATTAAACAGGATTATGCACACTTTTTAAAAAAATTGTCCAACTCCACAGATGTAAGGATGAAGTGATGAAGTTTGAGTTTAATGAAGTTCAAAACTATGAATTTGTAGTTGATTTATGAAAGCTGTATTTACATAGATCACTACAGAACTCATTATAGGTGTTGGGGTAAGGCTGGGATGGTCAGGGCGCCTGACAAAAGTATACGACAACGATCCCTTCCATTTTAATACAGCTCACTAATACTCTATGCAACTGATTGGGACCCACACTTTGGAATTTAAAAAGAAATCCCCAGTAGACTCACAATGACACTGTCACTGACTTCTATTAAATGCGAAAAAAAACAAGAGGTAATTATTAGTAATAATCGTTATTATTAGTGTGCTTTTGTACCTTTAATTTATTTTTTTGTTTTTTGTTTGTTTGGGTTTTGTTTTTTTTTTGGGGGGGGGGGGGTATTTTTGGAAATCAAACACACTGAGAAATTACAGAAACTATGATACCGCAGCTGACAGCTAAAGGAGAAGTACTCTGAAATAGTTAGCATCAACATTTACATAAAGAGCCATAAAGCCAATAAAGCTGATGAAGATGGGACAAATTATTCTATATGGTCCTGAACAGCTTGAGAAACAACAATGCTCTGTGATTAGTTTTTAAAACAGGAGCTGTCATATACACTAGGATGTATTAGAGGAATAAAAACTGTAATAATTACATCTAAAATGTTCTGGAGTCTATGTATAGAATATTAGAAAATGCAAAGGACAGCACATGTCCCTTGTAATTGTACTAGTCTCTTTCCTGTTCCTGTTCTGACATTACTGCAATAGATGGATTTTAAACCATGTTGCTTTGCCATGTCTTCACAGATACAAACATGAACGGCCTGCTCATCCTGGGTGTATTGCTGTTTATCCCAGGGCAAAGTGATGCTAACAGAATGACTCAACCCACCCTTGGATCTAATGGCAATCAATCCACGTATCGTTTATCAACAGCAACCTCCCCTGGTTCCAGAAGCAAGGCTGAAAGTGTATCTCAGCCTGCCATCAGCTCTGCCTCCACTACCAGCATCACCACCACCACCACCACCACCACTGTGAAGACACCAACAACCACCCATAGTGTTTTTCAAAAATTCAAAGCTGAATGCCGTGATCTGTACATACTGTCTGGCGTACTGTTATTAAACTGCGTTCTTTTTATGATATTGACACTGATACTGCTGTGCAAGGTGTGCAAGTTGAAGAGACGTCTGAGAACCGATGGCGAACCTGTCAGCAACAACGAGTACTGGATGGGGACTGAGAATAAGGCCAAAAGCAAGCCTGACTCTGAGAGAGCAGCCAAAGAGACCACCATGTTAATGGCTGAGGTAACTCCAGCACAAGGGGAGACAAATAACGGCACCATCAAGGAAGACAGTGAGAAGGTAAAGGAGGATGAGAAAACACCAGAGGAGAAGGCGGTGGGAGATGCAGCCAACAGCGAGGAGGCTTCAGCTACACCTGTAACTGCAGCTGAAGATTCACCCTCCCCCAACCCACAGGCGGCCACCGAAGCCCAGCTCAGCCAAGCTGTGGAAGCAGCCTCCTCTGAGGGCAAAGAGGAAGGTGATGCAGAAAAGAAATAGAAGATTCCTATCTCATTCCTAAGATTCCCACCACTTCTAAATACTCGGGTTTTATGGATCTTACACTGTGTGTTTCGTACTATGAGTAGCTCATGAAATAATTCCCCCTATTTGTGTTCTTATACAGCCTACATCACTCTTCTTATATAAGAAGCTTAATATATGAACATTTTGTTTTCTTTGCCAAAGGATGTGATGTGGAGTTTTGTGTATAGCTGCCCTTATTTCACTTTGGCTTTAAATCCTTTAACTGTAATTTTTTTCTCCAGACAGATTTCAATTTGATAATCAACCAGCTGTGTGTATTCTAAGTTTGTCAACCATTTTATTACTGGGAAAACAATAGAGTGATGTTGCTTCCAATTCTTGTGTGTGAAAATTAAAATATTTTAACATTAGAATAAGCTTTTTGTTTCTTTCCCCCCAGCTCACCTTGTGTGTTTGTGTTTTTCCTCTCTTACTCTAATTTGACAATCACGCAACCAGCACAACAGAGATCCATCATTCAGAGTCATCACTGGCCCTTCAGCTGTGTAACGAGCTGGCATTCGTGTGTGTGTGTGTAAGCGGTCTGCTTGATTAGCAAGCAGAGAATGTGCGTCCTCCAGGCAGTGCCACTCAACTCTAAAAGAATGCTCTCTTTCACCTCAGCCAGAGCTGACAAAAGACATACATAGAAGCACAGACACACACACACACACACACACGCAGAAAACTTTTCCAAAAAACCAATACGGGGTTGTTTCCGCTGTCATGTGCAGAACTTTGTTTATCCACTTGCAGGTGACGTCATGATGAATGTGCACCTTTCTTTAGCAGTTCTGAATAGTTTGTTCTCTGCTGAGCTGGGTAGCGCATTTATACCACTGGCACTGAATGCAAAAGTAGAAGAGATAAAAAGTAAAAGAGAGAAATAAAAGCATGGCTCTAGGTGATGCATGTACATTAATGAAATAATGAGTAAATAATTTCAGCAACTCTTTACTGCCTGTATGGTGCAGCAGGTATACAAAGTCAAATTTGGGTTATTGGGTGTTCTTTTTTTTTCTTTCCTGCTACTGCTGCAGTATTTGGCAACACTGCACGAGCTGAAAGCAGTTTTATAGCACGCTAAGGGTGGTGGTAGACAGATGTGGAGTGATCGTGAAGCTTCTTGTAAGGGCCAGTTACAGGATACATGTAACTTAACCTCATCTCAGCAAGCTGCTAAACCCAGAAAAGAAAGTACAGAAAAGAAAAGGTGGGGAGGAAGTAACAAGCACTTTGCTGAAATGTGTTTTTGGTTAAGGTGACCACTGAGCTGAGACAATAGTTTTAAAAAAGAAGATTTCAATTAACTGCTGCCAGGGTTCTGCAGTCAGAAATGTGAGCTGTCTTTGTGCAAAAATAATTTTTGTCAAATTTGTCGCACTTGAAAAGTTGAAACACTGATTAACTGTCTCTTTGGACCAAGTCTAATTTTGTGGTAGCAATACAGCAATGCAGTGCAGAACGGAGAGTTGCCTGTATTGCTGATGACAGGTAGGAAGCTGCAGCAGAGGGAGAGTGCTCTGCAATAAATCATGGTGCTCTTTTGTGGCAGCCTCCAACATTTACGAGGAAAATAAGACCCAATTGAAGCACATCATTACATTTGCAAAAGGAGGCTTTAAGAGGGGGTGTAGATTATGTGAGATAACTGATAACAGTCGATCCTATTTAAATACAAACAGGGCTGAAATCCGAGCACAGCAGCAGCTGTCGTTTTAAAATGCAGAGGGAAATCTTGAGAGCTGCCAGGTTTGGAAGGGACCAAGTGGTTTCCTTTGTAGTCCTTTTTATGCAGAGATCCCTTCATTATCCGCTACATTTCTCCTTACCTCCATCCTAATGCACCCCCTCAACCCCCACCTTACCCACTCACAAGCACCCCAGCCCTCCCCTTTTACTTCCACTGCACAGAGTAAATCCAGAGCTTGCAGTGTGTGATCACGCCAACCCCAAAAGATCCATAAGAGCCGGTAGTAAACTCTCAGCTTTTCAAGGAGCAGCCAAGGACCAAACTGCAAAGAAGTGAAGGCAGCCTGAGAAAAAAAGATACAAAAAAAAAATGGTCGAGTAGGCAGAGGTCAATTCTATGAGCGGAAAAGGGTGAAAAAAAAAACACCTTCAGCAGAACACCAGCTGGTCCTGGGATCAAAAGCAGAAAAGGACAGGGGAAAGAGGGGGCTGGACAGCGAGAAGGAGCAGAGAAAAGTGAGTGGAATGATAAAATGAGAAGGTGAGTTCTGAACAAATTTAATCACTCTTTTTACTCACACGTTCTGCCACACCCTCGGCTCAAAGATACTGCAGTTTCAACAGCAAGCAGCTCGCGACTGTGTCTTCGCCTGCCTTCGGACCGGCTGATGCATGAGCTCTCTGTGGAGTCATTAATAAAAACCCATCTACTGAGCTAGTTCTCCTCCTCTGAGAGCATGGGAGTGACTTTACTGACAAGCGCTGATGACTGAACACGCAAACTGATGCCAGGGAAAATGACAGCAGGGATTTCTCATCCTTTTGTGATGGATGATTTTCTTCAATAGATTAGAAATATCCTCCTTGAGTTCAGATCAAGCGCTTATCAGTTCTACAAAAGGACACAATTAAGCACTTTCCTAATGTTGCATATAAAGGATACTGCTACAGAATCTCTAAAGACATGGCTGCATAATTGGGGGAGTCAGTTTGGTATGTGACGTTAATGTGTGTACCTGCAAACAATGTAGTGATGCACAGGAAACATTAAGCTACCTGTCTGTGCACATGTGTGAGAGATGTGTGTATGTTTGTGGAGAGAAAGTGAGAAAGAACCAGCCTGTATAGTTTGAAATGCTTCTCCTGCAGGCAGCAAATGTTTGTATCCTTTGTTCACTATTTTCACACCCTGCAGGCCTCGCTTTCAGTGTGCCTTCTGAAAATGATGCTGTGTACAAATAACACTGGTTTGCTGTCTTTCTTGTAGGTGGAAGCTTTCTCTTCTGGAGCTCGTGCTCGTGTTATGGCTTGGGTTGCGAATTCTGGCTGTGTGTCCCTCCGTGTGCTCCTGCAGTCGCAGCCACAGGGAGGTAGACTGCTCCTCGAGGGGTCTAAGAAGTCTGCCCAACAACTTACAGTACAACCTGCGCTCCCTTAACCTGTCCCACAATCGATTCCACAGCCTGGATGACCAACTTACCGCTTACACCCATCTCCGCGTTCTAGATTTGTCTCACAATCGGCTGAGCCGACTGCCCGCAAACCTACCTCGTTCCCTCTGGCGGATTTATGCCTCCTCCAACCGCATTCAGTTGTTGGACAAGAATGACACGGTTTACCAGTGGAACCTGCAGCTGCTTGACCTCTCCGACAACAAAATGGAGAGAGCCACCTTTATCAACAACACGCTGAGCAGTTTGTGCACGCTCAACCTCAGCCACAATCACTTCTGGACTTTGCCCACCAACCTACCCGTACGCCTGGAGATTCTTGACCTGTCCCACAACTGGCTAGTAAAAGTACTTCCCGGATCTTTAGATCGGCTCCCCAGACTAACTTACTTCTACCTGCATGCTAACCGCTTCTCTGCAATGCCTCTTGGAGTCTTGGACAAAATGACATCGCTCAAAGTCATTGCTTTGGGAAACAATCCTTGGGCTTGCCACCTTTACGCCGACATCAGTTACTTGCTCTCCTGGACTCAGCGTACCCCCGCACGTGTCCTGGGCTGCCCATGCCACACTCAGCCCGTCTGTGGAGGGGTGCGCCCTGGCAGGACGGGAGGGTGGCATTATGCCTCCTACAACTTACCCCCATTGGCTGCCAGCGCCAAGGATCTGACCTCTATGACCCCCAAAGCTAGTGTCACCGGCTGGTGGTATCTGTCTGTTTCTACCTCGCTGAACACTCCTGTTGCCCCAAGAGAGACATGGGACACAAAACACCACACTTTCACAGCCACACCCAGCATCAGCATGGCCACCCTGAAGTACAAAACCACAGGCACACACCTAACTATTGATCACATGTCTGCAAGTGTTAGCTCTGATTCTCTTCATGTCTCTGCAACAAAGCAAACCTCAACCACAGACACAAGTCTCCTTACAGAAATGACCGATGAAGATAACACGACATCTGCCACAGATCAATTTTTTACCACAGATAGTCTGTCCATCCAAACAAAGAAGACAACCACACTTCGCACCAGAAGTGTGAGGAGGCAGAATCCATCCTTTCCAGGTGGTATCCCTAACAGTAGCCCTGCTCTTGTTTCCTGTTCCTGGGATTTATTCCTTCATAGCTCAGCGCTCCTGTCTCTCATTCTGATTCAAGTCCATTGAAAGACGAATGAAAAGGCCCAACACCAGTTTATAGCACAAACAAGTAGAACAGACACAAAACTGAATACTGCTGCTGCGCTGCAAACCTTGCATATATATATTACCAGCTTTACAGCTTTAATTTCAATGACAGGCTTGAGCTGGGTGTACTGACACTTTTAGAATTACATGTGCAAAAACAAACAACTTTTCTAACATTTTTACAAGCCCTGCTTTGAATGTCTTTTTAAGATTGTAATGAATCTAGCAGAGCACATGATGGCACTATACATCCAGGTACCAGTCTGTTATGTAACTGAGTGCCTGGTGCTTCATGGGCAGCAACAGTCTATTTCCAGGCTGTCCAAGGTGCACTTCAGTACACACTAATGTCCCCAATTTAGAGTTTTAAATGTTTTATTTTTTTAACATTTTTTTATTGTTTCCCTATTTGTTTCACCAGTTTCACTCTAGATGTGTATTTTTGCTTTGACTTTGTGCAACATTTCATCCTGTTAACTGTTTCCGCTCTCACTGTAGCTGTCCTTGATGTCTGGCCTGCTCGTTTCATACAGGGGTCAGGATGTGTGATCGAAATGTCGGGGACACGCACATAACAGGAGAGAACAGAGACTCTTTGGAGCAGAGGGCAGACAAATGGACATTGTTGCGTCACTACAGTTTAACAAAGTCCAAATGCTTGGCGCTGCTTCTGCATTTTGATCACATCTCAGACTTAAGTGTCCTTCATGATTCAGTGACGCTCGTGAAAATTATCTGCATGCTGACTGAACGTCGCAGGAATGCTAACTTACTTGTGTCTTGCCGCAGAGCATTAAAGCGCAGACACTTTCGTGATATTCAAATCTCGACTGCATTAAACGCCAATGATGTAGCAGCCTGCAGGTTTTTTTGGGTTTTTTCTTTTACAATTTTAGTAACGCTTTTGCATCTAGACCTTAAAGCTGCCAACAGAGGGAGAAAAGCACCACAGAAATCTGCTTTTGATAAACTGGAGAAGAACTAATGTCAGGAATTAGTTTATTGCTGGGTGCTGCTTCAAAGTGTTTTCTGTAATGTTAAATAAAATGTTGGCTATTTACACCTTCTGATAATTGTTTTCATTTCACCACTCACCACCTCCTCTTCTTTTCTTTGCTTTATCCTACCCTGGAAGACAGTTGTTCTAATTTAAAGTGTTCAGTGATTAAGTGTTAGGGGGAGAGGCCAAACAAACGGCAAATTAATGCTGAGCTTAATCTTGGCTTGTTTCTACACACTTGCTCTATAATAGGCAAATGAAGGAAGTGAGCGGCCAAGCTGCATCTCCAGTGGCTGGATTTTATTCTCTTGTTTTTAAGTGTACTTGCCTTGTCTCACAGTTAATCACGAATCAGAACACACACAGAGTGTTTTCTGCTGGGTACTGTCCAATCGCTTTTCTTCCTTTACTTGGAAAAAAGGGGGTAAACTGAAAAAGAAAATATATCGTAGAACAGACACTATCCCAGAGGTTCAGGTGATTCGTATGACCTTTATCAATGGGTGCAAGACAAGTGAGGACAATCTCACATATGGGAACATCTGGGTCAGACAAAGAAGAGCTCCTCTCTGGCGGTGAGTGGCAAACGAAGGCGCGAGCCTCGTGAACAGGTGACAATATGGTGTTGTGTTTCCACCAGCACAGTCAATGATAAACACCTGATGCAATGAGAGGCCAAGAACCTGAACAGCTTACCTTCTAAAAACAAGGTGAAGTAAAGGCAAATAGTCTGTATTCTCTTGTGTGAATCCTTTTTTAATTTCACAGAAAAATCCACATAAAATACTAAGAAGAGATATTTGATGTGGCTCAGCCAAAACTAGCCTATATAACACTATGTAATGCAGTTTATGTTACTGTTTGTTAAGTCTTATGCCACAAAGATTAAAAATGTTATATTGTTAGTTTCAAAGTAAGAGTTTGTGACCAGTAATAACATTTACAAATGTCATCGTCCTGGTCCCCAAAAGTTTTTGTGGCATAAGCAATCGGGGAATAAAAAAATGCTTTTTTGTAAAAAAAAAAGAAAAGAAAAAAAAAAAGATACATTTTATGCATACATGTATTGATTGTTACATAAACCTATTTTTGGAGGCTTCACACATTTCAATTGATGACCCCAGCCTTATATATATATAAGACTTATATATATATACATAAGAGCTCAGAAACAAATGATTGCATTTACCGCTTAAAACCAAATATAGAAGGAAGCTGGTGGTTTGTGGGCTGATTATCAGAGAGCATGATTCGAGGTTCAGAAAGAGCTCTCTTTTCCATTCTTGTCTTCAGTTTATTTTCACTTGTGCCCGTGTGAAATATTAACTCATCTTACACTGCAGCCCTGCTTTATAAAGCTGGAACACAAAAATCCATAGTGTGGATGTAGTGTGAGCTGAATTTTTGATTTTGAGTTTATATGTCTTCTTTTTTTCTTCTTCTTCTTTTTTTTTTTTTTTTATCTTTCTGGCTCCCTTTAGCTGTGGGACTTTAAAACATCCCTTCCAGGTACTTTAGCTGCCAGTGTGCTGGCCTGCTCTAGCCAATTATTTTCTCTGTAGACTTCACAAAGTAATGTCAGATTTCTCCTCTGCCTTCTCCTAATAACTGACAAGGTGTAGAAGGCTAGCATCATTTACTGCTGCCCTGCCTCCCCTCTTCATCTCACCACCCAGGCTTGTTTTGAGTGAGCTCGCTTCTTTCTTTCAGCCACACTCGGAGACTTCACTCCACAGCGTGCTTTATTGTACTGCCCTCTTGTGTTCCCATACAATTAGTTTATATCAGCTTTATATGTATATGAATGGGTTCAGACAGGGCCTCACAGAAAGGCTTTAGAAATACATCACATAGCAAGCAGTCACTGTGAGTGCACAAAAACAGTTTTGACTTCATTTGTCTTTGTTGCTGGAAAACTCTATTTTCTTGTGTTATAGAAAGTTACAAAGCCAACATAGCTAAGAGTTTCTTTTATTTAGCTTGTTACTGAACCACCTTTTTCTGAGATTCAAGGAGAAAAAATCTCAGAGAAAGCAGCTGGGCCTTTTAGCTGTTCCCAGTCCAGACTGAAAAATGAATACAGTCTGTGCTTTAAGTAAGTGAGGTCACACAGGCACGGAGTAGGTGGTGGTGATTTCTTGCTGTTTATTTGATTTTTAGACACACTGCTTATAGAAAAGAAACACACACACACACACAAGCACACACGCACATAAAATAGGAAACTTGCAATCAACAGAACTATCATTATGCATCAGGTCAAAGTGACATGAGCTCTTATTGTCATGTGCTCTTAGCGCCCTCTTGTGGTGAAGCGACATATATGAATGTTTATGCCAAAACGTAGTTAGAGACTATTCTTAGAAGGATTGTGTCCTTCACTGGCCTGCAAGTGGCAAAGACTGCTCTCAGGGACCTTTAGAAAGAAAGAATACACACACACACACACACACACACACACACACACACACACACACACACACACACACACACACACACACACACAGATAGATAGATAGATAGATAGATAGATAGATAGATAGATAGATAGATAGATAGATAGATAGATAGATAGATAGATAGATAGATAGATAGATAGATAGATAGATATACTACCATGACAGAATTTGGAGCTTAACTGGGAGCTTTATGTGCAAGCAAGTTTTTGAATCGGTCAGAAATGGAGACTGTTTGGAGTGTTCTCTTTTAACCTCTAAGTTCCACCCAGAATGCCATGTTTAATCACCAAATAATACAAAGAGAAAAACAGGCTTGTTACCAGTGATGCACAGAATCATCCACCTTGAAAAGCCAGCAGCAGGCTGCTTATGGCAAAAACAATGGCTGCCAATTTTGATCTCCTTAGAGTCGCGGTATCAATCGTAGCCCAGAATTAGGCTGGTACCCAACCAAAGGACGCTCAAACGCAGCAGATAAAGTTTATCTGATAAAGCTAATCTGTATTGACGGCTTGGGTCTACTGTGTATGCCAAGGCCCAGCATGTCTTTGAGCCAAGAGCAATGTTTTCCAGTCTGATCAGCTGAAAAGCGAAATGTGTAGGAATCTGGAAGAAATAACAAGGCGTACTCCAGCAGCCGGAAGACTGATGAGACAGGCAAAATTCAACCTCGCAGCATAGTGAGGGGGAAGCAAAGGATATGGTATCTCTCTCTCTCATCTCAGTGGCACAGACAAGGCAAGGTCAGTGTTAAGGTCAGTGGTTGCAGAATAGGAAGTGGTTGGCAACTGAGAGAATATATGGTGGCAGCCAGTTAGAGAAGAAAGAATGCGAAAAGGAAACAGGAGTGAAAAGGCTGGTTAAATAAACGGAGAGTGAGCCAGAAGGACAGAGAGCAACACTTAGCCAGAGAGGCTTGGTTACCATTCTCAGGCTCTGTGAGGTTTCTAAAAATGTTTTAGGCACACATAAACAAAGTACAAGTGGATAAACATGGGTGAAGTCCATCAGTCCAGTCATCCACAGGCTTCCCGTGTTGTCCGTTAGCAAAGGAAAATGCCGTTAAAAATATCTCATACAGATTTAGAAATATTAACTTTGATTTAAAACAGGTTCCAGCTGAGTAAAGCATAAGTTAACAGCTTCACAATGGGTTTCTGAGAAATCAGGGATGGTCCATCTCTTCTCCAAAAGGCCAACACACACACCTCTCTTCCTACTGCTGACTGTACAGGTAATAGGATTGCTCCTTGTGGTGCTTTTATGCCATTTGTCATCATCTGTAAGACACAGCTCTCTCTCTACAAACAGCAGCCAGAACATTCCAGGGAGCAGCAGGGGCATGAGCTTATCTCCCAGCCCAGTGGAGCAGGTAAATGACGTCGTCATCATCCTCTTGTGTTGGAATCTGATCGGCCTAAAAAGAGACCCAGTTGCAAAAGGGTGGGCTATTAGGGTCAGAAAAATGCAAATTGTCTTTCGTGGAGCTCACTTTTAATGGAGGTGATTCTGGGGGGAAAACGCACTGGAGGATCTTCTGTTCACACACAGTTAGAACAGTTTTTGTAACCTCCAAGGGAATAATCAGTGGACTTTTGAGGTTCTGCAGGTGCTAAGCGGGTATTTTTTGAGAATTTGCCAGCCAAATTAGCATTAGGGCAGCCTTATATGCATAAAGACTTCAAAGTAAATATTACAGGTTCTTTTTTTTTTATATGCAATGTCTCTGAATATCGCTGTGGCCCATCTACCTGGAATGCTAGTGCGTAGCCTCTGGCACAGCTTAATTAACTCATCTGTGTGGTTACAGAAGGCATAATGGGGGAGAGAAATCACTCATCACCAGAACATCCTTCCTACTGATCTGACTTCTAACACTTTCTCTGTGTGCTAACAAAGAGACACAAGCCCGGTAATCCTCACAAATCGTGATCAGTTGACAGGGTTTACACACAAACCACCTTTGAAGAGACATACAAATCAATGTGGAGAACAGAAATTTTACTCATTAAATCAATCAGTGGACCACTGGTTAATCCTAGCCAGCTGAAATGGACCTTCAGAAGATGCCAAATTATTCCCGGCAAGATGAAAGAGGTAGTTTAGAGTTTGGTGGGTGGCTAATTCCTGAAATAGGACTGTCAATTATGCATGTTTCAGTCTGGCCCTCTCCCTGCTGCCTGAGAGGTACTTAAGCCGAGCAAAGAAGAAGAAGCACAGAGGAGAGGACACTAGAGGGAGACAATTTGTTCACATCTGCAGCCTTCTCCACAGCTTTCCTCGGGATTCTGAATTCCACTGTAATAGGCCCTCTGGAGAAAAGCACCCAATCCACAGTGATCAATATGAAATCATTCACCAGATCCAAAGGATAATATTAAACACATTTAGGATGTGTCTGGATAGTTTCCCTAAGAAATTCCTGTTAGACAGAAAGTGCTTTGATTTGTCTTTTGATTTTTATTCGCAAAACATGCAGGCTAAATAACATGTGGTGAACCTCACATGTAAAAAAAAAAAATTGCCCCACAGACTTACAGTTTCAATTTCAATACATCCGTATTAGATGTCGTTCCTGGTGTTTGTGGCAAAAAAAAAGCCTCTTTGAAATCTGAAAGAATTTTTTTACATAGATATCTTGGTGGAGAAAGGGGTTACACATGATGGAAGAACAATTTCTCCAAGGTCAAGTGAAGCTTCTGAGGGTGTAAAGTGATTACTGCAACAGGAAACAGGATGCCTCTTCTCAAAACAGCATCTCATAACACTGTCAGTGAGTCTGTTGCTTCTCTCACTTTCTTTTCCCCCCTCAGCTCTTTCACACACTATCAAGTTTACTTCTTTCTCAATCCCCAAATCCTCCACTCTTTATGCAGAGGCTCGGTTAGTTACAAGCTTCTTCTTTCTTTTTTTTCCTCCCTTCGCATGCTGAATTTGCTCTCTATTGAGAAGCTGTTCATCTTTCAGAACTGAACAGTTACACCAATGCAAATGCAGGATTGAAGAAATCTTGAATTGCCCTTGAAGCTCCAGCAAATGACGATGAGCTCAAAGCATGCAGGATGCAAATATATCTTAAAAGACTTTGTCCCTGCGTTAATCAAAGCGTCTTCAACTGCTTCAACCTTCTTCTTTTTTTCCCGTTTTCCTTTCTATTTGTCATAACGTGAGCGCCCAAGTAATGGAACCACTGCTCGGCATCATTTTCAAGGAAATTTGTTCACACGTAGGCCACTTTGTTGCAGGATATAACCCCTCTCTTTCTTCCTCACCCACGACTAAACACTCAGCTGCTCCAAAAGCACTGCTGTCAAGTTGCTTAAAGAGCTACAAACATTTTAGGCGCTTTCATCAGGCGGTGCTGGCTGCTCCGATTAAAGGAGAACACTGTTCAATTTAAAACAATCTATATGTGCTTTTCCTTCACTGAGTGTTAAAAAAAGATCTGGACACAGAAACCCCCTGTGAGCGTTACCCCACGGAGATCCAAAGGATTTCGGCTCGTCTGCTTACAGGTTGCTTTGGCGCCAAATCTGGTCGGCAATGGATCGATGAGACGTTGCAAAACAGCACACCCGCCGTACCCTTTTCTGTCACATTTAACTCGCCTCTCTTCATGCCGTAACAACCGCGGATGGAAAGGCAATAATGCTGTTGTTCACAAAACAGAATAATTCACAACTGCACCGTGAAGCCCGGGCCTCCAGTGTTTTTGTTTGAGCATGAAACAGAAGTTGCTCTTCATGTGTTAAATCCACTGTGATTTTTGCACACCTTGTGATGGGGCTTTTAAGCCCGTTGTTCCTCCGAGCTCATATTCCACATCAATTTATAACCCAACCACCCACCCTCCGCTAACTTTTCCTCTGTTCAGCTGCTGGGTGGATGCGATTTTCTTGCACTCACGTTTCAGGCACGTCTTTCAGGAGACCGCTGCGCATATGACAACGGTAAAGCAATCATAAATGCATCAGCAAATGGCATGGGACAAAAACAATGGTGCAAATAAGGCATAATAAGTAATAGTCTTTCACACAAGGTGTCATATTTCCATTTTCTTTGACACTCGCATACTACAAGGAATTACTGGCATTTGCTTTCGTACCTTTGTTTTGGAGATACAGACAGCTGCAATGTGGAGAGTCCCCTAACTAATGACAGACTTATAGCTGTTCAACTGACAAAAGTGTTGTTATTTGGGTTTTATCTAAGTCATTGTTTCAAAAACATGCTGCCTGGCCAGATAAGAAATTCCCTCTGGTAGAACCCTGAACACTCAGCAAAGACAGGCCTATTCAAAAAAAAAAAAGTCACTGACTGTGAATAATAAAATAGGATAGCTAGTCATTTCCCAGAGAGTATGAGGCATCTTCTTGGCTCATATCAATGAAAACTGCGGTCATTTAATATTGTCAGCTTGACATCTCTGAACAGCAATCAGACAAATGTATAATATATAACTGAAACAGATTGGACATGTATTTTTTTATTGTGTTCTATTGATAGCACGTTGCGCAATTAATGCATAGGCCCATATCTTAAAATATCTTAAAAATGTCTTTTGCACTCATTTATTCTTAATTTCTTAGCCTGCTTTGTCATCACCTTCTTCAAGGTCATGAGGGGGCAGAGCAAGCTTATCTCCACATACACTGCACAGAGAGCAGGGCTAGTAGCTCATTAGAGGTTATCTACGTGGATGGATCTATAATTGCATCACTGTATGTAAGGATACAAGCCTTTATTGATCTCCATGGGAAAATTTCTTTGTTGGCTGTAGTAATGAATGTAGTAGTTGAAGGTGAGACCCCACCATCAGCTACAGAGGCTCTTCCTCAGAGAAGAGGAAGAGCCTCTGGAACATGTTTAAATAAGCCCTCCTGGAAACACGTTTTAAATTCAGATTTTTTTGCCTATTCTGAGCCTCGTTTGAGCATTTTTTAAAAACATTATAACATGTGAGCACAACCTTGCTTGTTTGCTTGTACAGCAGGATTGCATGGATCATGTCTGAAGGGTCCATTTGCAAAGACGTCAATTATTTTAATGCATCAACTAAAAATAACTATATTGACATCTTAGTAGTAATAATGTATAACAAATCATCTTGCAAAGACGAATCTGGCCACCGGGAACATTTATTATACTTATATTATTCAGTTATTGGCGCTCAAATATTCTTCACTTCGAAAAAAATGATGCCCCCGTGCACCTGCACAATACTTATTTTACACTTAGACCACACTCTTTGCTGCTCCCTGTCGAATTAAACCCTGCTTATTTCTCAGTAGACACTTAAAAGTCGCGACCATATGTTATGTTTTATTATTAAAATAGTGACTGTCCCACTTTTTTACGTCTTTCTAGCGCACTAGATTACACGGCGGAAGAATAACAAACGGTTGTAATTAATAAGAACAAAAAAATAATGTCTGCATGTCGCTTTTGCTTTTGCAAGCCTTACCTTTCAGTGGTAAAACAATTTGTAAACAGTATTAATTAAAAATAACATTTCTCATGCTATGTGTCCACTGGCGTAGAAGAGCAATAAGCCACTTTCACCTCTAGTGGCTTATTGCTTAATTAAATGACAAATCGGAGGATTGGTTTGCAGATTGCCTGAATTGACGTCAATTGGATTGGTTAGGTGACAGAGCCAGGCTCCGCCCCCTGTGGGCCAAGGTAGAGCATGCTGAGAGAGGGAGGAGGGAGCAGGGGGCTGAGCTGATCCCACGTGTGACGCTTTCATTCCCGGCTCAGTAATATTCTCATAGCGGGGCTTTGCATATCTCCTGCCGTATCTGTGCGTGTCTGTCACTGTTACTGTAGTCCCAGCCTATAGTTTGGAATAGATATGGAAGGAGACGGGAGTCAAGCCACATCCGGAAGCCTAAATGATTCACAACATGACCCGGGGTAAGGATATATTTCTAAATTTAATCCTTAGGTACGATTTTTTTTCATGTTACAACATCTTGGAGAGGACTTCGACTGCCGTGCTGGATTCGTCCCCCCTCCCGCACCCCCCTCCCAACAGTACGCACTTAAACCGGGCACGGGTCTGTTTCCAGATGCAGTTTTAAAAGACCTCCGCTCCGTAGCAAAGAGTGGCCTGCCCCTTTTATGTAGCCAGAGTGTAATTACTAAGCGCGAATGTGTTTTCATAGTCTTCCTTTATCCTTTAAGGTCGCTTTTAGAAGTAGTTAGTCGTCAAAATGGCCGAACTGACATCTGGACTCACTTCTGTTGTGTTTTCCCCTTACAGTAAAATGTTTATCGGTGGCCTCAGCTGGCAAACCTCACCAGGTGAGACTGTTACTCTCTTTTACATCGTAACCAGCATTTCTTGTTGTTTTTTTTCTTTTTCCCCCCTCTGTCGCTGTGACTGAGTGCTCGCTGTAGCTGCTGGCGGCGGTGTATGTGCGAATGTGCACTGTGCAGTAGTGTACTGTATGGGATATCTCAGTAGTGTGTGCGCACGATGTTATTTTTGATCTCCGTCCATCTGAAGTCCTCTATTCGACCCCTATGCGCATCGCGGGGTATTTTTGAAATACAGTGACAACAGCATGTCCATATGTTTCTGTCAAAATGACCCGACATATTTTTTTCTTCTTCTCTCTATTCACAGACAGCCTTAGAGACTATTTTAGTAAATTCGGAGAAATAAGAGAATGTATGGTGATGAGAGACCCCACGACAAAACGTTCAAGGTAAATACAGGGCTTTTCTTACTTTTCCCTTTCCAGTGCACATAGCGATATCGCTTTACTTTGACCGTGCTCAGTGTTTAATCCAGCGTGTATGTGTGTTTTGTGTGCCCGCGCGCCCATGTGTTCGTGTTCCCGCGCGCGTATGTCTGTGTGTGTACGTGTGTGTGTGTCCCCGTGCGCGCGCGCCTGCGTGTGGTTTCACAGCAAGCCAGATAAGCTTAAATGCTCACTGCTGTAAAGCTGCGGCCGAATGCAATTTGACATTGACTTTGTGACTGCACCACAGTTTGTTTTTTTTTGCTGTGTGTGTCTAGTCGCCTCATATTGTAACGTAGCAAATAATGATGAGCACTGTCCTCAGTTTTGTTTTTGTTTTTTGTGTTTTTGCTTTTCCCAAAATCTGCCACAGGACTGGTCGTAATCTGGATTAGAAATGTATATTTGCAGAGAAATGTTGTTGTGGCTCATAGGGATTGTTGTTCACACTGTTAATGCAGGTTTATTATTTGCAAGTTGCATGTTAAATTTATATTTGCAAGGGGTGGGGGTGTAATTTTTTAATATGTATGCAATGTTAAATTATTATTAACACTTCTGTTCTTGTCCTCTCTGTGTCTTTGTTTTGCAGAGGATTTGGGTTTGTTACATTTACAGATGCTGCCAGTGTAGATAAAGTCTTAGCTCAACAACACCACGAATTAGACTCAAAGACGGTGAGTTGATTTCATTTGTTCTTACACCAGAGTTCATTTCACGTTTTGTGTTTACGCTGCTCTGCCAACTGAGACTTTTTACTGCCTAAGTAGGGCCTTGTGGGTGGTGCGGTAGGCGAGGGGGGGGGACACTTCTTAGGTTGACAGGCTGTGTCGATCAAGGTCACGCACAGTGGCTAAATGTGTGCTGGTCTCTTCCACAGAGAGCCTGGCAATAAAATAAAACACAACTCTGGGGTGAATATTACATGTGTTCACTTTTACTTCTCTGGCTGAATGGGGCCAGACACGCCCCCTTCTTTGCTGCAGCCACATGTGGCAGTGTGCCTATATCTCATGTGGACACACAAGGGCGTGCTGTCTCAGGACTGCTGCCTTGCTGCTGTTTGATCCAGCAGATATTGTATCATATCGTGCCCGATTAGCAGATACTTTGAGTCTGAAAGGTTTAAGCCCTATATTAGAGATTAAACAAATTAAATATAAATTAATACATTTTTAAGCTGCCAGTATATTCAAACTAATTACTGTAATGTATGATAATCAGAATACATAAATGCATTAGTGAGGTAACAATCAGTCAGGAGTATCGTGTCAAATACTTTAAGAGTGCATGTGTAGTTTTTAAAGAGTTTTCTGATTTACTTAAGTAAGGTCATTAATCCAGTGCACATATACATACACTCATGCACTTAGGTTTAATGACTGCCAAGCATTCTGAAATTTTTTGAAATTCGTCACCAGAGGAATAATTAAAGCTTATACGATGCGCTGGATTAGATATGGTTCAGCTGCAATTATATTTTATCGAATCCAGATATGCCAGCAATAGTTACAGTAATGGAATGGTGCATATCGAGGAAATGTACTGTGCGCGCTCCCTCGGCTGAAGCCAACTTTACACTGGGAGGAAATATTTTTTTAAGGATTTTGGAAGATAAATAGATTATACTTCAGGTAGCAGTGTATAATAATGTGCAATCTACAAGTCTGCGTAGGATAAGGCAAGTAATGTAAATGTAAGAATTCACTGCTCATTCCTGAGCTTGAGTGTGATTGGCACAGAGCTGAGAAACCTGCTGTTTGTTGGGTGGCAGACCTTACTTTATATTCCTTCCAATTTTTTCTAAGCTGCGAGGTTTGTAATAATGTGGCTGCTCATATTATTGCTATTATTATTATTATTTTGAATATTCTTTTTATAATCATTATTATTGTCATTATTTTTGGGGAGCTTTTTTGGACAGTTTTCAGCTCATCGGTGGAGGTTTGATTCTTCTGAAGGGTTTATGGGGGGAGGTTCGTTTTTCTGTTAGTCTAAAAATAAGCAATTTGCCTTCATCAAAAAAGGCACATAACACACACTTGTACTTAAAATTTTTTAGTGCGTGTGATTTTTTTTTTTTTCTTCAGCCTATTAGATATTTTGTGTTATGCTTTTTTTTTTTTTAAGTTTCCGGTAATCTCTCATTCACCTCGTGCTTAGTGTTTATATGTTATGTCTTCACTGCTATCAGCTCTGTTACTGTGTTATGCAAATGAGGGAGACAAGGACACTCGGTGGGGTTATGTTGTGACGTAGCAACTATAGAGCAAGGGCAAGGTTTTTTAGCATTAAAATGACCGTTAAGTCAGGCCAATGACATTGCAAAACTTGCAGAACCTCTTCAGAGGGGAATACTTAGAAGCACTTTACGGGGGCTGCTTGAAGGGTTGGAGATATAAACATACTTTGATGCAGAATCTAGAGCAGTTTGATAACTTCAAGTCTGACATTTTGAATGAGCAGCTTTGTGACAGCTTGACAGCATATATATTTACAGCAAAGGTCATGGGGGGTATGAATAACGGAGGAGAGCACGTAAATATATATGCTTACACCTGAGAGTTGGCCTGTGCTGCAGCAGTCTATTACTGATGTCTGATAAATAGAGCAGTTGTTGCTTTAATTGCCTTGCCCAAAGGCACTTTGAGAGCAGTGCCAGCAGGAAACAGTTTAATTTCTTGTGTATTTTTAATACCGCTAACATATGTTACAATATTCATGGGATTACATTAATGACCTGTTAAAATTGCAGTCTCAAACCACTTGTGTTACAGCTGATTTCTTGATTGCAAAAAAGCTCCTTTTTTTGCCCACAAGAAAAATCGGTTGGTTCTTTTTTTTTTTCTTTTCTTTTTTTTTTTAGATTGTAATATTTAGACTATTTGTAGGCAGAATTTAATCCCATTATTAAAACAATGTGGGACCTCTTATGTATAATAATTGAGTTAAATAGTATTTTCTCTTGCTCTGCTAAAGTATAATAACTGTCGTGCAGCAACACTAAATCTTGTTATCTGTTGCATGTCTGTATAGCAAGTTATGGATACACTTTGTTCTTTGGCTACAGATATGCACACAAACAGTGGTATTATGTCACACGTATTGTAGGCTTTAGATCACATTTGGCACACTTATAATTGAGATTTGAAATGCACGAGAACTGAATGGTGACATTTTAAAGTCTGACATTGAATCATCATTAAGCCTGAATAGTGGCCTGTGTGAAATCATTATGCTTTGGAAGTGAATTATTTTAGTAATTTTGGTGATGTTTTTTTCCCCCTTGATTGTTAGATAGTATACAATAGACAGCTGACAGGAAATGAGGCGATAGACCTGGCCAGACTCGATCAGGCAGTTTTGTGATTGCATGGTCGATGTCTTAACTCTTAATCCGCCGGGCTGTAAGAGCATAAGATAATCATTTAGGGACCCCGACTATATTAAAAAAAAAAAGAAGCCAGTTTTGTTTTGCATACTCGCCTCTTGTTGCTGGTGGCGTTGTAGTTTTTCATCGCACCCATAAATCTGAAAATATGGATGATACTGAAAATCCTGTAATAATGGAGGTAATCAATAGCTTTAGTAAAATAAAGTGTAGCAGATTGTTGTTTTGTTTGTGTTTTCTTGCTGGACATTTTTATCACTGGCTGAGTGTTTGACGGCATAATTGACAAACCAACGATTCTGCTGACTCAAATGCATGCAGACATTTATATTTCCCAGCTGCTAACGTGCTGTTGTTTACCCGTCAGTGTGCAGTAGAAGATTACAAACCTAAGGCGGCTGTCTGTATCGTCTTTCTCACCATTAGTCACTGCGCTGTATCTGCGGTGCTGTTGTATATCTTAACATTCACACTATCAAGATCGCATTGCATTAGGATCTATCATATCTCTGAGAAAGTTGCTCAGTGGCAATGGGGGAAAAATGAACCGGTCCAGCAAATATGGATGGTCTTGATGTGTTTGCAGATGTTGGGTTGATACAGGTCTCCCTCGTTTGCAGTGCCTGAACGAATCCTTAGTGGTTTGTCTGTCCTCGGTAACCTTGGAAAAAAGTCAGAATGGCTGAAGGTGCAATGACAGGAAGTTAGGTCGTATTAGCTGTGTAGTGAAAGTGTAAAGCCAAAATCATATGGATGTTTTTAGCTCTGTTATTTTAAATCTAATATTTTTTCAGTATTACATCAGTGTCACAAACACAAACGCAGATGGTATTTTATTTAGTCTGATGTACTTTTAGATCAACTGCAAACCCCACTTTGATTTAAACATAAAATTTCCCTAGTGTTGAGATCAGGAGTGCTATAGAATCAGTTTTACTCCCAACTTAAAGAAGACAGGCACACCAACGCTGGTTTCATATGCTTCTTTATTTGGTATTAATGTTTTCTTTTGACTGTGTGCTCTACTTTTTGTCCGGTTATGAAAACACTCTAGCCTAGAATGAATGTGAATGAGACATATGGGGAAGCAAAGCCTGGGGGCTTCAAAACACACATGCTGGTAATTCAGAACATATTTACCATTTTTCATGATGCTTTGTTCAGTTTATAAATGTACAACTCAGAGCATCTGTTGCTGAAGATGTTTCAAGTCAGGCCTGTATGAAGAAGGACATCATCAATTTTTATCTCAGACATAACAGTATATTGATTTGAGCGATATAAATCTTTTATTCTTATGTGAAGTTGTTACAAAGGCATATATGGGTTTATTTTTTTTAATGTAAGATTTGATGGTGTGATACCATGTTTGGGGTTTCTGAGCTTAATTCACTTCAACCAGTAAAACCCAATGATATATGTAGTCACCCCCCCACCCCCGGAATCTATTTTTAATTTTTTTTGTCTTGGGTAAATCCAGCCTTTATAAAGTCACCCTTAGGTCAACCTATGCTTGAGGTTTAGGAGAAGCCAAAAAAAAAAAAAAAAACAGCCCAAGAGCAAATGAGGAGAAAGGACAGGGAAGAGCAGCTGTTCCAGACAAATCTGAGCTTCATTCATCAGATAGGGTTAGGAAGTAAAGTCAAATCAGTGAGCTAAACTGACTCGCTCTTGTTTAAGTATAGCAGGTGCTCCATCTTCCGCGGTTAATTATGGCTGAAGGCGTTATTAGTTCTTTCTGTATCTGTTTCTGTCTCATGTCCGCTCCTACAGGTCATCAGAGGTTTGTCAAAGCGGTAGTGTTATTTTTATGCTACTACCAGCAAACGTGGCTAATGTTCGTAACGCTGTTGCATATTTCTAAGAGGTAAAAAAAATATATTAAAAAAAAATATATAGCCAATTTGCTTGTTGAGCATGACAGTAAAATTCTCATTACTGATTTGAGGATCATAACAAACTGCCTTTTCGTGGTGTTATTCCACGGCGAAAGTCAGCAGAGATTGACAGCACAGATATGAAACATTTATGTTGTAATTTCTTGTCTATTCTATTGCTATCACACACGCACACCTGTGGACCTGCTCACACACTTATTGAGAGAAGCTGCAAGCTTTGATAAGGCTTTTCCTTTTAGCTTAAACACCACATCATCATGCTAGCGTAGATATGTCTTAAGAGAGAGGAAGAGAGTTTACCCAGGAGCTGCATTAATATATGAAATCCTTTTGTAAGATGTGAACTTAAGATATGTGCTGTTTCTCTGCCCTGATCTCCCACAGTCGCATGCAGAAGCAGCCCTCAGAGACCCTTAAGTAAACGGCTGCGGAAGATAAAAAGATGATGGGGCAGGGTTGGTGGGGGGGATTCCTTCTGGTCTGTTCTCATTTATTACATTGACGTATCTGCTTGTATGATGTCTTGAGGAAATCCACTTTTGCTCTTCGTGAGATCATGTTGCATCATATTACAAAGGTGTATCTAAACGTAATTTGAAGAAAGGGTCCTGTGAGGGTGATGCCAGGTCTCTAAGGTGAGCACATACTCAAAAGATGTTTCACTGGAGATTACTGCTACGTGAGGTACGTCACCAGTAGTGCATCTTTAGCACGACACTGTAGCCTCTTGGTTCTCGTGAACTCGAGTGTGCACACTGGTTAGATGGTTACGATTCATCTGAGACACCCACATTGCTAAAGGCACATATACTCTGATTGCAGGGTCCATGGAAAATGACATCACATTAGTGCTTGCCAGTCAATTGTACATAACAGGTACTGCTGCTGTAATTGAATCAGTGCAAAAAAAAAGTACCTCATACTGTGCATCCTACATACAGCTAAAGATAACAGTTGTTGGCAATAATAAAAGCCCGGAACAAAAAAATACATTGTCTTTGTCTCAGAAAGAATTGAATGATATTTGACACGCATGTACATTTGTTCTGGTTCGATATACAAAAAAAAAAAAAGAAATTTGGATTTTGCTAAATAGGTGAGCACATTATTGTTGTTTTTCACGGTTGCATTTTGATTACAGTTTACATTTGAACACATTACACCTTCAGTTACAGTCATGTTTTCAATTACAATACAATATTGTAGTCATATCTCCCGGACCATTCGACTGTGTTTAAAGCAGATTGTTCGTTCAGCTCCAAGTCAGATTGCTTGTGATTTTTCCATAGTAAAGAAATTTCTCAGAGGGGGGTTAATGAAGTGTTGTTTTTTTTGTTGTTGTTGTTGTTGTTCTGTTGCTACTGTATGATAGCCAAATAGCTAGAGCTGAGTCAGAGCTCTGGCCCTCTACCCAACAGCGACACTCTTTGCATACCCTCGACGTATTTTATCTACCATCTCATGATTTGTTCCCAGAATTCCTTTCAAGAATCAAAAGAATGTACGAATATTTTTGTTGCATCCAGCTGTCGTAAAATTAAGATGAAAGCAATGACACAGTAAGAGAGATTTGTCTACAAATCATAAAGGAAAGTCATTTCTCAAACAAGAACATAGGCAAAAACAAACTAATAAATAGCTATTATTCATTTATCTTTTTATTGCTTAAAAAAACATGCAAGTTTAGAACAGACTAGAGTCAAATTACTGAAACAGGTGCACTTCTTACATTAAGTTCACTCAACCCAAGCCTGATGGTATGCGTGTTACATAAGAAAAAAATATGTTTCAGGAAGGAAGTATCAGGTGAAACTGAGACACTATAATCTCTGATACAGCTGCATTCAGTGCAAAGGGTAACTCCTGCCCAATAGGTATGAAGACGCTTCCTACATGAAAACCTAAAGCTTTAATATGTAAAGCAAAGGGAAACAATTGCCTTGTCTCCTCTTCTTGTAGTTCTAAATTCCTCAGAGGAGTTATTCGTCATAATTTGTGACCTAAAAAGGTACTGCTACATTTCACAGAAGGATTTGTTAATAAGGCCTCATTGCCCAATTTGGTTGCGTTGCTCTGAGTGAGATTTAAGCAATATGCAGTAACGTTTTTCTCTGCATGTAATCATTTAAATATATATATAATTTTAAACAGACTACATGAGATTTTTCCATGCTGTGTTAAAGTGTTCTCATGCGCACGTTCAAGACCAAATGCTTCATAGTGAATAGAAATTCTCAGCAGGACAGAAAAACAATTAGTTTATGTGGTGTGGTAAAATGAGGTTTGATATATTTTGCATAAGCTTAAAAAGTAAGATACATTACCAAGTGTAGGACTTTGGTATTCAGAGCATAATGTGTTGTCTTTGCTAAAATAGGGTGCACAAAATAATTGAGTTTGAATTGGTTATGCCTGGGGCTAAGTGCTAAGACAAATCTTTAAATGAAATTCATTACAAGCAGAGTTACCGTGCCCAGGTGTTATTGAATTCATTTCTCATTTTGACCCGATTTAGAAAGATAACAGTAATAAGTGAGACTGACAGAGAAGATGACAGTGACATTGCACATCATGGTTTTCCTTCAAACAGATTAAAATGTAGTCAGTTTCAATGGCTTAATTGATCCGTGCAGATGGTGAATTTTCATCTCGTGTTTTCTTTCCATTGTTTTCCTCAGCGTGATGAGATATCGTTTTCTTAAATAAATCCATCTGTGCAGAGAGAGTAGGAATGCATAGAATTGATATAGTAATTGTAAATATGTCAGTGTGACACGTAGCACAATATGGAACAACATGAAGAGTTTCATGATTTTCTTTTTCTTTCTTTCTTTTTCCCCCCCTCAAATTCAAATTTGCATCCAGGCGATGAGAGTTTAGGATGACATTGCTGTTTCAGACAGTTCCTCTTCACTGTAAGTGCAAGGTTGATGAGACCCCCCCACCACATACCTTTATACCAGAGAAATTAATGAGGAAGATGTAGCTAATGAGATAACAAGCACAAGATGGAGAAACAGGCTGATCTGACGCATCCTCCCAGTTATTTGGCAATATCTGGAGGCGTCACCGGCCCCAGACTCTCATTTTCTTCCTGTCATATTCAATCAGCAATTCCTGCCTAAAATAAAAGCGGGCCTCTGCTGCGACCACGACCAGCGGAACATTGGTGTGGCTGGTCTCCACGCCAACTTTATTTTAACACTGGGGGTTCTTTCTTTGTTTTTGCTATACAGCATCGACAGCTAATTTGGGAGCACCAGTATTTAGGCCTAAAAAACAAAAATGGTAATTTACAGCAATTAATATGTGGTTTCCTATGGTACATTGCTCAGTGCACTGAGTGTTGTGCCTAGAATGTGTCATTGAGCTCCATCAATTGTAGATAATTTGCCACAGTGAGTAATGAGGCCGGTGATATTGGCCAGCTCTCTTTAAATGCTTTGGTCTGCCTAGTGACAATCATGACGGGAAACAAAGCCAGTTGCTGGACTAAACTGTGCACCTGTATCATTTATAAGGAACCAGGCTAGCTGATAGGCCAACAGTAAATTTAAACGATAAGCTGTTTTGCAGTAGGGATTAATATACTGAGTAATCAGGTTCTTTTACTGCAGTTTACAAATGAACTGGTCACTGAGATTATACATCTACGATTTAACCTTATTTAAAAAATATATCAATGTGCTCTTTGCCAGTAGTTTAGCTGAACAACATCGATTCTATGGCTATGATTCTTTCATAGCAGGCACTTCCCTATACATTGTTTTCAACTTCCGGTAGTAGCTCCTTAACGTAGATGGAGATTAAAGCTGCCGCGAAGCTGCTGTGATATAAACATGACAAAGACGAAGACCTCAGGATCTCTGGAGGACAAAGAAGGGACGGCGTCCTTCATTTTCAGTGTGTGGCAGTTTTTCATAGCAGGGGGAAACCGTGGCACACTGTTCTCTTACCAATCTCTGTAGTCTGTCAGCTACCCAGAGCCATGACCTAGTCTGCCCTTTAGTGAAACGTCACCCTATCCTTAACCCGACTGTGTCAAAGATTAGGCACAGTAATGTAGCGGTACCACCGTTTTACAGAAATGGCTTCGTTCTGTGTTATTTTTACTGTTTTGCTGTTCTATTCATATTGACTTTAATTTGTAATTGTGATAACTTTGTCAGCTCTTAAAGGCGACTCTAGGTTTGAAGAGTACATGTTAATTATGAAGCTTCTGTAAATCTTAAAAATGATGAATTATTATCATTGTTCACAAGTTCTCAGCCATTGATGAGATATTCAAGCAATTTGAAAAAGAAAGGTTTGTTCTTCCTCTTGATTTACGCATTCATAGATCAAAATATTCTCTGGGGGTTCCTGTTTAAAAATAAATAAATAAATAATCCAACATCATAGCCATATAATAAATACCCATTATAGTACAACCGCCACTGAAGTACTAGTAATTACATTCTCAATGAGTCTAAAGGAGTCAAAATGCGGCAGTGTGGCGGTTTCACCCCGGGGTCCTTTGTGGACACCTGTTCGGTGCTTTTCACCCCGAAGATATACCAGCCTATCCTTTAACAACAATTTTGCTATTCTTTTCTCATTTCAGATTGATCCTAAGGTTGCCTTTCCCCGTCGCGCCCAGCCTAAGGTAAGAATAAATTGGTCACTATCCCCGCTCAAAGAAAATGATTATGTCTCATGTCACTAGCTTACCTAATTTTGTGTGCTCACACAGCAGATACGAAGAGATAAAAAAAAAAAATAGTCTGCACCCATTGTTCTCACCTTGTCTGCGCTGTTTCACCAAAGCAATTAAAGTTGAAAACATGAGACTTAAAGGAAATTTTCAGCATGATTAAGGTTATGTTATTTTCTGTGTTACCCCACTGTTTTCTATCCATATAATATTTTTCCATTGTTTTTATCCTGATTTGCTTATTTCATCCCTCATCACAGCTGTTTGCAGTGGCAAATGTTTTGAAATGAACTCTGTCTTATTATGACAATCCTGTAGCAGAGGTTTCTGATTTTAGTCTGCAGCAGTATTAAATCAAGCTTTATTGTCTGTTTAAAGCATCAGAGTCTAAGTGGTGAAACCATCTTGCTTTGGCAACTTGCCTCTTGACTTGACAGGGTCATGACTGACAGGAGACGGGCTCTAATATATCTGCAGAGAATGCAGGCAGTTGGTTGAAACGTTTACATTTGGGTGAAAGGAGGAAATCTGATTATTTGAAAGTGGAATCAAGACCTTCCTTTCATGTGGTTTTGAAGGTGCACATTATGCAGAACGGTGAATTATATTTTGGAGTGAACAGGCCTGTATTACCCTGACTGAATTTGCGAGAGATGATTGGTGACTTTTCAGTGACAGTGATGAATTGCATTTACTGGTTGAATTCGAAGTCTGTTGAGTTGGTCTGGAGTTGAATGGGATTGAATATCACAAGTGATTAAGAAATATCTTTGTTGTGTTGCATGCGTGTAGAATTTCTCACAATTAGCACTGAAACAATGGGTGATTTTAAAAAATAAGCCCAACTCCAATCACGCAGGAACTGTGGTACAGGCTCTTCATGATGCGCATTATCTTTTGTCTTCTTGATTACTGTTCTTGAGCAGTTCTATTGACAATTAAAAATTCAGCATGTGCAGATGGTGTTGTGGCATACAGTCAAAGGCTTTGTTGACATGCCCTCTCACACCATCCCCCAGATTTTACTGTGGAGGCTATAGCACAGCACACTGTAGCGCTATTCAGCATCGCTATCAGGGCTTTTTCCACCTAAACCAGGTGGAAATCGATAATAGATTTTCTCCTTTCCACCGGATCAGAGAGAGGCATTGTTAAAGACTTGGTTAGGTTTCAAATAAGAAATTGGCAGTGCAGACTTTCAAAGCCACAGCACATGGTGACTTAAGGATATCGGCATATGGCTGAAAAACTACCAGTGTTTCTCTGTTTTCTTGTGTGGCAAGTATATCACTTTAACTTCGTCTGCTGTAAGCCCTGCTCATAAATGTCCAAGGTGCAGTAAAACAGCTCAGATGTTTGATGATGCTTCCAGTTTTTAAGTGAACCAGAAACTCCACTGCTGTCGTGGTTATTGCTGATCTTTTTTAAAAGAGCATTATACCACTTTTTTTTGCCATGACTCACACAGAAATACAATATTTTGAGCAGTTCTACAGGTCTTAAACATATTTGTCATTCTACCTTGCGTGATTCATAACTCAGTGAAGTAATGACACCATAACAGAATTTGTGGCACTACACAAACCTTGTACCAATGATTTATAAAATGGCTATAGGGCAAGCTTGTTAGAGGAGAGAAATGGCTGTATTGAATGTGGATTATAAAGGATCTTAAAGCAATGGGATTAAGCCAGATAGATTAACATTGCATGGGTTTGTACTTTAAAAGACCTTTAAAAGAAGTCTAATTTAGAACTTCCCATTTAGAAAGTTCTCTCTGTGGCGGATACTTTCTTTTGTCCCTTTTCCCCAACTCCGCTGTGTGCCTGCCTGGGAATAGGGATTTGTTTAAGGAGGCTCGTCTTGGCAGTTGCCTCGGCGGCACGAGCTTCGGGGAGCAAATCGTGACGAGACCAATCAGCGTTAATTTTCTCACGGCTAGCAATGACCTCACAGGTGAACCCTGCCAATGACCTCGTGCTGCCGAACGCTGCGGCATAGTAACTCTATACAGTATGTACATCACGTAGAGTAATGCTGAAAACAGGCAGGAGGTGAAGGTGAACACGGAGGACATTTCACTGTAAACAACTGAAGGTGTTAGCACTGGGATGACAGGATCACAGGAAAAACATCTTGTATCAGCAGGCATAACTGACACTGCCCCCAAACACGGACAGTTCCAAGTGTCAAGAGACAGTGAGAAAAGCGACAGACGATTATTGGGGTACCTGAAAGTGGACACGCCCTTATTTTGATTCATATCTGACGTAGCATGTACGACAAATCAGTTTGCCTTCATTTGTCCCGTTTAAGAACAAACGTGAAACCTTTGTGTTTCTAATGTCAGCATTGTATGAAATGTAAGTTGCTGTCATAATAAGACAGTTGACTTTTTTGTTTTTGTTTGTACGAGTCAGTTTTTTGCAGATATGACGAGTAAGTCACAGAGCACTGTTTCCTTCTGATTTCCACCCAGCGTTCGAGAATCATGTATATGTATGATTTGAGTAATCTTAGGGGGGTTTTGTGACTATCTGCACCAGAATATTGGTAAAGGGCACAGAGGGGAGATAACCACAGGTCCTGTCAATCAAAGAAAACAGGCTAAAGAAATGCAAACTGGCACCCACATTACAAATGAATAATGTCACCCAACTAAAGCTTATCTCATGACTTAAAAAGAACATTTTGTATTATAAATAGAAGCTGTGCTTACAAGTCATGTCAAAGGTATCAATATAGACCGGTCCACAAATATTCAGGGATTAGGTTGCATCTGAGGATGATTGACAGATGAGAATGAAAGGATTAAACAATGATGATGTGATGCAAAGTGCTTTATGCACATTCATTTATGCCTCGTCTCCTCTTAGCCTGGCTGGGGATAGCCATGGCTTTGTTAGATAGGCTGCTAAAAGTAGCCTTAGAATGCCACGATTTCTCTGCAAATTCTCAACGTGTAGTTTCCCTTTTTATGTATACTTTATTGATCCCCTTGGGGAAATTCCTCTCTGCATTTAACCCATTCAATCAGTGAAGCAGTGGGCAGCCATTGGGCGCCCGGGGAGCAGTGTGTAGGGACAGTACCTTGCTCAGGGGTACCGCAGGGTAGCCGTTCGGTGGGTTTGAACCACCGACCTTCCGATCATGGGGCCAACACTCTACCTACTGAGCTATCCCTGCCCCCTTTTGACAGAAATGATTTTATTATCACCTTTACGTACTTTAGATGCATTGCAATGAGGTTACTTTTGAACAAGGGATGCGAATACCAAATGTATTCATCACCACTTACTATAGTTTTCTGTAAAACTGTAAAAATATTTGCCTACATTTCCATCTTGAAATTAGTTAGCAGATGTGATAAGTGTAAGAAACGGAGGTTTTCTTTTTTTGTGGAGAAACATCCTGCTCTAATTAATAACAACAATAATGGGAAGGTAAAATGGGACTGATTAATAACCTTTTGGGTTTAATCAGACAGATAGTATTACATAATCGTCTCGTTATCAGTGTAGATGCTTGATAGATTTTTAAAGTCTATTGCAAACCCCTAAAGTTTTAAATCTGCCGTTCAGATTTGCTATTTTTCCCCAACTAAATTTCAGGCTTGTTTAGAAATTGAAAATTCTCTGAAAAATAAAGAGAAACTATCAACAACCCACCCACCTTTTCAGTACTGCCACTGCATATAGAAGGCAGTAAAGAAGACAGAGATGAGTTGATGCTGTTCCATGCGATCTTCTCGTTTGATATTTTGCAGTAATGCTCAAACTGAAACGTGTAAACGAGACCCGCTCCGGGTTTCCTGGAGAAATCAAAGAGACGGCTTCTGCCGACATTGCTCGAGATTTACCACTCAACTGTTGGCGTCATTACCGCTGCTGCCGGTGCTTTTGTTTCCCACAGTGGAGTCACACACAACCATGGCATGTCCCAGCATGATTTTAATTGCCAGTGGGACTGTGGCCACTTCAGTGGGAGATGAGTTCTGATGGCTTGTTATGGAAATGAAAGGAAAGCGCAACATCCATTTACAGAGCAATGGGCGTAACCCTTCCCTTGTACCTCATAAAGGGATTTGCCATGTAAGCCATTGAGAACAGGTAGTCGGTGCGTCTCTGGGAGTCTATAGGATGTTGAATCTTTGTGCATGAAAAAAGAAATGTGTACTGCAAAATAAGCAACTGTGACAATACTTTGAGAGATGCTTGTTTTGCTTGCCGCTGCAGTTTTCTTTACTGAAACTCAAGATTTGCAAACCGCTTGCTTTATCAGCGCGCAAGATAGGTAACTGTGGTAGTAAACTGGTTGAGATCATTTAGGGGCATCACACAGATCCACCATTAAACCACTGTCCTGAATTTTACTTTAGATTGTGGCAGCTGTGACTGTGGCTTCCCTGTTGACGGCCCTCTGTTAGTGCTGGCCTGTCTCTGACAGCTGGAGTTTCCCCCCTTTCTCTTTGCCTCCTTCTTTGTCTCCCTGTCTGTCTTTTCACGTCACGTTCCCTTTTTTCCTTTGCCTCTTTTCTTTCCTCTTTCTTTCTTTTTTTCTTCTGTGAATGGTAAATTGACCAGTGCACCAACCTCCTCCACTTGTCTGCGTTCCACACATCTCTCTTAGGGACTGTTTGCGCTCTGTGTGGCTGCTTGCAGAAGAAAAAACCTCCCAGGTGTGTTGAGGTTCTAGAAATTTCAAGACTCAAGT
The DNA here is from genome assembly GCF_964374335.1 of Astatotilapia calliptera. NCBI lineage: Eukaryota > Metazoa > Chordata > Actinopteri > Cichliformes > Cichlidae > Astatotilapia > Astatotilapia calliptera. The sequence goes on along the minus strand of NC_137431.1, from coordinate 9,439,106 downwards.
TTTAATGAAGTCAACTAACAAAGCTGCATTCCCTTCCCCAGGCCATTTGTGCTGTGACCACATGTACACACACTGTATTGGAAACAGGTAGTTTGATATCCACATTTGAAAACAAAACTGTCTCCTTTGCTTGTTTTCTTTTAATATTTTATCTCTCAATCTATCATTCTTCCTCACTGCTACATCCTCCCCTTTCTGTGCCCGTTTCTGTCTTAGTCTTTCAGGATTACAAGGCCTTGTAAATCTAGTCTTACACCTTGCTCAGTTATTTGATCTAGATTTAGCATTATGATATTCCCCTTGTCAAAATGATCCTTATTTTAAATGACACAGCTCACTGCTGGGAAAATGAAACCTCCGTAGCTGCCAGCCCCTTTGAATGTCCCTGTGAATTTATTAAAAGCACCAGCTTCCCCGTTCCAACTCAGATCTGCACAGCTGCACGAGTCCGAAAGAATATTCAAGGACAAAAGTCTATAATGTAATTCGTGCAACAGAATGCCGGATCATTATCTTTGGTGAGCGTCACTTTATGACTGTGAGCCCTCCCAAATATTTTCAGTGTTAAAGAACATTATTTCCTATTAGACTTCTTCTTTTTCAAGCAATTTCTGCTGTGCAGATAGCACACAGAGTAGAAGAAAGAGAGCGAATGTTGTGTTGTGCAGGCTATTATCCAAACCTGACATTGCATTTCAAGGCTTGTGGCACAGGTTTTATCCCGGTGAGTGACCAAGATGTCCAGCTGAAAGAAAAATAATATTTTCTTTATCTCTTGAAATAAATGCACTTTTGAAATCAGGCTTTATAACTGACACTAAATGCTCCTCACTGAGACCAAGAGACAGTCCGATAGTAAGCAAAGACAACTTTGACCAAGACGACAGGAAAGTGACAAGCAACTTGATGGGAATTCTTCGCTGTCACTCTTGTGTCACCCCCTGAAAAAAGCAGATGTGCAGCCAACATGAATAAGCCCCTCCTCAGATGGAGGTTGACACAAGGAGTTGTTTTTTCCCCCTGTGGTAATGGCTGCTGTGCTGAAGCTGGAGATGGGTTTAAATCCCTGACCTGTCAGCTCCTTTGCTTTCAGTGGCCTCGGTGGAACTGCTCCAGATGAAAATGGGGCCAGAGCAGAGTCATATGAATGACTGTTTGTTTGGTGGTCAGACACAATCACCAACTGAGTGACCCAGTTAACGGGTAGTCAAAGCAATGTTCAGTTTGATTCGTGCACTTTTTTTTTTCTTTTAATGTTTCACACTTTCTAAATGTATCCTGTGTTCCTTTCTTTATGCCTTCCACCAATATTTATACTTCAACTGAAATATAAATGATTTGTAAATGTGAATGCTAGTGTAATTATTATTATTATTTATTTTACTGCAAATATAATTCGAATACGCATTTTCTTTTGTTTGAATAATTGCTATTGCGCTTATAAATGGAGGGTACGTGCGTGCGAGTCTTCTTTCCTCTGCTTCACTTTTTTTTCCTGCTGTGGTCTCCTTGGTTGCGGGTGGAGAGTAATTAGGTTTTCTAGGGGATTGAGGGGCTCTTACAATGCTTACCAATGGCAGCCGTCAGGCAGGCTAGTGCTGGCAGGGCAGAGAGGACAGAGGGCTGTGCAGGAGCCTGGCACTGCTAAACCTGATGCTGACTGACAGTAATGAGGACAGCTTGCTAGCCAGGATAGAGAGGAGAGGCGTGCAGAGGAGAGGAGGGCATGGTCCTCCACTATACCTCTCAAGACCTCTTATCAAAGCCTCTGTGCACACACACGCGCGCGCACACACACACACACACACACACGTACCACGAGAAATACAAACACAAGCACACACAAGTTCAACATGTACTAGGTAGACCAGAGCAGATACATCACAGGTCGGTGTTATACCTGTGTTCTCGGGCTTATAAATCTAATAAAAAGGATCAGAAATAAGGTAAACTGTGATTACTGGAAAAACATTTTAGAACATCTGGAGACCTTTTGTTCGCTCCCTGGAAAATAGCCTTTAAGTACTTAGAAAGGAACAATGCATTTCCTGAAATATGTATGGTAAACGACTTTAGTGTTGTCCGATGTTTTTTTTGTGTGTTGCTGTAGTTACAAAACAATCGACCGCAGCTAGTTATTAGGATTTGCTTTTGCAGTTGTTTCTGATCACGATGTCACCAGGAATCTAAGTGGCTTTGGTCAGCACAACGCAGCAGCATCACTGACCTTGGGGCCTCTTCAGCTGTAGCACTCTTGGATATTAGCGCTCTACAATAATGCGGCAGGTCTTGTAAATTAAAAAGAAAAAAAAAATGGTTTAACAATAACATCTTTTTTTTCCATCCTCTCAAGTCTCTACACATCCAAGGCATTACATCGGGGAGGGGCTTTAGAAGGCATTTCTAATTTTTTAACTGTGACCTCTTTGAGATCGCGTTCGAATGAAACATGGGGAATAATTAAAAAGGGACGGCCAGCTTAATCAGGATGATGAGTTCTATTGTGTTGTCAGACGCGTTACCTTGCCATCCAATTTTGATTTCTCATTGCTTCTCAATAAATTTACACCTGTGGTTCTGCTTTTGTACATGCTGTCTGGGATCGGTACAACAAAGAGTGACATATGGCACCCACAGCAAGAGAGGCTCTGGGGTGTCAAGATGTGTGAAGTTATTACAAATAGACCTATGGCTATTTATAATAGCAGCATTTCTTACTGGAAGAATGGGGAGAAATTTTAGGAGGATCTCTGAGTATATGATTATTTTGTATTAATAAGTACACATCAAGGCTATACGTGTGATATTGCTTTAAGACGACTTAGCTGGAGTTTTGAGGTTGAATTTAACTGGTCCTTATTTATTTATATTATTATTATTTTTTTATTTTATTTAAAAAAAACCTGACAGAACATGTTGTGTTTTGTAAATCTGTCTTGTTTTTTTCTTCTTCTTCTTTTTTTTAAAGCTTTATTCGTGACTCATTTCCAGGAGTAAGGTTTTAAACATTCAGCAGCCGCACTGCATCCACAGTTGATTCGTAATTATAAAAGTGAAGCTTAAGTGTGATCATTTTGAGTTGGATGTGTCTGTCGGACTGGAAGGATGCCTGACCAGCTCACTGAAGTGTTCTGCCATGATTGGATCCAGTTGTCATTCTAGTGCAAGATATTGGAATTTTGTCCGCCAGATAGCTCTTTCTCACTTTGACGTTGTTTGACAGTTCAGTTTTTATGTGCTGTCCTGATTTTTTTATTTATTTATTTTTTTCAGGGCACCAACCTTTCAGATTAAGACTGATATTCTTTGAGCTAGACAGCTCTGTCAGGTTATTAGCTGTGCTATTGTGGGTGGTGTGATTAGTAGTGATGGTCAATAGCTTTTTGTTGCCCTTTTCTGGTTGAACTGCTTGTTTGCGACACATTTCTGGATCTAAGCTTAGGGGTTGAGGAGGCTGCACGGCATATATTTAACAACATTTTCCTCAAGCTTTGATCACACGACAGAGGTAACTCATAAGTACATAAAGGCCTTTCTCAGTGTAATAATTTGTTTTGTCACTGCTCTCATGCAGTCAGTTGAGTAACATTCAAAAAATAACCAAACATGAGACAACAAATAACAAGCCACTAATGAAAATACATTCTTTGCTGTAATTATACATTTCGAGAACCTGCGCTATTATTTTGCTTGTCACTCTCATCGGCTGTGCTTTCTTTGTTTTACACCGCAAAATGTCTTTAGTTGAAGGTGACTGCTGTGTATCTGTTATCACTCTAATGTATACATATTATGTAATTAGCTGAAACCACTGAAAGCTTTGTTGTTTAATTAAAATGCTAAAATTTTGAGTGAATTACTTTTTCATTTAAACAGATGGTGCTGATATAAGATAAAAAAGGTTAACAGGATATAAGTGTTTCAAGATTAGGAGCATAATGCATTGTAGCTAAGTTCTAAAGCAAGTGTCCTTTATAAAGCATGCATGTTTTATATAAGCTAGTGTATTTAACTGAATTTACACTAAATGTTCCTACTTAGCCTGAGTTTTCCTGGATTCACAAGTGCAGTTGTGTTTAGTAGTTCTTTTGTACTATTTTGTGCTTCTGTACATGAATATGCAATATTGTGCAGTATGCCCATGGGACTGCTGATGTTTTAACTTTAACTTACTAGTGGTGTGATCATTATTTCAGTTATGTCTAGGCTTTGAGTGTTGTGGATGTGTTTTGTGGTTTTCAGTGTTTGTGTGGCCAAGAATAATGACCGAGAGTCCTGTTGCGATTAATGAAGAGTGTAGATGTTCATGGTTGTTGTGCAAGTGTTAATAAAACCAGTGTTCCTGTGTGGCCTATGTGATAGAAACTGAGGTCTCTGCCTCTCAACACATTATAAATCCACAAATATGAGTGCTTTCTAAAAAAAAACAAAAAAAAACTAGACTGATTACAGTAGACTTTTCTGTGTTAACGATAGCTTAAGTTAAGTTTACTATAAAATCTTCTAAATTGAGGTTATATAAAATGCATTTAGCTTAAATAATAGAACCTTTTTACTTTGGTATGTAGTAGTTGCAGCAACCAGCTGTTTCCTCAGAGTTTGAACACCCTCACTACCACTTTAGATTGCAAGACAGTTTATATGTTTATATCTCCTACAGTCGTTGTCTGCCTTAGACAGACAGATTTATGTTTCATTTATAAATGCAAACAGTTGACCAGTCAGTCTGATGAACACAGCTTGTCTGTGACATGTCTCTCTAAAATAGGGGACTTGACTCAACTGGTTGCAAGTAGTCACAGCCCTCAAAGCAACTAATTGCACACAGCTGAAATAATGTTGGTCGAAACCACTGTTTTCTGTGTCGTGACTGTAGCACTGAGCACTGCCTTCCCCTTGGAAACTGACATTACTTAATTTTAAGGCAAAAATGTAAGTTTACATTTGTCTTTTAAAATTATTATTATTCAGTTTTATGGCACAAATATGCTTCTCAATGGTCCCACGTAACATAAAATCTTAATGGTATTCTTGGAAAATCTGGATATGTTCATATGGTTGTGGTAAAACAAGGGAAGATGTATAATAGCAGAGGCTGCGCTGCTATGCTAGGTTATATGGAGTTGTCTGTTCTCAGATTCATAATAATGCATAATTTTTCAACCTAAATGGGGAAAAAAAATCTGTGACTTTCTGCACTGAGCTTAAGTCGTATGCTTATTTTTTATTTTTATACGATGACAGCTGCTGCTGCAATGTGTCATATTGTGTACCTAAAAAATATACGGTACGCATGTGTTACACACCAAGCCTTCAATACTGAATTACTGCATCTAAGTCAGGGTGCTAAAGAGCTTAGCTGTTCCTCTACATAATGCCTCGGTCCTCAGCTGTGACCTTTCTCTTCCGCACATCATTCACGATTATACTGCTGACATGTTGGCTCATGCCAATAATTTTTCATTGGAGGCAGTGTCAGCCACATCATATTTTATCATCTGGATAAATTTGTGTTGTGTTTTCATGTGGGCTCACCATAATTTGTATTTGTCTGTTTATGTGCCTGTCCTAGAGATTAGATTTTGCATTTAATTTAAGTCGGAAAAGAATTCAGATGTAAACACAATCTGGCGCCAGAAGGAGGGGAAAAATGCTTATATTTGTGTATAGTCTCAAAATGAGCAATATGTAATATGAGTAGGATACAGTGCATGTGTCAGTATGTGTGTAAAACAGTGAGTGTTAAGTCTAATTGTTGAATGTTGTCTTTGTGTTTCTTAAATTTGTAAGGTCTTAGCTCAATCTATAGGATCAAGACATTCCTTTGTCTCTGACCACTGGCTGGAGAGGCTTTTATTGCAGATACATTCTATCTGGAAGATCTGTTTCTTGTGATGTTATTTCCTGCTTTTATGATCCTTTTGGTGAGCAGGAAGTCATGCAAACAGAGACACATGCATACAGAGAGAGAGAGACACACACACACACACACGTTCTTGCACATGCATACAGATGCTTACACATACACACACATAGTGCCTTGTCTTAGAACCATTGGGGGGGTTTACGGTGGGAGGTGCTTGTGTTGTATTGTGTATTGTAACTGTCATGTCAATAAAAGGCAGCAAGAGGAGGCCGTCATCGGGGTCAGTCTGCGGTAGGATTCAGGGTGCTTTCTGAGACACCTTGCCTCCCTTGCTAGCAAGTAAAAGATGTTCGTCTTGTTTTTGTCGTTAACGAGAATAAGTTTCTAAACTAGTGGGGCTTGTGGAAACACAGACCCAACAGTGAGCTTGCACAAAAGTGAGGCATGCATCAGACACAGTGTGAGTGCACAGACTCAGTGCATAATGATCACATGGTGCTTGAAAAATTGAGGGGATATTAAAAACGATAATTTTGTGTATGATGTGATTGTTTGGGGTATTTTACTTATAGGCAATATTTCATATGGATGAACAGTGTTCAAATGCAGATTTTTGCATCCAGAACTGAGTCAAACTCAATTCTTTTTCATGCTTAATGAAATGGTCTCCAGAGTGATTTCATTTCCAAGTGCACCTTATGCACTTCTGTGACTTAGAAGTCAAAAAATGTGACTTTATTAGACAGCATTTGAGTGCTCTGTCTGCAAATAACAAAATAGACCTTGTAACAGAAAGCATCTTTTTTTTTCTTCTGTGTTAGAGTGAATTGTTAAATGTTTGTCATTTTTATGTTCACCATTTGTACATTGTTTTAACTATGATGAAAGAAATTCCACTGTCCTTCCCTCCAGATTCTCGAGGTTCTCGGTGGGGGGCTGTAGTCTTTTATCACAGACACATCCTTGTGCTTTTGATGTAAGCTTCCTGTGTTTACGACCCTTTGGTCAGCAGGAGGTCTGACGCACACACACACACACACACACACACACACACACACACACACACACACACACACACACACACACACACACTTACAGAAATTCACACATATACATAAAATGCTTTGCCTTAGAACCAAGGGGCGTGGCTTTGTTCTGACGTGTTTTGTGTGAACTGTCTCTCAATAAAAGGTAGCAGGAGGAGGTCAGATCTGGGGGTCATTTTCGTGGTGGACACAGACGAGGCCTCCCTTGCGCAAATAATCGATCGATCGACTGTCTTGTTTTCTTCATGATGAATAAGTCTCTAGAATTAGCGGGGCTTGTGGAAACACAGACCCAACATTCTGCTGTACGATTTTTTTGTGTATAAATTGTGAGCTGCTTTGTCCTGCAGTTGTAAAATATAAAGGAGTAAGTGCATGTTGAATTAATAAAATAACACTGGTTATTATAGACAGCAGGTTATGAATCCCCCCCCACCACCACCACCTAACAATATAAGTAATTCTGCAGCTCGATGGTCTTTGTAGTCCATGTGAGACAGCGCTAATTATCTTCACATAGTTCTAAACAGTAACAAACCATCACCTCCACACATTAATCAGTCTTTCTGAGTTAGTGACCTTGTCGTGCAACTTGGTTTCTTTCAGTCTGACTGTATCAGTTGCTCCACCGATCATAAATACTAGTCAAGTGTTTTTTTTTAACAAAAGAAAGGATTAAATACCGTTTCAGGTGGGACTTAAATGTTCTCTATGTAATTGAAACCATTGCTTAACTAAAGTAATTACTGCACATTATCCATTCTCAGAAAATATTCAGAGGTAATGTCAGCGCCATGCTTGGCTGTTCACAAATTTGATTTATTGTGCCAATTGTGAGATTTCAGTATTTCCAGTGAATTAATTCAATGGTAAATTGGATATCATATGTCTTGCCAGCACTTTTTCAATTTCTAATATTTGCTGCTCACAGCTATGCACCTCACACACACTGTTTGCCTCCGTTCAGAGGGTTTCGTGGGGCTGCCAGTTTGGACTTCCTTTTAAAGTAAAACTGCTTTAACCACATGGTGTGGAGCTTGTTGCTTTTAAAAGAAATGAGGGGACCTAATTTAATTGACTGTGATTGACACTGGCTTCTACCACATCAACTGGTAATTTATTCCTTCTAATCCAACCTTTTTTTTTTTTTTTTTGCGGCTGCGCTGCAGGTGTGCCGCTGCTGTGCCAGCATCTTTGGATGCAAAATTACCAAAGGAAAAAAAAAGTCTTCTTGCACCTACATGCTCTACATGTGGTAAAGCAATGCCATGAATTTGGACCACTGCCTGTGCTTTCACCTTGATTCATTAAAAGAAGATCCCCTGTGACACACAGTTGGGAAATGCAAAAACATCCCAGCGAATAGGGTGAAAAAACACAGAAAACCCTCCTCTTCCCTCCTTTCCCCTCTCCTGCTAGTCGAGAATGTGAAATAATCACAAGCAGTTCAACTTTGGCTTGTAACAGTTATTTTGTGACTTAATTTTCTCCCGTGTTATCATACAATAATGAAAAGTGTTGACAGATTCATTTCCTTGCTGCTACCGCCTAAGACCATTTTGTGATTTCTAATTGATAGCTACATGCGGCATTTTATTGCACTAGCCAATTTTATAGCACTTTTAATTAGGCCAACTTTGACCTTCTGTTCGCTTTGCATTTATATTGCTCCAAATTATTTTCACCTTCTTTCTTCATTAACTTTTGTCAAATGAATACAGTCATTTACAACATAATAATCCATACATGCACTCAAGTAAATTGCTAATAGTCTGTAAAATTAAGTATTTTATTACACACAAACAGGCAGGTATTTCTGAAACAAAATCATTTTCCTTCTTCTGCAGTTTTTAAGTAAGGAACAGACAGCATAGAAAATAGAAAATGAGTGAATAAAAATACCTCACTAGAATAAGTCTGTAATAACCACTTAGTTGACTAATTTAGTAAGGGGAAGCCCTTACCTATGTCATTAGGGAATACAGGTGTATGATGACTCTCCATTCAGATAAATCCTTCACATGGAACTAGTTAATCTCCCATGTAATACTGAGCAGATGTGTATACTGGTAAATGAATAAACACGAACATCCGATGAATCTCAATTGACGGGGTGTTAAGTATTCATTTGGACTTCATCTTCTGAATGAATATTGAATATGCCGGCACATGCATGCCAGCATGCGCCACATGTGCACAAAGAAATTTGAGACATTAAACTCTTATTGTGACACCAGGTGATTTTTGCTAATATAATGTGGCACAGCAGTCACGGCCTGAGTCCAGATACTCAGATAGACCAGATTTTCAGATGTTTAAATTGCTGCCATTATGTGCTTTCATTTTAATGTGCGTTCTATGTAAAGCTTGTATCTTAACAAGGACAATTTTGGGGAAATAGGGGAGCAGATAGGAAGGGCTGAATTTATTATATTCACCACCTACAATCTATCGATGAGTCTTTCCAGGCACAGATTTTCAACTTTTTTTGTGTTGGTGTGAATTTTTCAACATTATGATTAAAAAGCAAGAAAATTTCCACATTTGGATGTTTGAGGGGCGGTGGAAGATTAAGCTGTCGTTCAGTCCTAACCTGTTTGGCGCCCTGGGCGAACACTACCGCTGGCGCCCCCCCCCCCCCCCCCCCCCCCCCCCACACACACACACACACACACACACAAAACATATTAAAACTTGTACATTAACATAAAACTGTTGTCGGAACCATACTGAATTACACCAGAGAAACACACACACACATATGAAGAGCGAGAGAGTATGCATGGGTTGCAAACGGCTACCAAACAGCCATCATAATTCGTCATACAATGAGAACAGGACAAATCAACAACTGACAATGACTAATTAATATTAAAATCTGTAACATTATGTATTGTTTGGAGTTTAGTCTGTTACCATCTGCTATTTTTACCATTTCTTCTTGGAGCAACTGTAACCCACATAATTTCCTTAGGGGTTAATAAAGTATTCTGATTCTGATTGTTTCAGGATGACCTGCCATTATCCAATGACACATCTGCTTACCTGTATCTTTTGCTCGTTTCTCCCCCTCTTCTTTTCTCTTTTTTCTAAACTGAGGACCTGATGGCTTTCAACTTTTCTTGTCCATCTTCCATTGGTTTTAATTTTGCACTCCAGTATAAACACCCATCCCCCAACTGGAGGATTGCCACAACATAACCTAATAGACCTACACCTTAGTTCACAGATTCACTTTGTCTAGGGTGCATTTCTGGGATTTCACACAACCCAGGATTCAAATCAGGAATACATAATGGGCTTGGATTTACAATACTATGAATGAAATGTGCTCTATTTGGAAGCAACCGGCCCCCCTCCCCTTTCGACGGGTTATGTGTGTGAGACTTTAAATCAAATCAAACTGTAAATTATAAATTTTAAATTGTTATTGATCTCTTTACCCCTGGTCCTAAAGTGTATATTTATTTTCTTACTCTTCTTTTTATATATTATTTGTTTACTTGCACTGCTGTAACTGGAGCCTCGTCGTCTCGTCTCTCTATATACTGGACTGTATGTAGCAGAGATGACAATAAAGTTTACTTTGACTTCAGCAGCGAGCAGGCGCACCGAGGACTCTCACGCTCACTTTATAGAATTTCTAAAAAAACATTGGTGCAAATTATAAGTCTGTATCATAATGTCTGGTGTTTTCGTGTTTGTCGGTTTAATTTAATTTTGTTTTATTTTGCGAGTTGGTTATTAGATGCTGCTTCAGCCAGCCGGAGAATCCCCCGCCGCTCCGCCTTCTCCTTCCTCTCCTCCCTGTGCCGCAAGCAGCAGGCACACCTCGCAAACGGAGGGCGCCTTTATTCCCAGCAAATGGGCGATAGAAAACCGATCGGTGCCTATGCCATTCCCAATATGCGTTGGCATGACATCGGGGCAGCATGATGCCCGTGATGCTGCCCCGGGCAACCGCCCGTGTCGCCCGTATCAAAAACCGCTACTGCTGTCGTTCCAGCAACTCAGGTCTGAATCCTACCTGTCATAGTTTTTCATGCATCACTTTTAAAGACATTGTTAATTGCAAATATATTGCACATTAAATCCTTAGACAATAAACACTACTCGAGCAGCTTTACAACAATATTGTGGTTTGGTTTAAAATGTAATCCATGCTCCTGACATGGAATATATGTCCTATTAAAATGCATTAGTTCCAGTTTAGTGCTCAATGACTCAAAAAAAACATAATTCATGAACACAAAATAAGAGATTTCTTTTTTGTGACTATTTCACAAACTGACATGGAAGACAACAATGAAGAACAAACGCAGGATATGAAGCAGTGCAGTTGAATGACTTTGCACTTGGTGCAGTGCTCTCTTACCAAAAGTCAACCCGTAGTTAGCATTTGATGGCAGCATGCTGTCAGTAAACCAAATTGCATTGACCTCCATTTTCAAATTAAACAAACATGACATCTTTTCCGGTAGCTTCCTCTCTTTTGACCTTAACCTTCCACTGAATAAACAGTTCATGCCTAATGCCAGTTCACCCAAGAAGTAAGTAATACCGTGGCTGCATTCAGAGTCATTTTCTAGCTGGGGTGGCTACTTTTAAAGTTTTTAAAGAATACAGAGATTTGGCAAGCCGCGCTATCTGAAGCACTTAATATGCATAAAGTAGACAGGGCCTCCACTGTTGATAAAAACGCCAGCAAACACTAGCATCTATGAATGCATTACAGGTAAATAGTGGCAAAGAATTCATTAATGTTATTGGTAATTATGTTTGTGCCACTTAATGAGGCTCCTGTTTTGCTCCACAGTGGAGTGGACAGTTATTAGACAGACAGTACTGATGTTTCAAATGAAAGTAGAGGCGTAGTTTTACATTTGAACTCTTCTGACCTTCATTCTGGCTTCGTGTTACGTGCGGCATATTTGGGTGTGAATAAGTTTGTCTTTCTGTCCGTGTGCCTCGTCTCTCTACCCTCTTTGCAGTATTAGAGCCTTTATCTGCTTGGATGACTTTTTACCTGTATTACTAGTTTAATTTCCTTACCTGCTTAATTGAAATTCACATCTTTCTCCTCCTGTGGTTGTGTGTGTGTGTGTTTGAGAGAGAGAGAGAGTGGGGGATATTAGTGAAGATGTATTTTCATTCTGAAGGTGGCAAGTGATGGACAGGATCTCACAGACAATGCATCCCCCTCAACTACCCTCAATCTTTTTGTCTGCTGAACCTGTCTTTTAGATACCTTTCAACCTTGTCTCTTTCTTTTGCGCTCTCTATTCCCAAGTCCTTCTTTTCCCTGGATTGCCTCAGCTTGATAAAGCTGGTGCTAAATTTAGAGACATATTTCTCAAAGTCACCAGGACTAAAAGAGAGAGGCCCACAGACAAAATGGCCCCTCTAATCCATGTTTATCATCTTTTATTTATCTCTTTGACAAACGTGAAGTCATCCCAGAAATTCCCTTTTCCCTTTCGTCTCTCCGAGGCTTCCATAACTTTTTCTGTCCTCCAATTAAATGTCACTGGCTGCACGCTCGTCTCGGAAGGCCACATTTAAACCGACAGCATGTGCAGATGACATCATTCGGCTTAGTGGGGTTGTGCTTTATACAATTAAGGCTTGTTGAGATTCTAATAGAATACTTTGCCATTAAAATTACAGCTGCAAACGTGCTGTCATTGAGTTTGGCCTTCATTACGCACCCCTTATATCCTCAATTTCTTTGTTAGACCTGCGATCGTTTGATTACAGCGTGGCACCAACAGGAAAGAAATTATGTGTGTTCCTCCCAGAGTGGTTTCAGCTTAGAAGCTCGGCTCATCTAATTTTAGTGAGGAAACCTGCTTAGCCACTGGCTAAGACATTAGCAAATACAAGCAATAAAGCATAGCCATAGAGGCCAAAAAAAGGTGGTAATCGGAATTTCGTAACTGTACTGTAGCCAAAGAAAAAGGCACGAGTTATTAAAAGATACCACAAGACAGGATGGAGCATGTTATACAACCAAAGGAACAGGCCAGACATTTTAGTAACAAATGTCAGCATGTTTAAAAATCTGTGAAAAATCTTTTATACAGGAATAGAACAAGGGAGGAGACGTGATGTGAGAGAAAGTTGTGAGCAGCAAAGCTAACAGTATTTATTAGATTTGTTAAGATTGCCCACACTTGACTAAAGAATCGTAGACGTCAGAAAAGGATTCAGCAGCTAGATCTTGTGTCAGATCCTTGCATATTTAGCAAGGATCATAGTATTAAACTGTAGAGCTGAACTTCTCAGGGCAAGAAAAATTATATTAGTAGTACACAAATACTGCTAATGTGTGTTAATCTGCTTTTGGTAACAGTCTCTGAATTGTGTTTATTAAAATTGCTCATGTGGGGAACGCTGTGAATAGTGAGTTGCTTGCAAAATACAGAATTTAGCAGTGGCAGAAAATTCCTTCCTGTAGGTGTGCTAGTTTGTTTTGTAAAGCTCCGGCAAAATAGTTTGTAATTAGAATATACTTTATTTGCCTTCTATGCAGCATACAGATGGATCGATCCACTGAACAATACCCACATTTCTCACTGTAGTGTTTCAAGAAGCAAGGTAATGGCTTGGACAGAAGACCCGCTTCACTGTCTCTTTCTCTCTCAGTCTCTTCCCCTCCACACTCAGTCTTTCTCAGTGCCTTTATAACTTTCTTATCTCCCTGTTCCCAGGAATACTTTTCCTTTATCCTTTTCTCTGTAGCATGTCTTTGCCTCTTGTTTATATTGAATATGAAGAGTGGAATACCCCCCCCAGCCTGTGCACTAAAAGTGGTATCCTGCAGCGGACCTCCATTACACTATACTGTACATTCTTCAGAAGGGGAAAGAATAATTAGTTTGCCATTTTTCATTCATAGTGCAATTATCTTGCAGATTATGGAACATTTCAGGTGTCTTTAGGTAAACAGTGTCAGTCCCTGAGAATAAGACTAGATAACTAGATAGCTCTTTTTCTCACAAAAGCACATTAGCCGAACAGTGAATTGTATCTTGGCTGATTACAATGTAATTTTGCTTATTATCGTTCGTTGATGGGTATAACTGGATCATATTTTTAATCCTTTGACATTCTATTCTCTGTCATCAGGATACATATATATATATATATATGTGTGTGTGTGTGTATATATGTGTGTGTGTGTGTGTGTGTGTGTGTATATATATATATATATAGATAGATAGATAGATAAACTGCGGTTATAGTGTCTGGCTACCTTTCCCCTGCTGTTGCTATATGATTTGCCTACATTAGATCAATCTTAGATTGACTTTCTATGGTGCAGAGCTGTGGTTTGTGGCAAAATTCAGTTAAATGAAGCACAGTATTCCAAAGCCAAGCAGGAAGACAACGTATGTGGAAATAATTCTGAAAATTACACAAACAAGCTTTGAGATGCAAAAAAATAATAATACACGTTTATGAATTATATACCATGTAATGGCATTTTCCATTCTTTCATGATGGTGCTAATTAAACTGGTTACATATACAGATTATCCAACTGATAATTACAGGAAAGCTTGCAAAAATCATGTAAAATAAAATATGTAGCATTCAAAAGAAGCAAGATTGTGCTTTAAATTTTGAGTTCTATGCTAAAATTAAAATGCGAAGCCATTTTTAAAGGCATTGTAGCAATATGAAGTAGGTGGTATATGTGAGTGCCAGACTCCTATTAATATTGATCTTTTTGGCTGGACTTGTTCTCTAAATGTGTTTTAATTGTGGAGGAAACAAAGAACACATTGTTATTCATTGTAACTGCCTGTGAGGTATACCTTTAGCAGACATGAGGGTTGCATAAAAACTCTGCCTTGTACTTGCCGTCTGACATTTCCCAGTCTTTGATCGATGAGCTTGCCACTAGCTCCTTCACTCTGGGCAAGTCCTTCTCTCTGTCACTGAGAACTGCACAAGATGGTGAAGTATCACCTCCTTTAGCAAGATTATAAGCACAACATCGCGCCTTTTCTGAAGATACGTATTAGATCGTGCCACTCTGGAATCCTCAGTAGTAATAATGCAGAGTAGGACATTGGGAATGAATGTGAAATGATATTTCCTCTGGATTTCTGTATGTTGCTGCACTGCCTTACTACAACAGGTGTGTTAATACTGCCTTTGATGCATCATCATTGATTACATTGAATATGCAAATTCAGAATGGATACATGATTGTAGTGAAGCAAACCCAAGTTTCTCTTTAATGGCGTCAAGATGTTGTTGTCTTTGATTTGCATTCTCGCCATCCTGTGTCGCACTAATTAAACGCAGATAATCACGTAGCACAGTCTAGTATTTCCTTGCTTAATAATCATGCACTCCATTGATGCTGAGACGTTGTATTTTAAAGTCCACTCATATGCACACAATGCAAAAAAGATGAACTATAAAACTCTTGGTACTTTTTTTTTTCCAAGTCTTAATTTAAAACTGTTGTTGTGGTTCCTTAAAGTGAATCAACATGATTATCTTTCATTTTGTAGTAATTTGGTTTTAAATCTCTTGGTTAAATTGGGATTTGTTATGTGGGAAGGGAGGTTGATTTAGCTGAGTAATTGCAAGAGTTTGCACCATTATGTAGCAGCAGTAGTCTTTGTGTCAAATGCAGCTTCATATAGCATTATAGGGATCTAATGAGCTTTACAAAGTCATTATGATTCACATTCTTAGTCCATTTATTTCATTATTCAGAAAATGTCCTTAGTGACACACTTGCATAATCCACAGTCTCAGTTAATCTGAACTTTGATAGGTTGATAAATTGAACCATGTTCAGCTGGACGTTGTCTACATGCAAGGAGTCTGCAGACCTTTCTTTTGTTTGATGCTTTATGTTTCGTCTGGATTGAACATCCTGATCTAGTCGCACTGAACGTAGTACAAAATGCAGTCAGTTATGAACCATTTTATTTGGAAAAATTGACACTCGACTTACCAGAAACTGAAAAGACCTGTTACTTTCAGCAGAGTTTTAGTAGTTCTCAGTGGAACTTTAAATTTAATAAACTGGGTCACTCGTGTTGTATGTAGGTTAAATTATTTTTTTCAAGATGTTAGCTGTTAGTAACTGCTGGGCTTTGTTGTTGTTGTTGTTGTTTTTCTTTTTGTGCAAATGCTTGTCAGACAGAATTGAATTGCATTTGTTGGGAACAATTTTCAGCCTAATTCAACCTATTTTTGGTCTTTCTTGTAAATATTACTGCAGCAGGACAGTGTACAAGAGAGTGACTCAAAATGCACAACAGTGCCCACATTCATCACAATAAAGAGAAAGTAGAACCGGTGCAAAAATGTGGCTCAGTGGTGTGCTTTTGGTATGATTTAAAAATTTCAAATATAAATTACAATAAAGGAGTAGCGACTAGGGCCTTTAGTGCTCTGCAAATGTGGCGATACAAAGCACAATACCTACAGGTGCAAAAGTGTGATGCACCAATTTTGTTTCCTGGAAATGAGATAAAATCATAATTACAATATTGAACAAAGTATTCAGGATTATCCACTTGCGCAAGCATAACTTCTGACATCTTCAGCCAGAATGTGACCCATTTAAAACCTTGGAGGAAATCTTGCCCACATGCTGTGAAGAAACAAGCAGCTGGTCGAAGACTGGCTCTGACACGGTGTATTCTGCTTTGACTGTTTGTGCAAAAAAAAAAAGGTCTTATGGAAATTCACAGAGATTGAAACAACCTCCATGACCTAAATCTAAACTACATGCCTAGACATATATTTTCACTTCTTTGTCTGAGAAAATGAGAAGGAAAAGCAATGGGTTTTTTTATCTGCATAGAAGGAAAACACAGGGTTTTACGCTTTTTTTCCCCTCCATCAAAAAGAGTCCGTGTGTGTAGAGGCAAGCATCATGCAGTGGAGTGCAATAAACAGCACCTTTTGGCCTGCCCAACAGACAAAAGGACAGGAAGTTCTCTTTTTCTTGTTTGTGGAATATTGTTTTCTTAACTCAGGAAGAGGGAGGCAGCTGAGAAAGCAAGGACAGTGGGTTTCTTTTAGGCTCTTGGGTGGGGCTTGGGGCCTCAAGGATGAAACAGGGGGGCGGATGGGAGAAGTAAATGCCAGCACCCTGCTGAGTAACAGGCATGGAAGCCTTTTGACTTGGTTGCCATGTTACTGACCCTTTGGTCGCTGGTATCCTCTCAGACTCGTAGATGGAGGGAGAGTCTTGTGATATGAAGAGAGTGGGGGAAAAAAGGAAGAGGAAGACGGGCAATTTTGTTCTCTTTTTTTTTATTCACAGCTTTGATGATGAGGTGGATGGGGTTGTTGAGGGCGTGGGGTGTCTGTGGATGGCAGTTGGTGGTCAGAGTCGGGGTCGACTACCTGTCTTTCTATCTTATGCCTGATGTGGTAACAAGAATAGAGCAACTGAAACATGTACGACTCAAAGGCACACACAGTGCTTGATTCTTTTGAGCTGAGGACAGTAGTGTCTGTGTTTATAATAACTGAATTTAGCAATATAGATTATGCCATCTGAATGGTCCTTTAGAAAAATGCAGATTGCTAACATCTGGAATTCTACACGTAAGGAGTAGAATGATGGAGAGAGGAGCTGAAAAGTGTAGTTTTTGATTGCCTTATGTAGACACATGCAAGTAGTGATAGTAATGATAGAGGTCAGGTTTGT
This sequence comes from Astatotilapia calliptera, assembly GCF_964374335.1. Lineage (NCBI taxonomy): Eukaryota > Metazoa > Chordata > Actinopteri > Cichliformes > Cichlidae > Astatotilapia > Astatotilapia calliptera. Next base: position 9,421,502 of record NC_137431.1, on the reverse strand, counting down.
GTGTCTGTTGTAGGCTTTCATCTCGTGAAGAAAACGTTAAAGACAACCATTTCATTTTAAATTGACTCTAATTTTAAGATTAAAGTCTAGTAATCCATCAAGATGTTCAGCTGTGTTGAGATTTGGTGACTGTGAAGGTAGTAGCATATGTAGTGACCCCTTAGATAGGGTCTTTGTTTGTAGCTTCATCACAGGATAAAGGTGGTGTCTGAGAGCATCTTTGGTCCCTGGACATAAACCATGCCAGCAAAGATGTAAAAGAGAGACACTGGAAGTCCTCACTGCAGGGATCAAACAGTGGCCTGAAAGTACAGTTTACTTGACATACACCATACACACATTTAACGTTTTGTTGAGAATATGGGGAGGGTGACTCATCTGACTGTATCGCTTTTTTTTCCTCCCACATCTATGTTTTTTTTGCACCACTGAACTCTCAAATGCGCATTCATCTTTGTAATAAGAGGTTTAGGCACTGAAACCCTACTATAACATCGCTGTCTGTGTAATTGTCGACAGACTATTTTTGCTAACAGAGTCAGATCACATCTTGCGCTGCCATTCTCAGTCACCCAAGGAAAAGTTGCTCTTCTGTTATTCCTTCCATACTGCACTAATGCACTAGCATCATGGTCATCAAGTGTTCCCTGTCAATTTCTGACCTATTTAAAGATGTCGTTCCAGTACATCTAAAAACAGGCGTACTTTTGTCACTGCTGAAACACTAGCAGGTTTAGCCGCCTTGTGACTGAAGCGTCTGATGTCCACGCCCAAACCTGGCTCATTTCCTCTTGCAAGCTTGGTAACAAACTTGCAAACAAACTGGGTCTTGCTCAGCGTTTTTATACATGCCACAGAGTGTGATTGGTTGTTAATTGCTTAATTGTACCATGCCGCACACCTGTGTGAACCGACCTGGGTCGGTTGTGTTCCCCACTCGCTTATTCGGGTTATTCCTTTGTCACCCATCTGTGGATCTTATGATGTGCTGTTTTAATGTTTCGGTGTGCCTAGCGGCTAAATGTCAAGCAGCATGGGAACAGTTACATGTTACAAATGTTTAAGCTGCAAATGTTATTTACACTTGTGCTGACTAGCGGTATAAGAGCAAATGTTGTAGCTGAATATTAATGTGAACAGAGCAAATATGTTTGCCATGAGCTACCACATCCTTTAGAAAGGTGCACATACACTGTCAACACTTGCTGGAAAAACAAATCTTAATTTAAGCTTTCGTTAAGTGAAGATTTGCATTTACTGCTGTGTAGTAAGTTCAGGTTACCGCAGGATGAAAATTTCACTGTGTATGTGTATGTGTGTGTAAGTAAAGTAACAAAATATTCACCCATCTGTTTCTTACAACTGTATAATTTTGGGTTGGTGGGTGTGTTGGAGCCTGGGGTATACCCCTGACAAGTCACCCATCTGTAGCAGGGCTACCACAGAGAGACAGACAACCATTCACATTCACACCTGTAGTCAATTTAGAATTTCCAGTTAGCCTAACCCCATGCATGTCTTTGGCCAGAGTACCTGGAGAGAATCCACGCAGACACCGGGAGAACATGCAAACTCCACACAGAAAGACCCCAGGTGTTCGGTGTCCCCAGGACTCTCTTTTTGTAAGGCAACAATGCTAACTACACTGCCGTGAAAATAAAAAAAAATACCTGAATTAAGCAGTGAAGAAACTGAGAACCCAAGGGGCACACATCTTGCTTAAAATCCACTTATGTTTGGTAGACACAGAGCTGAGGGGTGAGCACGGCAAATAAAATTATGTTAGAAACAGAGAGACAGAAAAATGTAAGAAAAAAAAATAAGACAAAAAAGAAAGAAAGTAAAAAGACTGTCATGAAATTTCCGATTTGCCAAACCTTTACCTACTGTAAACACATACATCCATATACTCTAATGGCAGTTGCATACGATGAAAGATTATTTAGTGGTATATAATGTTTTTATATTAAATGTTTTATATTATATTAAATTTTGACTCACCGTCCAAGAACAGAGCTATAACACTTAAAGCAAATCTTGACCTCAGAATTTGCTCGCCTGTGTGAGAGCTAGCCTTTAAGGATTTACTCCGCAAGTGGAAAGTCTACATAATGTCTAATTTGAAATCCTATAAGCGAGTAGTGAAATTCAGAACTCACAAATAATTACAAACTTTCAGTCTTTTAATTTACATTGGAGCCGTTAATTTGCTGTAATGATCAAATCATTTGATCCTGAATTGCCAAACACTTTGTCAAGTCTGATTCAACGCAAGCTCAAGGTTCAAGGTTCAAGCTCTAAATGATTGATGATTGATGTTTGATAACCGTGATTGAGATATCGCTGAGCCTCTCAATGTTAGAGGTTTTCTATATTTGTTTAGGTGTAATTGTGGGAGTGTGAATGAAGGCTGCGTATTTGTGCCCATGTCCACCGTGTGGATATTGTTTCTGTCTTTGTTTGCAAAAATTGATCCGTAACCTATTGTGAGGGAAAAGTCAAGATCTGCCCAGACTTTAATGCATCGGTCCCCAGATCTGCTGCAGTGTCACACAGGGTGTGAACCGATTAACAAGACTGCTCTGACCACTTTTTCTGAGAGTATTCTCCATCTTGATCAATGCACTAACTGGAGCCAATGGCAAATTTGGCCGTCGAGTTAGCTATGTTTGTGGCATAGCTAATCTCAGTGTGATTATTCCAGTGAGACTAGGCCACGTTTCTATTGGGTGGTTCTTAGTTGTAGTATGTAGTTAAGTATATAATCTGGTTCTTTGGGTGTCGAAAATCTGGTGATTTTCAACTGTTCCCTGATTTCTCAAGGGGCTGCCACAGCAGATGGGTCCACATGTTCGATTTGGCACAGTTTTATCCCAGGTGCTCTTCCTGACACAACTCTTTGGGTTATCTGGGCCTGGGACGGGCACTAGGAGCACGCTAGCTTAACGCCCCTTGAGGTTGTGTTTTATGTCAAACTGGCACCAGAATGCCACCCCGCAAAATTTTAGTGGTTGTTGCTCTATTATATACTTGCATTGGCTTACTATTTACTTTAAGGTCCAAGGTCAATAAAAAGGTGGTTCGTTAGGGAGCCAAAACAAGCAGGAATATTAACCTTGAAAGTGGATTTATGTCCTTTCATCTTCCCTTTTGCCTGGACATGGCAAATAAAAAAGGGCCTTTGCCCTTTTTGTATTCAAGTGTTGTAGCTTGTGTGTGTGTCCCTGTGTGTGTATGAACGCCAAAGCAAGGTGAATTTCATCTGTTGTGTCTGAAAAAAAATTCTGTGCGCAGCCGAGGTTATGGAGTGCTTCTTCTCAGGTCCGTTTGAGAGGATAATGTTGAGTGCTGATAGCAGGGCTTTGATCCGTAACCCATTGTGAGTGTAAAATCAAAAGTGCTTGGCATTTTCTCTGATAATGCTGTGGTAAATAAATTCCACGTCTCAGTTGCTTATCATATTGTATGTAGTTATGGATCTGAAGGTGCTGGCTAAGACTGGGGTGCGGGCGATTCCAAGTGGTTCTAAGTAAAAATTATTCACAGCTGATTATTGCTATGCATTAATGGTCCAGAGGCTAGCTTTTTATAGATGGCAATAGACTGCTTAAAACTGATGGCTTTAGTTTTTCACGGTGGGTTGCTTGTATTATTGGCTTGATAAGTCAAGGTTAAACAAGTCGGAGTGTTTTTTAACCTCTTGTTAGCCGAGGGACTAAGCCGAGGTACTCTGGGAGTATTTAGTGATGTGCTCTGTTTGTAGGAATTATTACAGCATTGTGTATTTCCCCTGTTAGAGAGCACGAGAGAGAGAAAACGACAGAGCAGGGACGTGAGAATGAAGAAAAGTGTATGGGGTAGAGGGAGCCCTGTGTTGTTGGCAACCACGGGCTATATCCGGGCAGTCTACAGAGACGGGCAGGCTTTTTCTCTAGCGTCATTTGCAGCTTAAACAAACAGGTGTGATGCAAGAGGCTCTCAAACAAACACACCGCTGCTCTTCAAAGTGGAGACGGAAAGAGACACAGAGCAAGGGAGAGTGAAGAAATAATGGGGGAGGCATGGGCAGTCAAGGGGAGAAAAAGCGAATAGGTGGACCGGAGTCAAAATAAAAAAAGTGTTCCTTCTAATGCTGAATTGATGTTAAAACTGTGGACTTTTCTCAAACTTTTTTCTCATTTGCAACTGTTAGTTGTCTATTTTCTTTCTTTTAGCTTTCACAGTTTAGAAAATAAATTGGCCCTGCTGTATTTTCTTCTCACCTTCACTGAAAATGGCTGTTTTCTCTTTCTTTCACTCTAGCGCTGACAGCCTCTTACCTTCTATACTGCTTCATCACACTTCTCTTTCGCTCGTGCTCTGCCTCTCTTTTTGTGGCATTGTCACTTGAATCAGAAGTTGAGTGCTGGCTAAGTGAAGGGGTACACAGTGTGTCTCCTCTAGACAGGCCTGAGTATGCTGCTCTGCTTTGCCGTCTTTCCCCACAGAGCCTTGATTTAGCCCCTGCTGATAGGAGACCCAGGCATTGCCCAGCCCCCCTGCTTGCCCAGTGCGTAGCACCTCCAATCTTTACATAGAACAGCAGCTCCACGGGTTAACTTGGAGCTGCTGTTCTTGCTTCTTTTTATCCACTTCAGTGTGTCTTTGACCTTGCTTTCCAGTTCCTTGGTCATTCAAAGTCAAACGTGGCACATGATGAGAAATCAAAGAAAACTGTCACACATCTCAGAAATGCATGTAAAACACCACGTTTTATTTGTAACTTTGATCAAGTGGAGCTGAATTTAAAATTCAATAGCACCACGCATTGAGTAAATGGGAAATCAATCCTTATATAGAGAGAGTTAAAAAAGTTTGTCTGCTGTGAAACCACAAAAAAAGAATTCCAGTAAGAGCCTCTTTTATTTTGTTGTTGCTTTTTTATGTGTGAGGGTTTTCAGGTTCAACTCAGTAGAAAAATGTCATTAGTCGTGGATTTTTGCAACAGGTTAAAGTGGCAATAGCTCAGATATAGGCGACTGCTTGCTGCGATGTAAATACACATGTTCAGCCTTTTCGGTAAGGCTCGGAAGAAAATTAACACTGGGCTGAAATCAAAGTAAAGAAAGAAAAACCTGAATAATACCTGCTTTCAAGTACTATTTTAAAAGTAGCACTTTAAACCAAGTCTCCTGGTCAATTTTGGTCAGTGAAGTATTGCCGACTTAGAAACATACTTCTTTATGCATATATTTAGTTTTGGGTGCTTTAGCCACTGATTTGTAGTACCCAAGAAATTGAAGAGGTGCCTGTTCCTCACTTCTGATATCTAAGGAGCAGGAATGTAAGTTTATTGTAAGGGCATGTATTTGAGATTTAGGGATTGAATGCCACACAAGTTAAGAAGCAAAGAAAATCTGGAGCTCGATGCAGGGCCCAGTGTGAGCTCACCTCTTCAATTATTCTTATTATTACAGTATCTCCTCATTTTGCAGATGCTCACCTGCAGTAATATATATCACGGAGACAAGATTAGACTTGCTATGAAGAGATGGTGCATTACACAAAGCCAAACATTACTCACCCCAGCCATAAGACAGAGACAAAATAGTAGGCAGTAAAACATCAAGCATAGATCACAGGCCTAATTGACGCTCTAATGCAAAGCATCATCCGAGCAGACACAGAGAAGGCACGGGCTCTCCTTTTCACACATCCTAAGCTCTTAGGCTCAGTAGAGGTTATTTTAGTGGAGGTATATGAGATATAATGATACGTCAGTGAGATCTGCTGGGACAAGAGGAGAAGGTAGTGCAGTAGAGCAGAGGGCTGATTTATGGGCAGGATAAATGATGCGCTGGGTGTCTGCCTCTGTAATAGCACTGTGCTCTGCACACCGCACTTTCACTCAGCTGTAGTTTATAGTGTGATCTGTGATGGGGATAAATGTCAGCTTGGCTTATCTAAGAAGATCTGATATGACTTTAAACTGGCTCCTCTCAAACACTTTGACATGTGTTCAAAGGTAAACTTAATGACACACTGGAAAAAGCAGAGGCTGAGATTTTGAAAATGTTGCCATATTGTTCAAATTAAGCGCATTACTGCACAACAAGGCTTCATCACTGGCTACTTTTAACTTTCCATTTGGACTTCTCTCATGTCTCAACAAGCCGAAGCCCATTCTCAGTTATTCTGTGATATGAAGTAAACTCTCAGAAGCGAGATTTATCCCTTTGATATACATAAGATTAAACATATGAGTTGGTTTGAAAAATGAAACCAGCCACTACCAGAGGCTGCTACTCAGTTTTCTCGTAAAGTTAAATCAATTATTATGTGAAAGTTGCTACGTTCTCTCTTCCACTCAGCTTGGCTATTAAAAAAAAAAAAAAAAAAATCTTCCCACCGTGATGGAAACTGAGACAAAGAAGCTTATTTGCTGCTGTCTATGAGGAAATATTGAAACAGTAAGGGGTGAGAAGCAGAATCCCGTTCCTTGCTCTGAGCATGATCTTAGATGAGTGCATATTATCCTCATATTCCTTGTGCAGTGCCTGGCAGTTAATCTCAGGCAGGTATAGTCTTGCTGTATATACAACACTGCTGTGGCGCGACTCTTGGCAGGATATTAGCCGTAGCGCAATGTGGAAATAGACCGCGTTACCTCGGTTGATCAGTCGGGCCGACATACAGAATGTTATGAACACGAAGAGTAACCGTGTTTTCTTGCTGATGATCATCCGTTTATTTTAGGAAGTTGTTGCAATTAGTAAATGAAAGCTGGAGAAAAGCAGTAAGTGTGTCAGCATGGTTTAGAGCCTGTATTGACAACATCTAGGTAAAGGTTTGTGGGTTTCCCCTCGAGGGTGTGTGAGGATAAGCAGGTGTGACAATGGGGATTACGTTTTTCCTTTCTCAAGGCCTTGCCCCTCATGCAGTGTACAGCCATGCCTCTAACAATTGGCATACAATAGGGTATGGATTTATTTTCCTAACTGTGCTAATGCTTTACCTAGAACAGAGTAAAGAATTATTTTCCAAGGTAAGCTGGTCTGTCAGTAACGCATACACCGCTTTCTGTGGCTAGTGGGGACGATGAAATGCGTGTTTATCGCATAATCCACTCCTCTCTCCTTGTTTGTACGGTAATATTGAAATTAAAATCAGTGGGTGCCAAACATTGTAGATGACCTGGTTAGTTTGCTTTCCTTGCAGTTTTGCTCGCTAATTTCTATGGCTTGGCCTCCCTCACGCATCCTGGTAATGAGAAAATGTGCTGTTGTCTTTGTTTACTGAGCCAGTCTGTCTGGCTGCAGCTCTTCACATTGTTTGAATATAAACAGAAACGAAATTATTAGCTCACTTGGAGTGTTTCTTCTAAGTTACATGAGCACACAACGTGTAGGGCAAACCCAGAGTTTTGTGCACAATATACTTATAGTTAGTTTACACAATGCACACTATTCGATTGTTGGGAAATATACATGCAAATTGCAGCTACTGTAATCAGGCAGGCAAATTGCAGAATTCGATATGATTGCTATAATATAAGGTCCAAGAGCTGGATAATGGGGCCGATTTGATTCTTTTTATTACCGTGACAATCCTTGTTCTGCTAATAAAGCCCACCTGTAATGCACATCAAAACCTCCTGATCTAAAATGTATTTTGAGATTAAGACCAAATATTGCTTTATACACATATGAATAGCAACTAGTGAATTACCTCACAGCTGACAGACGTCAAGATGGAGTGTTGATCCAGCCAATTTTAAGGAAGCGGGAGACTTAGTCTTTAGAATGCTTAATAAATTTGCAACTTGTTTTTGCATGGAAATGCCTCACTTTGAATGTGCTTGGCTTATTGGAGAGGAAATTTGCCTGTCAAGATTATATCAGTTTTCTTTTAATATAAACCCACAGCTGTTTCTCCAGGAAATTGCTATTTTATTTATTTATTATTTATTTATTGGGTTATTGGATTTAATAGACTTAGAAAATGAAAAGCCTTTCACACAATATGACAGACCTTAGTAGATTTCCTTTTTCTCTATTGTATACACATTAGAGATTAACTGTAGATAATGGTCAAAAAATTACATTTTCAGACTTGCAGGCTGAGAGTAGTCTGCAACATAACAGTGAGCGAAGGGACTACGAGATAAGAAATGCCAGCTTTTGGCACTGACCCTCAGATCCGCTGAGCCAGCAAATCCTAAATCTGAGCTTGGAAATTTAATCAGTATGGCACAACAAGGCCTCAAATCCTGGCTTAAAGTTTTGTTTGTAAGAAAATTTAAGTGCTTTTAGAGTGTTCTTTCTGTACAACAGAAAGCACTGAGACCTTTGAAGCCGCTTCTAAGGCAAGTTTTGTTGTTACTGGAACTCACAGAGTTGTGGAAAAACAAGTTTTAGGTTATTTTAGGTTCCATCTCAGTCCTCCACTCGTCAGTCTGATCAGCACCACGAGGAAGAGACATGAGGTAGTGATGCAGTTAGCCTAAAATAGAAGGTGAGAATGTGAGAAAATCCATTTACAGCACTCCTGGCATGATAAAAATATTGACACTTGGTGCAAGTGCATCAGTAACATTAGGTAAGAGGAAATATTGTAATATTGTAATATAACGCCATATTGATTTTTTTCTTCCAACCTTGTTTAACACCATAATGTGGAAGACAAACGAGGAAGCAAATGAATGTCTCAACAGCACTTATAAGGCCATTTTACCGATTTTCAATCTGTATCCGATCATTTACATCTGACATAAAAACTCTCAGTAATTAACTCCAGAAACTGTCCCCACAAGCGCTGAATTCACTTAGCCCAGCACATGTGAGTATTAGTTGCGATGCTGTGTTGTGTAGTTAACTAAATGTGGATCAGGGGTGTCAAGCACAAGACACAGGGGTTGGAATCGGCCCGGCAAAGACATCAGTCCGGCCTTTGGATGGCTTTGGAAAATGTGGAGGAGGGCATACAGATTTTTAGATTTTGAACTGTATTTTAGGTTACAGCTTTTCCTACCAATGATAAGCAACTGAATGATAGAAAAGTTGCTGTTTTTTGCATAGTAAACAAACAAGACATTTTCTGTGAATTAACCATAATATTGCATTTTATAATTACAGGACAGTCTGGCCAGTGGGCTAGCAGATTTTTTTCTGTAATTTTACACATTTATTTATTGCAATTAAAAAATAGTGCTAACAGATTTCTTTTATTTACAACAGCAACATTTAGAAAAACATAGATTCACTGTTGTAATTGTACTTCTTTTTATTATATTTTTATATGAATATTATTATATATATTATTATATATTATTATATTAAGTAACTGAGGGATTAAACTTGTTTACATTGGTCCAGCACATTTAAGATCAAAGAGGGCTGTATGTGGCCCGTGATGTAAAAGGAGTTTGGCATTGCTGCTGTAGATTGTCGATTGTTCTCTGTGGGTTAGTTTACAGCTATAATTCTATTTTAATGTTCTTTGTTCTGTATGTATCCTTTTGTGAGTTGACATTTAATATTATCAGGGTTTTTAAACACTTTAAATACATTTCAAATATCAAACAGCATTATTTGCATGTCAAAATGCAGCATGTACTCAGAGCATGCAGTGTTTGAATGTGAATGAGTGTGACTATAAATTGCTTTTTTGTTGTATTATCGGCAGTGTCCTGCTTTTATCACACATGGTGGGCAGAATTTCCCTGAAGGGATAATAAAATTGCCTTGTACTTGTTTAGAAGTTGTTGTTCGCTCTCTTTTTATTTGCAGTGATAAATGTTAAGTTTGCCCAGATTTCTTTGACTATATCAATAAAGGCCCGTGTTTGTGAAATTCCATTTTTTATTTTTAAAGTTTCAAAACAACATTTAGTCATTTCAGTACGTTTAGTAATGAAGCAATTACTCTAAAGCAGGCTCTTCACCACTTACGAACCATCAGGAACATTATTAAAAGGCTATAATTATCAAGTTTGATTTGTTGAGCTCCCATTGTTGAACACCTGTTTCTCCCTATGGTCCAAAGAAATAAAATGTGAGCATCTAAGTTGCATCTGATGACGATATGATACCCAGTAATACCACAATGAGAACAGATTTTTTATGGCTCGGTTTGTCGCACCGCTGCACAAAACTTCTTTTTTATTGACACAGACAACACAAGCCTTGCAATAATAATTTTGTGACCTGTAGATCTTTATGGATATGTTGTTTGATATTTCAACTCATCTCCTGTGCTTCAACTCGTCTCTGATATAAAAAAATGTCACGACCTGCTATCTCAGCCTGATCTTCTCTGTGCTGCAGTCTCATTTCATTAGTTGATTCATTCACATGACAGATGTCCTAATGCATGCCGAAGAGAGCCTAGGGGTGCTCTGCAGCTGAACACCACCTGCGGTGTGAGTTTGTTATTTGAACCCGTGGTCTAGAGTTCCCTTTCTGGCGTTCTCATGATCGCTCACTGCTGACCCTGGCTGGAATAGTCCTAACACTAGTGCTAATCGTACTGTTAAATTTGAGAATCTGCTTCAATTCTCACACATGGGAATGCGTTCACACATGATTGTATGCACCTGCATATGCGTGTGCCGTTGTGTGTACATAAAACGCACTTGTTCACAAATTGAAATCTTCTCACTTTTAAGACGCTCAACATATTCCAGAAAGCCTGCACTGGTATAACGCTTAACTGTAGATTGGGGTTAAGAGAAGCCAGCAATAATTTTCATGGTTCTCCTTATTGGCGGTAGGTGTGATATACAGGGAGTGCAGAATTATTAGGCAAGTTGTATTTTTGAGGAATAATTTTATTATTGAACAACAACCATGTTCTCAATGAACCCAAAAAACTCATTAATATCAAAGCTGAATGTTTCTGGAAGTAGTTTTTAGTTTGTTTTTAGTTTTAGCTATTTTAGGGGGATATCTGTGTGTGCAGGTGACTATTACTGTGCATAATTATTAGGCAACTTAACAAAAAACAAATATATACCCATTTCAATTATTTATTTTTACCAGTGAAGCCAATATAACATCTCCACATTCACAAATATACATTTCTGACATTCAAAAACAAAACAAAAACAAATCAGCGACCAATGTAGCCACCTTTCTTTGCAAGGACACTCAAAAGCCTGCCATCCATGGATCCTGTCAGTGTTTTGATCTGTTCACCATCAACATTGCGTGCAGCAGCAACCACAGCCTCCCAGACACTGTTCAGAGAGGTGTACTGTTTTCCCTCCTTGTAAATCTCACATTTGATGATGGACCACAGGTTCTCAATGGGGTTCAGATCAGGTGAACAAGGTGGCCATGTCATTAGTTTTTCTTCTTTTATACCCTTTCTTGCCAGCCACGCTGTGGAGTACTTGGACGCGTGTGATGGAGCATTGTCCTGCATGAAAATCATGTTTTTCTTGAAGGATGCAGACTTCTTCCTGTACCACTGCTTGAAGAAGGTGTCTTCCAGAAACTGGCAGTAGGACTGGGAGTTGAGCTTGACTCCATCCTCAACCCGAAAAGGCCCCACAAGCTCATCTTTGATGATACCAGCCCAAACCAGTACTCCACCTCCACCTTGCTGGCGTCTGAGTCGGGCTGGAGCTCTCTGCCCTTTACCAATCCAGCCACGGGCCCATCCATCTGGCCCATCAAGACTCACTCTCATTTCATCAGTCCATAAAACCTTAGAAAAACCAGTCTTGAGATATTTCTTGGCCCAGTCTTGACGTTTCAGCTTGTGTGTCTTGTTCAGTGGTGGTCGTCTTTCAGCCTTTCTTACCTTGGCCATGTCTCTGAGTATTGCACACCTTGTGCTTTTGGGCACTCCAGTGATGTTGCAGCTCTGAAATATGGCCAAACTGGTGGCAAGTGGCATCTTGGCAGCTGCACGCTTGACTTTTCTCAGTTCATGGGCAGTTATTTTGCACCTTGGTTTTTCCACACGCTTCTTGCGACCCTGTTGACTATTTTGAATGAAACGCTTGATTGTTCGATGATCACGCTTCAGAAGCTTTGCAATTTTGAGACTGCTGCATCCCTCTGCAAGATATCTCACTATTTTTGACTTTTCTGAGCCTGTCAAGTCCTTCTTTTGACCCATTTTGCCAAAGGAAAGGAAGTTGCCTAATAATTATGCACACCTGATATAGGGAGTTGATGTCATTAGACCACACCCCTTCTCATTACAGAGATGCACATCACCTAATATGCTTAATTGGTAGTAGGCTTTCGAGCCTATACGGCTTGGAGTAAGACAACATGCATCGTTGGTGTTATCTCCCATTTTCCCTTTTGTGACTTCCTTCTTCTTGACCAAAGGTTAGTTGACTCCTGGTTGTTTTGCCTTGACACAGTGACTCTGGTTTGTTCCGAGTGGCTGCGTGTTTTAACGAACATATCAATATTAGGTTCCCACTGTTGCAAAAGGAACCAATGCAATACATCCCTAATTTATCCTGCCCCTTTTATAGAATGGGTAAAAGTATGCAGCTATATCTGTTCTTCCAGCATGGTGTAGTAATCCAAGTTTATGTAGGCCCAAAAGACTGAAGAGATAACTGCAGTACATAAAGTATTGTGAAACAAGTTGAATTTGGTAACCACACCAGGCAGGGAAGAACTGACCTTTTACACTGTGTTTGCTGAGCATTTTTTGTCATTACCCCTAAGCACAAAAAAAAAAGTTGAGTGGACTCATTGCTCCATGTGAACTAAACATGCCTCATCCTTGTGCAGAGTGAGGCTGGGATATCTAGGTAGAGATGCACCCCGTTAAATTAAAGGGATTCACAGCATTTATAACCTGAGACAAATGTAGAGCATCAGTGCAGAGCTCCATTTTCCTATTTTCATAGCCATTGTAAGCCTAAATTAGAACTGGAAAACATTTTTTGATTAATACCCAAGCCCTAGTTGTACATGTGTACATATGTAGTTAGAGATCAGGGAGGACACTCAATAAAGATGTGATTCAGGCATGGTTGAAAACTCGCTGGTTGTAGATGCAACCTCATAAAGTGTCTCATGTACAGTGGCCTCTGTATTGGTGCTGCATATAAACTACACGTTTCTCCTCCTTAGGAGCTATATGTTCTGAAATACCTCCATTACAACACCTCAACTGATAATCAGATCACGCAGCGATCATATTCCTGCTTTCTTTTGAGCATCTATATAAGAGAGCCATTAATGAGCAGTTTGAAATTCAAGTGTGTATCCTTTGAAGTGTGTTTAATTACACCCCACAGTTTTTTAAAAAGTCACAGCGATTACTTTTGCTTCATTTTATCCGATGGTGTGATCCAAGGAGGAAAGTATCCAGTGATTTCAGAAAGACAAATGGCCAGTGAACGAAGGGTATTGACTTAGGACAAGGATGAACTTGCACCGCAACAAAGACACTGGCCTGTCCCTCTGCCCGCTAGGTGAGCTGTGTTAATGTAATGGCTGCATCCCTCCAGGGGGTTGATGAAGCCATGCCCTACATGTATTTCCAGAAGAGTGAGTACCACAGCCCGTGCACAGTATGTGCTACATAGCTGTCGTAACGTGCAGCCTCCCTAGTACGCTCCATCAGCTGCCTCTGTGTATTCTCAGTGCTTCAAAGCTCCTTATTGTCCTTCTCCAAATAAATTCAAAGTCACCTATTTTCATGAGTCATCCCACCCTGCCTCTTGATAGAATTCCCGCTGTATGTTATCTTTTTCCTCTTCCTCCGCTTTTCAATGTTTATTTACACACAGCTAGGGCTGCTGTTTTCTGAAGTGTTCCCAATGATAATGACTGCTGCAAGATAAGAGTTATTTTTAGGACATTGTGTTTGCATTTTACAGAATACTGGGGCAGCATTATTTTTTTTGTAGTAGTAGATTCATTACAGTGAATGCATTGCCATTCATTCCTGACGCAGTGTTTAATGATGTACAGGTCAGGCAACATAGTATTACTCTGCACAGGATTTGTAGATTATTTTTTCTTTAAGTTTTGTTTTTGGCTGTAAACATTGACTTAAAGCTTATAAGTTACCCAGCATCAAGAGAAGTAGAGGCAGCCAAAACTAGCTTGTTCTTTCTTTCTCTGTTTCAAACACATATTTGCATAAGAGCTGCTTTCTTATCTGTGTGTGTCAGTCTTTGCTGTTCTAAGTTTCATTTGTTAAACAGATGTTTCCAGACTGTCTTGTCCTGTAACAAAAAAAGCAGACAGTAATTACATCTCATCTGGGTCCCAGAAAGTCACACATCTGATAGGTGATCTCCGAAGCTGTTAAATCTTTTTCTGAAAAGCTACTAACAAACAGAGTGGGTGCTAAGGGAAAGAGGCCCACCATGATGCAGCCATCACCAGCACAGCTTAATTGTGCCAATTCGACTGGGCTATTCTCGGACACAATGGAGAGGAAAGTGCAAAAATGGGTTGTGTTAATTGAGTGAGTGGGTTGTATGTTTTTTTTTTTTTAAATGGCCTTGTTAATTATTCTTTAAGGAATGGGCCCCCAGTGGTTGCACTCGGATATGGCTTGTTGTGCTTCCCGGGGCACGGGTGGCAGTGGATATTAGGAGGGCTGTGAGCACAGCTTTCATGTAAATGTCAGGTTTCATATTTATTGATGCTCTCTCATCAGTCATCCATACAAAAGAGGATCCACACTTTTTCAACTCTCATACCAGGATTATTAGTAGTAATAAGATTTATAATAATAACCACCACATACCCACAGTATTCAAGGTCATTTGTGACTGTATCCCTATGTACGTATATTTGTGTTAATAAATAAATAAATATTTCCACTCCCTTTAATTATGTAGCCCCTGAAGCATATTTAGCATTGATAACAGTTATTTTATGAAAGAGAGTTTCCTGCAATGTTTCCTTAGGTCTACCTAACAATGTTATTGTAGACATATCCCCAGGCAAGTGCCCTTGTGAACTCTACTCCACAAATGGCCCAGCCATGGAAAAAGAGTTATATATAGAAAGTGTGGGTGATGCTGGTAGCTCTGGTGCCAGCAAGAGTTGCATTTGTGTCTTAAAGCCACCCTCTACCTATGAATGATTAACTCCCACAGACCCAGTGCAGCAACTAAGGAAAATACAGAGATATGCTTGTAAACAATGATAAAACAGCTTCATTGCTCTATTTATTTCAAAGCTAACTACTGCTAGCACATCAGGGAAGATTTTTCTTTTTTTTCTTTTTCTTTTTGGCTATAAAGGGCTTAAACACAACTCTTGTGAGGCTCTCTGTGTCAGGAGACCTAATTACACCTACCAAGACTCATCATCTTAGATTAATGAATCTTTCTGGCCACTGTAGTCAGCCCATGCTCTGTATGTTGCCAGGAAGTTCACCGTTTTTTCTGACCCTTTCTCTGTAGTTACAGGCTAATGGAGCTATAAGCTATCATTGCTAAAGTACGCCTGGTACCACATCATTCATCACAGACCAATGGACAGAATCCTTAACAGCCTCTAACTCTACTAGACCCTGCGGGATTCATCTGACTTTAAAACTCCCATTGCCGATCACTTAATATAGTCTCATTGTCTACTTTGCAACATTAAGAGGTCTTTTGAACAAGTAGGTTTAGGTATAACAGTATTCTGCTACTTTAGGTTTACATGACCAGTTATCATTCTTCTTTTCCCTATTTTGGACAGTAGATATCTGTTGTGGAACCTCTCTGTCTATAAATAACTTGGCTATAGTCGAGGGCTTAACTAGTGCCTTTCTCAGTGAAAGAAATAGCTCTATATAAGGGTAGAATTAGAACGGGGAAAGCCTGAAGGCAAGGAGCAGAGTGCTTGTTCAGGTGAAGATGAGGTTGTCTCTGCTACTTCAACCACATGTCATTATTTAAACCGGTTGTATAGACCTTTCTGGTGTCATTGGATCTCATCTACTCTAAGTGCTGATTTATTTCTTTACTCCTTTTTAAAGCTTTTGGCAGCCTTTTCCTAGAAAGGTACCTGAGCTTTTGACTGATTTTACTAAAGGTGATGAGAAGTTCTCATTTGGCTATTTGGTTAGTCCTGTCTCTATAAAATTCCTCTACAACTAAACTGCTTTCGATTCAGTGGAAGCATATCTTTATTATGTCTGCTTATGATACTGCAGAAATACGTTTTTGAGCACTTCCCTTTATTTTCTTCTCCGTTTTCTTTTCTTTATTTTCTTCCTGCTGCTATTCATTTACAGACACAAAATAATTTGCTATTTGTATTATTAGCATAGTTTCATAAATCTAACCCATTGAGCCCAACCGGTAATATCAATTAACATTAACTATTTGCCAGTTTATCAATGTCAATATTTATAACGTCTAATAATGAAAATTCAAAAAGTAAAGAACAGGTGGGAGAAACACCCTTCTAATGTGTTATGAGCGTTGATATGGCACAGTGTGTCCACCAGAGGGCACTCTGCAGCTTCTCTCTTGGTAACAGAAGTTTAGAACGCAACTTTGTGAAAGAAAAGTCATTATATATTTGAATATGAGTATACTCTACTAAGCAAGTAGTCTTAGTGCTTGAATTTGTCCAAAGAGAGACTAGAGACAACATAAATAAAGTGAAACAAACAAAACAGTCCCATACATGGAAAAAAGTTGCCCCAGAAACCCTTTCTCTGACTTTGTTGCTCACTCTACATAATATTGCTATATTTCAGAAAATAAATTCTATCATTTTCCATCAAGTAATTCAGAATGCAGCTTAGCTTTATGGAATGTACTTTTAAGAGATGGAGCTGATTTGGGAGGATTTTTTCTTCTTTTTTGTATTGCATGATTGTGTGTGTGTGTGTGTGTGTGTGTGTGTGTGTGTGTGTGTGTGTGTGTGTGTGTGTTTGGTTGCAAAAAAGGACAGAGAAAAAGAGAGCTAGACAGAGGTGGTCAGATAAAAGAGACAGGCTCTGTAGGCTCCGTGTGAGATGGTCAGATAAAACATGACACTTCTCTTTGAGGTAGACCGTGAAAAAGGAAAGTAGAAAAGCAGGAAACATGAATGCCTCGTCAAAGCTTCGTTAAAACAATGATAACACTTGAAATGTGCTACTGTGCCTTGTGAGTGTTTCATCATCAAAAAGACAGAAAGGGGGGAAACTGTGGGAGGAAAGAGGGAAGATAAAAAAAAAAGAAGAAGAAACATTTAGGAACACCCCCAGCTGCCAAATTGGAAATTGAAGTGTTGGGCTAAATTTTTATATATATAGGAATTTAAGCATTTGTAGTAAACGTTGCTTTGAACTACTACATTTTTGTCATGCTTTCCACTCATTTCACTCATTCAGACCAGTGAATGAACAGTTTTGCCATCCTAAATGAGGATGTAGATCACCTTAAACATACTAATAATACCTCACTATAGATCAAATCTATCAGTATATTGCACTCTCTAAAGCTGTCCATCCTCTGATTACACAGAAACCATCCAAGCAAAGTGCATCGTGCATCCTTGAAGAGTCACCAGAACCCTGGTTTGAAAATATTGTGTATCCCTTAATGCTAAGCAAGGCAAAAATGCAAAACAAGTTAGGATAAAAGTGCAGAGCGAAGAAAAAAAAAATAGGTTGGAGCTTCAGGGGAGGCCATGCAGCTGAAAGCTCTCTGACATGATGATGCTATTTATTAAGAGTTATTTATGCAAGACTGAAGGGGTGATGGATAACAAAAGCATCGCCAAGGCTCTCCTTTGTTTTCAGGGTTAGTAAGTGTTCCATTGAAGCTCTATTGGATGGTCAGGCTCACATAGTTACAAAGGAGAAAATAAAAATGTGCATGTAAACACACACACACACACACACACACACACACACACACACACACACACTCCATACGTACACTCATGCAAACCATGACCATACTGTATGTGTCATGTACTGTATGTTCACCTAAGCCTGTGTTCTCCTTTGAGTATACAGTACTTGAAAGGTAATGCGGGCCCTTTAGTACATGTGTTTGCTTGCATGTTTTCACTAAGGAAGACTGAAGACTGACAGGGTCTCAAGGGAAGGCCTGAAATCTTTGACCTGAATACATATTTTCACATATTAGTGATGAGCGAGGGAGCACCAGTGAGACGTGACAAGGCCTGTTTTCCTGCTTGTTTACAGGTAATAAATACTCTCCACCATGAAGTTAGAAACCAGGCCAGGAGATCGTATAATATGGTCTATGGAGAAATACTCATCGACATTCAGCATAATTAACTTTACAGCTAGTGCTGTGTATGTGTGTTGACTTAGTGCTGTGATATGTGCTAGCAGCCTCATTTGGCAAAATATATTAGTAGTAGTGACAGTCATGTCATATGTTTTTTTAATTGTGAAATATTACAATACAAATAATGTTATAGTAATAATGCTTCCCATATAATAGCTACACATAATTTGAATTATACATTTTCATTTACAGCAATGTACTTTTAGTACTGTGCAGTCATTTCTGGTTTTTGTTTTCATATTGCCGCTGTTTGTGGTTATTGCTTACCCCTAGTGGTTATTACTAAAGCTGTACCGAATGCTTTTTTGTTTTTCCTTTTTTTTTTTTTTGGCACCATATGCCAGTACAAGCTGAAGCATGATGACCACCACAGCAGAAAAGGTAATGCTGAGACATGATATATTTCAGGATTTGGGAGACAGACACTCTCTACTTTTAAGATCCAGCTTAAAACTTTCCTTTTTAATAAATGCTTATAGTTAGAGCTGGCTCAAGCTGCCCTGGATCTGAATCAAGGTTGCTGGAGGGGACTTCCCATCATGCACTGAGCAGTTCTTCTGCACTAGCCTCTTTTCACTCCCTGTGCATTAGAAGCCTCTACTGGGTCATTTCATATAAATATCAGTGTGGACCTTAACATCATGGCCATAATATTTTTATGGAATTTGGGAGATGGGTTAGCATAAAATGTTGTAAAAATGTGCTGATTTGAGACTGGATGTCATTAAATTTAGTGCTTTCTCTCCCATAATTTTATTTTAACCTTAACTCTGTGCTCTCATTTTTTTCCCCCTTTTCCGCTCACCTCCAACCAGTCACAGCAAATGGCTGAACCTCATTCTGTTATGCTTCCTGTTAAAAGGGAGTTCTTCCTTCCCACAGTCACCAAGTGCTGCTGGGAATGCTCAGATTGTTAAGGTTTTTACTCTTTTGTAGAGTCTTTCCCTTAGAATATAAAGCACCTTGAAGTGACTGTTATTGTGAATTGGTGCTATTTAAAATAGAACTGAACTGAATTGAATATATTTTCACTAATTAAAATAAAATGAATATCCAAAAATTGAAAACGGAAGAGCTAGGTATTAAACATATTTGTAAATACAATAAATATTTGGGTATAACTCCAAATAATATTTGTTCAGCACTATTTACCTTGACACATTTTCATTAGATTCATAACGTTTAATAATCCACCTCTCAGAACGCAGCTTAATGTGATGGACAAACTATTTGGGTGACTTTTTAAATATAATGCAGCACAGTGCACCACCTGGATAATAAACTTGAAGGAGAGTTATTACCTTTCTGGCAATGTCAACAAAAACAGAAAATGTAGAAGCTTTGTAAAGGTAGAGTTTATGACAGCAGTGTTGTCTTGGATTGCATTAGATTGCAATAAAGCACCATGTGAGTGTACACACTGTGCAAAGAAACACTGAAGTGCAGACAACCAATGTAAGGTGATTTTCAAAATAAAGAGACTCCAAAATGAGAAATAATTGGCAGCATATTACTTTACGCACTGTACTTTTCACAAATGGCCCTGGTCCTCCTGAGAAATGAAGATTCTCCTAAAGCAAATAACATATAGGAAAAAGACGAGATTTATAAAAATCAGAAACGGAGAAACTCACTGTACCAATTTCTAGATTTGAGCTTAATAAAAGCTTAAGTTACATTTTGGAGGTTAAAATAGTAAAAACTATTTTCCTTTTTAATGTTTTTTATATATCGTAATCAAACTGTTGTAACTGCTGTAATCAAACCTATACTGAAAAAGGACAATCTTGACAAGACACAAATGAACAACTACAGGCCGATCTCAAATCTCCCGTTTTTAAGTAAGATCATTGAAAAAGCAGTTTCTCAACAGCTCAGTTACTTCTTAAAACAGAATAATTGCTACGATGCCTTCCAGTCAGGTTTTAGACAGAACCACAGCACTGAAACCGCTCTGACCAAAGTGTTTAATGACATATGTCTGAATACAGACAGTGGAAAAATGTCAGTCCTAGTTTTACTGGATCTCAGTGCAGCATTTGATACAGTTGACCACAACATATTACTCAAACGACTGGAGAACTGGACAGGTCTTTCAGGAACTGTACTAAACTGGTTCAAAACATACGTAGAAAACAGGAAATACTTTGTATCAATAGGTAACTTCACATCTGAGCAGACAAGTATCACATGTGGAGTTCCCCAAGGTTCCATCTTGGGACCCCTTCTGTTTAACATCTACATGCTCCCACTGGCACAGATTATAAACAACAACAAAATAAACTATCACAGCTATGCAGATGACACACAAATATATATCACAATGTCACCAGGAGACCGAGGCCCTGTACAGGCTCTTGGTAAATGCATTGAGGAAATCAATGACTGGTTGTGCCACAATTTTCTCCAGCTAAACAAAAACAAAACTGAGGTAATAGTCTTTGGTGCCAAAGAAAAACGATTACAGGTCACCAGAGAACTTCAATCTATACATCTAAAAACCACAAACCAGGCGAGAAATTTGGGTGTAGTGATGGATGCAGACCTAAACTTAGAAAAACACATTAAGACAATAACAAAGTCAGCTTACTATCACCTCAAGAATATATCAAGGATAAAAGATCTGATGTCTCAACAGGACCTGGAAAAACTAGTCCATGCATTCATCTTTAGTAGGCTTGATTACTGTAACAGCATCTTTACAGGTCTACCTAAAAAATCAGTCAGACAACTACAGTTCATTCAGAACTCTGCTGCTCGAGTCCTCACTAAGACCAAAAAAGTGGACCACATCAGTCCAGCTCTGAGGTCCTTACACTGGCTGCCTGTCCGTCAGAGGATAGACTTTAAAGTTCTGATGCTGGCCTATAAAGCTCTGAATGGTTTAGGACCAAAATACATCAATGACCTCCTGACCCAGTATGAACCATCCAGATCCCTCAGGTCATCTGGATCCGGTCTTTTATCAGTTCCCAGAGTCAGAACCAGACACGGAGAAGCTGCATTCAGCTTTTATGCTCCTTATATCTGGAACAAACTCCCAGAAAGCCTCAGATCAGCTGAAACACTCAGTTTATTTAAATCCAGGTTGAAGACTCACCTGTTCTCAGCTGCATTTGAATAAAGCACCAAATCCACACTTTAAGCTTAAATTTCAAAACTTACATTTAACTACTGATTTTATCTACTGTTCTGATTTTATCTGTTTTGATTTTATATACTGTTTTGTTTGTTTGTTTGTTTGTTTGTTTGTTTGTTTGTTTGTTTGTTTGTTAATTAGTTAGTTAGTTTATTTGCTTGTTTTAATCAATTTTAAATCATGCTTTTTATTTGTTCTTGTTTCTAATGTCTCTGTAAAGCACTTTGAATCACCTTGTTGTTGAATTGTGCTATACAAATAAACTTGCCTTGCCTTGCCTTGCCTTGCCTATCGTGGGGGAGGGGGGAAATCTGCTAACAGAAACATTAAATTAAGCACTTCACACCATATCACATATTGTGCTGCTATATTTTCACCATTTTGTGATTTGTGCCATCTAAAGTCTTACTTGATGTTCAGAAGGGACCAAATTACTGCCCAAGCCTCTGTTGCCCTAACATCCATCTTTCTCTTTGTGTAGTGCAGGGGTTATTGTATGTTTTTTTCCTTGCTGTTAAACCGGCAGGTGTGTTCAGTTGTGATCGTCAGGAATTGGATATGAAGGGGACTGCCAACTCCAAGTATGACCTCATTAATTACATCTGTCAGTGATTCCCTGCAGATCTGTCTCCTGCTCTTCACATGCTGCCACTCAGCCAGCCAACCAGTCAACCAGTCAGTCAGGAAATTTTCTGCTGTGGGTTAGACAACCTGCCGGGCTTCTGCTCATAACACTGGCAGGTGGGATTGGGAAGAGGGAGTGGGAGAGAAGAGAAAAAAGAAAAGAGAGAAAACATTAAGGATGGGGGGTGAGACAGTGAGTGAAACAGATGAACACATTCATGCAGACTCACTTCCGTTTGATTGCTTAAAAATGCAGACACGCACACACGGACGCACACACGCGCACAGGCAGACACATCTTCTCAGTGCAGCCGGAAGAATTTGATCTTTATTTAAATCCTTAAATTATAGCTGATTAAAAATTCATGGAGAGCCGTTTATATGAAAGCTGGGTGCTGTGCAGGCTGCCCTGTGATGTCTAATTGGTCTGAAGGTTGCCAACCCTTTGAACAAGTCAGGACGGAGAGTTGCGGCTGCCTGTGTGCTTTGAATGAGGATGTGAGTGTTTACCACCCACCAACCCTTCATCTCTCTCTCTCTCTCTCTCTCTCTCTCTCTTTACTGTCCTGCTTTTGTGTACTGTACAATGACTGTTGAACCTCAGAAAGTTAGAGCAGAGAACATGCTGTATCTTTGATACGCTGTGATATTGTGGAAAGAACAAGATTTAGAGACACAACCTACATTTGTTTTAGCATTTGGACTATGCGCGTCGTTTCTGGTGGCTTTGAATTGGGAGCTGTGGAAAATCATCTGCCCGTCTTATGACACTGGTGCTTTTTTGGAAGGGTTGCGGGAGGGGGGGTCCACTGCTGGAGGTCCACTACAGACTAGCTCATACCGAGTACGCGAAAAGCCCCATCTTCATTCCCCTCCTCCTTCTCCATTCTGGCGGCACATGCATACGCGAGCACACACATACAAACGTGTGCAGACATACTGCTCAATGGCAGGGCCCTCCTGCTGCCCCAAAGCATGGAATACCACATTTGTTTGTTTACGCCTCGTTTTCTTTCCCTGAACTCTATTAACATTTATATTGCAGCTGAAGGTGTTGGAAGTCCCTCCTGCAGTGGGGGGGAAACTCAGCTTAGATGAGAATGAGCTTCGGTCGAGCCTTCCTAGGCACAGACTTGTGTGTTTATACCTACATTATCCAGCTATTCCCCAACTGCCTCTTTTCCTGTCTTTTTTTCCCTCTTTTTTCAGTTCATATCACCATTTGCTCCAGCTCGCCTCTTATGTGACTCTTTAAGCTTTTATCTCTCTCCAAGGTAAATTGATTGCTTGGAAAAAATAAAAAAAGGGAGGGAAAAAAAAGTGGTTGGAAATGCTTCTGGATTGGGCAGCCTGATTAAGCATTAGCATATGAATAGAAGAGAGACAGCTCGCCATGTCAGAGGAGGAGGAAGTGTTATGGGAAACATCCGCTAGACATCTGTGTTTCAGATGTTTCTTGCCAATTTTAACACATTTCATCGCCGATCTGTGGGGGTATTCCGAGCAGACATTTCTAAGTCACACTGCTGGGATTTTGCTATTCAAGCAGGATTTGGTAGCACATTCTTGTACTGTCATTTTGACATGCTCCGCCTTCCTCTCGCTCCACAAGCAGGAGGAAAAAAACTCCACAATGATTTCATACACTGTTAAACAAAGAAATGACAAAAAGGGGTATAAATGAGCTGTGCATGATAAACGATTGTTGACAATATTTTTCTGTGTAGCCTCTCCTAGCCTCAAAACCAAGGAAAACTGATAAAGCTTGTCACACATGGCTGATGTCTGTTATGTTGATCTTCCTTGCATGCTAGAGCGGCATCAATTAGGCCCAAATACTGCAGGTCATAGATCTGTATCTTTCTGTATCTGTCCCTGTGACCCAGAGGCTAGGCCTACAGCAGGGATCCAGTGCTCTGTTTGATAGCTTTGCACGGGGGTGGGGGTGCAGACATCAACCCTATTATTGTGCAGTGCTTTATTTATTTATTTTTGGGTTGTATGTCTGCTGGCTACTGCCTGTGCTTACCTTATGTGAACCACACAAATGTGCTCACTGGCTGCTATAAATTGTCACTATTTTGGGTTTCTGGGTCATTTTCGGTAGCCAGTGGAGAAAGGGCTGTGCAATTCTTGCTTTTTGTCAGTGCCTTACTGATATGCGGATAACAGATTATTGACAACTACTAGTTCAATGATATCCAAATTGAACATTAAATTTGATGTGACAGTTATTCTTGCTTTGATATACACATTTGGCACGCTCAGAGAATAGGGGTATTTTTTCAACTAATGGTAGACAACCTAAGCATGCTTGTGTGCTCCAACTGCAAAATCAAATCATCTTAAGGAAATATATTTTAGATGCAAATGGTATTTGGTAGTTTAAGTATAAAGATGATGTAAATTATGATAGATTGCAGCATTAAGAAAACATTTTTTTTTCTCTGTATCTACAACAGTGAACTGATTTGGGTTGTTTTTCTCTCTCCACAGTTTATTTTTAGTATTCTTATGTGCTAAGATGGAAGTTGAATAACAAGTTAATGTTACTGGTCTTCTGTGCTTTCTAATACCATTAACAATAGAGAGCCTGGAGGAATGCGGGGCTGGGATTGCATCTCTTAATGCAAAATGTAACATACATATATTGCTGCGTGGCCTGTGCACTCAGAGCCACAAAGTTGTGCCTGCAGCCTAACTGTAGTGTGTGTCATTATATAAGGTATATTATATGTAAAAGATGTATCCGTGTATTATATCCTCAATACAGATAACATATTCGCATGATGCTGAATTTTGTGTTCTGAGAAGAAGCTGTATTTTGTTTTGTGCATAGGTTTATTCAAGCGTAACCCATGCTGGAGACTTCTGGTTCAGCCTTTTCCCAAAATCATGAGTCATGTTTTGCAGTCAGAACACTATTTTCTTTTCTCGCGTCATCTTTCCACTCCTGCATCTTTTTTCTCTCTCCTCCACCAGCTGTCCCTGCATCCTCAGAGTTCACTTTGGGTAGGTCTTGTGCTGTCAGGCAACTTCTGGTTTGTTCTGCTCTTTAGTTCCCTGGGCTGAAACACACAGAAGTATACACATGCGCCCTTGCACACAGGCATTTAGAGAAAATATAGTGAGAGTCCTTTTGTGCTTTTCTTGACTCCACCGTGCACTTCTTCAGCATTTTAGGACGGATTCCTACAGCCAACAGCAATGTGTCACTTTCCTTTGATTTGATAATTTGCATTGGTTCCTTTTCCCAGACTGCTCAGTGTCAGCATCGCAGCAAACAAATATCGTCCTAACATAGCATGTCATGTATACTCCTAGATATCTCTAATATTTAATAACCTTAGTATTCATGTTGCCTTTTCCCCCCACAAAATGATATTATGTATATGCCAAGTATATCATTCTGCAATACCATTGAATATAAATGATTATAATTATTAATCATTTAATGATATATATTTTTTTGCATTAAAATTGTATTTAGTCACTTGCATCCAAAATAAAAGGTGAATTCAGTTGTTAAAATGACATAGAAATGACAAGCCCCAAAATGTTCTTCTATTGTGGATTTGGAGGCAGGACTAGACCGAGCAGTATAGGTGATCTGCCATGGCCTCATCTAATCTGATTTGCATGCCAGAGAGAATTATGTAATTGGCATTTATGCAGAACAAAGAAGGATCAGCTCATGGAAAAGAAGGGTTTTCATGTAGAACTGTGTGTCTAAGCCTGTTTTCTGCAGCTTTCTGCTGCCTACGGTTGGCTACTGCATAGACAGACAAGAAATGACTGTTGTGTGGGACTGTTTATGTTTGTATCATACACATGGATGATGTGTTGTATTAGTGCACAACGGTTTGGCACATGGCTTGCAACAAGGGGGGGATATATTGGAAGCCTACCAGATCTTTCACATATGCTACCTCGAATTTGTAAAGCTTTTAACTCTCCTGTAATTATTATGTACCAGTCTCAAGACTCAGCCTTGTGAATAGAAATGGCACAGGCTCAAAGCTCAACTACATTTAAAAAATGGCTTTAACAGCATGTTATGGTTTTAGACATGCTGTTGTATTACATTCAGGATTTTTAGCCATTTCTACATTATACACATTAAAGAAGATATTGTTTCCTTTTTTAACAAATTAATGGAAGTTCAACATTTCCCCCTGAATGTCTATTTTATGTTTTAGTTCAGCGTACCTCTCAGATCATTTATCATACCTTTTCCATATACCCCAGATTTTTTTTTGATTGGCTGTTTATGGTGTTTGTAGCTTTAAATCCAAATTGGCTGCTGTTGCTCCCGCCTCTTTCAGGAAGAGTGCTTGAGTGACAAAGAGGAGCAGCCAATAGGAGCAGTGCTTCAGCACCAGTTCACACAGGCCAGCCGGCATAGACGTGAATGAAGCATTATGTCATCTTCAAGTTTCAGTACAATAGAATAGTTACAGCAAAAATGTCATGTGTTGTTGCAATCTAAAAATCTGTATTTTAGTACCACAGAGCAAAGGCCTGAAAAATGATAGAAAATATAGTAAATGGCCCAAATTTTATATCATCATTTCACACTCTTTCTATTTGAATAAAGAACGTGGAAAGTGTTGTTGGAGTTCTGCTATGACTCTATCAAGATGTGTTATATCTGACCACAGAGAGTAGGAGCGATGTAAATCAAACGGGCTGGTAAGCAGCCAGCTAAGTTTTGCTTGCTGTGAAGATTAAAAGGCAACAAGTAAACAACAGTAACCCATACCCACTTGTTGTTTTTTGGTTTCAGACTGGTCTTTCACAATTTCTTATTTTGCCTGTGTATTCCAATACTATACAGTGCATTAAATAGCTCTGGTTTGTGGGAATAAGTTAATGTAACATTAGCCACTACACTAGCTACACCACATGCTAACATTTTAACAGTTTCCCCGTTTGTGAGACTAAATACTAAAGTTTTTAGTGAATACTACATCTTGGCATTTTCTTAAACTGAGGTAATATTTTAAAAAGTCTTTATGAATATTCTCTGGCAACAAGAGCTCTTTTCTTTATTAATTCTTGTCATGTAACTTTTTATTGGCAAAACAGCTCCTACACAGGCAGTTTCTCTTGTGCAACATGCTGTAAAAGTGTAACAACAACAACAACAAAAAATACTGTACACAGCAATTTTAATTTCAGAGTGAAGGGGTTAGCAGTAGCATATATATCCTGCTGCTGTTACTTGAAATTAATGTTATAATCTTCAATGAAGTTTTTATCACTTTTCTTATGCACGAGGAAATTAAATTCATTAAACAGAGCCCTCTGGATATGAAATGCTGTAAAAGAGGCAGTTTAAGTGACATAAGGTTTCTTTTAAAGATATTAACCGCTCTTCTTTCCAACTTTTTTTCTTTCTTTAGCAGCAATAAGCAGAATTCCAAGTGTCTTTTTTTCCTTTTACTTCTTTTTGCAAACATCAGATACATAATTACAGATACATAATTACGAAACATTAACCCACAGTTTGCATTAGTTAGAAGAGGGAAAAGTATAACCTCTGAAGTATAGCATGTGGAAATGATGTTTTCCATCCTACATACAGCCCCATATTTATCAGCGAGTTTCCATTTTCAGCCGTTCAGCTATTTTTGTTTTTGTTTTTTTAAAACATTGGTTGTATTTGAATGTATTTTGCCCGCTGTGAGGAAAGCAAGAGCACAGCCTGACTCATGAAGAAGGATTGATAAGCTGGATAACTGTGCTGAGTAACACCTGGAACTCCCCCAAATCTGGAACATGGCCCTAGGCCAAATCTCCCGCAGTGAGCGTGAGACTCATGCAATGGACTCTAATCTGACACACTCTTCCCGCACCTCCTGTTTCTCACGCTATGAATTGTTGATGTCAGTGTTGCTGTTTTGTGTGTACCAGCCTAGTCAGACACTACACTACTGCCACGGTTTCACCTGATCGAGAGCGAGCTGTCAAATTCAGGCTGGACCGTTATTAGTCTGCCCCGGTCCTCCTCTTACTGTGTTTTGTTCAGTCACGTGCATTTATGTAAATGACGTTACGCTGCACAGCTGAGAGAGCACAGACAGAGGGGAGAAAAGGGGTGACAAAGAAGCAGTGTATTCAGAAATATGAATAGTTGAATCTTTGGAAGTATTGCTGTTGCACTGGCTCCATTTTATAAAGGTCAAAATATTTGCAGGACAAAAAAGGCTCATTTTTTTCACTGAAACGGAGAAGTAAAGGTAGGGAAAGCGAAAGAACAGGAGGAGGATGTGGTAATGCTTTAATAAGCTTTTATGACCCTGTAAAATCGGGGCTTTATTCTCATTTGTTTAAATATAACTAGATCGTAGCTCTGTGGGGGGAAAAAAATGCACCATACCTGCTATCATTTTAACAACCGAAACACTCAAGAGGAGAAAATTTGTCTTGTTGGTGCAAGCACCAAAATGCTCTTTTCCTTCTTTTTTGTAATATTCATAGCCTGAGCTTGTTTGTCTTGTAAAATTCAGCTTATAATTGCAGTGCCTCTTTCTGGGATGTTCTTTTTATAACTCGGCCCAAATTTCACTGTGGTCTTTCCCAGACTTTGAGCGTTTCCTTTTAGTGACATTTGACGTGTCTGCATTTTATCTTAATAGCACACACACACACACACACACACACACACACACACACACACACATATATATATATATATATATATATATATATATATATATATATATATATATATATATATATGTATATGTATATATGTATATATTAGGGGTGCAACGATATTCGTATCGATATTGAACCGTTCGATACAGTGCTTTCGGTTCGGTACGCATATGTATCGAACAATACAACATTTGTAATTTATTTTATCAACTTTCCTTCTGACGATGCTGTCTGTGTGGAGCGCTCAGTGAATCTGCGTTCGACTACTCCGCCTAGGCTGCACTGTCGAGCGCAGATCCACTGGGCGCTCCACACAGACAGCATCGTCAGAAGGAAGAGCGCAGGGCACCTCCCCCACCCTCATTCAGATCTGGCGTTTGGAATTATTTTGGTTTTCATGTGACGTATGACCCTGAAGGTAAGTGAGTCATGGACTAAAGTAAAACAGTATGTTGGATGTGCCATGCAATGCTCAATTACATGGGTGGGAACTAGTGTGTTAGCGCAGTTAGCTCGTTAACGTGTTGGGCGTCTAGCCCCATGCACGGGGCGATCGGCGGTAGCTCGTTAACGGAGATTTGCCGTGTTGTGGTGTTAAGGTCATTTCAACGAGATTAACCTGAAAGCACTAGTGGGAACACAACGAATATGACTGCACATTTACGCCGACATCATCCTAGTGCAAAGACAAAAACAACAAGCATGCTACTAACTTTAGCCGAGTCATTTAGACAGCTGTTAGCACATGATTCTCCTTATGCTGCTGAGAATATAGCCCAGAAGAAGCGGATAGTATAGCTTTTATTTTGGAAAGAGACATTTCTCTGTAATAAACTCTCTTTTCCAAAGATGCATGATTCCTCAATCAGATACAGGGCTTGCAATATCGCTAGCCCGACGTCCCAGAGCTAGCGATTTTTTCAGTCGTGCTACCAAAATCTATCTCTTCCCTGCCCGTTGGGCTATTGTAGGAAGGAAAACTATATGTCAATGCTTTTGCATTCTTTCAGAAATGTAGCTGGGTAATTATGTTATTGGCATCGGTGAGCCACTGTCAATATGTGACATATTGAAATCGCGTTTGAATTTGCGCTTGTTTTTTTGCTTTCACTTTGCAATCGTGCGAACTGTGTATAGAGAGCGACAGCACTGATCTGTGAGTGATGATAATTTGCGCACCAATTCCTCTGACATCGTCTTATTAATCGTTAGCTTATATGCAAACATGACAAGTGAAATCTCCCGCAGCAAGCTTAAACATGTGAGAGGTTGATCGCGCAGAGAATCACTGAGCTTATGTGAGTCCGTGTGTAAAAGTAGCAGTATATATATTTTAGTTCTGCTGAGCCAAATAAGACAGGTCAGGGTGAAGAAGTGACAGCCAAAGAAAAGCTTACCACAAAACGGAGAAGTTATGACAAATCAGACTATAAGGCAAAAAGAAAGTGCAGCTTTATGGTTTCATGGACAAAATAATTTCTGTGGCTGCGATATGACGAGCTAAATAACCAGGGCTGCACATAAGTGGTCCGCAGGTGCGCATTCGCTGTCAAAATAAAAAACGCGCACAAGGGTTAGGGTTAAATTTAAAAACTGTACTTTTGAGTTAAAATATATATTTATAATTTTAATAAATGACAAATTAAAAAGGCATGAACATTTTTTTTGTATCGAAAAAATATCGAACCGTGACACCAAAGTATCGAACCGAACCGAACCGTGAATTTTGTGTATCGTTGCACCCCTAATATATATATATATATATATATATAGATATATATATATATATAGATATATATATATATAGATATATATATATATATATAGATATATATAGATAGATAGATAGATAGATAGATAGATAGATAGATATATATATGTGTGTGTGTGTGTGTGACTCCTTTGTCACGTGGTGTGAGCAGAATCATCTGCAGCTCAACGTGGCAAAGACCAAGGAACTGATCGTGGACTTCAGGAAGACCAGGAAACACTTGACCCCTGTTTCAATTCAGGGGGTCAGTGTTGACATTGTGGAGGACTATAAATACCTTGGAGTACACATTGACAATAAACTGGACTGGGCTAAAAACACCACAGCACTTTACAGGAAGGGCCAGAGTCGTCTCTATTTTTTGAGGCGACTGAGGTCCTTCAACATCTGCCAGAAAATGCTGAGGATTTTCTATGAGTCTGTTGTGGCCAGTGCGATCCTCTATGCTGTTGCATGCTGGGGGAGCAGGCTGAGGGTCGCAGATGCCAACAGACTTAATAAACTAATCCGTAAGGCCAGCAATGTTGTGGGGATGGAGCTGGACTCCCTCAAGGTGGTGTCGGAGAGGCGGATGCTGTCCAAGATAAAGACAATGTTGGATAACACCTCCCACCCACTCCATGACATGCTGGTCAGTCACAGGAGCACGTTCAGTGAGAGACTGAGATTACCGAAAAGCACCACTGAACGACACAGGAAATCATTCCTGCCTGTGGCCATCTCCCTGTACAACGCATCCACTTAACACACTGTTTGCTGCTACAACTACACATGTTTCTTTTCCAACTATTTATTTATGAGTGACTTATGTATGTATGTATGTTTATATATGTATATATTGTACTATTCTTAGTTAGTGTATTGTCTGTCTTGTCTTAATGTTGGTTTAAAATGGAGCACTGTAACAAAAAATAATTTCCCCCAGGGATCAATAAAGTATTCTGATTCTGATATATATGTATATGTATATGTGTGTATATATATATATGTATATGTGTGTGTATATGTATATATATGTATATATATGTGTGTGTGTGTGTGTGTGTGTGTGTGTGTGTGTGTGTGTGTGTGGAGGCATAACAGAAAACAACTTTAAGCTAATATATGAAAATGGCTTATCCTTTCAAGTATCCTTGAAAGGATTTCAAAGCTGAAATTGCTCTAGAGATGCATCAATCGAACTTTTTCCAGTTCCGGTCTGATCCAGCTCGGCTTATGATATCTGCCGATACCAAGTAATGATCCAATACCAGGATTAAATTAATAACATGCAGTCCTCACTTTGAGGAAGAGACTGGAAATCATTCTTTTTTGTTTCAGGCAACGTCAGGTTCAACTTAAACACTGATTTTTTCTAACGTCATGAAATAAAATGTAGTAAATAAATGCATCAGAGAGCATACACTTTTGAATTGGCATTTATTAGTACAACAATAAATGGCAATAAGGCAAAAACAAATAAAATTAAAGTATTTTTTTTTCCTGCAGATTAATTTGCACTGGTGTCATTTCAAGTCAAGTCATCAACCTGCCATTTACAGTCACAGTAGCTTCTCCTTTACTTCTCTCTTTCTTTGCACACTTAATTTTACTGCTTCCAAAAGCATTCAACAAAGGCCACACCAAACGTAATGACAGTGAGAGTGAAAGCAATGTCCTCTGAGCTCTTCAGCTGTTTGAATTCTTTTAACTGAAAGAGTCAAAAGATTTAACTGAAATCTGCAGTTAAATTAATAAGTATTGCAAACATATACATAAAAGCTGCTGGTGGAGCCACAGTGAAATCTGAAACAACAGGTAACTGAATTGAATGGTTTAGCCACTGAATATCTGGTCCAGCTTTTTCAGTCAGGATTTGACCAGTATATGATCCAAATATCAGTGCATCCATACGCTACACTTATGTGGGTTCTCACAAAGTCAAGTAGATCCGACTAATGTATTTTGAGAAAAGCAAAGAGCACTCCCATATGGACACACACAGATTACAGCCATCCGAAAACCTCCCATTGCAACCCTGTCGACTACTTGTTTCATTTCAGCTTAGTGTGAGAGTCTCCACTCATTAATGGATAAACTAGTTTCTCTGTTATCCTCTGCTCTTTGTTTCACCTTGTCTTTTTCATAAAATGTGTATGTGCACACAAAATGTACTAAAAACATGAGAACCCACTTTAAAACAACTTCCCCAGCCATTCTTCACTTTTTGTCCCCACATTTCATTCTCATTGCTGTGGTATCAAATACAGTGGTGTTTTTTTTTTGTTGTTGTTGGTTTTTTTGTACCCTGAGTATTGGTGTCGTGAGAACTCATACTACGGAGGAATGCTTATAAAAGAAATCTTATCCTCACATTTTTATGCAGCGAGAAAGCGCCATTTTTTAATATGCAGGGTTAATGTTGGCAAGGGGTAGATTTTAACCCCCTTGGTACTTTTTCTTAACCTAATCAAGTAATGTTAAGTGCTTGAACCTAACTGTCAACTTCCAAATGGCATTTTGCCACAGCGCACCAACACCAGAAAACGCCTTCTGGATATATCTGCAGTGCTGGCACAAGTACTTGTCCCTAGTAATAATACCTGCCAGCTGTAAAAAGTGAACTTGTGCACCTTTGTATTCAAGACAAGAAGCTATTGCAGTTTTTTTTGTATACCACATTGAATTATGTTGATGTTTGGGTTATGCTTATGACTACTCTAATGCCTATATGCTTATTTTATAGCTAATTAGTTTTTTATTCTTACTCTGAACACCAATAGAGTGCCAAGTCCTGTAAAACCACAAACAAGTGAATAAAGCTATATAAGGTGGAGAGTGACAGCATGAGTTGGGGTATACTGTACTTTAATTCAACAGACAACCAGAGATCAGGTTTTATCTTTTTCTTACAAGTGTACTCCAACTAAAATATTGTTAATGCAAAATATTTTTTTTCCTCTGTTATTCAGCATCCAGTCCATCAGAAATGATCAGTATTTTAACACACTCAAAACCCTTGAAGTATCAGAATTAACCCCACTTACCCTCACAGTGCACACCTTTGCCACAGTGCAAAGTTCAGGCCAGAGGCTAGGTGGCCCGGCTGTGCAACTGTGAACCTGTGTTGGTCTTTAAAATACTGAGCTGTCAGTAGGAGTCAGCTGAGGTAGTTTGTTCTGCTCACCACTCAATGGACATGTTTCATTGGCACCTTGCTGGAGGTCAGCAGCAACCTGCAGCCAGAACTGTGGGGGTCAGGCCAGGCTACCTAGGTTTAGCTGGAGAGTGAATTACTCTGTAGGCGGGGCAGGTGGGCTGAGCTGAGGCTTGGGGCTGAGATTGTGGCCCAGCAGTATTTCTGAAGTGCGTGTGTGTGGACTGCATGGAGAAATCCATTTGACCAGTGTCACACAGCACAGTTTATACGCCTGGTGTGGAAGAGCTGCTTGGAACTCTTTTCTCCACAGATTCTTCAACCAATAACTATTCTGTAGGCTGCCATTGAAGGATTAGGACTAGAGCTCATCAAAGAAAATAGCCTGGTCAGTGTGACGTGCCATTTTAAAGTGGCTGAATATTTTAAGAGAGTCCTCTTCCTCAGAGGAAATGAAATACAGACAAAGAGTGGAGAGCAGGAGGTTTTTGTTTGCTTCTGCCAGTGCTTAGGGGCAGAGATGGAAGATTTGGAAATGTGAAGTAGATTGTTAGGGAGTGAGGCAGTTGGGGCCCATTTTCACCGCAGCTGAGGCCTCCACTAGCCACAAGCAGTTTATATAATTCCAGAGATGATAGAACAAAATATCTTCCACCACACAAAGATTTTACTCCCTTCTCTTCCTCCCAGCTTTTTTATATCTCTTCTGCTTTGCTCCAGTCACCTCCTATCAGCGCTCACTAGCAGCATCAAGGACAGTACAAAGGATTGCAGCATCAGTACTCAGAGACAGGCACAGTGCAAAACCATGTAAAAAGTAGCCTTTTACAGGACACATAGTCGGGATCATTGTGCTTGCTCTGCCATGCATCACCTGCTACTAAATGATTGTGTATTGTGGGCTCAGTGGATGTGCGTCTACGTAACTTGGTGCTGGCTGGTCAGGATTGCCTAGGAGCTATATCCACGCCATGGAGAATGAGTTGGTTGAGCTGTGCTACTGAGCTCTTCTGAGCATGCTTAAGAGCTGGGAATTATTCCACTCATTTCTGGGTTCCTGTGAAGCATGACAAAAAAACTGAAGTGCTTCATGCTCACCCAATTCCCTTCCTGAGAGGAGCCGAGAGGCTAGGGGTTTAGAAGTCGTTGAACAAACACTCACCATGATGAACATTAATTACATCAATTAAGTGGACCACAGCCATTGTCTGGGGTGCCTAAAACCCTGTGTCAAAATGCATTGACAGACCCCAACAAAGAGATACAGTGTGTGTGTTTGTGTGTGTGTGTTGCTTTATGATGCTCCTTTCACAAGTTAGAGTGGTTTGATCGGTAGTTCTTACCATAAGCCATAACTGCGAGATGCCGTAACTGCGGTGGTTCTTGTTACTCGTTGATGAAATTAAAATTTTCCTTTTATCATGCACACAGCTTTTCCACTACTAATTCATCACTTTTCACCCACTATGCTTGATAGATGGCAACAATCTATCTAAGCCACTCGGACACCTCAAAGTTAGTTTTGTGTGTCCATAACAATCCCTGGTCCAGTGTCTGTGATCTTTTGTCCATCTTTTTATTGGTTAGTCTCATATATGGATATTTCTATGTATCCAACATCATGAAGTCTTCTCTTCAAGTGAACTGCTAAGACTCCTGTTTTATGGGCAGTCTTTTAAAAAGCTGCCAGAGAGTCCAGAGATGGACTTCTCATTTTGCTTAGTTGTGCAATGGTACCAGTGCCAGTTTGCATTGTCCAAGAAGGAATATCCTTCTTTTCTCAGGGCAAAAATACTTAGAGTATATAGTTTTTCTAATTATCACATTAAAAAATGATTTGGTAAACTTGGATTAGGGACATAGACTGCACGCAAAGATGGCTATGTCTTTATATAAAGCTTTAGCTTCCAGGTCTAAAAAAGAAGACCATATTCAAGTGCTACAAAATGTACAAGTGCCTTTCTTGTAATGGTCAGCAGGGGACGAATCCTCTGGTTGCAAAGCAATAAAACAAAAATAAACAAAAACTCCCCCAAAGGGGGGATGGGGTATTAATTTATCTCCCTCGAACTCTGGCTTAACACATTAACACATTCCAGATAATCTTATGGCCTCAGTTGCAACATTCTTATTAAGTATTACTTGTTGTTGTTCTTTTTTTTTTTAATGCTGGGTGCCCATTAGTGGGCTTGACATCTCAAAACATTGATCATTCTTGATGAATGATTCCATGAATGATTAATTGTTTCTTTATAAAAATGTGCTGTTATTATTTATAGAAAAAAATAGGTTGTTTATACATAACTCTTTGTGTTTGAGTTGAAGTATATTCTATACATGTTCAGGCATAATTAGCATTATTTACAGATTTAAATCAAATATCTATATTGACTTTGATGCTTAGATCTGTTTAGATTTAGCAATTCTCTGTTAGTGTGTGAAAAAGATGTTTAAGCCCTGTATTAGTCTATTAAGACCTTGAGATTGTTTAAGTGTGAATTATGTTGATATTTGTTTTAAAGTAAATCATGCTCATATTACATAGTTTGATATAAACAAATACCTAATAAAAGTGAGATAATACACAAATCTAGTCTTCCATAAAGTGTGACAGACTAAAGTTACCTCAGCAGCAGCAGCAGCAGCTCACAGCATTTCGAATGACACAGAGAGCTGAACACTGCATGGTGTGCTGACTTTTTAATAGGGAAGAGAGTCCTTACTGGCTTCCTCTCATGGGAAAACTGACATTCTTGTCCGGGAGGTGAACAGCAAAAGGCTTAAATGTCTAACAGCCAAGATACTGCCAACAGCAAGTTGAATTCATATTTCTGAAGACACTGACTGCCCGATGACCTTGGTACTGAGGCCAAATGATGCACACTTACAGTTGCTTTTTGTGCAACTGCAGTGACCCTCATGATTAACTTTGTAACACACTGAATTGTGTCTCTATGACGCTGCATTTGCGGTACTTACATGATTAAACAAACTTGCTGTCAGTTTTTCTAGTATGCGGCTGAATTCATATTTATGTGGTGCTGTTATTGCCAGTGTAAATAAAAGACCGCTTAAACCGTTTCCATGATTATATATTTAATTAAAGCTGCGGTTAAACATTTATTTTCACCATTGATTAATCTGCCACTTTTATTTTTAATTAATGATTTCTCCTTTTGTCTGTAAAATGATAGGGGGCTTGGAAAAAAATGCCCCCTCATAATTAGAGGCAGAGGTGACTGATTGCTTATTCTGCCCCCCCAAAAAACAAAGTCAATCAATCAGTTTATTAGGATATAAAACAGAGAAAAGCAGAAAGAGCACTCAAACGTGAGACGTGAGAACCAGTGGACAAAAGTGACACAAATGAGTAATCACTAATCCATACAGTCACTGATTTAATTTTTACTGACTACTGGATAGCTAATCTTTTCAGCTTGAATATTAATTGCATTAAGTGTTCAGGGATAGACTGCTCAGTGAGAATTGTCAGTTTTTCCCTGGATTACTTCTTTGTAACAAAATATGCAACACAAATATGCAATGTCTTCTCTTTTACAGTGGTTGTGACCTCTGAACTTGCAGTGTCTATCTAGTTGAACACAAGAAACCTGTGAAATATATTTAGCTTCTGTGGAAAAAAAAAATCTTGAATCAAACTAAACTGAGTACTGTTCTGAGTTGAGTTGATGTGACATATAAGAAGCTGCAGTTTTAGAGTATATTCCTCCATTTATGATCGACCTTCTCCTCCTCCTCTTCGTCTCTCCCTGCTTCTGCTATCGTATCACTCACATGGCCACATTTCAAGAGATGGAGGTTCCACAATGATTAGCTACATTGTTTTCCCACCATGTGTGAATGAGAGAGATGGAGAGAGCCAGGGGGCTGGGTGGGTTGTTGTGGGTGGGAAGGTAAGGTGCGCAGAGGGCCTGTTACCAAAACCCCCCACAAAAAACACATTATTGTAATTGGAAGTTAAAATCCCATTTGTTTTCCCCTCTAGTGCTTACTGTCATGACTAGGGGGGAGAGGGGAGCGGGGGACTTGTTTTAAAAATTAACATTTGGTATCAATGTCGGGTTCACGCAAGAGAACATCAACCTTCTGAAAAGGGTGCCACTCAAAGCAGCTGAAGTGGGGGAGATGATTTACTATAGGAAAAACACGTTTTGGTTCTGATACACAACCACAGCCACTCGGTGTCTTGTCTGTAGCCTCTGGTTCAAAGGCGAATGTTGCTTTATGAACATGATAGTTCATTTCGCATTCATATCTTCACGATGTAAACTAAACGATGTAAAAAGACATTTTTTAAAAAGGACCAGCAAAAGGGGCACAATCACAAATATGCCTTGAGGGGCTATGCAGTCTTCATCACATGTGACATTCTCTGTTCTAAGACCCTCACAAAGCCAAATAAACTTCTGAATGAGACATCTTTCCATAAGTTGCTTGAGGTACATCCAGTAAATGGCACATGAACAGAAAGCAACATATTAAACTCGTGATTTTATCATATTTGGGATAAGCATGAAAAAAATCTATATGAAGAATATGATCTTGGATGATCACTTCTAGTTATCTAGAAAAACACACAGGAGCTAAGCTACATCACTTTCTCTCCAGGATAAAGCATGGCAAGAAGACAAACAAAACAAATGACCAAAAGGCAAAACATAAGCCCGCCATTCACACCCACAGTAGAAGGAAAGAAACACACATAGGGAAAAAAGAACAACATGAACACACAGGAATGAGAGAGTAGCTCAGTAACTGATTCTCCTGCAGGATGAAGACTCAGATCCACAACAGCTAGGCTGAAGCACCAACATCCGCGAGTGAGAGAGAGCATATAATCCAGTAGTTTCCCTTTCTGAGGTTTCTCTCAAATTTTTTGCTTTCTTCCTGTGTGTGTGAGGCTAAACTATACAAGTGAAACAAAAAACACTTGACTTGGCTTGTTGTAATCACGCAGTAGAAGGCAAAACTGTAAAGTTTGAGGTCCCTCATACTGGTGCATGTTCAGGGACAGGGAGGGGGCAGCAGAGACCCAGAGTAGATTTGGAGGCACCGTAGTGTAAATAACAGTTAAAAGCAACTGCAGGCTCCTGACTCTGCCTCCTGCCCGAATGAAGATTCGAATTATGTTACTGAGTTATCCCTTGCTTGACAACTGCTGGTTTGGGTTTAAAAGGTCAGCTGGAGGAGTTCATTGAGTTCACATCATTATCTGTCTATCTATAATAACACAGTAATCACATATATATAGTGGCATTGTTATCAGTGTTACCTCCTCAATGTTTACACTCAGTTGAACCTCTCGCAATGTATATATCTTCAAGGTCAGCTAAAGCTTGTGCTTTAAACCTTTGTATAGATAATTTGAAACACGTATTTGCATCCATATTTAGAAAAGTGCTGAAATGTGTTCAGTGCATATAGTACAACAGAGCCCGTTTCGTATGACCTACTATTTTAAAGTATGTGTTTTAGAGTATTTTTGTATTTCAAAATGTGAATGGATCATCTTGGAACGAGATTTATTCCATCTCTCTTCATGTTAAATGACTTCCAAAGCTCCAGAAAGGCAAGCTGTGCCTCATAACCCCAGAGTGAGTTTTTGATATCCAGTCATGTTTGCAATATATCGTCTAGGAAATTTGTTAAATGTCCATAACGTGCTTGCTCAAATGTCCCAGATTTGGCCAAAAGCAAGCATCTAATTAGCATAATATTCATATTTCTGAAAAGCTCTTAAGAGCACTTCTGGCATTGTCCATTTCTCTTATTTGCCTCTTATTGCTATAATGTTTGCTTAATGCCTGGCCTGTGCCTAGCGATCGCATGCTGTGCTCATTGTGAATGCAGTGTGAATGTGCTGTTTGGGTATGGGCCCATGCATCTCCAGGGCCCTATAATCAGCTCTAAGCTGCTTCTATCAATCTTCATAACTGTAGTGGGTTGAGGAGGGAAGTGCAGCTAATCAGCTCTAACCGGCCCCATGTTCAGCTTGACTGTCACTGTTATAGCAAGGCCATATGCAAACATTGTCCCTTACATGCGTGTCCCTTACTCACATCTTGGCCATCTCACAGGGCCATTCCACAGATGGCCGGCTCTAGCTGAAGTCAGGTTTTGAAAGGGCCTGTGACTTTCACTGAATAGCTGTTAGTGTAGGTTAATATAGGAGTGGTGGCCCTGCAGCGGTGGCAATCACAGCTCTGATCAGAGCCGGGCTTCAAAGACGTCTGTGCAAGTTGAAGCCAGAGTTGTCATTAGCTTCTGCCCTGTGCTTGACAGCCCTTCCCCTCCCCCCCAACTCCTTCTTCCTGTCTCTCTCTCTCATTCTTCGTCTTTGTCTCCCTCTTATTGCTCTCATTTTCTGCCCATGTGCAAATGGCTACTGTAATCCTGGGCCTGGGCGCTCTGGCCTGTCACTCCACATTTGCACTAAGCATCTTTCCTTCTCTCATCTCCTTTGCCCTAATTGTATTGTAATAAGCAATTACAGATCTATTTATGCACACTAGATCTGAGATTGGGCCACTTTTTAAGAGGCTGTATAGGGGAGTGGAAGTGGACCGAACGGCGCCCCCTCACCCTGAACTTACAGCTGGGACAAAGACGGCACTGCTGCTAATCGCTCGGCTTTCCCTGTTTCTCTCGCTGATGTTCTAATCCCGCATTACTATCTGGTGCTCTCCTTCTGTTTTCTATCCTGTGCAGAATGCCCTCTAAAGCAAAAGTGATTGTGCTGTTGTTTGTTGTTTATTGGCTGTGTTTTCTCTTTGTGAGTCAGCTCTAGTGATGCAAATGAACAGAGGCAGTGTTTACCTGGACTGGCCATGTTTTCCCTGCGTGTGTATGTTTCTGTGTGTGTGTGTTTGTGTGAGTGCGTGCGCGTGTGCATCGTGCCTGCACAACGTCTAGGCCTTTGATCATACTACATCGCATTGACAGATGCTCTCTGGTGCTTTCTGGTTGCTTATGAACGAGGCCACAGTCAGGATCTGAATGCCAGTAATTATATCTTGCTGTCTTGCTAGAATGATAAGAATTGTGGCTTATACAACAAAGTGCGATGGCTTTTTTCTATCTGTCCCATTATTTTTAGGTATGAGAAATGACATCGAAATCCCGTGTCTGTTTCCTCCCCGTCTGGGGCTCTGTGTTTACAGCTGTTTGCGAGCCTGTATATGTGAGAGGTTAGGGCCATGATAAAGGCTTACACCTTGTAATCATAGCTGGATGTGTGATCTCAGCGACCTGCCTGCGAACTGGCTTGGAGAATGGTGTGCATGCGTCGTGTGTTTGTGTGTGTTGAAGAGGAGTGGGCGGTGACTGATGCCAACCAATGACAAATTTGGAGTATAAGCTAAAAGCAATCATCAGAGTTAAGAGAAAGAACTGGGTATTGTTTAGAGATGAGATTGGTTATGTGAATTTAATTTGGTTTTTTAAAGGTGTTCTGGGTCAGGTATTCAGGTATGAGGACATTTCGATATTTTTTGTAGAGTATACTTGCAAATCGCTAGTTGTTACATTTGAAATATTCTTACAGGGAAGAACTGCTGTCTAAGCCACAATTCTGTAGCTGACGTTGAGTTGAACACATGATTATGTCATCACATGAATGTACCTTCCTGTTGTGTCAGCCCAAGGCTGAAGGTCCAACTCACAAATCTTTGCATGCTGTTTTCCACCTGACCAGAAGACAGGATTCATTTATCTAAAATTAACACATTTAAAATAAATTTATTATTGTTATTTATTGATATATAAACATAAAATAAACACATTATTATATAGTAAACATAATATTCCTGATAAAATCAGTCAGTCTAAATTACGAACACAGGCATTGGCTCTCTCCTCCATCATTTTCCTCCCTCAGTCTCTTGTTGGCTGCCTGCAGCTACCGCTGCCAGAGAGCTAGCAGCTAGTAGCTAAGTTTAGAATAATTTACCAAATTGACAGCTGCAAATTAGCTACCAGTTTGTCTCTGATAGCTTTCTTTGTTTGCAACAAATCATGTTTTTGTATTTTGTGCTGTTGTCATATGTATATATATATATATATATGTATTAGTAAATATAGTATTTATTACTTGCATTTTTAAGCAGGTAACAGGATAAAGGACTCACGAGTTTGAGGCTTCACCTTTCTCGCTTCTCAGTCAATGGAGCGTTGTTATATGTTGATAAACTGAATTGCATTCTGTTGCTTCCCAGTGCTTGCTAACTGCTAATCAAAGCTTGGATAGCTTGCCTTGTGAGTGAATGGTTGTTGTTGCTCCAATAGTCACACCAGCCAAGATAACTCCCTCATCTTCAGTCACCTTCATTGGCAAACATTAAAGCACATTTAAATTGAAGTCTGACCGATTTATCGACAGGCCAATATTAGATAAATGCTGATCTTTCACAATTTGTAACGGCCACTAAAGGAAAATTTAGGAAGTAAAGAGACGGTTGTCGATTACGCGTTGACACTGCGTAAGTTGTTTTCGGAAGGGACACAGAATAACTAGCTAAACAAAAGTAAAAAATAATGATAAGTAGAGCTGGGCGATATGAGATTTTTTCATATCACGATATGTTTTTTTCATTTCAGGCGATAACGATATCTATCACGATATAAGCCAAATAACTATATTTGTAAGATTTAAATGTGCCGTTGCTCACAAGTAAAATGTGAAATAATCAGCAGCTTGTTTTTATTTAAATATTTATTCCCCATAATAAGTTCAACAGGGTAGATGTACTTAAGGAACATGAGACTTTTTCAGATAAATAAAGGCAAATATTGCAAACTACAAAAGAAAGGCAGCCGCTAAAGCGTTTAAGTTTCAAAATAGAACAAACGAAACAGACTAAATTGTCAATTCCACTTAGAAACAAAGTATTAATTCTAAAAATAAATCTTAGTTTGTTTTACAGAAGAACAGACAAAACTGACTAACTTTTGTCAATATCAAATAAACTGAGAACTAAAAGGAAATTCTCAATCTCTCCTTGTTGTATAGCTGAGCTTTTCAAACAGTTTTAACAGTTACTTTAGTCTGACAAAAGCCGAATGACGAATTAGCGCTTCCAGTCAGAGACTGAGGCTACGTCCACACATACACGGGTATTTTTGAAAAC
The DNA here is from genome assembly GCF_964374335.1 of Astatotilapia calliptera. NCBI lineage: Eukaryota > Metazoa > Chordata > Actinopteri > Cichliformes > Cichlidae > Astatotilapia > Astatotilapia calliptera. The sequence continues at coordinate 9,378,798 of NC_137431.1, read as the reverse complement.
GGAGATTTTCCGTTTTCGTTTTAAAAAAATAATCCCGTTCACACATAAAGGCAGAAATGAAGGAAAACGCTGCTATGAACATGCCAAAGCAGCAGGTGGCGCTAGATTCCTAACCGTGCAGAAATATTGGCCAATCAGAAGTCTAGAAGCCTCGGTGGGAAAAAGTAAACAAAGCTGGGGCATAGAAGCAGAACCGAGTCGTATGTGTGGACCGACAGTAACTGTGTGTATATGTAAGCATTTAAACACTGCAGAGAGTAGAATTAACAGTATTGTAGAAATTCATTTCACCGAAACAATAACGTGGCGCACAGTGTGACGCATGCACCAGTTCATTGTATTTCCAGACTTGCTTTCGGCACAATTTACAGTGCACGCTACTCTGTTTTTTGTCAGACTTGAAATAGCCGAAATACCTTCACACTACGGAACTTCTATGGCTCTTCCGTTCGACAATCTCTCCGGCATTGGAACCATCATCTGTTTTCTCTTCGGTCACGCTCGGTTGATTTTTCTAGTCGGTACACTCATTTCCTCCATTACCCGCTGGCTGCTTCCCAAACAAACACACGTGCGGCTTGGCACTTGTGCTGTACGTAACAAGTCACGCGACGTGACGCTGCGGCTGTGATTGGTTCGGCTCTGCGCTACTTAATTTGGATCGGCCGACCTTTTTTTTTTTTTTTTTTTTTTTTTTTTAAGAGGACAAGAGCGGCGAGGTCTATCGCGATAGCTTAATTTCTCTATCGAGTAAAAGTTATATCGCGATAGATATCGTTATCGTTCTATCGCCCAGCTCTAATGATAAGTAGCATAATGATGCATAATGATATGTTAGGGAAATTTGTTTTGTGCATATCTTGAAGGCTGTCGAGATTTTAAATCAGTGACTTTTATTTTACACTTTTTTTTTTTACACAAAAATGTGTAGAATTACCAGAAATATCAATCGGTAACGTTATAACATTTAGAAATAAGATTATACAGATTATAAAATAAGATTAATACAAAAAGAAATATGTTAAATGCACATATAAAGCAAAGAGTGATTGCTTTCCAAGGATTATATAGCAATAAATGAATTATTGTCAGGGCTTTACTATGTGTACTGAGAGAGACTGTTTGAATTGGGTGTTTTAGCAGCAATGAGGGAGTCTCTTTCAAAAGAGGGTGTGGATTTGATAACATGACAAAATAAGTATACTACAACAAGTTTTTTGAATTAAAAAGAAAAACAACAACAACAAAAGATGCCAGCATGTCAAGTTTCTTGTAAAACTGTTTTAAGGAGTTCTACTCAGAGGACCAACATATGGGAGGACAGAATGGAAATTTATGCAAATAGGTGCTGCCCCTGATTCATCACTGCAGACTGACCACGGTGGCAGAGGAAATTGAGTCTGAAATTTTACGTCTGGGAAAAGCAAGTGTAAAATCTGCAGCGGTGTTTTTATTGCACGCATAGTGGACAGTTAGGATTGGAACAATGAGCAACAGAGACACACAAAGACATGCACAATAAAAATGTATTATGAAGTTATTTCACTGGAGCTCTCGTTTATTTATATTACCTTTCTGTGTCCTCTTCTTTAACATAGATGTGGGGGGGTTAATAGCTCATAGCAGCTTCAGTCCCGTTTAAGTTCCAAGTTAGACCCTACATCTTCCACACGGATTTTTCCCAACTTATTCAATCACTGATGTTTTTGTTGAGATTAGGACATTTGACTGTTGCTTGCAGTCCCAAACGCACCATCTCTACAATCAGTATTCAAAGTGCAGCAGAAGGATACTAATCTCTAAAATTGTCCAGACATGCACCACACGCATCACAACAATCAGACACTAGACTTCATGGCACTTAATGCAAAGTGCAGCTGTGCTCATAGTTAAAAAACCCTGGTAAATAAATAAACTGCAGGGAAGCCAAATTTTGCACTCATTCTAAACTGTGATCGAGTCAGTAAATATTCCCACAAATACTGACATAGGTTTATGTGGTAATTAATCCATTAGATATATGTTTTTAGAGTGTTTTATGAATTAAAAAGTATGAAAACAGCACTCAAAGTATGGCAGAGTTTTAAATAACCTTTTTCGCGCTTTAAAGCGCTGAAAGACGGGGCGATTTTCATGCTAGAAAAAAAGGCAAGGACATCCATCAATAATGTGCGAATAAACACTATTTTCCTCCCTTCTTCTCACCATAAATGTTATCAGCTTACAATTTTTCCAGTAAATATATTACCTGTCTTTGTCGCCATCTGTCATTGCCACGCCTCTCTGAATAGAATTTAAGACAACATGCTTAAAACATCAGAGCCGGATTGTCAAGATTTGCATAAATACGTTGCACTTTTTTTCTGCCTTCTTCTCCTCTACTTTTATATTGTTTCACACTATATTAATCTTCTCTCATATCCTACTTGGAGAGTTAATAACGTTCACTCGTTGCCATTGCATTCTTTGTTTTGCGTGCGTGTTCAAAACACTAATAGCTTTTTTGTAGGTGCAGCACAAAGGCTCTTTGAATTGTGTTTGCTGCCACAGGTAGCAGTCTTAAATTTTCCACAAATAACAATAATGTTGGATACTACAATATTAGCTACAGGCTTATCTATTCAGGTTTCCTTGACACTCGCAGCAGCAGTAGCAGCCCCTGCTTTTATAGTGTACACTTAAACCAGGAGCCAAATGTTATAAAGGATTTGCAATGAGATACATTGTTTACACTTACTGTGGATACAAAGAATGTCATTATATGTCTTCACAGTGAAACAGTCTGGTCTTGAGTGACTTTGTGCGGTATGGCTTAAAAGATATGTTCCAAGTTGCTTTTTCTGTCTTTTTTTTTTTTTTGAGTCAGAGAACATGTTTAAGGAGAGGAAACTGTCTTTGTTTTTATTGCCTATACTGTGTGTTTGTGTTTGTGCGTCTCTGTGGCCAAGTCCTATCCTCCAGCAAAGAAAAGTAAATTCATTTCTTAATTTAAACATTAAAAAATATATTTGTTTCCAAGTGGAAAATGGTGATTATGAATGGCATGTATCACTTCTAGTTAGCTTTCCTAAAACCTTTAATTGAGTATCATACAAAAGTGATTAAGAGAACTTTGCACAAATTCAGAATTTATTAAACATAAACATTCAATTTAATGTCAAGTACTGTTGCATTCACTGCGGGTCCAATTGAGGACTGAGGATTGCCAGACCCTCTGTAGCCCACTTCCACGTCCCTTTTTGTTGGGTTGGTCTCCTTGCAGAATAATTGAGTGTGGCAGCAACACGTGTGCCTGGTGTCCCAGTGCTATTTCAAATACACCTTCTTGGGTTTTACTTGCTGGGGGATTCCTCTTTCAGACACCCGGTTGGTTTTGGTGCTTTTGGCTGTGGTTGATGCATCATGCATTAGTATATTGGCTTGGCTTGGCTTCTCTTGTTGACATGGAGGTTTGTCCAGTTCTTCTCTTGTGATGGAGAGATATTAATTCTAAATAAATCTCCCTTTTGTCAAACTGATGAATGGAATTTGATATTGTATTATGCAATTCCAATATTATTCTATTGGTTTTTGTAATACACTTGGCCTTTAGCATAAGTTTGTGTTATGTTCCATTAGAGCTGGGCGATAGAACGATAACGATATGTATCGCGATATAACTTTTACTCGATAGAGAAATTAAACTATCGCGATAGACCTCGCCGCTCTTGTCCTCTTAAAAAAAAAAAAAAAAAAAGGTCAGCCAATCCAAATTAAGTAGCGCAGAGCCGAACCAATCACAGCCGCAGCGTCACGTCGCGTGACTTGTTACGTACAGCACAAGTGCCAAGCCGCACGTGTGTTTGTTTGGGAAGCAGCCAGCGCGTAATGGAGGAAATGAGCGTGCCGACTAGAAAAATCAACCGAGCGTGACCGAAGAGAAAACAGATGATGGTTCCAATGCCGGAGAGATTGTCGAACGGAAGAGCCATAGAAGTTCCGTAGTGTGAAGGTATTTCGGCTATTTCAAGTCTGACAAAAAACAGAGTAGCGTGCACTGTAAATTGTGCCGAAAGCAAGTCTGCAAATACAATAAACTGGTGCATGCGTCACACTGCGCCACGTTATTGTTTCGGTGAAATGAATTTCTACAATACTGTTACTGTTAATTCTACTCTCTGCAGTGTTTAAATGCTTACATACCGTATACACACAGTTACTGTCCCTCCACACATACGACTCGGTTCTGCTTCTATGCCCCAGCTTTGTTTACTTTTTCCCACCGAGGCTTCTAGACTTCTGATTGGCCAATATTTCTGCACGGTTAGGAATCTAGCGCCACCTGCTGCTTTGGCATGTTCATAGCAGCGTTTTCCTTCATTTCTGCCTTTATGTGTGGACGGGATTATTTTTTAAAACGAAAACGGAAAATCTCAGTTTTCAAAAATACCCGTGTACGTGTGGACGTAGCCTCAGTGTCTGACTGGAAGCGCTAATTCGTCATTCGGCTTTTGTCAGACTAAAGTAACTGTTAAAACTGTTTGAAAAGCTCAGCTATACAACAAGGAGAGATTGAGAATTTCCTTTTAGTTCTCAGTTTATTTGATATTGACAAAAGTTAGTCAGTTTTGTCTGTTCTTCTGTAAAACAAACTAAGATTTATTTTTAGAATTAATATTTTGTTTCTAAGTGGAATTGACAATTTAGTCTGTTTCGTTTGTCCTATTTTGAAACTTAAATGCTTTAGCGGCTGCCTTTTGTGTAGTTTGCAATATTTGCCTTTATTTATCTGAAAAAGTCTCATGTTCCTTAAGTACATCTACCCGGGAAATAAATATTTAAATAAAAACAAGCTGCTGATTATTTCACATTTTACTTGTGAGCAACGGCACATTTAAATCTTACAAATATAGTTATTTGGCTTATATCGTGATAGATATCGTTATCGCCTGAAATGAAAAAAACATATCGTGATATGAAAAAATCTCATATCGCCCAGCTCTATGTTCCATCTACACTGGCATCAATTCAGGCTTTTTGGGCTTCAGACTAAAGTTATAACAGTAAAAATACATAGAGTGCAGTACACAAAACAGTTTTAAGTGCTTTTGGAAAACTACATGTGAATAAAACGGCTTTTTAAAAAATAAATAAATAAAATGTGGATTGACAATGACAGTCTTTTTTTTTATGTATTGAAGTACCCTGGACAATGAAACGTTGTGTTCCAGTGATTTACAGTTGAAGGATTGCTATTTTAAATGCTCCGTTTGATATCCAAAAAAATATGATTAACTGGAGGGCCAATCTAAATGCAAAGTTCTGAAAAAAGATTGATATTGTCAATTTGAGTTGTGCTTTTTATTAAAATCGAGATTCCATTATGTGACCCCCCCCCCCCCCAACAGTTACAAAATGAAAACCAGTCTCTTTCTAACTTATAAAAATATTAAAATAGTCCAGGGCTAGTCCTCATTACTAAAGTGAAGGCACAGTGAGATAGCTTCTGCCATTTTTTTTCTTGATGACCTCACAGAAAAGGTCATGCTGTTCTTAGAGGTATATGGTTAGTCATTTGGTTCCGTCTGTCTTTGTTTAAAACTGCTAACAGGTGTTGATAAGAGTGCACCAGAAGCTTTTTACTTTTTTTCCCCTTTGGTCTCCCTCTCATCTGTGGCACGCCTTCTATTACCATGATAAATGCACTAGGGCAGTAATTGTTGTAGCCCTTCGCATGCACAGCCTCGCACACTCAAGAAATTAGAAACACATCGAAGCAGAGGCACACACGAACTTTCTGATTCATGCTGATAACTCTCCTTACTGTCTCTTAGGGATGTGCGAAAATAACTAAATGTTTGAAAAATTGGGTTAAAGGAAAACTGGGTTGAAGTGTGGTCCATTTTTTAAAAGTGTCAGCTTGAACTGAATGTTGTTGAAAAAGACTTTTTAAAATACTGCAGGCAGACCGGAATGATCAGAACTTAAATGGCTTTAAATGCAGCGCAGGGAATTTTCAGTTTCTTCGTGACTGTTATTGCATAGTTTGTGATTTAGTTAAGAAAATTCCTTCGTTAACATGTAAAACGATCTGTGTCAAATTAGATGCAATTTCAAAGTCATTTCATCCAATCGACTCGATGTTAATGCTCCTGCTACATATTTTAGAAAAATAACAGCAGTTATGTAAATTGTTATGAAACGAGAAATGCATTTTGTGCTTTAAAAAGATAAATCCTAAAATAAGACAATCGTTAACAACGTTTGCTCCTTGTATCTCAAGTATGGCAGGAAAACTTCTCAACAGCACGATCAGCGTGATGAGATACAAAATTTACTGTTCGTTGCGAGCGTTGACTTTGGAGTTATGGTTTACTATGTGTCAGTACAGAAGAAGAAAACAAACAAACAAAAGAAGAGATGAGTCTTTTACTTTTAAAATTAGAATTGGGCTAATTAAAGAGCTCAAATGCTGCATGTTGCTAAGGCTTCTGACACTTCGGGATTGCAGGGTAGGCTGACCCGAGGACATATTTTAGCAAACCAGACATCTTGTACTGAACAGTGCAAGATGAATAGACGTGCTGTTAAACCCCAACTGTGAACTGTGATTGCAACAATCCCAATTCTGTGTTGTTCCTTGTTTACTATGCCACATGTCAGCGTTGGTGCTCCAGTTGCTAGTGGAACAGCTATAAAAGCATGGAAGAAGCAAAGACTCATCAGTTAGGCAATTTCACATCAACAATGTCAACACTCTTTTTTTTTTTTTTTTGGTATGTTTACGTTAATTCTTGTCTTAACTGCAAAACACGGCAATGTCCCAAAAGCTCAGGCGATAACAATTCCCTCTTCTCTTGCTCTAACCCTCAAAATGTTCAGTGTAATACTTGGTGTGAAGGCTTTGTTGCACTTAAGGTAACATAATGTGTTGTCATCAACTCAGTTAATGGCATTTTCACTTCATCTGTCTGTATTTCTGAGGAGTGAGGAGGTAGATTTAGATAGAATCCAGCAGAAACTTCTAAATGTCAGTAGACAATGCAGACTGTAGAAGGACTGTGGAATGAAACAAGAAGTACAAATTAAATTGGTGACTTACTCACACTTAAATTTTTCAATTTATTCATCTTGGTTTCATTGCAATTATTTATTTTTACTAATATATACCAGTAAATTATATTCGATCAGATATAGTATCTTTTTAAGACCAATAAAATAATGATATTTCGGTATTTAAAAATCTGGCATATCGGATATATCGACACAAAACACAAACACATTTCTCCAACATTTATTATATTCAGTTATTATTGAGTCCTTATTCAGATAATATGACAATGCAGTTTAAAAATAAACTCTGGTCTTGTCACAATGAGTCGTGGATTATGGTCCGACTGCTCAAATCATCTGTTTGCTGTTTAGGTTCCAAGCACTTTTTGCCAACAAGGAAGCTGTAGAGTGCCCTCTGGTGGACAAATGATGTGGAAAATTGTTGAAGGGTGTTTCTCCCATCTCTTCATTATTTTTCATTTATTGGCTGTTATGAATGCTGATACTAATACATTGGCGTGTAGCGGATCTATCAAGCTCTATTGTCAGATAACACATGCTGGTAACTGATTCATTCATCAAAATTACACATATGCACATACAAAATATATGAGGCTAGTAGGAAAACAGATATAGCCTCAATTATATGACAATATTTTAAGGAAATGTACAGTAATGATATGTCTGACGACATCGAACACGGTTTTATTTGCGATTGCAGCTCATGGGTGCACTTATTAGTGCAAACGTGATGAAGGATAGTTTTCGTCCTTCTTTCAGCAAACCTGATATGATAACCTAAATGTAAGATACATTCATCAATCTAATTAATTTCCCCCTAAAATGATGGCAAGCAAGGTGTATACAAAGAGACAGCCCAGTAGCTCTGTATTGTATTGTTGTGGAAGTTCACTGTTTAGATGCGGTCTTCATATTGGTGTGTAGTGTCCTTTTCACGTAGTGCTGCATGCTCTTCATTTCAGTAGCATTATGGAGCTTCTAGGTGCCCTTCACGCGCTAAGGGATGTTACACTGGGATTCTGTGGTGTGCTTTTGGAGGGATTTTAGCTGGAGGCGCACATCTCAGGAGAGTAGCCACAGTACACAGTCGTCTCCATTTATAGACCTTTTATCTAAACACATTGAGATCACTTGTAACCCTTTGCATATCGTTGAAAATGGTTGCAAACATTAAAAGTACTATGATGTACAGCTCCGTCCCTGCTGTGTTCACTTATGTCACTTATATCTTTCCTACATTTCAAATGTATAATTAATATGATAGTTGGTGTGATAAGGAAAAGAAATCAATATAATTTCATCTTACATTATGATCTGTGTATGTTTAAAGACAAATAAGCTAACGCAGTTGATTCCAATAAGTTCACTCACTTTGCCGCTCTGGCGCTATGAGGCTTAATGCCTGTTGTCACCATGGAGAGAGAAATAAAGAAAGTAATTGTGTTGTGCCAGGGCTCAAGCAATCCTATCAGCTATTGGGCACACATGTCAGAGTATGAAGACAGGGCTGAAAACTTGACCAGTTCCTGCCTGATGGAGTGAGGCTGAAATATGAGCAGGGGAATGGGTGGCCCAGAAGGAAAGCAGGACAAACAGCTGATGTGGAGAGGCAAGCAGACATGAACATTGGCTTGTTTATTTTTAGTTTTTAGTTTTTTTATACCTAGATTGGCAATGATAAAAGTGAGTGATGTTGATAAATGCTTGCACAGCCAGTTTATCAGCAGCTGTCTGGCTGGGGGTTGCCTGCGGCAGCGTCCAAGGCTGATAACCCCTGAGGCCCGAGGCATGATGTTGGGAGGAGGAGGGGTTCAGAAGATGATGCAGCTGCTGGGTTTTGGCCAGTGAATAACCCTAATTTAGTCAGTTGATACTTTGCATGTCCGCCAGTAGTCAAGGGCTGCAAATCAGTGAATAAGAAACATCATCAAGCTTCACTGAGAGCCTGTAAAGGTTTTTACAGAGCAGCAAATAGAAGTATTAAATGAAAGCAGGGAAAGAAAACAACTCTTATATTCTCATCACCACGAGGGAAAACCCACCAGAAAAGAGTGGCATCTTTACCTTTACTCTGATCTGGTGACATCTCAGACTCAGCATGTCAGGCTCGGCTTTGTAATGCTAGACTTGACTCGGCTTTCTTCAGTCTAAGCTGTACTCTCTCATCCTCAGGTGTGCTTTGAGATGATCATTGCCACGTTGACATTAGGTGACACTGCATGTTAGTATGCATAATTTGGCTGGTACTACCTCTTTACCACGCGAACCTTCTAATAGCAATTTAACCTAAGGACTAACAGAGATACCATCTTGGAAAGCTTGACTTACGATGATTTAACTCACACAGATGAACTCAGATTTCGCTTTATAGCATGTCAAACACTGGATTTACTGATTTGTTTGTTTTTCTATGAATTGTTCAGGCTGATATCTGCAGCAATATTGATGGTCAAGAGTATTTAGACACCTGTGTGCCATCACTAATTACTACACAAGCTGTGTTTGCATATTTAAACCTGTGGCCCATTGCACATTCTCATGAAGTTGATGAAGCGCTGAGTGAGACTCGTTGCTCTTGTCAGTGTAATAAAACATCGCTGATTACATTTTTACTGGTTGAGCGTGCAGTGTCAGCCCCGGCCTCTTGTGGTTACTTTTTTTCTGGTTATTTGTTCATCTTGGCGGCATCCCCAGGCCTAAAGAAGATGCTGTGCGCTGAGCTCTTTTCCCTTCTTCACCTTTAAATTAGAGTTAAAACTGGGAAATGACTTCATTTCTTTTCCCTTTTTTTGTTTTGTAGTTGGATTAATTGAGTTGTATGATAAAACAATATTTTTTTTAAAAATCACTTGCGCAAAATTCATGAAAAAGAAGCTAACTGTAGGAGAGGACCCATGTGTGGGAGGCTGTGTGCATATGTGCAGGCTATGTGCCTGTGAGACTGTGTGCACCTGGAAAGCACTTGACAGATGGTTCTTCAGCTCTAGTTGAATGTCACTTCTTTTTTTCTCAGTGTTAAGCCTCTTTCATAGATGGAAAGTGTTTCGGTCAGCATTTTGATCAAGGTAGACTCTTTCAGCTTTCTTGATTGTTTGCCGGGCATCTCCAGAGTATGTTTATCCAGCCCCCATCATTTATTTCTGTTTGATTTAGGCGAGCCGAGAGAGATCAGAGCCGTGACTTTCTCCACTGCGTTTTCTGCCTCTTTTTTTTTTTTATTTGTTTGTTTTGCCAGTTAGATTACAGAGCGGTGCATCAAAAATCATTATATACCACATCGTATCAGCGCGTTTTCAATCTGTAGAATGGGTTTAGTACTTTACAGAGACAGTAAATATTTTGTTTGGGTTAATGTGGTCTTCTTCAAAGTACAGTAATCTTGTTCTTTCTCTGTTTGCACAGGCCAAACTGGTACAAGAAAAACAAGCTGACCTTATAAGATGCATCATAAGTTAAAGTAAAAACCTACCATGTCTTAGTAAGGTGTTGGGCCAGCATATACAAAGAGAACAGCTTCAGTGTGCTTTGGTATTGATTCTCCAATCTCTGGAGCTCTACTGGAGGGCTTGAGCACAGTTTTTCCAAAACATATTCCTTCATTTTGGGTTTTGATCGTGGTGGTTGACAGCACCTGTTCAAAAATCTATGCCCTATGTTCAAGAATAAGGAAAAACACTGACTGTTGTTTGGGTGAAGAAGCAGAAGAAGGTACTGCAATTTCACGGCAGGATTTCCAACATCATCATACATGTCAAAACAGAAAAACTCTTTATTGCCTTGGGACAGAAAAGAGGATGGATGGATAGTTTGTATTTAATTGCAGTGATCCTTTCCTCCAAACCAGAGCCACTGGATCCTTTCACTCTGGGGTCAAGGGCTCAACTTTTCTTCTCAATGTGTCCCTATTTGTTCCAAAATTAGGTCAGACTTTCATTCCACTAGCTCGTCATTCTTCCTCTTCACATAGGTAATGTAGGGCAGTTTATAAATATTTTTAGCTCGGACTTTGGATTCCTAACAAGATAATTGATTTACAATTGTATTATTGGCAAATTCTATTTCCGAATGACTCTCTATTTTTGTCTTGTGTTCTGTTGGGGACTTTTGCCCCTCACTAGAAGCCCAAACTGTGTGTGGAGTACACATTGTAAAGGCGTGGTTAGTTTGTGTATATGATAGCGTCACGCAATACAGATTTGTCAGCTCCACATCTATGACGCAAATCTCCTGTTCTATTATATCCTGAAGGTGCTCTATTAGATTGAGATCGGGTGACTGTGAAAGCCATTTGAGTACAGTGAACTCACTGTCAGGTTCAGGTAACCAGTTCGAGATGAAAATCAGCTGAATATGAGCAAACTAAGCCAAGTCTTACAAGAATGGACATGATAAGCAGCAGGTTTTGGGGTTTAAACCATGATCAGTTTACACTAAGGGGCCCAAAATGTGCCAAGTAAATATCCCCCACACCTTTATACCACCAGTAGCCTGACCCTTTGATACAAGTTGGGATGTTTTCATCTTGTTTAGTTGTTAGCCAAATTGTGATCCTGCCGTCTTAGTATCACAGCAGAAATCGAGACTCATCAGATCAGACAACATTTTTTCCAGTTTTCTGCTGTGCACTGTTGGGGAACGGTGGGAACTGTAGCCTCCGTTTCCTTTTATTAGCTGACAGGAGTGGCACCCAGTGTGGTCTTCTGTTGCTGTAGCCCATTTCACAGGCTGTGTGATCAGAGATGCTCTTCTGCATACCTCGGTTGTAACTAGGGGTTACTTGAGTTACTGTTGCCTTCCTATTAGCTTGAAGCAGTCTGGCAATTCTTTTCTGAACTACTGATCACTTGCTAGTCTCTGTTTTTTTTTTTACCCATTCTCTATAAAGTCTGGTTGTTTCCTATCTGGCACCAACAACCATGCCACATTCAAAGACATTTAAATCACCTTTCTTGCCCATTCTGATGCTCAGTTTGAAGTAAACAGGTCATAATGATCTTGTCTACATGGCTAAATTCACTGAGCTGCTGCCATGTGATTAGCTGATGAAATAGTTGCAATAATGAGCAATTAGCGGTTATACCTAATAAAGTGGCCAGTGAGTATAATTAGATGTGACTCCTGACCAACATGGTTTAATTATACTGGTTTCAGAAAGTAGGAGGCATCATACAAAACCCTTGTAATTTCAAGTCAAGCAACACATGTATTTTTTCCCATAAACTATGTCTTACGTAGCATAACTGTGGACATAGTAGGGCACAGCGAAAGGGAACGTGACTTATCTCTGTCAGTAGTTGAGGATGTGCAGCCTGGTGCCTGCAGCTCACTGTGGCTGCTCCTTCTTTGTTCCATTAGCGCCTGCCGTATTTCAAACTGCGGGAAGATGCTGAAAATGACCACTGTCTTGTTTTGTCGATGCATATTTGATGAATGATAGCCTTTAGTGCAACACTCACTGATAGACACTACATTTGCGGTGACTACTTCATAAAAAAGGCCATTTGTGTTTCGCCACTTACTGTAGATGCTTTTAATGTGAAGCTGCAGCAGAAGGAAATGTTCTGATCGCATTAGCAGCAACTAAATACAGCTTCTTTTTTTCCCTTTTTTTCTTCCGGGAAAGTTACCACAGACATGGGTGATAATACCGGGCATTGATAAATATTGCATTACTCTCAGCAGTGGGCCATAGAGCTCGATCAACACTGTGCTACCGCATTTGGCAATAGATAGATTAACAAGTGATGTTTCCAAAGTTGATGATTAATTGACCTCACTAATGCCATAACCAGCATAATTGCGAATTTTCATGATCATAATAAAAATACGTTTAGCATTCTCTTTGTACCATTAAAAGGTAGAGCTACTAGCGAGGACTGGATCAGATAATAAGCTGCAATGTGATCACCACTGAAACAGTCTGAGGTGAAAGTCCTTCTCCCTACAGTGTTAGAGGCAGCCTCTCGTTGCAGAGTCAGATGAGGCCAAAGCATTAATCATAATAACATCATATCCTGCACTTAAAAGAGAAAATACAAATAACACAGACCCTTTAATACGGTTTAATTTGTTAGATGTTAAGGGGTTGTGAGTTTATGAAAACACTTGGTGTGTTGAGAAATATTGCTACATAAATATCACTTCATTTAGTTTACCAGCTAATTTTTAATTGGTGCAGCCTTGTGTGCGTGAAAAAAAAAAAAAAGATTTTACACTCATGCTGATGTTGAATTGTTGCCGTGATTCCCTCTTAAATTGTCTTCCTAAATTTAGCATGTAGTCGGCAGCAGATGTTTGTGCCCTTTTTGATACTGTGGGTAATAATCCTTAATATTCTCGCTGTTTGAAGCTAAATGAGGCTTTAATGCACTCTGATTCCATCTCCTAGCTCTCATTAATTGTTTTTCTTTTTTTTTTTTTTTGGAAAGTCCATAAATTATTTATTTATTTATTTTTGGTAAGATGAACAAACTTTTAAGGATGAAATGGATGAAATTTTTAATTCTCTCACAATCTGATTTGATTTGCGCGTCCGTCCGAAAAGCAATTGTGCAGAAAAGGCGCATGACTAAAATATTTTTGTTTTTCCTTCTAAAAGCTCAAGTGTTTGTGATCTTACTGGTGCTACTTTTTTTTAATCGTTGTGTGAATGCATGTATTCCTGTTTAGCATCACACTGTCTTTGCTCTGTTACATCCTCCAACCCAGGTGCTGCTCACTTACTGTGTATGAAGTCTCATTAAAGGTGTTGCACAAAGCATTTGAAGCTTTGTCACTAATCATCTCCTGTCGCCCTTTTTCCTTCCAGATGGTCACAAGAACAAAGAAAATATTTGTGGGTGGCTTGTCAGCCAATACAGTAGTGGAAGACGTGAAGCAGTATTTTGAACAGTTTGGGAAGGTAAGACTTGTTTTTTCTTATCATCGCGCGTGGTGTTGTCACAATAGCCCGCACTTTAACGCTTCTCAATTCCCATTAAATGTTGGATTAACTCCGGTGTAACTTTGACCTCTTGACCAGCATCTCAGTCTTTATAGCTATCTCAAACGTTGAGCCTTAAGAGGAATCAGCAGGGCAGGTTTTTCCCTTTATCTTTACAGTTGAACAAATGAATATGTGTTTCGACAGGCAAACATCTGAAGATATAGTAGCTTCACGCAGTGCACCATGGCTGGTCAGCAACATGTATTTTACGTACAGAGCAAACAAGCAGTGACAACCAGCTGCCATGACCAAACCACCCTACAAAGAGGGAAAAAAACCTCCGAACAAAAACAAATAATGTTTTCTTTTTATCTGTGATAGCATAACATAAGAATCCAATACAACTCAGGATTGGAAATAAAGTTTCAACGGGCTATTGTGACGGCATTGGCACAGCCTTGTATTTAGCTGTCTGTTTCTTTATGCTGCTGCTTCGTGCTGTTCTCACACGCAAATCCCCCCACCCATGAGTGAGGCATATATGCACACCAATCTATACAAGGACGTATATATAGCGCTCTCACATGCTGACTCTAAAAGATGCGCGCGCGCGTGCACACACACACACACACACACACACACACACACACACACACACACACACACACACACACACACACACACACAAACAGTCTTTGATACAGTGGCAGCATTTCACAGATAATTTCCCCACACTGAGCAGAGATCCATTTCCCTCATGTCATAATCCACATCAGTCAAGGTCACCTTCAGCTGATACAGTCCCTGTAACATCAGCACTTGACCTTGAGTTTAAACAATTTTAGTGAAGATGGATTTTTCATGGGCACATAATGTACCGCGGTACTGACGGAGACAAAAGAGGCCTTAGAAATTAATAGAAACTGCATTTTTTTTCTTGTTCAGAGACAATATGCAACCAGCTCTCCCCTATGAAGCCCACTGTTAGTTTCTTGACTGACAGTGAGCAAGGTGAAGGACTTTGTTTTGCTCCCTTTTTTTCAGTTGGAAGTGGCATCGAAGACCTCACCGTGGCCTGGCCTGCCATTCCAAATAAAGATGGCTTATTTGCACAATAGAACGCAGCAAGCAAATATTCAGCACGACTTTGCAATCAATGGATGTGAGAAAGGGCTCGAAATGATTTTCGACTTGATTGAATGACATAATTGACTTGATTATACAAAGTTTTTTCCCTCCTTGAGGAATCCTCAAATGCTTAGGAGGAAACAAACAAATCAGACTGATTGAGCGAGATCTTGTGCATGTTTCTGTGTGTGCTTTTATAGCCTACTTGTGCATGCTTGGATGTGTTAGCAGTACTGCTCTTGCCATGCGTGAGTGTGTCAGCGATTAAGTGTATTTATGTGGGTGCGTGATTAGGGCTGCGTGTGCGTATACGTGTGCACGTACATATGTGTGCGTACGAGCGCGTTTGAGTGCCTTCGGCACAAAAAAAAAAGAACATCAGAGGTTGATACTTGGGGCTATGGCAGACAAGATACAGAGCAAAAAAAAGAAAGTGGTTCTCTCTGTTTTGTGTGTGTCCTTTCTTTCAGCCTTACACACCCCAGGATTTATTAAATAACCTGCCTGTCAGTGCAACCTACCATTATCGCCACATACACACCACTCTAAAGACTTATCCACAGAAGGAAAAACCAATTAATTCAGTTTCCCCTTCATAGAATCTTGGTGGCAGTATGTGTGTCAGTCTGTCAGTCAGCCATCAGTCCGTCTTTCTGTCTGTCAGCCTATGTGCATGTCAAGGGGGACATTAGCCAGCATGGTGGCAGGGCAGCTAGTCATTTATATTTCTGGGAAGTCTGTTTTGAAACACTTATCAATCATCAGAGAACTTCAGCTTAAGGCACCAGCGAATGTTCTTTCTCACTGGGAACAGGCCATTTCACTGATATTATTTAGCAACTCCTCTGTCTATATATATATATATATATATATATATATATATATATATATATATATATATATATATATATATATATATATATATATATATATATATATGCTATGTCGCCAATTAGCAGGATGTGGTCTGCAGAGAAGGCGGTGGTTGGGAGGCAGTGAAGGAGAAACAGCTGGTGTGGCCACAATTGGGTCACAGGTTTTGTCTGTAACCTCCACACCTCCTCTCCCTCCCACCTCAGTCCCTCCCTTCTGTCTCCATTCTGTCACGGTGGAGATGTGGCATTTGTTATGGGCAGAGGCTGACAGCTCTCATGCACATCAGTCTCACTGCCACTCTCCCAGCCGTCACTATTAGGAAAGTGCCTGAGCCTGGCACAACTTCAGAGGAGCTGCTCCACAGCCAGAGACACTTTTTTGTCACCTACAGTACATGCTGGAGGTGTGCATTTGAAGTGATTGTGACAGTCATTTGAATGGAACTGAAGTGTGGTTGTGTTTGACTGATTCTAATGCATCTCAGATGGATCCCATTACCTGCCTAATAGTAGCCACATCCTGCCTTCCATTTTTTTTCTTTTTTCCCAGGCTGCACAATGCACTTTACCCCTGCAAGCCAGATGAGACAATCTTATCAGTACTGCCTGGCCTCCCTTTATATTCAAGGACTCTTAACTGGAGGCTGCTGCTGCTATTTCTGTCTTGCAATAAAGTCAAATTAATCATTGTGCTGTTTGTGCACTATGTGCTACTGTGCAGACTTTAAGAAAAGACTGTTAGCCTTTACATATAGCACTTTGGGTCATTTCCCCTCATATTTAGACCTTTCTTGTTGACATTTTTCCCATTTTTTTAATCTCATATTGCTAGGTTTGCAATATGCACAGTCACTTGTAAGCATTCTTAATTCATTTAACTCGTCAAAGCTGCCTTTGCTTTTGTCTGTAGTTTGCACAACAACAACAACCCTCTGCAGACTGCTTTTGTTTCTGCCCTGCACAGTGGTGTCACAGCGACCAAGGTTTGAGCTATTTCCCACCAAATGCTGTGTAGATGGATCTATCATTAATAAGATTACTGCAAGAAGTTAATTTGATGATTGGAAATTCATTAAAGCCTTAGTCCTAATCACTGTACTGCACCACCTGTCAAGCTAACATTCTCCACTGCGATTTAGACCGCATGAGCAACATCTCGGTCTCTACACTAGCTTTAATGTGAGCCCTCAAAGAAGCCAGCAGATCAGGTTTGCCTGTTTTCTGCCAGCAAGATCGACAAGATAAATAAATGTGTTGTGACCATGCAGTTGATAGGCAGTAGCTTCACAAAGCCCATCGTGTGGCATGCTCAGACACCATATATTTAGTTAAGTACTTAACTAAAAGAAATGTGCGTGCATAAATTGGTAATGTTTTCCTTTAAACTATATCTGTTGGGTTGCTGTCTAGATTCAAAAGAACTGAAATAATAAAGTTTTCATATTTCAAAATTTTGTTTTGGACTTAAGCAAGTATGTCATTATCATTTTCCAAACTCTAATAGTACGCCGATGTCACCAAAATGTCGCTGACGTAGGCACTTGATTAAAGATGAGAGTACGTTTGTTGACACCTCAGAAATTTGCATGCGGTGTGCAACCCGAGGCCTGCCCTGGCCTCAGACGAGCTCTCCCTGCAGTTAAAGTCCTAGTTAGCTGTGTTGGCTAATGCTTCCTCATTGGTTTATTGTAATCGGCTTTGAGTGCGTCTCATAGTGCCTTTATTTGGCTGAGCTGAAACAACTACAGCTCACTGACTCAGTTCCTGCAGACCTGAAGCTGACGGTCAGTTTCATCAGAACTACTTGCTTCCATGTCACTGGGCTGCCACAATCATCCCTTTATGTTTAGGCGGTCCTAGGTCTCTTGCTCCACTGGTCTAGAGCCAGATCCTGGAGGTGGAGCTCAGTGGCAGCAAGAGAAGGAGGCGCTTAACCAATTCAGTGCCACTGGGCTCAGGAGCAATAAAGGTAGACACATAGTTTATCACTGAGTTATAAAATACAGCAGTGGTCTTACAGTGGAAAAAAAAGAAGAAACAAATAGCAGATGAGAGATGTGACTGCTAGAGTGATGGCTTGTGTTGGAGGACACTGGAAGGATGAGTGAACTGATGGAAAGATCACTGTCAGAGCGCCTTCTCCCAGCCGAGAGCCGCTATGTGCTGTTTCACCCTTGGCTAGGGAACTAGCTGCATACTTCTCTTATACTTTCACTGAAAGGAAGCAGATAAGAGGCAGAATTAAAATGCAGCCATCGGAAAAAGATTCCTTGGTTAGTGCATGAAATTTGTTCTGTGGCTCTGGTAATCTAATACCACGGCTGACATTTTGCGTGCCCTTAGATTTTGTAAATGGCAAAAAAATAACTCTGTGACCACCTGTAAAGACCGTATGAATTAATTTTGCATACCTGCCCAGGGTCCTTAAAGACATTCAAGGTTTTCAGGTATTCAGAGAAAAAAGCAGCCCTGATGAC
Organism: Astatotilapia calliptera; assembly: GCF_964374335.1. NCBI lineage: Eukaryota > Metazoa > Chordata > Actinopteri > Cichliformes > Cichlidae > Astatotilapia > Astatotilapia calliptera. The sequence continues at coordinate 9,360,340 of NC_137431.1, read as the reverse complement.
AATGATCATTATAGAATATAGAGTACTGTGGCATGCCGTTCTCGCAGAGCCCATTTCAATCAGTGCTCAGAGATTGCAAATCACAAATAATAATTGATCTCATCACTCCTGTCTTATCTGTTTGATTTTAGATTAAATTTAACCTACGATGGCACTTAGGCTCTTTCAACAACCCATCCACTAAGCTTAAAATAGAAACCGTTAGCATGCGCATTAATTGCACTTTGGGCTTGTTCACATGTTCAACATGTTCATTGGCTGAAATGGCAGACATGGATGATCATTGCAGAAAAGTACACTTCATGCGAGGGAAAGGAACCTAATCAAAAGGCCACAGTTCTTCATTCCACTTCCTCGGCTGGTGCAGGTGCACATTTGCATGCCATTTACATGGTAGCTCACAGTGACCACCACTACTCCATCGTCTCGGTGTCCATCATCTGCTGACATTCTGTGATTGTTTCCTCTCTGCAGTGACTCCCCCAATCAGCCGAGGATATAGTCTGGTTCCAGTGATTATAAGGAGTGATCAGAGCAGCAATGATGGAGCTTGTGCCTTGCAATGGAGATTTAGCCAGAAGCTTCAATCTCATTGCAGTCACTTGTAGTTAGTGACTGAGACTAGCAATGAGAAGGGCAGTGCAATATAAATGAATTGGCTATGAATGTGGATATGGCCGCGGTACTGCAGGGACACACGGGGGGAAGGGGCCCGTAAGACAAACTATTTCATATCCCCCTCGACCTTTATTTGCCCAGTGGCCCAGCAACATTTTCAATAGAGTAGCTTTTAAATGGCCGTAAAAAAATTGAGATCTATTGCAGGTCTGAGAGCGTTTCTTGAGTGTATGTCTTTGTGTAAGAGAGTGAACGTGTGTATGTGTTAATGCATATGTCTTTACTGCAGATTGCTGCAGACCTTTAACAGAGGATTAAATAGAATTCAGAGCACTAAGTAATAGCACAATATCAAGTGGTCTTTAACAACTAGATGCTGTGCAGTATAGGCGGCTCACGAAAAAGAGCTGTGGATCAAGGGAGATTGACACCTTTCTGTAGGTCTGTAGCCTCATCTCCCAGCTGTCCCTCCTGAAATGGCTTCCCCGGGGATAAGCCGGGATTGGCTTGATTGTGTTATCGGCGACTGATCGGGTCATTGAATGATGGAATTTTGAGCCCCTGTTCTGCTTAAAGAATGAAATGTTTAAAAAAAGATTGACTGTGATTGGATCAGATCCAGCACCTGCTCAAAGGGGGTCAATCAGGTGAAGGCAGGAGGCAGCAATCTCTCTTGTGACATGAGTAGACCGGGGAATTATTGTGTGTGTTGGGGTGGAGTGTTGATGGTGGTGGTGGATAGATGGTTGGAAGGAGGCAGAGATGCCATTCACCAGAGGAAGCGGTTTTAAAAATGTCATCAGAGGAAGTGTCATGAGTAATTTGCAGCGGTCTCACCATCAGACTGGTGTGGAGGTGGACACCTCGGCTTTGCAAACTGTGGTCTAGTCCTCAGGGAATCTTATGTGGGAGAGCACTTCTGAGACTCAAAATGAGCTTTATTTCCCAGATGCCTATGAAATATGCTTCGGTATATGCTATGTGTGTGTTCTATAGATATATAGGTAGATGGATAGACAGGGTTTAAATCCCTTTAAAAAAAAAAAAAAGGTTTGCCCTCGTCTGACATTTTTTATAGAGCATGACTCAGCAACACCTGCGAAACAAGCTGTTGACACAGTACAGCTCAAATGATGACAATGCACATTTCTTACCAACATATAAAGTGATACTCAGAGCTGTACAGATCATTTGTGCTGTCCTCTGCATGGATTTATCCCAAATGAGCCACTGCCTAAACAGCCAGTCATATTTTACAAGTATATGACAAACAGAATAAAACAGCCATCAGTAGCCAAACAGTAGTAAAAGAACAAAAGCTTCAAAATCATGTTGAATAATATTTCTGTGATATACTTTGAAAATTAAGACGAGACAAAAGTGTGGAAAGAATACTGCATTGCGGTGAGAGTTGGCTATAACTTCCTTTCCACAACACTGACAGTATATATGTCTTTCATATAGTATGTGAATTCAGTATAAGTGTTGACTTCAAGTGGCCCTTTGCTTTTCCTTCTTTAGCCACCTACTGCTGTGTGTGACCAGGTCCACAGGCAGCTCCAGCTCATGTTATGAGTGCCTCCTACACACTGCCTTCTTGAAATCACCAGATAAATGTTCTTACATGAAAATGTACACAATGTGCTGTGGTTTGATGTGAAGGGCTAAGTAAGTCTCAAAGGTTTCACTTATCTAAAACACTTACAGCTCATTCCTGCATGTGTATGTGTGTCTGAGTATCCCCAGTTCTTCTAAAAGTGTTAGATTATGTAGACTTAAGGAGAAATGTGAACCATTAAATAAAGTTATTAGAAATTGCTTGTTAGGTTTCATTTTGAAGCTACATTGGTAGTGACAAGACTGATTGGAAAAATATTTAGTTGAAGCAGAGTAAGTAGGCCAAACAAAAGAGGGTAATTGCAATGAAAACTGTAGTTTCAGCAAAAGATCTAATTGCAGAAGTTGTCATTTTCTTTCTAATATGCTTTCTCTTATGCAGCTCTTCTCTGATTCTGTTGTATTCTTTGTTCTCATATATTTTTGAGAGTTTGTTCATTTTCTGTAGTGAATATGTTTTGTTAAAAAGTGACAGTGTTAACATGTTGTTAGCATAACCATTATTGCCTCATGTTTCTACACAAGTGGTCGGTGTATCACAAAAGGCACTAAGACTTATGCTCTGAGATATGTGAATATATCTCACAGTTCTGTGCTAGTTTACCAATGTTTTTAACACACTACGGTGAATAAGCAAATCAGTGTGGCAAGGCATTCATTAGTTGTCAGACTGTTAATCTGTTAATAACCATCATTCGTGTTGAGGAAGGATTTTGAACATGTGTATCAGGCATATAAACAAAATTTCAAAATGTGTGAGTTTATACTGTAAAGCTAACAAGCTGGACATGTTATGCTCTAACACAGAAATGTCAAACTCGAAATTTTACGTGGTCACATACGGCCCTTGAGTGAGCTGAACCAGTGAAATTACCTTTTCTGTCAGAGTAAATCATTTTAACTACACATTTAAACTCTTATACATTTTAATATAAGAAAAACAAGTGCAATTTCAACAATAAATTTCAGTTTTGTTCTTTTTTGGTTTACGTAATAAAGAAATGCCAGTGTAGTTAATAAAAGAGGTCTGCCAGACTCATTCGGTTTCAATTGTAAGAAATAAAAATAAAATGATAGAAAGATTTCTGTTAGCTCAGTGCCAGACGTGACAGAAATGCAAAGTGGAAGGTGAAAAATGGGACCTCTTTCTCATTTCATTGTTCATGTTTTAGTGTATTTTCAATTCAGTTTTATTTATACAGCACCAAATCACAACAACAGTCGCCTCAAGGCACTTATACTGTAAGGTAGACCCTACAATAATACATACAGAGAAAAACCCAACAATCATATGACTCCCTATGAGCAAGCACTTTGGCAACAGCGGGAAGGAAAAACTCCCTTTTAACAGGAAGAAACCTCCGGCAGAACCAGACTCAGAGAGGGGCGGGGCCATCTGCTGCGACCGGTTGGAGTGAGAGAAGGAAGACAGGAGTATGAATGGCAATGGGGGAGGTCTTTATGAGTAGTGAAAAGCTGTAACCCTTATAAAAATACAGTTAGACATTCATAATTTATCCTATCCATTACATTTTACAAAGCCATCCAGTGGGCTAGATTGGAGTCTTTGGCGGCACAATCCTGGCCCCTGGGCCTTATGTTTTGCACCCCTGCTCTAACCTATCTGTGAATCATTGTGAAACATTGAAAAAAAGGTGATGAAAGAGTGACATACAGATGTTTTCCCCCCAAATAAATATACAACTTAAAGCAAGTCATGTGAGGACCAACAAGGGGACCTATTCAGAAGAATTTCAGTAAGAAACAGGGGAGGATAGACAATTCAGGGACACAAACTATTTCAAAAGATATATACTGTACTTTACTGTTAAATGTACTCCTATAATGGTGGATGCTCATATTAAGCGGGGAAAAAAATCTCATAAAAATTCAGCTTCAGACAATTATTATTCTACACAGTCAAAGGCAAAGAGGCACTAGTAGAGTTAAAGAAAAAAATACAGGGCTCGGAAAGAGCATAACAGGTCCCCTTTAGAATTTATCTATACGCATAAACTCATTGTAAGTTAAACTGTAACTACTGAAAAATCTATAAATTGTGTGTGATGCATTTTAAGAACATTTAATTTGTTCATAGCAGCAGCACACTTGATGTGAAATGACTCATCTACTACATGTTACACTAAAAAAGACGCACACACATTCAAGCATTGCAAAGAAATTCACTCAGATATAAATGGACCCCTGATTATGTGCCTGACATTGTTGGTTTGAGTTACAGCAAGTCAACTCGTCCAAGTATATGTTTGAATAGTTAGAGCTAACGAATGGCTAGAAAAAGCTAGAGAGATTAACAGTGGCTAAAACGTTGATGCCTAGGATTAAATGTCATAAATTTAAACATTTAATTTATTTTACTTTATGTTTTAGTCTGTATCAGATTATAGGGTCACATAATTCGTGTCAGTAATACATGCAATGTCCTTTTAGAATTGAAATTGAGCTACTGCTGTAAAACCTGCATGAAACGGATTTTAGATATGAAATTTCTAAGCAAGCAGAAGAATTTGATACAGTTTGCAATTTCTTAGTGTTTTGAATCAGGCAGAACACACTTTTAAAATAACAAATATCAAGATTTGTCTGCCACACTGGATAGCAGTACGTTAGGCGGGAGTTTTCTTTCCTGCTCTAATTATCAGCTGTTTAAACAGCCACCAGCATGTCTTGAATGGGCAACGTACAGGTAAAGTAATAGCTAGCTTGCTGTTTATTTCTAAAGCCTTTTTGTGATGATTGAAGTCAGTATATATCCCCCTCTGACATTAACAAAAGCTCATTCTTTCTTGAGGCAACTGTGAAAGTCAGCAACGTCCACCATCGCTTTCATGGATCTACCTGGTGCTTGGGGAAAGTGATTAAACAAAGATTTGACAGTCACTTGTCTGCTGCTTTTAAGGTGAACTAAAATCTCCTTGAAGAAATCATTCAGCAGTTTGGGAAACACACTCATCTGCTTTCTAGTGGGGAGCTAGATAAGAAAATTGATGTCTCTCCATTCAATATAAGGCTCCAGCCACAAGCTTAGATTAGATTAGCAGGAAGACTATAAACAGGGGGGAAACAGCTAGCCTGACTCTGTCCAGTGGTGTCAAAATTGGGATCAGTGGTCTTCAGAATGTGGATAAAAGTCCTCATCTGAAATGCCAAAGACCCTAAACTGGAGCTAACTTTTAGTCTTTTGCATCTTTACCAAGGAACTCACCTACAGTATGCATGGTAAACACCGCTAGCCAGAAAAGAAAATCACCATGAAATAACAAGAATCTTGGTCCTATATTTCTTTCGACTCTGAATCCCCCACAAGAGAGATGCACATGAAAATAAGAAATTTACAGAGCAGTGGATCTTTCTTTCTGTCACACCTTGTACCAGCAGATCAGTTTTAATCAGTGGTAGATGGTGGAGCTGTTAAGCCAGTTTTGTGTAAATAACCACTGTATGTATTTCTGTGATACTGAGAGATGGGGAAAGACACAGATAATGATGGAGATTAAGATAAGGTACATCATGTCACAAACGGTTAAAAGCATCTTTCTTGTTTTGCATTTTCCATTTAAAAAAAGTATAGATGACATACAAGAAGCTGGCAGAATATAAAATCATGCAGAACTTGTAAAGATGAGTGCAAAGGTAAATGTAATATATTGTCAGTAGCACTTGTCAGTGATTCTCGGTGGTGCATTTAGGTGATCAGTAATTACTTGAGACATTTTTCTAGTTGTTAAAAAGCACTTAGTTTGGGTTATGGGGTCACGGTAAGGTTGGACTAACAGTGACGCATGTTGTAGTTTTGTTTTATTTTTAGGCGGATTTCTAAGGCAGCCTTTTCATAAATGCTGGTAGCACCACACAAGTGTCCAGGTCTATGTGTCTACATGGCAGTCATTATGCTTTCATCCATTTTCCTTGGCTCTGCTGACCTCTATGTTTGATTTACTGTTATTTCTACACCTTTTTGTGTTTGTGTCTGTGTGTTTCCTAAACAGTGTGCTTACCCCCTTAGAAATGAATAATGTATTGAGCAAGCGGACGTGTATACGATGCTCGAGAGTGACAGATCCCTATCTTAGCTGCCATGCTATGAATAATCTTTAGCTTATTTTCTGAAGTGGTATCTCAGGGTTCTGGTCGAATTGTCTAAAAGCTAAATAAGTCTGCTTGATTGAACTAATGGCATAGAGCCAAGATCTGGCACCGAGTCTTGTCTTTCAGCTTAATCTTTTGGTCACGGACACATTGACCACCCTCGCTCCCCCCCCCCCCCCCCCCCCCCCACCACACACACACACACACACACACAGACTCACACACACACACACACACACACACACACACACACACACACAACACACACACTAAAGCCTCTTCCAAGTCACTTCCAGATCAGGAAACTTTGAACCCAACATGTGGCCCATAAGTCCTGTCCACAGGTAATTAGGTTTGATGGTTAGTTGAGCAGAAGCATAGATTTTATCCTTCTCTCCGTCTTGCCTCCTGGAGGGTTGCCTCAACTTGTTTTTGATAAGCCTACTGCCAGCCCAGCATCAGTCTCTTCCAGCTGAACACACATTGTAAAAGCCACCAAGGAGCAGTCATCCCTTTTTAAAGATGAGTTACCCACTAAAATAAAATTATGTAGACAGAGAAAGGTGTGTGTCACAACACGACTGAATATACAGCCCCATTTCCGCTGGAATCGCTAACTGCTTTGCATATGTGATTCTGTTCAGTTAAATCACAGCTTCTCTCCCCCCCCCCCCCCCCCCCCCTCCCTCCCTCCAGAATTTTGGGCGAAGCAAACTGTGTTGGATGTTTTCATGATACACGGGAATATGTTAATGCTCCTTCCCACTGACACACAGACCAACTGGTGTGAATATTGTCCCAGCAGAAATTGTATTTCATTAAATTCAGTGAATTGGTTTGACCAAATTAGTGTCACTTAACATTTTTATGGGTTTGTGTGCAGACCTCTTTTTAGTTCCTTTTTTAAATATTTAGTGGTACCAGAGAGGACAACATGTCCTAAAGAAATAAAAAATAAAAAAAAGTTTAATTTAAAAGGAACTCTTAGCATGCAAACTCTGTCATAGTATGAGTGGGTGGGTAGAAGAGGCAGAATTACATGTGAAACAGCTTTTATTTGATTTGATTAGAACTTCATGTGAATGTGATATGAGGGGAAGACTAAAAGGACAGGCGTTATTGTGCTCAAGTGTCGAGTTGATTGCATTAAATCATCTGCCAGCAAGTCATCCAGCTGCCAACTCACTGCATTGAATAGGAGGATAATTGTGTATAAAAAAATTTTGCTTTCATTGACAAAAATAGCCTTGGGCTATCAAAAAACTAGAGCTGCTCTGACATTATAGCTGTTTCTAAATAAAATTCTCCAGCACCGATGTTTGGTTGTCACATAGTGATATACAATTTTGCCATGTTTCAAACTGTACAAGTTACCGAGAAATATACATCAGGCTTTCAGTGTCCTTCATGTTGATTGGTTTGCTTTTGACTTTCTGAGCAGAGCAAACCAGGAAAACAGAAGGTGTCCCCTTCAAGTTGGCACACACTTCAAGTATTTTGATATTTTAATTCATTCAAATTAAGTGTGTTGTTTCTAGACAAATCAGACTCGGGAAGCAATTGACATTTTGCCATCAGCTTGTGCCGTGCTTGCTTTAGACTGTTTAAAGCAGAGCTGATATGTGGGTAGAAGTGACATGCTCAAACTATTGTACATCTTAATAGGAAAATGAAATTGCACATGAAAAAGCACAAAGCAAGCTCATTAGAAAAGACACAACTTTTGAGTTAATTTATTTCTTGAAATAAAAGTTGGCCATCTGGTTTGCAAAGTGACTGTGTTAGTCTTGATATGCATTGGACTGGATGTGCTTTTATCCCATTTATTTACCAATGTGGAATTGCTATGTTGGTCCACAAACATATTAATTTCCACATAAAAGCTTTACACCCGTGGGAGTCAGGCTCGTTGCTAACAAATAATGACAGATACTCCTTTATTCTTTGGGGAGAAACATGCTTCTTTTTTTTACAGCCTTTGTTCACTCAATGTATGTGATCTTTAGTTTGTTCCTTTCAGGTCTCGTCAGTAAATTTTTTGATTACAGTGTATTTTCTGTTGTGCTATGGTGGTTCCAATAAACACTGAATCACTGTGCTATCACCAAAACCACATCGCTTCTTTATGTTGTTGTCTGATCTATTTTGTCTTATACGTGTGTGTGTGTGTGTGTGTGTGTGTGTGTGTGTGTGTGTGTGTGTGTGTGTGTGTGTGTGTGTGTGTGTGTGTGTGTGTGTACATTTTTGCTGTGAGACTCACTGGTATGCATAGACTGCATATAACAGATAGATGTATCCACTCTGATGTTGAGAGGTTATCTATTGAAAACTGGAGTTAAGCTAGCACAAGCTTGGTTAGCAGTGTGCATCCACAGACTATATGCGGGTATCAATCAGATGTAGATCACTGCTGATTTATACTTAGCAATATAAATCAGCAGGGTGATCGTGGCTCAAAGAGTTGGCAGTTCGTCTTGTATTTGGAAGGTTGCCGGTTTGAGTCACGGCTCCGACAGTCTCGGTCGTTGTGTCCTTGGGCAAGACGCTCCACCCGTTGCCTACTGGTGGTGGTCAGAGGGCCCAGTGGCGCCAGTGTCCGGCAGTCTTGCCTCTGTCAGTGTGTCCCAGCCCCAGGGCACCTGTGGCTACAATGTAGCTTGCCATCACCAGTGTGTGAATGTGTGCATGACTGAATGTAGTGTAAAGCGCTTTGGGGTCCATAGGGACTAAGTAAAGCGCTATACAAATACAGGCCATTTACCAAATATTTCTCTAAGCCAATCTGAATGATGTACTTCTTGAACTTCACAGCAAGCTATATTATTATCAGATAACTCCCTTTTGAAATAACCCAGACCAACAACACAGAAACATTTTAGAGTTCTAGTAAGATGAAGTCACACCCTCATGATGTGTAAATTTAAACCCTAATACGGTTTATGTGGGTGAGTTACAAAAATAAATGACCTTTCTACAGTGGTCACGAAGGGGAATTTAGCGATAGAGACCAACATCTTACTTAACATGTGTCTTATATAATTTAAGCAATGTTTGCAAAATGAACATCCAGTTTCTTTGGGTTTATTTTTTGCCTCTATGGTAATTAGCACCTTTGTTATCTTTGTGACTTTTTTCTTCCATCTTTGGCAATTTTCTTTCTTCTTTTTGGCAATCATTTCTCTAAAAAGAATGTCGATAAGCACATGATGCGCTTCGGAAAGTGAATGGCATTTACACAGCATGGAAGTTGTCTCATGTCGCAACAGATTTGAATTAGCAATGTGGCACATACATCAGAATTATGTCTGTATATTGGTTAAATGTGGAGAAAAGACATTTGTATTGCAATAGCGTTTCTCTTTTAATTGGAAATCATTTAACTAAATTGCCACATTGCCATCTGGTTTGAGGATAAAACAGATACAAAAAAGATGCAATCGTCCATTTACATAAAGGAGATGAAGTTGTCAGTATAAATGGAGTTTCAGATTGTGACACGTCACAGACGTGGTTCACGTCTTCCAGCGAGTTAAGGCTGATTTGGTTACCCATGTCAGACAAAAGCTCTCACACAAAGTAGTTGATTTAGATCTGATTGCTAACAATCATGTTCATTATTAATATCTTCAAATGCCCTGTGTTCTCATTCTCATTTAGCCTTTTTTTACTGCTAGTTTGTATTTGTAATACTGTGTCAGTATCTGCATTTATTCCTACCTTCATCATCACTGACACACTCCTCTACTTTTCCTCTCTTGTCTGGCTGGTTGCCCAGGCATTGGCAGCTTGCACATGTGGCCAAAGTGTAAATCAGATTCAGACTTTCCATTCAAGTGCCCTGCTCGAGGGACTAGACTGGCCTTTATTCTGACCTTGTGGACCTTTTTATAGGCTCAGAAACGAGCAGCAGAAACGAGATAGCGCCACAGTTCACAGAGAAATGAACAGCGTGTGTCTCTTCCCTTTTATTAAGATATGACCTTATGGCATTTTGGAAATTTTGTGTTTTTTGAGTGTAGCATGCTCTGTAAATGATCCAAATTTAAATATCCTCATGGAAATAAAGAGTGCTGTGAGTAGATTTTGATTTTCTCTCCGGTGTGATTAGGGTTTCTTGTAAGCGACACTCTCCTTTCGGAGCAGAGCTCACTCTTTTCAGGGGTAGCTTTGTTTTTTGGTCTTAGTGTCCCCACAGCTGATGCTCTGAAGAGACTTTGACAGGGCTCAAGCTGTTCAGTCCCCCACTCCCTCCTTCTTTCTCTGTCCTCCCCCTATCTCTCCCCTCCATCACACCTGATTGCATTTGACAAATGCCCCTATTGGCTCCATATCATCAGGTGCAGTGGAGGCAGTGTAAGACTATATTACTCTGCCCATATACCACATCTGTTCTCCATTTTGCATGGCTGACACACTTGCGACTGAAAGGTTCGAATGGGGCCAAGGCTGTGTCACTGGAAAAGGGTTGATGGTTCCATTGGCAAATGGAAGTCTTAGTGAATCTGTTGGACACGGCATCCACCATCACGGCTAATCTGTTGTGTAGAATGTGATGTGCCTTATCTGGTGCTGAAAATGTGGCGTTGTATGCATCACAGAACAGAGCAAGGCAGCTCCGTGCAAATACTGTTCGAAAATAACGTTTTGTCTTTGTGTCTGTAGATGTATGTGCGGTATGTTTTGGATTAAAAGGATAACTTGAAATTCTTAAACATTACTGCTGTTATTAGTGTTGTTATTTTTATTGATAATGCATTTCCATGGTTTTATATTATCTGTATAGACTGCAATCTAGGGCTGCCACAAACGATTATTTTAATAGTCGACTAGTCAGCGATTATTTTTGCGATTAGTCAACTAATCAGATGTAATCTGGTGTAAATTCTCGACCATCTCACACTTCTGTTTAATCAGTTTTCTGTTTGACGTTTATTCAGCTGTGTGAAAACAAAGGAGGAACCCACCCGGGGGATTAATAAAGTTTTATTTTATCGAATCTAATCTAATAACTTTAATCTCAGCCAAACTGATTTACTCACGAACAAATAAAACACTAAAAAAAAAGCCAAGTAATAAAATTTTTAGGTTATCTAAGTGATTTATATGTTACATTTAACCTGAGTAGCGAAAGACCGCGGTGATCTGAAAATGATGTGCCGGGAGTTTGCCGTTCTCGGCGGCTCTAGTGACCCTCGAGCTCCCGGCTTGCTATCGAGCTGGTGACTAACAGACATCTCCGAAAATGTCGGAGTACGTCGGTGCACTTTTGCAAATATCTGATATCTTGATAAACCGAGCAGATATTTGAAATTTACACAGCTACATTCTCGCCTGGAAATATGTTAAAAGTGTATTTTGTGACCCAGAAAGAGAAATAAGTGTAATATTAAAACTGAGTAGCTGCCACCATTGTTGGAAACGGGAATTGGCTGAGCCACGCTATGAATCCTGGGATAGGTTGGGCCACGAAGGTTTTACACCAGACCCATCCTTCAAATCTGGGGAAAAAGAGAACGCAGTTGAAGGAGTCTTTGAATTTGGACAGCCTTCGTCGCATCACTGTAACGTAATTGGCCTATAAATGCGGCCTCTGAAGGATGCGGCCCTTGAATTTGGACATAGCTACGATACCAGAGGGTGCTTCTTCTTCTTCGGGGTTTAACGGCAGCTGGCATCCTCGTAGATGCATTGCTGCCATCTTCTGTTTCAGTCCGTTATTACACTCTTAAAACCTACTTATGCCTGCGTCTTTCAGGATCGTCAAACGACGCATCGACTATTAAATTAGCCTTCAACGATTTTGATAGTTGACGTAATCGTGACTAATCGACTAATCGTGGCAGCCCTACTGCAATCACATAATTACAGTGCCAATGTATTATTGTAAAATCTTTATTTTAAAAATCATTTCTGTTTCACCGATCTACTTTAAATGATTGCTAATTAATTATCCATTATTAGTCAGACAGAGTTAAAACTTTCTTAGTTCAAACCTGGTCGACGTATTTTTAAAGATAGATATTAGCTAACAGCTCAGTCACAGTAGAGTAAAAACAGGGCAGCTACCTCTTTGTGTCTAGGAAAAATTGATGGTTTGCATTGATTTTTTTTTTCCTGCTTTCAGCAAAGTAGTTTTGGTGGCCAATGGCGGTCGACTATACAACACTCTCAACCTCTTGGCGACCACTTTCAGTGGCAAGGTGATTGCACAGGTCGCCTATTGGGAGGGCAGCCTGTCTTCAAACAATTGCAATTTGACTCAGACTGACAGCAATCACTCTCAGACAGATTGGAGAAGTGCAAAAAATTGCAGTCTAATTTTTAAACACAGACAGTCTGCACTGATGAGTGCAATTCATCTACAATTTAAAATTCATATCTCTGCAATCAGGCACTTTACTCAACTGGTTAAAAACTGTTTGTATTCTGCTTTTATTCCTATATAAAAGCAAATTTATTAAGCACCTGTCATTTTCCAGTTAAAATCACAGTCCTGCGCCAACTACCTCAATATTTGTGGTGGACTTTCTGTTTCAAATCTGTGAGGTTATAGCTAAATTCACTTTAGCACCTGACTGACAGGGGTTACAGACATGATCCTCGTCTCAGACCACTAACGGCAAATGATCAGAAGTTTATTGTTGTTTCCAACTACTGTTTTCCTTAGTATGACTATAGCGTAATCATTCACAGCTTTATTTCTACTTGGCCAGCTTGACCTGTGACACGTCTCCTTACTGGCAGATTATGAAATACAGACTTTGAAAGTGACTTTGGGGAGATTTAAGTGGGGAAAACGAAAATAAAATCAGTGGAGTGCCTCCTACTAGGGAGAGACGCTGAAGGACTGTCATGGCCTGCGTCTCATCAGCAGGAATGCAGGTAGGGCTGGCACAGTAGTCACCATGTGGCGGCAAGGTTAGGTCACATCAGCCGCTTCTGACTCTCCTATAAAGAGGATGCGTAGTTGAAAGGGAGCACTGGAAAACGCTCTCCTTTACCTCAATTTCTCTTGGTCATTATCTTTCGAATAGTCTTTTGTCAAGAAGAAAGAAATTGAAGAGGTGAGGCCCAACAGAGATGATTGAAAAATACTAAAAAAAACAAAACAGAAAAGCACAGGGTGGGATGTGAGACTGTGCCAGAAAGACAGGTAAATCTATGAGGTCTCTCATGTGTGTCATGTGTTTTCATGAGTCAAACAGACACTGCACTGTTGGGTGGTAATTGGACGCCTTCCTGGGAGAGGTGGCCGCAGCTCTGCTTTGCCTTTGGGCCACCTTCAACAGTCTGAGCCTGCTGTAATTGGCAGAGCACATTGCTTAGCTCATGCTATGCTCTAACTTAGACTGCATTCTGGCTGTGTCAGTGATTCATCGATAACCAGTTAATCATCAAGACTTTTGATCAATCCGAACTATCAGTGCATTAGTAATCCTAGAGTCTGTTGTAGTAGTTCATTTAATGGCTCAAAAACCTTATTTACCCAGCCTTATTGCAGCAGATTGTCCCAGGAACGTTGGGTTATCACACTCTAAGAGAGAACACTGGCTGGAGGTCTCCAATCAACGAAGCAGCCTCATTCATGGTGGCCTGGTGCTAGCTAAACTTAACACTGTCCTCAGGCATGAAAACACATCACATCAAACAGAACATGACTGCAGGAACAATAATACGGCTAATCTGAGAACTTGAACCTGATTTGTGTTCTTTTTCCAACATCTTTTTAAAGGACAGCTATCAGCTTGAAATCTTTGCATTAGTGGCTGGCGTTAGATTCTCAACACAGATTTTGAGTTTTAAATGATAACACATCACTTCTAGGGACATTTGATGTGTTCTGTCAGTACAGTGCAGGCTTTGGTAATTACTCTGACTGCCAGAAGGGGGAGACAGTATTTCTGCAGTGCTGATTTGAAAGAAGAGGCATGAATTTTTTGTGTGATGAACGTTAACAATATAATGATTGTGTACATCCGAGATGGACAGTTTTTAATTAACCTGCTTCAGGTTTGCATGCCGTTGCAGCCGCTTTGTCTTAAGCTTAGTAAGTGTGGTTACTTATCTGTGTTGTTTCTCCCAGCTGTGCTGTTTCTCCCAGCCCACCCATTAGTTTAAATTGAGATGGGGGGGGGCTAGAGAATTGGGGGGGGGGGGCGCCATATGGTAGGTCCTTGACTGTGACAGCCTGACACATTAGTCATTGATGGCTCACAGCTTCTCAGATGATAGGCATTGCTTAAAAAGTGACCTACAAACACACATACACTCGCTCACACACTTAATTGATTCTGAAACACTCTTACAGTAAATACAGAGGCATTTCTACCAAGGTCGTGTCGGCTCAGACGGTTTGACAGCTATGTGTTTGTAGAAACGCTGAAAGGAGAGGCAAAGTATGTCTGAAGAGGATAATCATAGCCATGCTATAGATTGTTCTCTGTCCATTTGCTCAGTTAATTTCATGCAGCATAAGAACATTGTGCATTTTACCACAGCATTTTCCAAAATTCAATGATTGGCCTGATAGTGCACTACAGTTGGCACTCAAAACAGAAGGCATTCCTGTTCCTAGTGTAAGTGGCACAGGAAGGGGTCGCCCTTCTTCTTTGGAGGTATCGTTTTTTCCCCCACCGTGTCTGGTTTTTGGCAGTTTTGAATTTTTGCGACCGAGCTTTACATGAATTCAGTAAATTCCTCTCACCAATAATGTGTGTAGTGTGTTTAGTATTTGACAGCACAGTGACTATGTAGTTTCCCCAGTGTTTGCTTTCTGTAATAGAGTGTAAGAGTTGATAATAGCTTAGTAGACCTGAAACAATATGCTATGTTACAGTCAGAAAGGCCTGTGCAGCAGTATGGATGAGATTAGCAGCAGCCTGAGGGAGCTGTAAGCCTTTTTCCCTCTTCTCTACTTTTAACTCTCCTCAAAAGCGCCAAGCTGCTTGCATGTTCTGTTTGAAATGTGTCATCAGCTGTCCTGGCAGGTACGTTGCCACATATACCCCTGAAGTGGCAGCACTTGTGGCCTGCAAAGGTCATTTGTAGGAGTGGGTTAAATGTCCCCCAGAGGAGGGAGCAGACAGTCTGTGATTTGTGTGAGTTTAACGCGGCTGGAGCTGCTCCGTCTTTCGGAATGACCTTGACCAATTCCCCCTCAGTTTTAACTTAAAAGTCACTCTCTAGAAAACTGTCTAGCCGCCTTGTGTCAGATATGCCAGAAGTCATTAGTCTTAGTCTGATTGGGGATCTTAAGAAATTAGAAAAAGGGACTGCCATTAGAGGTCAAGCCATCACCACAGCAGCACACAAAACACATCCTCTGTTTTGGTTTAATCCAATTAGACATCCACTGAAGCTTCAGTTGTTTTCAGGCAAGCCTGATTAACTTTGTTGTGAAAAGCTGTGCTTGCTCCTGTTATTTTTCTCCTTTCTTGTGTTTGCTCAAGAGATTATCAACCTTTTCTATCTACTCTTTTACATGCTTTAATTTTACCTGTGCGACAGCAGCTTAAAATA